>NC_080401.1:9962500-10570000 GCF_030265065.1 Corythoichthys intestinalis | reverse complement strand
TAAATACAGGAAAAACCAAGCTTGTTGAATTAAAAGGGCAAGACAATGGAAAAACAATTAGATCTTTAAGTGAAAGGAAAGAGCTGATGAGGATTTTTTTTTTTTTTTTTTTTGGGAGGTGCAGAAGATCTTCAGTGTTAATGTGCACTTTGGACTTATTTTTGTTAAATTATGTAAGGCTACTTATTTCCTTATAATTAAAAAAAAAAATCATTTGTACTTATTTTTTGTTAATGGATTAAAAAAAAAAGTCAATGTTTACCTTATCTTCAGTTAATGAGTGAAAAAATACAATTTTGAATGGAAATCAGTTTCTCCTTTATGCCTTGTATCAGTGTAATGCAGTAGCCTAATACATGTGAAACCTTTCATTCCTTTTCCGAGCCACTTTTCCTCACCAGGGTCACAGGGCGCTGGAACCAATACCAGCTAGCTATGGGCAGTAGGCAGGGTACACCCTCAATCGGTTTCCAGTCAATCGCAGGGCACTAGGAGACTAACAACTATTTGCGCACACATTCATACCTCGGGACAATTTAGAGTGTTCGATCAGCCTACCATGCATCTTTTTGGGATGTAGGGTGAAACCGGAGTAGCCGGATAAAACACGCAGGCACGGAAAGAACATGCAAACTCCACACAGCAAGGCCGTAGTCCGTGATTGAACCCTTGATCTCAGAACTGTGTGGCGGACGTGCTAACCACTGTGTGTGTGAAACCTCATGTGTTTTATTGTGTGCTATATCTGTATTTATAACTGTGCCAAAAGCAGTTTTTGCATTTCGGCGGTTTTAAAAGGTTTAAAAAAGGGAAAAAAAGGGCTCCGTGCCGACCTTTATGTAAGGGAGTTTCGGCAAGAAATTCTAGCCACTTTCACCCCTAGTAATTAGGTGCAAAAGAGGTAATCCTTACTTGCAATGCACCTACACCTAGCCAATTGTGGTCACACAGCACCACTAATAAAAAAAATCATAAATTTGCTCCATTCTTGGTCTTCAGCGGGCGTCGTTGTGATGCAGTGTCCTTAACAGTGTCTATAGACCCTACTCACCTACGTCACAAAATGGGCGTGTCGCTGTTTCCGGCCGCCATATTGTACCTATTTTTTTAGACCTATTCTCATTGTTTTCAATTAGTCGAGCAAGTTATAGAGCAATTCATGGAAGCCCCGGTGTTATCTGACGCTGTAAACTCATTGGATGCGTTGCATAAAAGGCGTTACGTGGAAAAGCTTCCGTTTATCCATTCGCCAGATCCATATTTGATGCCTAAATCGATGTTTTTCGACCCGCTGGCTTCGCCTGACATCTGATATCCTGATATTTACAACTATCTTGTCCACACAAAATCAGCCTATTCTCACGAAAGTTTGAAAAACTTTAAGAGCTTGGAGGCTTATAAATGCTACGTTGCTGGTTGGGTGAAACAGGTCCTCGTACACGAAAATTCGGCAGGAATCTTGTGCTCGGAAGGTGAGTTACGAAATTTTTAATTCAAAATCTTTTGTTCTTGCTAACATCCACTGTCAAGTCTAATGTATTTCATATCATTTGTCAATGGAGCTAGGGCTTTTAATGTTTATATGGTTTAGCGATAGCACTCTCACTATATACATATATAATATGTAATAAATATGAAGTGCGATAGCACTACTCCAGATTGTCCCTAGTTGAATTTATTTTTTGGCTTTTGACCTCAATAGTGAAATTGTAAATTAATTGTATGACAACTGTCTGATTATCCCCTTATAATTATATATTTTATATTTTCATTCACAACGTCTGAGTGTATGTTGTCGGCGATTAGCCTAGCAATGATCTTAATTGTGGTTGTCAGCCCAAAACCCTCTAAATATATATTAAATGCATCTTACCAGATATAAAATGACTACTACATAATCTGTGGTAGTCGTTTGTAGCCCAGTTTTCTCGTCGAATTGCAGCAGTCAATCTCGGTCTCCTCTTCGGGTCTCTCGGAATACGGTAAAAATTCAAGTCTCTCCGTCTATCTTCTCTGTTTTTGCAACCGACCGCCACACACGACTTCACCATTTTGATTATTAACGTTAACGAGCAGAAAAACACGCCATAATAGGAGGAATTTACGAAGCGCTAATGCATTAACATGATGAGTATCCAGACAACATGGTGCGGGGGCGTGGCTGTGACGTCACGTGAGTAGGGTCTATAAAAATGCCACCAGCTATCTCTCCTTGCACAGGATTCTGAGCTATTGTGGTGGAAATGCAAAACATATAGATATCTCAAAAAGAAGGGGAAAAAGTATAGTATAAGCACTAGTTTTGCATACTAAAATGTGTTAATCCATAACATTGTTTTGATTGCAGAGAATATGGCAATAAAAATGTTCAACATTCAACAACTTGACGTCACATCCATTCCTAATGGGGCAGTGTGTAAGAAATCTCACTAAAGGAATAATTTTAGCAAATATAAGACTAGACACAGATATTATTACACAAGATATTTAGTAAACTGTACTATATTGCTCCAAGAACCACACATTTATTTTCAGTTGACGACCATAGGTGTCCTTTAACATCCGAAATGACAGTAGGCTATACATACTGTATATAGTATATATACTGTAGTTTGGCATATTGTTCTCATGAGTTCATGTTGCTAATCAATTTGGAATTTAATATTATTTATTGATTTTATTAAATTTTATTTTTCCGTATTAAATGGTCAAGAAACCTACCTTGAGTGTACTTTTACAGTTTGGATGCGACATTTATTTTTTTTTTTTTAAATCAGGCAAAGTGATGCGCTTTAAATCTTTTCTGTTGCCAACAAAACAATGTTAATAATGTTATACAATGGTACCTCGACATACGATCGCTTCAACACACGATCTTTTCGACATCCGGCGTAAAATTCGACTTGCCATTTGTTTCTACATCCGATGACATGCTCTGAATACGACAATCTATGACAGCACCGCAGTTTCTTTGATTTCCCGCAAGACGAACGCATGGCAGATCTTCTTGTGAGAGAAATCAACATGGGTTCTAACAATGTTAGTGCAGGTGGTGAAAAAAAGGAAAAAAGGTGATGCTTACCGTTACCATTGACATGACGATAGATATGATAGAAAAATATTAGCGTAGGGTGCGCATCCGTGATATGGCTCACTCAACAATATAGACGTAGACGGTCTATGACGGTCCTCCTCCGTTCGCCAGTCTGTGTAAGTTAAGGTGGCAATTATTATTGTGGTAACATCGCCAAAGAAATCGCCAGCTTCGTCAGGTTTCGAATCATTTATTCCATTGACTTGTGCCTAATGTCCCCCGCATCAAGTAAACAAAGTGAAAGTGAAACTAAAAAGGCTCACTATCAAGTCAGCCACGCGATGCGCTCAGGTACATCATGCAAACACATTCGCCACATTAGAACCCGATTTGTTACATTATTACAGGTATTATTATTATTATTGCTATTATTATATGATTATTCAGATTTTTATTCATAATGTATTTGTTTTGCTCTTTGTAATTGCCATTTTTAATAGTACCAGTAGTATTTATTAAGGATTTGGTGTAGGTTTTCGGGCTGTGGAACGATTTAATGGAATTATAAAGTATTCTTATAGGAAAATCCTGCTCGCCATACGACCATTTTGACTTACAAACAAGGTTCTGGAACAAATTAACTTTGTATGTAGAGGTACCACTGTATTTTGTATTGTAAGTTGATCTATATTACTTTTTTTTTCTTTAGTATTAAAAAGCACACAATGTTATGCAGACGTGTACTTATAATAATAATTTTATAGACAAATTATACTATTTACAGTGGCGGCAGAATGTTGGGGAGGCGCGAAATGTTTACGTCTTTCCTGGGGGGCGTAACAGAAAATAAATGAGAAACACTGGCTTAGGTGATAATTGTTTTATTTTTATTCCTGAATTGTGGTCTTTGAGAGAAATAATGAAATTGTGAAAAGAGAAAAACTTTCTTCTTCTCCTATAGCCAGTGTTGGGAATAACGCCGTTATAAATAACGCCGTTACATAATGGCGTTATTTTTTCAGTAACGGGGTAATCTAACTACCGGTAATTATTTTTTCTGCCGCTACTGTTACTGACAGTCAAAAGTGGTGCGTTACTTACATTGAATAAATTGAAGAAACTACCAGCCGTAGCGAGTCAACTCTGCTCTGTGTATTTGTCATCCAAGACTTGGGGTGCGTTCAGGTTCATGGCAATGAAAATAGTAAACACACATAGCCTACCTTTGCAAGAACGATGGAGTTGCCGTTTGATACGGTCATAATGTGCAAGTCCTGTACCCATCCGCAGCAAAACTGTTTGTAGCTTTGTAGCGATTTGTAATTTCGGAATCGCTGATGAGTTTAGTAACATACACCAAACAATAAATACAGCAGAATGTCCATTTCACATAATTGTGGAAGCCCGTCGACATCTTTACTCCATTTGTCTTTGGCTTGCTCGTAAGGGTCAACATTGTTCACATCCTTAGGTTTGATCACATATCTGTTCTTCGCCTTAGTAACGAGTTTGTCTCTTTATCGAACTGGCAAGTTTAATGTCCCGCGAGCCAGACCTGCTTCCAATATGGCTGCGTTGTTGTCAAATCTCATGTGATCCCCCATTCTGTGACTTAAACGCTCAAGCCTAATAGCGCACGTTCTTCAGAGCCGGTGTTTTCACACACAAACCGGAACAGCGCGTGCGGTAAACACACACACGCAAAACAGATGCAGAGGGATATGATGGCAGAGCATTCAGAGGAAAATTTGTCCTTTACGAGGTGGAGATATAAACACTATTTCAAGTTGGTTGAAATTAAAGGAAAGAATGTGCATGTAAAGTGTAATTTATGTCCCGGGGCAAAGCTTTTGTCGACATTTGTGGTAAGCAATTCAAATCTGTTTATTTTTGTTGCACTTCAAGTGTAGGATGCTGGTGAGGTGCAATAAATATTAAAAGGTTCAATAACACAACTACCTGTCTGTTCTTCTCTATTCAACTGACTCGAATACTGCTCAGAAAATGTCAAATTCTTTGACATACAACAACAAGTAACGGAAATAGTTACTTTCCCTGGTAACTAGTTATTTTTACTATAGAGTAATTCAGTTACTAGCTCAGTTACTTTTTAGAAGAAGTAGTGAGTAGCTATAACTGATTAATTAATAAATTAATAATTAATAAAAGTAACGTGCCCAACACTGCCTATAGCTACTGTATTACTCTTGACCTGTTATAATTTCATCAGTGTTTTATGAACAGGTATTTATTTTAAAAGCCTGTTTACCTGACTTTCTAAAATCCACTTGATTGTTCTTCTGCTTTAGTTTTGAACTGTAAATGTCCTACTGCTAAATATATTTTCACCTTGAACTAAAAATGCTAAAAGTATCATGATATATCACCATTTCGATATGTTGTCACACCACTAATTTATGTGGATTCCTGTACCAGTCTAGTTAGAAATTTCTACAACACTAAAAGGCTGCCCTGCCTACTGGAAGTTACTATGGTCTGGGTCATACAATTCTATGTTATGCACTTCACCCGACCACAGCCACCCATTGAACCCATTTCATTCAGGAGCAAAAGGTTTGGGGAGCAAAAGGTTTGGGGACCCTTGGCTTATGCCACTGAACACCAGAGCAACCAGTGGTGGTAATGGTACTTGTTGAGATAATTATCGGGGTTTGATTTATTAAATGTTTACTTGATTGGTTGATTGAATATTTGCTTATGCTCATATATACCATAAATAATACATATTGCCATATTCTTCTTACTTCTAGATTTGCTTATGCTCATATATACCATAAATAATACATATTGCCATATTTTTCTTACGTATATAACCAGTAAATGATTATTGCTTGCTATACCAGATTGTAGTATAATGCTTAAGTGTTACAAAGTGTAGAAGAGGGTCGGGGTGGCTTCATGGCCGCGTCGTTGCGTAACTAGACCTTCCAGGCATCCTCAGCACCTGGGGTTTGGACTTTCGCCTAGCCCTTCGAGGACGATTTTCCATCCGAGGACATCTTCCAGGGCCACAGCGGTGCATAGCTGGAAGTGTTTGGACTATTTTGCTGATTGTTTAACGTTGCATAACTAAAAGTGTCCGCATTATTTTGACGGTTTATATATTATTTTGACTGTTTATATGATTGTTTTGATTGTTTACATAAGCTCTTGCTCCACACACGTGTATCACTTAATTCCACCTACATGCACACACATATCCAATAAAAAACCACATGGGTGTCGCCAGCTTGCTTTTCCCTTCCCCTTTAGGACGGCATCCATCTTGTTTAGGAAAAACCCCTAAATAAAATACCAAGGAGGTTTTTTGTCCTTTAGATCAATCTTGGTGGCTCACGAGTCACATGTTTGACCTCCTTGGCCAAGAAACTGAGTGTCTTCTCTCCTTATTTTTGGGTAATTTTACAATGTCAACCTAAGGATCTAATTTTGAACTTGACAGTACTAAACATTGGCAAAAAGTAATGGGACAATTGTGTGCTCAGCTCTTTCACAGTATACATACATACAGTAGGTATAAAGTAGGGCATTTATGGCTGTCAATACAACTAGTTTACTTGTACACTGGTATCTCGACATACGATCCTTTCGACCTGCGACGTAAAATTAGACTCGTCATTTGTCTCGACATATAACGATATGCTCGAAATACGACGATTTACAAAAGTGTTACAATTTCATTGTTTTCTCGCAAGACAGCAGCACGGCGGATTTTCTTTTGAGAGAAATCAAGATGGGTCCCAAGATTAATGCAGCTGGTGAAAAAAAAAAGATGATGCTTCCCTTTGAAATTAAGAAGGAAATGGTAGAAAACTATGAGGGTGGTGTGTGCGTCAGTGACCTGGCTGGACAATACGGCCGGAATATGTCTACGATTTCGACTGTCCTCAAGCTGATGATAGCCATAAAATTGTCAAAGCATTGGATGCTTTGAATGAGATGACTATTCTCTCTAAATGTTGTAGTGCTATTTTAGAGGAGATGGAACGGCTTTTGTTGAAATGGATTAATGATAATAAGACGTCCACCCGCCGTCTACTCCAACCTCCGTTCACCTGTCTCTATAAGTGAAGGTTGTAGCACGGAGCGAGGACGGAAGTCTCAGGTGTTGTGTCAAAATAAGCAGCCAAACCGTGATGCTTTATTGACATTCCAGCAGCAACGTTACACACAAGTCAACCAGCATTGACACAGGTAAAAACTAACAACCTCTGGCTTTTTTCTTAACCAACACCCCCCCCCCCCCCGACCATCATACCCGTAACTATAGAAATACCACTACATGGTGACAATAAACATGCTTTTTTATTTCTGATTTATTGTTATTATGGTTTATATTTATAATTTATTTGTTTTGCTCTGTGTAATTGCTATTTTAAATTGCACCTACAGTACTGTATTTATGAAGGATTTAGCGCAGGTTTTTAGGCTGTAGAACGAATTAAACGAGTTGTTATGTATTCTGATGGGAAAATTCGGCTCGACATACGACCATTTCGCCTTAGAACCCAGGTCCTGGAATTAAATTTGTATGTAGACTCACCACTGTGTTTACTGATCATGCACCTGCTGACAAAACACTAGTCAAAATCAGTTAAATTGGTCACAAAACAAATTATACCGCAAGTCAAGGTACCGGTGTAAAGGTTAGTGCGCTTTTGCGGGCAAGCAGCTGTCAGAGGTAGTCTTTCTTAATCAGTTATTAGAGCGGTTTATTTGTTGAGTGACAACTTGCAATTTCTCCCCAATTCAAGGCCACCTTGTCAGGTAGGAATTACAGAGAGCATTTCATCCCTCTGCTACATTCCCTTGCTTTTAATTCCATCCATGGATTTTTCCTCTTTTTTCCTTGTGTTCCTTCCCTCTGCTTTCTGCCAGTGACCATTTTTGTCTCCTTCACAGTGTTGTTTTCATCAACGATGACAATAACAAAAATATTTCATTGACGAACAAAATTGTCATGACAATGACAAGACAGTAACGAACATGTCCTTAGAGAATAAAACAAAACGAGACAAATTACAGTTTTCGTTTGACGAGACATGAACGAGACGAAAATGCGCTTCTGTCACATGTTCACAATGTGTAATATTTTTATATGTAGTTAGCCTGTATCACTCATGTGACTTGCTGCGCCCCCCCCCAATTCACCAGAGTCCTAAGATTTATTTTAATCTTGGCAAGAGAGATAGTGCAATGTTGCTTTAGCCCAGTACTTCTCAAATAGTGGGGCGCGGCCCCCCAGGGGGGCTCAGAGCGATGCCAGGGGTGGCGCATGTGACCTTGGGGAACATCCTTTTTTTTTCTCACTTTTTGCCATACTAGAATAAAGTGTACTTGCGCATCCACTCAGTGGGTGGCAGTGGCGCTCTCATTTTCAAAGTGCGCGCAGTATTTTTGAAGTAAGCAAGAGCACACGGACGAGAGATATGAAGAGCTGTGCGCCGTTTTCGAAAGCCGTCTACACCGGCGGCATCCGGCCGGACTCACGCAGCGCAGTCTTCTCCGGTTCTCACGTGTCCGCCCGAGACGTGCCATTTTCGGCTTGGGATCGTCACGACGACCGCCGTCACCTATGGTTCTCCCTCGGCCGTCGAGAATGCGCTTTTTTCGGGCCGTTTGCCTTTTGGCTTTGACATTTAATACAGTGGTAGGTGAGGAAAGACCACTGTTTACTGTGTCTAAAAATGATTATAGCGGACAGCCGGAAGCCAAATCAATTAAGACGCCACTTAAAGACATTAGACCCCAATCTCATTGATAAGCCGCTTGGTTGTTTTTCAGCGAAAACGTGCCGAATATTGCCAATAATCGTCCCGCTTTGTCAGCGTTATACAAGTAAACCAGTGAGCACTATTAGCATGCTCCGTGGAAAATAACCCCACACTATTGCAAACTGGAGGTGCTAATGTGAGCAGCGAAAATAAAAACTGTCCTTTTGTCCAAAGACACCCCCCCTTCTATTTAGTTTTGTTTTTTTCAGTCAAATTTTTTGGCATATTGTCCTCATGAGTTAATGTTTCTAATCAATATGAATTTGTTATTATTTACTGATTTTATTTTTAATGATCAAATGTTAAAAATGTACCTTGAGTGTATTTTTACAGTTTGGATGTGACTTTTTTTTTTTTTTCAAATTCAGGCAAATTGATGCGCGTTAAGTCTTTTCTGTTACAAACAAAACAATGTTGATAAAGTTATACTTTATAAGTTGATCTCTGTTATTTTCTGTAATAGAAAAAAATGACAATATGAGGCAGAGACGAACTTATAATAGTAATATTATAGACAAATGATACTATTTACAGTGGCGGCAGAATTTGGGGGGGGGCGCGAAACATTTACGTCTTTCTTAGGGGGGGCGTAACAGAAAATAATTGAGAAGCACTGCTTTAGCCTTTAAAGGTCTGTGCTGAGATATCATCGCACACTAAATGTAACTTGTAGCATTAGCATAGCATTCACATTCGTGTTAGCATTAGGCTAATGGTAACGGCGAGCGTCCTCCTAAACTATCGGACAACTTTTTTTACATGCAGATCGTGGCGTCCAGGTGGGTATAATTATTTGAAAATAATACACAATCAGCAGGAAAACAGTGCATTATCACCAAGTTGGCATTGTCCTTGTAGACGCTACCAACTGCGGTTCCTGACACGGTCACCCAGGGCGGCAAATTGCTAGGGGTGCTATATCTATAATTGTAACTGGCACTCCTACCCCAATAGCAGGCGACTGCGTCCTGGAGCTCGCCACATCTGCATAGCAATCACACCCACTTAATGTCAGTGCGCCAGATGCGGCCCAAATCAGCACTATGACAGTGCAACTGATAGGTTACGCCAGGGCCAGCCCAGCCTATACGCAGGCTATGCAGCTGCTTAGGGCCCCTGACCACTAGGGGGCCCAGATAGGGGGCAAGCTGGCAATTGTTTAATTCATATTCTATTTTTTTTTTTTTTTTTACTACAGTTTGCTTTATTTGCCTTTTGTGAGTTTTTGATACTTGATTACAAGCTTAAAAAATAAAAGTTCTTCCTTAACTTCTTTCTTTCCTCTTTAGGAAAAAGGTTTGGCGTTATCTACTGTAAGTACTGACAATCATTTGGGGTGAGAAGTTTGAAGAATGCAGTGCAACAAAATCTGATTATTATACAAAATATGGACATATAGGTTGGATTGCATGTATGGGTTTCACAGTACACTGTGACGAAACGGTGGGCCCAAAATACGGGCCCCTTGGCATTATTTTGCTCAGGGCCCCCAAATGGCCTGGGCCGGCCGGTATTAAAAAGAAGTGTTGTCATTATTGCTTTTAATAGACAAATTTAATTTGCAATATAAACACATTACGGTATGATACGTTGAACAAAATGGACCCCAAATTTAATACTGAAAACAGTTTTGATACGAATCTGGCCCAGACTGGGTAACATGTGTGCCATATCTGGGCCATACATTAATGTTGTGTCTGCTACTTTGGACTAGTTCTGGCTCAAAACTGGTTGTTGATCCAGCAAGTGACTCCTTACTGAATTTGGGCCATTGTTAAAACAAAACAAAACAAAACCGAAAAGCTGAAACCAAAGCATCTGTTGCCCACAGCACCAGATGGGTAGGAACGCCACTGGACACTACAATATGTGCTTGACTGTCATTGATCTTCCAAAATTGTTGGAAACATTTATTTTTCGACTAAAACTTTTGAATTTTACAGACGAAAAAATTTTGAGTAAACATCGACTAAAACTAGATGGGGTTTCCTCGAGTTTTTTGGGGCAAAATCTCAGGCTAAGACAAACACATTTTGAAATGACTAAAATATGACTAACAGTAATAAGTATTATCATCCAAAAGACTTAAAATAAGGCAAAAATTTAAAGGGCTGCCAAAAGCAACACTGCTTCTTCATACTGTAACTCGGTTTTTTTTCTGCCACTGACTGAAATTGTCTATCCAGCATTTTCACCTGTATTTTTTATATAAATATTTCACCTCATTAATACAATCTTCTCAGCCCTTGTGAATATGTACGTATGTATAATTAATCACACAGCTTGGTCTAATTAAAGATGTATACCCGTGGTCCCTCTTGCTACACCAAATAACACGCACGCACACCTAAGCCTCTGGGGCCTAATAGCAGTTGATACGGTTTTAACGGCAAATCGTGCTATCTCCACAAGAGGCCCTCTTTCCTTGATGAACCTGATGAATGTGACAATAATTAGTGAAGACAGATGGGAGGTAAATTACCACTGACAGTGTTATACTAACATGTCTACCACTAAAGACCAAGAGAGGGAGCAATTGCCTGGACAGTGGTCAAAACTTCCATTAATAGTTGTACATTTGGTATTGTCATACTCAGTGATTTAGCCTGATACAAAACATACTGTATGTCGAAGTGCGATGCTAGTCTGTCAGTCAATGCGGCGGCCGCCAAGTGGAAAGAGAGCTTTTCCGGTGAAAATTCTTGTGAATAAATGCTTGAATCCCTGAATTTTTTACAGACATGGACGTAAAACAGTCTAGATTCTTGGTTAAAAGTAAAAAAAATAATCGTGCAGTTAGCATTTATTTTACGTAAATATGGCGAAGAATGATTGCTAGCCTGTTAGACAATGTGGCGGCAGCCTTACAATAAAGAGGTTTTTAGGTTGAGAATTCTTGTGAAAAAGCGAAAAATATAATAATTACCTTGAATACTCGAACAAATCACTCCTGAGTCAACAGCTCCTGTTGATATGCAGTACAGCTTTCGTACTTTTTCAACATAAATCCGGTGTTAGATCGCTGCATGTGTTGCTGCAACTGACTGTGAATAACTGAAGCGGATTGTGGTATGGCCCCCAACTTGAAGGTGTGGCACTGTGAAGGTTGAATCTGACCCGTCAATATCATTATGAAGTCTATGGAAAAATGAATTAGCTTGTGAGAAGCAGCATAGCCTACAATGGGCATTGTTATCTAAGTTTTATTTACTACTTATTTCCCAATTTAATTTCAACCACGCATCCATCCATCCTTGCCCAAAATATTATCTGCTGCCAACATCTTTGCTGATATACAATTTCATACACTTTGCCGCTGGTGATTTCCTTAAAGTGTCTTAAAACACTAAAAAAAAAAAAACGGTAAAGAGCCCTCAAGGATGAAGAATGCTACTTCACTTGATGGCAAAGAGCAATTGCAAGCTGAATGAAGGAGAACTGAAAGGCCTAGTTTCTGAAAAAAATATGGCGAAAAACTTTTCAAATACTTTCTTTGGAGTGTTCTTTTCAATCCAAAATACACAGGCATATGTCATAGAGCCAATTAAAATTGTAAAACCACAAAACTAAGAGACCACAAGTTATACATACTGGATAAAAAGATCTTTCATCGAAAAGCTAATGAGAATTTCAAAGTATTGTTTGCGATAAACATTTTCAAGGACATGTTTTTCTATTCACTAGCAGAAATAATTTTGTCTTTATATTGTTTAAAAAACAAAAAACGCTTTCGGGAGTTGTGGAACTTTTTTTTTTTTGTTGTTGTTGACGTAGTCAACTAAACACATCTTCATAATTAAAAAATTCTTTCACACTAGTTTAGTCATTCATTAGCCACACAATTATAGGATTTGTTTAGGGCAACTCATTCAAACTGGATTTTTTTTTTTTTTTAATAGCATTTTGGAAAATATTCAGTGTTGACATTCATGAAATGATCACTATCCAGTATCAGCGTAGACTTGTATATAGTACGAGTGTTTTAAACGTCTTAACAACAACAAAATAATAAGGAGCTTACATCTTAAAGGCATAGTCATTAAAAATAATGGACTACATGAAGAATGGATGGACTTGCACTAGGGCTGATGTAAGCACTGAGCGAAAGATCCTGAGTGTGTCATTCAACCAGCCGGTAGGCTCATTGGATGCTTATCCTTTGGATTGGACATTCTCTTGTGTTAATTATGCTTTTGAACATCTCTCTGCTATTCATCTGTCACTAGTTATTCCTAAGGCAATGCTCTGTATGAGACACAGCTGCTCAAATGAATCCAGCAAAGCCAGATTTCTCTGCCAAGATCCCTTCTCTCTCTGTTGTTGCGTCTCTGTCTTTCTGTCAGGTGGGATGTAGCGGGATGAATAGGCAGTGATGGCAAGGACCCATGTGACACTGTTCTGGGTGCTCTGGAAACGTTGGCTCGTTCCTCATACTAATCATTCTTCTTCTACTACAAACACGAGTACACTTTAAATGCTAATTAGACACTAAAAGTGTTGAAAAACCCTCCTACATAACCAATAATATCCGTGGAATTTAAGCTTGTAATGAAGTATTTATTACTGCTGTGACTTTCAAGGGAGTTGGATCGTTTCTTTCAAATGAGTTACTGGTAGTCCACAGGTTACGATCGAGTTCCATTCCTACGCTGGCGACGTAAACCGAATTTCTACATAAATCGGAATTAACCCTTTAAGTACCCCTAAATCTCAACGTAACTATCCAAAAACATGTATTAAAGTCCCTACGACATCAAAAAAATATGTTTATGTGATATTTCGCAAGGTATTTCATGCTCCTGAATGAAATGGGCCGCCTGGATGTGTGTGGAAGCGATCAATATATATCTTCAATTTTTTGATTCCCGCGCCATGAAAATGAGTGACTTTCTGGATTTACGAAGAATTAGAATGTGACGTCAGCGGGATAAACATTTTCAGTATACAGCCAATACTACAGTATGCAGAACAACTGCGGATTCAGCTGATTTTGCGGATTATTCTGTTTATTTTTCGCCTAGCGCCAGCCCAGTGTGCTGCAGGCATTTGTTGCTGCACCAGGGAGAGGCATGTGAGCCTTTGTGGGTTTCAAAAAGTTCCCGTTCACCGCTGTTAATGGCCAAAGCAAGTCCGACAACTGTATGATCATTGTGAGGTGATTAAGCTACGTGTTTTATATTATGTCAAGTACTGGAATCATGGCACACGTTTTAATGAGGAGGTGGCTTGCATTTTGTGGGAGAACTGAAATTACTCCCTGTCCACCGAGAAGGCCACACGGCCGATGACCGGCGGCTTGTCCCACACTACGGCCACCGGCCGATAAAGGCGTGCCCGCCGAAAATACGCTTTTTTCGGCTTAGCCAAGAGAAGCACCCCGCTCCAACGTCGGCCGGTGTGGCTGGCTGATCCAGCCCACTCTGTCCAATTTGCGTGCCCGCCGAGAATGTGCTTTCCTCGGCTTGGCCATGAGCAGCACCCCGCTCAGACGTCGGCTGGTTTGTTCACCGAGAATGGGCTATTTTCGGCGTTTATTCCCAGAGATGAACACTGCCGTGGCTGCAGCAGAACGAAGAACGAAGCTGGTGCAGGGAAATGACAAAAGTCGGACTAACTCCAGTGGCATAAAATACCTTTCGGGAGAGGAAGAAGTTGCCAGTTTTGACCATTATGCAATAATTTTGCCCTGTTGTACTGAAAAAATGCAATTTTAATATTTCATATTCAATTTGGCACAAGACTGTTATTTTTCATGACCATACTATTTATTTAGCATTTGGGGAAAAATACTTAGATAAAAAGAATATCCTGTAAAAATACTGGAGTGGAGAGATTGAAACATTCATGACATTTTGCTCATCTATGTTGTATTTTCTTCGTTCTGAATCATCCCCTCTCAATGGGCTGATTTGTAAATCAGATAAAATCCTGACCCTGCCGACGTCATCATCCAGCTGGGGACGCTACAGCGCTATAGTGACAGGCAGGTGTAAACGACAGATTAAAAGACAAATTTCTCGTCATCTACGCTTTGCTAAATTGTTGTATATAGTCAAATCGTCCCAAAATATGATTTTAATCCACATAATAACTCTATTTAAGATTTTTTTTTTTTAATGCTGTCACAGGCACTTTAAAAGTCATTGTACGGTTGGAGCTAAATCCTAGCTAGACAGCAAGCTAAGCTCCGAAATGACGATGTCAGACATCCGAGTTTTGTGCTGGTTTGCTGACTTTATTCAGCTGCTTATGACATCAACACTTACAGAATGAAACTAAAATAAAAATGAAATTAAATCAGTTTCATTTTCAACAACAGCAATTCAAAGCTGCATATATAACTAGCTGCTGTTACAGCAATAACAATCCACACTAAGTAGCACTTTGCGTCTTCACGTCATCAAAAACAACCACAAACTCACCCCAATTATTCGAACACAATTGAAAACGCACAATAAACAATTCAAAAGGTGTGATATACAGCCATTGCCTGTGTGGGTGCTTCACAAGCAACAAATGTGCGCGCAGGCTGTAAACTACCCCCACTTTCTCTCACTTCTACATGAGCGCAAATGTGCTCTTCCTTGTGTGTGCGCATGCGCTCTTCTTCATGTGTACATGCGCTCTTACTTGCATGCGGGAGTACTACATGCCCTGCACTTCCTGTTCCAAAATAAAACCATGCATCACAACATAAAAGTCAACATTATGAAAAATCTTTAAAAAAAAAAAAAAAACAGAAAAGACTGGAGACAAAATTGCGGACGAGACTCGTTGTCTGTTAAGTGCATTGCCCAAAATGCACAGCCCGAGGGCCAGCTAACAATTAATGCCTTCCAGTGAAACACAAGGCTTGGTCTTTTCTTATTTTTACATGATGATTTTTCGTTTAACTTTGTGAAACTGTAACAAAGAAGCATGCGTGCATTCAAAACAACTGCTCAATACATGCCAGGATGCAAATACCATGTTGACACTACACATCACTTGAGCTGCAGTCTATAAGTAGAGGTTAGCTTCCATACACTAAGACTTATTTACAAATTTCGTTCATAAAGCTTTTCCCCATAAACACACATATATTGCATATTAACAGGTTGGTATAGGCCTACAACCCCTAGCAAAATGTATGGAATCACCAGTCTCGGACGAGCACTCACCCAAACATTTTATCATGTAGAACAAACTCAGATAAAAAAGTTTGAAAAAATAATGGATTAGTTCAAAAACGCAACTCTTTAGCATTCAGAAACACTAAAATAAATGAATAAAAAACATTGTGGTGATCAGTAAATGTTACTTTTATAGAGCAAGTGCAGGGAAATATGTATGGAATCAGTCCATTCTGAGGAAAAAAAATATGGAATCATGAGTAACAATTGAAACACAGCTCTAGTATTTAGTAGCGCCACCTCTGGCTTTTATGACAGCTTGCAATCTCTGAGGCATGGACTTGATGAGTATTCTTCATCAATTTAGTGCCAACTCTCTTTGATTGCAGTTGCTAGATCATCCATACAGGTCGGAGCCTTGCTGTGGACCATTTTTTTCAATTTCCCTCACAGGTTTTCAATAGGGTTGAGATCTGGGCTATTTGCAGGCCATGACATTGACTGGATGAGTCTTTCTCCGAGGAATGCTTTAACAGTTTTAGCTCTGTAGCATGATGCATTGTCATCTTGGAAAATGACAAACATTTTCAATTGAAGGGATGAGAAAGCTGTCTAAAATTTCAATGTAAACTTGTGCATTTATTGAAGATTTAACCACAGCCATGCCCCCATTGCCTTTGCCTGGCATGCATTTATCTTTGTAAATCTCACTGGAACAGCACCACCCAAAGTTCCACCATTCACCCCAGGAGGAAGCTTCTTCTGAAGACGGTACACAAGAAAGCCCGCCCGTCTCATCAGACCATATCACATGGTTCCAGTAATCCTTGTGCTTTGTTGACATGTCTTCAGCAAACTGTTTGCGGGCTGTGTTGTGTAGTGTCTTCAGAAGAGGTGACAGGCAGTCACACCAATTTGATGTAGATTGCGGCGTATGGTCTGAGCACTAACAGGCTGACCCCACCCCCACCTCTTCAATCTCTGCAGCAATGCTGACAGCACTCCTGTAACAAGTCACATGACATTTTGGAGGGAAACTGATAAGCATTACTCAATTTGGACATTTAGGGATGTACGTTTTTACAAGGGGTGTACTCACTTTTGTTGCCAGGGGTTTAGATATTAATGACTATATTTTGAGATGTTTTAAGGGGAAAATAAATCACCTCTATTATATAAGGTGCACACAGACTATTTTTCATTGTGTCAGAGTGTCATTTTGTCATTGTTGTCCCATGAAAAGATATACTTAATTATCTGCAGAAATGCAAAGGGTGTACTCACTTTTGTGATACACTGTACATTACATGCTTAAATCATATAGCCTAGGTCCTAGGCTTCAAGGCTAAATACAATCAATAGGTAGTGTTATGTTCTCACATTTATACGTTCCCTTTATGAATATGTAGCCTTTTGTTCTCAGTATCTTGCAATCACATTCTTTAATCGTAATTTAAAAAAAATATTTCAAAAGCCCATTGCAAAAATAAAAACATGGTATTGGAATTTAACCCCTAAGATTCAAATTTTAATTCAAATTGAAATGTTTTATCTTTGCACCGATTAAAATCAAGCCAAATGAAAAAATGTATGCAGTAAAGTTATCATTAACTATACAGCTAACTCCCTGTTTAGCCATGTTTTTTTTACAAAATAAAACACAGGGCGAAATTAAATCTACATTTACTCACACTCCAATTTCCTTTATCAATGTACATCCACCCACATGTCATAGGCTATGTCTACACTAGGACAGATAATGCCCTTAAACATGTAATTAGTTGGACTGTACAGCATGTCGGCTACACTAGCATGCCTATTATCCGGATTAGTTGTTAGACGCATAATGTAGGCGGGTAATGTTACCCACCGCCTACGCGCCGCCTAATATGGACTGCTGTCACCGTACAACATTCGGATACTCGGGAAGGGACGTCATGCCGTCACTGTTTTTAGTGCGGCATGACAGCATTGTAAACAATGGAGGCGGATGATCATGACGTGGCATTCCTGCTCTTTTCATTTCCACACATTTTTCTTGAGCCTTCAAACTACGTCTTAATAATATGCTTAAATTCAGTGCCCCTTTGGGGTCCTTCCATCGCCGATGAGGTGGAGATGAGCGTTTTTTACTCGTCTCCCGAGTTGTCTCCGATCAGCCAGCTGCTGGGCTGTCCCCTCCCAACTCAATGCCGACTGAACATGAGTACTGTATACAAAAATGCGTAGAGAAAAATTAAACCCCGAAAATTGACCTGCGTGGTACCCCCAGTCAAAAAGGCGTGTGATCAGTTTTTTCCCCAGACATTTCTGCCTGTCAAAACTGTTGCCACTTCCAGGATCGCCACTTTTATGCACAAGCAGTCCTGGTTGTTGCTTCCAGGAAATATACTTAGCACCACACCATATGCTTCTATTTGTTATTTTTCAAGTGGTGAGAGCGAAACTAAGCATCGATTGTAACATCCAAAGTAATGAGGTCAGGCTTGTTTTATAAAGATTTATTTTAATCATAACACGGCGTCTGCTCGTAACAGCAGAGTGTGCTCTCCCTTCCACTCTCGCTCCTGTGTGATGCATTTAATTGCGATCACGAAAAAAACTGATCACAAAATAATGACAGTCTCGATATAATGTGTAGTAATTTCGAAATTTGCCGCGGGTAAGGAATGACTTTCCTTTTCAGAGGTAAACCGTGGGGGTGATGACATAACACATGAGGCTTCTTCATTTTTACGCATGCGTAGTTTGCGGAAATGCATGCGTACCTTGCAGAGGCTTGAAGGCCCTTAAACGCACCTTAAACGAAGTGTGGACAGGTATAAAAATAGTCGGCAAAATACCCTGGAGAAAATTATCTGTCCTAGTGTAGACGTAGCCTTAGTGCATACATATTCATTATCAAAGACTTAAGTAGACAAACGAGGGTCATCTTGAAATGTTCATTATTTATTATGTACCAGGATGGGTGTCCAAAACCTTTTTTTTAAATGAGAAAGTTAAAGACAATTTCAAAGTTCTCAAAAATGTCTATTTTTCATTCAGCTGATTTGACCTACTTTTAACATGTCACAAATGCCCTCCTGTTTGATATTTTTCTTCCCCCAGAAAATTGAGATTTTAAGTTCTCTAATGATGTATCACACATACATATAGGACAATGTTGAAATTTGGCCAAATAGGGTGTCTCAGAGCGGAACTTCAAGTGTTTTCCGCTACATATTTTTTCTACCCAGACTTAAACACTGTTGGACGTAGGCTGAATGAAAAACATGCTGTTTGGGGAGGGCACCTTTCAACCTGAGAACAGTTAGTTGGCACACAAATCGGCCAGAATACCTGCTGGCAGGTGCAAAAGTGGCATTGAGAATTACTGAAAATGATTGGAGAAATTGCATCAAAAAGTTATATAATATATATTGAGCTAATGGCACGGTCAGAGTAGCTTATTTGGTGTAATTTGGAGGTTATACCACAAAAACAATCCAAAACCATATAGGTTTGTCTTTCTTTGAAGGACCCCCATCTTACGCTAAGTCGTTTTCTTCCCCCCATACAACATCTTTCTAAAAGTCCTCTGTTGGTTGCAACAGCTGCTTGATGTTTGTGACAGGCGGTGCGATAGGGTTGACAGCATGAAGACGGTTATCGGAGGGGCTACACTGAGAGGCTCCGCCTGACTAAATTGAAAATTGCAAATCAAAATCCTGCTTGGCGCACTTTTAAATTCATCAGCCATTATGTCAGATGACCTTTTGGCATCAGGCTCTACTGATAAAAATGCAAGCGACAACACGAGGCTCTGATCCAATTTTCAACACTACCCAGTTCCTCTCATACCCTCCCCTCTCCTGCTTCCTCCTCTTCCTCCTCCTCTCAATCACCGTTCGACCCATGGCCAGTGAAAATGATAGGCTTTCAGGAGAGGTTCCATTGTGCTTTAGATGAAGAGGTTTTGTTTGGAGGAGATGGGCGCTGTGGTGTGTGCGTGTGCGCGTACATGTATGTGTAGGTGGCTGGGTGAATGTATGTACAGCATCTGGGCCACTTCGCATGGCCTTGCCAGACCTTACCCAGGTCAGACAGTTGTTGTCCAATCACAGCTCAGATCAGGGGCCACAACCATGCAAGCGTTTAGAAATAGAGGGTGTGTTTGAGGGCAGAGAGAGGTGTAAGGTTTAATAAACACCAAGAGTCGATGTCACTCTAAATGGCTTTCCCTGGCTGGGTCAGTGTGTGCCAATATTGACTGACGTGCATGCGTCTATGTGTGTGTGTTTAAGCCTTCTTATCATCCCAGGCGAGAAAAAAGAAAGGCAATGATCAGAGCTGATCCTCTTGGTCTATCAGAAGCTCTATCCTTCAGTAATTGAATTCTCTCTTTCTCCCATTGTTGTTCTCCTTGCCACAAGGTGATGACTGGATGGTCAGATTATTTAAAAACATGTTTTCTCTTATAACAACCCCTAAAACTTGTATTTCACAGATAAGTTGTAGAAAATGTCAACAAGTGAGGCCTTTGAAAACAGGTCTCCTCTACACAAGGTAAGGTCCAAAAGTAGAGTTAAGGATATAATGACTGCTCTGCATGCCAGCGCTAACTTTTAACATTTTGGCAAAAAAAAGGAATGAAAATGATTCTAAGACCCATGCTTTCATTGATAAGTTAGGCATATTCTGAAGAAAGGGTTTGTCAGAAAAATTTGCAAAAAAAATATAATAGGCACTTCTACCACTGCTTTTGTTTGTATGGACCATCACAAAAGGGAACAACTATCAATCGTTTAAGGGTTTTGTTTTATACAGGGATTGCAGCTCTATTTTTGATAATAAAAAATAGTTTGCTAGGGAGCCAACATCAATGACCCGTGGGCCGGTTCTGTCCCACAACCCCATTTGACTGGGACCTAGCTCCTCTGCCCCCTAAAAACTAAATTGGCTTTGTGAAGTAATTGTCTTTGTAAGAGTGACCATGAACACCTCGCTGGTTGTGCGCTTTGCGCCATGGCTTGCACTACGTCTGCCACTATCCCTGTTTTTTCTTTTTTTCTTTTTTCTTTTTTTTTTTTTAAGTACTTTTGCCTTCCTAAACAGATCTCCTTTCACAAATTATTTCCACCACACCATGCCCGTCTGAATGTGTGTTAGGCTAGGTTCATACGGAAGGTCTTAATGCAAATTTCAGATTTTTTTGTCATATTTGTTTTTTGTGGCATGCCCGTTCAGACTGCCTTTGTCCATTGAGCCCATTCAAGTATTACGCATGCGCAGTAATTCGTAGTCGGAGACGCGCTGAGCAAACTGACCCTCATGCGCAGAAGCTTCAAAACAAATGACTGTGCGTGCATGACGCACAGTAAGAAACCGAGCATTATCAGGCTGATCCTTTTCTTCATTGTAGTTTTTTATGACTGTGGTCAAGCCCGCCTCTTGCGTAGTAAAAGCAGAATTCACGCTGTGCGCTAACACTAATGAACAGCTACATTGCTGCCGTCTTGCGTGCTGCTCTCGCTCTTTGCTGACGTAATTGCTGCATGAATTACGATTTGGGAGACTTAACAGTTCAGACCCCTGACATATTCTGGAAAAATGTGGCTCGGATTGGATTTAAACCACAAACGAAAGTGATCTAGATCGGATTGGAAATGGTCCACTTCTATGCGACTTGCCATGTTCAGACCGTCAAGTTAAAGCGGAAATGTGAAGTAAGGTTGGCCAACCATGTTTTTGAATAATATCAATGGCTAAACATTTGTAAGCATATTTTCGTTATTTTTTTAATGCAACCCTTCCAGATTCTTTGTTTAACCCATAGCAACGCCCTTGACAACGAAAATGCTTTTCTTCGGCAATCTTCGGAAATCTTCGGAAATTACGTCACACCTAGAAGTGCGAGGGAAGTCCGCCATAGAACAGTATTGTTTGTTGCATTGCTTCTCGGTAAGATGCCACCATGGCGGTGTGTGGCGATGTTTTGTTCTCACTCAAACGAAAAGTTGTATGAGTGGCAAAAGGATAGCAGAGCACGTAAATGGACATCTTTCGTTCGCGCGAAGACAATGAATTTCACGCCATCATCGAGTACTGTTCTCTGCTGCAAACACTTCGAAGGTGCCTGCTTCCTTAACCAGTCTGCTTATGATCAAGGATTTGCCAAAAAGTAAGTGTGATTTTTGGATAGATGACTGATGACTGTGTCAAAGGAGAGCTGCCAACTTTTGTGGAATGAACAGTATAAGCTAGCGACGTTAGCCGTTTACTCGTGGCAATCCCCGATCATAGTTGTTGTTGTGTTTGCTAGGTTAAGCGTGTTTCAATTGTGCATCATCTACGATCTTGTCCGAAAGGGTTAATCCACTTTTAATCGGAAAGGGGTGAGGATGTGCATACTGTATAAGGGGGTCGGCGTCGGGGTAATTCACGGTCACGTTGCAGTAAGAGACACACACCGCCGGTGAGTTTGTGCACATTTCTTTGTATTATGTATTTCCACCTTCATGCTTAAAGCATTGCATTGCATTTGTACGGTTCGGCGTTTCTTTCACGGTGATCGCTTGATAGCCTTCTAGTGTGTGTTTTACGAGAGCCACTGACAGGTGACAACAACATGCGTGTTGCTTTTAATGTCTGGCAGCGAATCGGGGAGCGCGCAGGTCACGCAGTGAATCATGGGAAATGTAGTCTCGGGACAACACTGAAGTGGTGCTTTGTAATCTGTTCGCTTGTGTGAAAAAACTACATTTCCTCACGCAATTAGACGCCACTTCCTGCCGAGAGCCCCGAGCTGTATTGTACTGTTAGCTCCATGTGTTAATAAAGAAACAAATTTGTCAGCACGTCGTGTGTTCGATACATTTGTAAACAAAAAGCTCATAACAAGACACTATGCACAATCCGTTTAAGAGACACTGGAGTAGTAGGAGGCGAGGAGGAGATCAGCGAGAAGCAAAACTTCACGGTCGAATGTGGCGACAGTCCGCTATTATTTTGTTTTCTTATTGTTGCCACAATAAAGTGGAGAAAGCCATCAACGACTCATCTCCTTCGTTCCCCCCAACGTTTTTATATTGCTATTTTATATGCACGAGAGCTGCCAGATCTGCCAAAATGAACATCAAGTCTGATTATTATTTTTTTAACAATGTCATCAGATATACAAAAACATAAAATTATGTGCAAATGCCTGCATCTTCAAATCATGAAAATAATAACACCCTATATCTTACCAATCTTGTAATCTCGATGGGTCTTGTACCCATTCCATGTCAGGTAGTCTAGGCACATTGTTTGCATCCTGATTAGCGTCTGGCTAATACAGTACATGTTAGGTCGAACATAAAATTCCAACCTCCTCTCCTTCCTCCAACTCTTCAAAAACTTGGATCTACTCCCTTGCGCTCGATCTGTAGCTTATATCGCTGTTTGAATCATTGTTTGAAGGGCTTTGTATGGCGGCCGTATGTATAGAGCTGCCATCGCTGTTCCCGGTGTGACGTATCACTTCCGGGTTCGTCCCCTTTCAGGCTCGAACTTCGGAAACGCGGTTATTTTGTCAAATATACAACATATAAATTCTTTTTTCATGCTTTATTTGTTGGACAATATTTAATTACTTTAATTGTGACCCTATTTGGCATGTGAAGAAATTACTTCACATTTCTGCTTTAATGTCTCACAATGAGTCGGAAAAACACGAAAAAATCGAATTCGTGCATTAAGACCTGCAGTATGAACCTAGCCTTAATGCACACAAACAGATTGTTGTTTCTGTGTAAAGACCTGACGTCAGTCCCGTTGCCAATAGACTGATTTTTATGGTCAGTGGTTTAATATTGATCTTTAGAATTTGACTCAGCTGGTAACGGACAGATTTGTCATACAGTGGTACCTCTACATACAAATTTAATTCATTCCAGGACCTGTGTTGTAAGTCTAAATGGTCGTATATTGAGCGCGATTTTCCCAAAAGAATACATTATAAATCGATTAATTAGCTCCACAGCTCAAAAAACTATGCTAAAACTTTTATAAATACTGCAGGTACCATTATAAATAATAATTTCACATAGAAAAACAAAAAAATTATAAATATAAATCAGAAAAATAATAATAATATGATAATGATAATCTAACGAATCGGGTGCTATTGTCATAAATCATAAGTCAGTTAATTGTCATCTTCTTCATATGCACATACATACTAAGAAAACAAAATTGTGTTTCTCTATCCTTATGAAAGACACATAACATAGGACTAACATAAGTGAGACATACATACATTGGAACACCAACATGACTGGTAACAATAATGACAATAAAGTGATGTAGTGAAAGGCAACAATTGAGACAGTCCATTGCTGTGTTTTGCAAGGCCCAACTAGTTCTTATGAGGTAGTAAATTATTAAAGTGCTCTTTGCGTGTATATGTGTGTATGTGTAGAAGTCAATGTGTGAGGCAGGGGAAGGAGTTCAACATCCTAATGGTCTGGTGGATGAAGCTGTTTGTCAGTCTCGTGGTTCTTCAATGATATCTTCAACACCTCGCTAGAGGAAGCCATTGTCCCCTCTTGCTTCAAAACCGCTACCATCATACCAGTCATCACCAACCAACTTCAATGACTTCCGTCCTATCCCCTATCATCATGAAGTGCTTTGAACGGCTGGTCATGTCACATATAAAATCAACCCTCCCACCCACTCTGGACCCTTTCCAGTTTGCATACAGGGCCCAACGCTCTACAGATAATGCAATATGCGCTGCCATCCACCCAACCCTCACCCACCTGGACAAGAGAAACGCATATGCGAGAATGCTGTTCATAGACTTCAGTTCAGCATTCAACACCATAATACCACAACAATTTTTTAGCAAATTGGAAAAGCTAGGATTTAGCACCTCCCTCTGCAACTGCTTGCTGGACTTCCTCAGCAAGAGACTGCAAGCAGTACGTGTCGGCAACAACATCTCGAGCACATCACACTAAGCACAGGAGCCCCTCAGGGCTGTGTTCTGAGCCCCAAGCTCTTCACTCTGCTTACACATGACTGTAAAACAACTTACAGCAACAATCATTTGGTAAAATATGTGGACGACACAACTCCAGTGGGCCTCATTCCCAACGGCGACGAGACGCACTACAGGACGGAGCTGGACCTTTTGGCCACGTGGTGCAGAGATAACAACCTCCTGTTGAACGTCAGCAAAACAAAGGAGATTGTTGTCAACTTCCAGCGAGGCCACAGCCAACACCTGCCACTCATCATCGATGGGGCTGCCATCACACCAGCACAAAATTCCTCGGCGTGCACATTGATGAGGATCTCTTTTGGACCACCAACACTACACCACTAGCCAAGAAAGCACAGCAGCGCCTCTACTTCTTAAGGAAACGCTGGAGATATGAAGAGCTAAGATGAGGAAATATGACGAAGCGTTTGCAGCGTTTGGCTTTGACTTTTAATACAGCGGGAGACGAAGAAAGACCAGTCAGTGTCTAAAAATGTTTGCAACGGACAGCAGGAAGCCGAATCAAATAAGACGTCACTTAAAAACATTAGACCCCAATGACATTGATAAGCCGCTTGATTTTTATTCCAGTGAAACGAGCCGAATATTGCCAACAATCGTCCCGCTTTGTCAGTGTTACATCAGTAAACTAGCGAGCACTATTAGCATCATATAAGTTGGCATATCAAGTTGCTTGGTGCAAAATAGCAAAAACAAAAACTGTTCATCTGTCCAATGACACTGTTGTTTTTGTTCTATTGATTTTTATTTTTTTCTGTCAAACATACCGTATTTACGAAAAATAAATGCTTCCTTTTTTTTTTTTTTTTTTTTTTTTTTGCTTTCAACCAAGAATCAAGACTATGTTACGTCCATATCTATAAAGATTTCAGGGTTTTAAGCATTTATTCACAAGAATTTTCACTGGAAAAGCTCTATTTACATTTGGCGGCTGCCACGTTAACTGACAGACTACCGTCGTACTTTGACATATTTACATAAAATAAATGCACATTTTTTTTGCTTTTAACCAAGAATTGAGACTGTTTTACGTCCATGTCTATAAAGAATTCAGGGATTTCAACATTTATTCACCAGAATTTTCAGTGAAAAAAGCTCTTTGTCTGGGATTCCACTCGTTCAGCTTTGACAGCCATGCCAACATTGCAGGCCTCCTATTAATCGGCCCTGTGCCCCATGTCCCGTCAATATCATTATGAAGTCTATGGTTTTTCTTACTTACTTTCTTTCTGACTTCTTACTTCACCTTTTATGCTGCAGAATGATTTTTCAGACCCCAGTAGAATTTTGCCTGGCTCCTATCTGGGCTAATACTGTTAGCTTGAAAAATCTGAAAAGATTTAAGCTTTATGACATGACACATTATCCAGCTGGAAGTAGCCGTGGGTACACTGTGGTCATAAAGGGACAGACAGGGTCAATAACAATACTCAGGTTGTGGTGTTGCAAGGATGCTCAATTGATACCAAGGGGCCCAAAGTGAGTCACCAGTAGGTAGATGGCGATGTAGTGTAAAGCGCTTTGAGCGCCTTACTAGGTGGAAAAGCGCTATAAAAGTATAACACCATTTACCATTTACCAAAGAATACTCAAGTAATGAGTAACATTGTGAGTCACTGCTTATATTTTTGCTGGATTTTTTTTTTTTTGAACAATGGTATTTTTTTCTGAGCCCAGAGTTATCAATATGGACTTTTGTTATAATGATACTGTACATCAACTCATTACATAACCACATTAAGCCAAAGAAATACAAAAAAAAAAAAAAAAAAAATCATTGCATTCTGACGAGAGAAAAAAAAATGAAATAAATGAAGCATTATTCGTCAAAAGAGCATGACTGCCCTCTGGTGGAGAAAATATTTCTGAGTTTGAATAGTGAAGTGTTCCGTCATAATTACTATTTTGAAATTTAAAGGATCATACAGTGTATCACAAAAGTGAGTACACCCCTCGCATTTCTGCAGATATTTAAGTATATCTTTTCATAGGACAACACTGACAAAATGACACTTTGACACAATGAAAAGTAGTCTGTGTGCAGCTTATAGAATAGAGTTCATTTAATTTCCCCTCAAAATAACTCAAAATATAGCCATTAATATCTAAACCCCTGGCAACAAAAGTGAGTACACCCTTTTGAAAAAACGTACAACCCTGAATGTACAAATTGAGTACTGCTTGTCCATTTCCCTCCAAAATGTCATGTGACTCTTTACTGGAGGGCTGTAAGATGGGGGGTCAGCCTGTTAGTGCTCAGACAGTACGTCGCATTTTACATCAAACTGGTGTGCATGGCTGTCACCCCAGGAGGAAGCCTCTTCTGAAGATGGTACACAAGAAAGCCCGCAAACAGTTTGCTGAAGACATGTCAACAAAGAAAACATGGATTACTGGAACCATGTTCTATGGTCTGATGAGATGGGCAGGCCTTCTTGTGTACTGTGTTCAGAATAGGCTTCCTCCTAGGGTGACAGCCATGCACACCAATTTGATGTAGAGTGCGGTGTATGGTCTGAGCACTAACATGCTGACCCCCCCCCCCACCTCGTCAATCTCTGCAGCAATGCTGACAGCACTCCTGTAACGAGTCACATGACATTTTGGAGGGAAAATGACAAACAGTACTCAATTTGGACATTTAGGGATGTACGTTATTTCAAATCGGTGTACTCACTTTTGCTGCAGGGGTTTAGATATTAATGGCTATATTTTGAGTTATTTTGAGGGGAAAATAAATGAACTCTATTCTATAAGCTGCACTTGTGTCAAAGTGTCATTTTGTCAGTGTTGTCCCATGAAAAGATATACTTAATATCTGCAGAAATGCGAGGGGTGTACTCACTTTTGTGATACACTGTATGTAACGTGTTACTATCCACCTCTGCTTCTAAATAATATTACCGTAATTTCCCGAATATAACGCGCACTTTTTTTCCCCAAAATCAACTTGTAAACTCATGGTGGGGAATCATTATAAACGGGTACATGGATGGAGACAGAAATATATATGTATTACATATATATATAAACCGATTTTTTTTCATTGACACGGCCACGTTGTGTTGAAGAAACGTATGCGGCGACCCGTTGCCGACCATTACGGTACGTGACGTCACCATTTTGTTCCGGTAATACTTCACTCTAATCGGCCGAATGATTTCGTCTGTGTTAGATTCTTTTTTCACTCTTCATAAAGCACAGAATTTAGTTTCTTGAACTCATTTGAGTCGACGTTTATTGCAGCTCCGCAATTCGGACCATAACAAATGTAAGGACACACACTTCCTGTGTCCGTCAACTATATCGGTCCCTCGGGAAACTCAAACCCAAATAACAATAGTTCCTTTTGTTACTGTCGTGTTGACAGCTATGAGCTCTCACGGATTTCCGACTTACGTTCTCACTTTCATTTTACCGTATCAATCCATGGAAGAAACATTTATTCATCATGAGGAAACGAGCAAGTTATACAGCAGCCGTTAAAAGAAAAGTCACATCTGTTTTGTTTTCTCCTAGATTCTGGTAAGTTGGAGAAGTTGTCAAATCATATTATTACCGTAAATATTGTCAGTTTATGGTAATGTTTTGAACTACCAATGTGCTATGCTTGTGCTGTGTTTCACCAGTCAGTAAAATGACATCTCTGTATCTGTACACAAGCTCTGTTTTCTTCTAAAATTAGGGTGCGCGTTATAAACGGGTACAATAATTTTCCCTAGATTTTACAAGTAAATTTGGGGTGTGCATTATACACGGGTGCGCCTTATATTCGGGAAATTACGGTACTCAAGTAAAAGTAGTCATCCAAATATTTGCTAGGGTACAAAGTACAAAAGTAATCGTTAAAAAGAATACTCAAGTAAGGAGTAACATTGTGAATAATTACTTGCAATGTCTGCTTTTAAAAATAATGTTTTTTTTTTTTTTTTTTCTTTGCACAACTTTATCTATATGAACTGTTATTATTATACTGTACTATAATCTATGACTTGACCATATTAAGACAAAAAGACAGCACAAAAATCTTCAAATTCAGACCGGAACAACATTATGAAACATCACCCGTCCAAAGAGCATGAGTGCCCTCTAGTGGAGAAAAAACATTGTTACCTCTGATTTGAACAATGGAGTCATGTTGCAATGTTTCATTGGTGAAACTGAGACAGCACCTTTCAGCATCTCTAGCAAAAATAAAGTCAATATGCAGAATAAAAAGGAAAAATGTAACCACTCTAGTGTACCCCAAGTAGCGGAGTAAGAGTAGTGTTTCTTCTTCACAAATCTACTCAAGTAAAAGTAAAAAGTGTTGCATGCTAAAATTACTCCAAGAAGTAATTTTTCCTCAAAAAGTTACTCAAGTAAATGTAACGGAGTAATTGTAATGTAATACCTCAAATACATATCCTATATGGCTCTGATTTAGACATGTGTACTGTCTATTGACACCAACTGATTTACACTCCATGAGCAAAGTCGTCATTTGAGCGCTTTTGTTCACGATTCGCTTAACTCAAGCATACCTAAGGCAAAGTTTTTTCGTTTCAAGGCAAGAACTGACTGACGGAAAACAGGATTTAGAAAGTGCAAAAAAAAGAAAAGAAAAAAAAAAAAGGATGGCCTTGAGAAATAGATGATGGTTGTTTGTCAGCGTGCCATAGAAAAGACCTGTATGTGCGCGTGTGCGTTTGTGTGTTCATGATGGAGGGAGGGGGTCTATGGTTGTGTGACAGAGTCTCTGCATTAATTGCTTAAATTGAAGCGCTGCCACGTCTGTGGGAGACGCTTTGATATGATAATGGAAGCCTTCTAGGCTCAGGAGAGGCTCGCTGTATTTTTGCAAGTGTGTACTCAGCGTGTTGTGTGTGTGTGTGAATGTCATGCACCTGCCAATACACCGTCTCCTGTCTCCATCACCATGAGAGCCAGGCTGAGTCAGTTGAACAGACTGAAAAAATAGCACAAAAAACAAAACAACAAAAATTAGTAATCAATTTTGGGCGAAGATCGTGAACAAGACAGAAATTAAGCTCTTGCAGACCGTGTCTATGTAAAAACGTTTTTGTATTTGTGATTCATCATTCATCTAGGCTCCGACAACCGTGTGACCATTTTGAGGATGAGCTGTATGGAAGATGACTCAATGAATAAATGAAATAACAATCGCTGCTTAGTTGGATGATTTCACTTATATTCATATTTTGTTACTCTGCTTGTGAACAGAATAAACATATGGTAAAAGGAAAACCAGTGAGTTCCTACAGTTTCCATCAAATGAAATTCAAGACTTTTTAAGACATTCTTAAGACTACTTGGACAAAAAAAAAAAAAAAACAGAAAAAAATCGGTAACTACTAGAAGTTTTGAAAATTTCTCAGACACAATTTCATATATTCCAGTACAATTAAAAAAACGTACGACCTACCAGAAGAAATTTTATGCATTTTTAAGAAACATTATCAAGTATAGTAAATTCTAAACTTTTATGGCTTTTTATGTAATATGTAATACCAGATTATTCTTGTAATGTGACATGGTCACTGTAGTGCACAGTGAAGCATTTTCTAAAACATTTTTTTTAAATCTGTGAACACTCCCACAGAGCTGTGACCTGCTTTGCTCATATTGAAACCGTTCAACACTACTAAATGCTCATCTGACACATTACCACCATATTGATTATTGCTCTAATGAAAATGCTTCCGTATTTGATCAAGTCAATTGCCACCTTCTCCATAATATTCAACAATATGGGGCCCGCATGTAGATACAGTATTAACACATAGAGGGTAATTAATCATAATGTGACAAGCAGTGGTCGGTAGAGTAGCCAAACATTTTACTCAAGTAAGAGTAGTGTTACTTTTAAATAATACTACTCAAGTAAAAGTAAAAGTAGTCATCAGAAAACATGTATTCGTTGAAAAGAAGACTCAAGTAATGGGTAATATTGTGAGTAACTGCTTACAATGTCTGGTTTTTAATAGTGGTATGTTTTTTTCTCAGGACAACTTCATTTATATGAACTGTTCGTATTATAATGCACATGACCATATTAAGCCAAAAAAGAAGACACAAAAATCAACAAATTCAGACCAGAACAACACTATGCAAATATCACTTGTCCAAAAAACCTCTGAGTGCCCTCTAGTGGAGAAAAAAACAGTAATCTCTGACTGGTATAATGGAATAATGTGGTTATTGTTGTGACATCTTATTAATGAAATTGAGACAATCACTGTCGTCGTCTCTGGCAAAATTAAAGTCAGTATGTAGAATAAAGAGGAAAAACGTAACGACTCGAGTGTAGCTCAGAGTAGCGGAGTAAGAGTAGTTTTAGGCAGGACACCTGCCTAAAACTTTTGCACAGTACTGTATATTTTTATTATATTATGTATTTACAGGATATACTGTATGTATATATTTTCCCCAAGTGGAAGCTTCCATGATCCTAATAAATTTAATAATAAAAAATATATAAATACAGTACTGTGCAAAGGTTTTAGGCAGGTGTCCTGCCTAAAACTTTTGCACAGCACTGTATATCTATTAGGGGTGTGACAGTACAGACAAGTCACGGTTTGGTACGTACCTTGGCACGAGGGTCACGGCTCAGTATGAGTTCGGTACAGCAGGGAAAACAAAAAGGCTTTTTTATCACAGTAATTAAAAGTTAATGCTTGTTCTATTGGCTAAAACTAAAAAGCAGCTCTTATTAAAGTGCAAAATAAATATAAGAAAACATCAAACTTGGCAATTTGTGTTTCGATTTTATTAAACATTTTTTCATTCTTAGTTTATGTGCAAAAATAGACAACACCTTTTTTGTAGGGATCGCCTGAGGTAACAGTTAAAGTCAGGTAGTACTCGCCAGCTGGCAACCTTGGTAGCTTTTTGATGTAAAAAGATATTACCATTTTCAATGTTGGATTATACATAAAAAATGATATATATAAACATCAAACTTGTGCATTTTTATTATCCCTCTAGCATTCTGTAATTCACAGTTTATGTGCAAAAATACAGTGCCTTGCAAAAGTATTCGGCCCCCTTGAATCTTGCAACCTTTCGCCACATTTCAGGCTTCAAACATAAAGATATGAAATGTAATTTTTTTGTCAAGAATCAACAACAAGTGGGACACAATCGTGAAGTGGAACAACATTCATTGGATAATTTAAATTTTTTTAACAAATAAAAAACTGAAAAGTGGGGCGTGCAATATTATTCGGCCCCTTTACTTTCAGTGCAGCAAACTCACTCCAGAAGTTCAGTGAGGATCTCTGAATGATCCAATGTTGTCCTAAATGCCTGATGATGATAAATAGAATCCGCCTGTGTGTAATCAAGTCTCCGTATACAGTGCTGCTCGAAAGTTTGTGAACCCCACAGCGATGGTCAGATTTTTTGTAAAAAAAACTAAAATAACCTTATTAAATGTTAAGTTATACCCAAATCCACAATACTGACATTCCAAATAATGGACTGAAACAAAAGAAATAGTTATATTGTCATTCTTTATTTAACAAAAGTGGTTGATTTAAGAAAAACTCAGATATCATGTGTGCAAAAGTATGTGAATCCCTTCAGTTAATAGGATATTGCGCCTCCTTTTGCAGAGATTACCTCAACCAAACGGTTTCTGTAGTGACTAATCAGCCTCTCACATCTACTTTGGGGGATTTTTGCCCATTCTTCCTTGCAGAACGCAGTCAGTTGAGAGAGGTTTGATGGGCGTCTGGCATGAACTGCTCGCTTCAGGTCCCGCCACAGCATTTCAATGGGATTTAGGTCAGGACTTTGACTGGGCCAGTCCAGAACACGAATCTTCTTCTTTTTCAGCCATTCCTTGGTTGTATTGCTGGAATGCTTTGGATCATTATCATGTTGCATGATCCACCTTCTGCCAAGCTTTAACTTCAAAACAGATGGCGTCAGGTTATGTTCTAGGATTTGACAATATTCCTCAGAATTCATGATTCCCTGGACTATGTGGAGTTGTCCAGGTCCTGAGGATGAAAAGCAAGCCCAGATCTTGACATTCCCACCTCCATGCTTAACTGTTGGGAGAAGGTTCTTTTGGTGGTATGCAGTGTTGACTTTTCGCCAGACATGGCGGTTTTGGTTGTGACCAAACAGTTCAATTTTGCACCTACATCAGTTGATGAAAACTCTTTTTAATTTAGTCTCGACAACACAACTGTTAAAAAAACAAAAAAAAACTACTGAATTGATTGATTAGGAAATCAGGTTGAAATAATAGAAAATTCCAAAATGTTGAGGGGGTTCACAAACTTTTGAGCAGCACTGTAAATGCACCTGCTCTGTGATAGTCTCAGGGTTCTGTTTAAAGTGCAGAGAGCATTATGAAAACCAAGGAACACACCAGGCAGGTCCGAGATACTGTTGTGGAGAAGTTTAAAGCCGGACTTGGATACAAAAAGATTTCCCAAGCTTTAAACATCTCAAGGAGCAGTGTGCAAGCCATCATATTAAAATGGAAGGAGCATCAGACCACTGCAAATCTACCAAGACCCGGCCGTCCTTCCAAACTTTCTTCTCAAACAAGGAGAAAACTGATCAGAGATGCAGCCAAGAGGATGTTGGATGAACTGCAGAGATCTACAGCTGAGATGGGAGAGTCTGTCCATAGGACAACAATCAGTCGTACACTCAACAAATCTGGCCTTTATGGAAGAGTGGCAAGAAGAAAGCCATTTCTCAAAGATATCCATAAAAAGTCTCGTTTAAAGTTTGCCACAAGCCACCTGGGAGACACACCAAACATGTGGAAGAAGGTGCTCTGGTCAGATGAAACCAAAATTGAACTTTTTGGCCACAATGCAAAACGATATGTTTGGCGTAAAAGCAACACAGCTCATCACCCTGAACACACCATCCCCACTGTCAAACATGGTGGTGGCAGCATCATGGTTTGGGCCTGCTTTTCTTCAGCAGGGACAGGGAAGATGGTTAAAATTGACGGGAAGATTGATGCAGCCAAATACAGGAACATTCTGGAAGAAAACCTGTTGGTATCTGCACAAGACCTGAGACTGGGACGGAGATTTATCTTCCAACAGGACAATGATCCAAAACATAAAGCCAAATCTACAATGGAATGGTTCAAAAATAAACGTATCCAGGTGTTAGAATGTCCAAGTCAAAGTCCAGACCTTAATCCAATCGAGAATCTGTGGAAAGAGCTGAAGACTGCTGTTCACAAACACTCTCCATCCAACCTCACTGAGCTCGAGCTGTTTTGCAAGGAAGAATGGGCAAGAATGTCAGTCTCTTGATGTGCAAAACTGATAGAAACATACCCCAAGCGACTTGCAGCTGTAATTGGAGCAAAAGGTGGCGCTACAAAGTATTAACGCAAGGGGGCCGAATAATATTGCACGCCCCACTTTTCAGTTTTTTATTTGTTAAAAAAGTTTAAATTATCCAATAAATTTTGTTCCACTTCACGATTGTGTCCCACTTGTTGTTGATTCTTGACAAAAAATTAAAATTTTATATCTTTATGTTTGAAGCCTGAAATGTGGCGAAAGGTTGCAGGGTTCAAGGGGGCCGAATACTTTTGCAAGGCACTGTACTTTGGTGTATTGTGTAATATTTGATGTTACTAATTATTTAATGTGCATAGTCCATCACTGTCCAGTCAACATGTTGACTTCCACAACAATTCTGTTTAATTGTGTTATGTATATATTAGGCATAAGGTCTAGATTTAACAAAACAAAATAATTATTGGGGAAAAGCAGGTGCTGGCAGATTTGCATTTGGGATGAAATGCATAACTGATGCTACAACAATCTAATGATATACAGTGATACCTCAGCTCACGAACATAATTGGTTCCCAGAAAGTGTGTGTAAGGCGAAAAGTTCGTCTTCCGAACATTTATTTCCCATAAGTACCATTAAAATGAAAATAATCCGTTCCCAGGTCCCCATAAAACATAATTTTCTACTAAATAAGCCTTAAAACTACACAAAAATATACCTTATTTTATGTATAATAAATGTGCTATTGTATTATAATTAAAGAAATAAACTGTACTGTATAATAAAGTCGTTTTATTTACCTTTGTGATGGTAGTTGATGGCTTGATGGAATGGAGTGGGAGGAGGAGGGAGGGAGGGAGGGAGTTACTGTTTGGAAGGAGAGTGTTACCGGCAAAGTGCGCAGTTAGCGTAGACTCCACTGCTGTGCCCCCCACATGCTTTTGGTTGTTAATAAAAGTGCCCACAAAAAGCCATCCGACGCCTCTGGGTGTTTGTATGCACGCCGCCTCCTTTCTGGAGAGGAAATCGGGCGAACCGAAGACAACCGACGACAACGAGCCAACGTGACTCGCCGGTCCACTTCTCACTACGGTGGGAAGCTGAAAGCGCCGCCAATTTCCAGTCGAGGGCGAATTGGTAACACGAGTCACCTTCCATAAGGACTGTAGGTAACTCTTTTTCGGTCCCATAATAGCAAAAGTACACTCAATATGGTCCAAAATGTCTATCAAACACAAACCACGTCCGCACTCAACGAAAGTGAGGGGACGAACTGGGACCCCGTGAGCGTGCGTCAGCTTCTCGTGCCGCTTTTCGACCGCGTGAATTGGTTCGTCCGCCGAAAACTAGTTCGTCAGCAGAGACTATATGCTCGCGAATTTAATGTTCTTGAGGCGAAAAGTTCGTGAGCTTAAGCGTTCGTGAGCTGAGGTATCACTGTACTGGCAAGCGGGGTGGCCAGTGGGGTGGCCAACAAATTTATAGCGGTGGCCGTGGCCATCCCTGGCCACCCCCTGGGGGCGCCACTGAAAATAAACAGACTTCAAAAAGTGTTAGGCATACTGCATTTAAACAGACTTCAAAAAGTGTTAGGCATACTGCATTTGATAGTTCCAACTCTTTACATTGGCCATAACTTTCCTAGTAATGATCAATGATAAATTATTTTTCCCGTCATGTTGGTTGTCGGTTTAGACGCGTTAGTTCTATCACCCCCTGGAGTAGAAGAGGAATAACTCCAACATGGATTTTCCTTTTTGTTCCTTGAAAGTATTCGCATTTTGACTACGTGCACCGAACTGTGATGACGTTGTATTGTCGTCAAACCAAAGTAACCACGATGAGATCTATGTCTCGATTATCTCCACTTAATTATTTTAGAAATATTTGTATTCTCTTGTTGCTATCCCAGATGACTCGGTCTTCTCAGACTGACTGAGTCATCTCCCTACAGGTTACCAACAACCCTATATCATCCTGTCAGGCAAGTACTAATCAACTATGAGCTTTCCTGATGATGTCATAGGTCAACGAGGCTGCCATTAAACCACTGAGAGAAAACCGTGGCAACCGTGGACATGTTGACGGTCATCGTTGTTGTGAGAGTATTACTGGAACTGAAGTGTGTGTGCATTCATGAAACGATGTGTGAGTTTTCTCGAACAAGGTTTGGGGCACTTGGTTGAGTCATTGGCTACCCTCGAGCCACTGCTGCTCAAGGAGAAAGGATGTACTGTGTTCAAAGGTCTGACGCAAACGCACACAAAAAGATGGGCCAGATTAAACATGTACACACACACACATGCTGAGTCACACACGCATAACATGGAGACCTCCTACAATAGTTGCTTGCCAAGCCAGTTGACCTTTATTCAGCTCACCAAACGCTGACCTGTAGCAAGGTGGGGGGCCGAAATTAACAGACCAAACTTGAGCTTTTCGTCGGCATAAATAACGTGCGTGGTACCATAATTTCCCGAATATAACGCGCACTTTTTTTCCCCAAAATCATGGTGGGGAATTATTATAAACGGGTACATGGATGGAGACAGAAATATATATATATTACATACAATATATATACAAACCGATTTTTTTTTTTTTTATTGACACGGCCATGTTGTGTTGAAGAAACGTATGCGGCGACCCGTTCCCGACCATTACGGTACGTGACGTCACCATTTTGTTTCGATGATACTTCACTCTAATCGGCCAAATGATTTTGTCTGTGTTAAATTCTGCTTTTTTCACTCTTAAAAATAAATCACAAAATTTAGTTTCTTGAACTCATTTGAGTCAACGTTTATTGTAGCTCCGCAACTCGGACCATAACAAACGCAAACACACCGACTTCCTGTGTCTGTCAACTATATCTGTCCCCCGGGAAACTCAAACCCAAATAACAATAGTTCCTATTGTTACTGTCGTGTTGACAGCGATGAGCTCTCAAGGATTTCTGACTTATGTTCTCACTTTCATTTTACTGTATCAATCCATGGAAGAAACATTTATTCATCACGAGCAAGTTATACAGCAGCCTTTAAAAGAAAAGTCACATCTGTTTTGTTTTCTCCTAGATTCTGGTAAGTTGGAGAAGTTGTCAAATCATAATATTACCGTAATTATTGTCAGTTTATGGTAATGTTTTGAACTACCAATGTGCTATGCTTGTACTGTGTTTCACCAGTCAGTAAAATGACATTCCTGTATCTGTACACGAGCTCTGTTTTCTTATATTCTTCTATTTATTGGTGCTAAAATTAGGGTGCATGTTATAAACGGGTACAATAATTTTCCCTAGATTTTACAAGCAAATTTGGGGTGCGCATTATACACGGTTGCGCCTTATATTCGGGTATTTTTAATTTATAATAAATAGTTATTAGCAGTGTAAATAATCAATTCCATGACGATACGATACAAATTTGGTTATTTGGAAAATGATTTGATGTTGGCAGATATTACAATGTCTGCCACGATTCAGTTAGATTTGAGTCAAGGACCATTAGTCCATTTAATATAATACAATGTTTGCATTTAACACAATCAGTTCCATTTGACCAGGAGCAACAAAAAAATGCAAAGCAATTTTTTTTTTTTTTTAATATTTTAGACATTTTAATAAAAAGGGCAGGAATTTAACAATTAATTGATTACAAAAAGAAAATACGTTAATATATATACTGTATATATGTATATTTTTTTTAATTGCATGTTTAATCCCCGTTTGCGACCCCTGTGACTGTTTGCACTGTTCCTGGTACAATGATTATGCTGCATCTAAAAATTGAGGCAAGGTTATTAAAATAAAATTTAAAAAAATTTTTAAAAAATAACTACCTGATGGAAGCATTACTAAGGCTGGAAACTTTTCGCGCATGCATAGTCTTTTCAAATGTGGGTTTACCTTGCAGCAGTGGGGGGTCTTAAATGGTTCTTAAAGGAGCCATATGAAAGAAATGCTCTTTGATTTTATTCTAATATATAAGGCTGAAAAAGCAGTTTCTGCTCTTGCAGCCCTCTTTAAAATAAACTGTTGTAATTTAGGCTAAAAGAACTGTTGTGTTTGATAGAACAATATGTCTATATGCTGCCATAACATTCATGGCACAATAAACCCCCGAACTATTTCTAATTTGTCCGTTTTACCCTGGAAGCACGCGTTTACAGACGTCGCGCAACTGCTTTTGTTTCGACCTAGCCATAAAAATAAGGTAAGTATTCATATTTATTTTTTGAAATGTCCGTCATTTTTAGCTTAGAATCATTAATTAATCTCTAATATTTCGTTAAAAAAAAACAAAAAAAAAACACAAAAATTATTCACTTGCATATTTTAAACTTTTAAACAGATTACGTCACAATGAAAAAATTGGCGTCTGTAAATTAATCACGGATATCTACCTCATTACTATCGCTTCATTGTATTGTTTTTTGTTACTGTCACATTTTCCCCAATATTTTAGATGATAAATAATCGAGCCAACGTAAGAAAAATTGAAAAAAAAAAAGTTTATAAGAATAAATATATGAAAAAGAAAATCTCGACCACTCCTTGATGTCTGCGATTACTGCATCGCTACCCTTGTTATTTTACCATGTTTCACCCATAAAATCCCCCCAAAATCCAGCTGTGGCCATTCACAGCTGTGTCTTGACACTCGGTGATACATGTTACATGGCGTTTTTGGATCGTAACAAGGTAAGTACGCGATAATATCTCGTTAAAGTCGTGGCGTCTGTAATTCTGCTCTCACCTCCAGATAGGGTTTTGCTGTTTAAATAACTTTTTTTTTAAAATATGTACTCCTTGTCAAAATTTTGCTTCCCCCAGAAAATTGAGATTTTAAGCTTTCCAATGATGTATCACACATGCATAGCCTATAGGACAATTTTGAAATTAGGCCAAATTGGTCTGAGAGTGGAATTTCAAGTCACCTGAGTGTTTTCTGCCATATACATATTTTTTGTTTTTTTTCACCCCAAGTGTGAGCTTCCATGATCTTAATAAATACAATCTGCATGCCGTGGACAGAGATGTCGAGATCTACAGCTTTCGGGAGCAGCAGCAGAGTCTATCAAAAGTACGTGGGGAAAAAAATTATGCATGTTGATACGACGCACATAAAGACAACTTTAATTTAAAAACATCGTTAGAAAGTTGTATGACTTACGATCCGCTAGCTTGCTGTTTCTTCTCATCTTCCAAAATTACACCTGCGTGACGGCGCTTCAAGTGTTCATTCATAGCCGATGTGCTACCGTGGTATGCGAGCTCAGCTTGGCAAAGAGACACACAGTAGCACCCTCCATATTTTCCTTGTAATAATTCCAGGCTCTGGCCATTCTGGTCCGCTTTTTTGGGTTTAATGCCGCGTCCACCGCTTGCATGGCGAGCGTCCACCATTCTAAACTTTATCCGCATGTAATTTTTTTTTAACCTGTCATTACCCGTCGATGGTATGTTGTGCCCGTCAACGCATTTACGTCATCGATGATGTCGACAACGTCGACTAGTCGGGACAGCTCTAATGAAACCTATAAATGTTTGGGTGGTTTTAGTTAAAGCAGACACGTTTTTTTTTTATCTATGTGATTTTGACAAAGATCAGCTCACATTTAAAGGTGAATTTATGCCTTTATTTTTTACTTTTTCATACAACTGTATTTCAATAGACATTAAAGACACGTGTTTTGAAAATATTCCTAACACGGTTCTCAATGGCAAGGCCTAGATTTTCCCATTTTAAAAGTCGATTTTCAGCCTGTAAAAGTGGTTACTGTTTTGATTCTGTCTTTAATACAGATGTCCTTCCCTTCCACCAATTAGCCAATTGCGAGATCTGATGCATGCCTGCATCCAGGATGTCACAGCTCAGTAATCTGTAGACTACTTAGGTCGCTTTAGCACTAGACCAAAGCGACCAGGGTTCGGTTGGAGAGTACCCCGCAACAACACTTGCAAATAAGTTGTTGAAAAAGTTCAGCATTTACTGAACTTTCCGAGTAGCATCACTTGGACAAAAGGCGCACTCACTGATTGGACAAATAGAACAGGATATACCTATTCTCTCTTGCCAAGATAAGAAAACAAATCTTATCGTGTTGCTAAACAAGCAAGATGGAGCGCAGCCTAGCTTTAGACACATCCTAAATTCCGCTAGGGAGAATGAGGGAGAGGTGCAGCACATCTCACATGAGTGACACGACCCAAACAATGCAAGCTGACGTATTCCACGTACAATATGAAAATGTCACGCATTGTGAACATATGACAGAAAATATGTCGCATTTTGGTCTCTGTCGTCTCGTCAGACGAAAACTGTGATTTGTCTCGTTATGTTCTGGTCTCCCAAGCCACGTTTTTAGCTCGTCATCGTAACGTCATCGTCATGAAAAAAATGTTAGTCGACAAAATGTTATCGTCATTTTTGACAAAATCAACATAGATTCACACTCATATTCAGATCTATGGAAAATTGCCAGTTTTCAATTAACTGATCATGCATGTTTTGGGGTGAGGGAAGGAAACTTGAGAACCAAGAGAAAACCCTTGCAGGTACAAGGAGAATGTGCAAACTCCAAACAGAAAGGCTGGAGTTTGGATTTTAGAGCTGTGGAGTGCAAATAGTAATCGATCATGTTGCCCATATTGGAACCATTCCAAAGAAAAAAAAAATCCCCCCAAATTCAAGAAAACTAACATTTTAACTTGTTCACACTTATATATCATTTGCTGAAATGATTTGACTGATGAAAATCATTTGAGGTTCTGAATATTTGTTCTAAAAAGAATCTTAATTCCTTATCCAATATTTAACACCAAAACATTTGACTTAATTCAGAGATTTCTTAGTGATGTTTCTCAGATGACCCGAAATGAGGGAGGTAAGAGGGGCAGAAAGTAATGAGATACTGTATATTGTGTCCAGCTCATTTGACAGATTAATGAGTGTGTCTCACCATGTGTGTTTTATTCAAACGCTGGTGCCAGCTGACTGTCACACACATACAGTATAAGTGTGTCTTTGGTGTGTACTTATTCCCACTTGTGCCAAAGGCCCCTTTCTCATCCCTTGATGTGGAACACAATGTGCTTCTGTCACAGGGACAGAGCAGCCTGAGAAACTAAGGGGCCTCCAACACAAACAGGCAAACAAAACACAACAACAGCAAGCTCTAACAATGACAAAGTCAAACTTTTGCATCCAAACATCAACAAAGTATAAATTCAGTTTACCATACATTAATGCAGTATGAAGGGGAGATACTCCTGTCACACAAATGGGTCCTTGTCCCATGAATAATAAGTGTTCATCTATGGAGGAGGTCAATCCATGCTCCACTCCCCACAGCTTTCCCAAACGACACCCTCATTAGGGAAATATTTGTCCCAGTTGGGAAGGTGAAATGGGTGACAAACTGTAAAAAAACAACTTTGTGGTAACGTTAGGGGGGTCGGGGCGCGGCATGTTAAAGCTGCTTTCAGACATAATATATCAGAACATTACCAGATAATGTGACCCGTAATCTACCACGTTCACTGTTTTCAGATTGGAGTGCAATATACTGGTAGTTGGGTCATGTATATACTAGACCAACTTAATTTCTATTTTTTTCAAGTATGTTTTTTTTTTTTTTTAAGTTTATTTCTATTACTGAATTGTACTAAGTGTGTAACCCTGACCGTGATGGTATGGGTATCACGGTTCGGTGAATGCAGTCAGACGGCAAATATTTTTGAGTAAAAAAATAAATAAATACATTTTGTAGTTGGTCCACCTTTAGTCCAGGGGGCGGTAGAAGTAACGCGCCTAAACCAACAACCACCACGACGGAAAAAAGAAGACAAACCAAAACAGAAGAAAAAGAAGTTATCATTGATCACTGCTAGAAAAGTTATGGAGAATGTACAGAATGGGAACTATAAAATGCAGTATTACTAACACTTTTTGAAGTGTATTTTTTTATATTTTAGGGTTTGTTAACTTAGCATTTATAATTTCTTAGTTATACTTAAGGTTAGGTTAGCAGCACCCAAGGACTCACAGCGCAATGTTTCTCATTTTAAAATAACATAATCACTTACTAGTACCAGTATCCATTAATAACTATTTATTAATGCACTGATGTATATGTGAATGAATGTTAAGTAATATATTATATACTGTATACTAAATATTATAAACTAACCTTAAGTATGGTATTATTTCACGTGAACGTACCTCATAAATATTACTTAACCTTAATTAACCATTACTGAATGTTTTTTTTTTTTTTTTTTTTTTTTTTTTGTAAAGTGTAGCACACTATCCCTTAACTAAGGGCTAAGCTTACGTTAACAACCCTAACCCTAAACCCTAACCATAACCCTATATAGGCCTAAATAAATTTTTAATTTTACAAAACTATTAGTTACTGTCTGGTTATGCATTAACTACTGCATTAACTACTGCATTAACTCATGTTAATTAATACATTAGTGAATGTTAGATAAGCAAGAATATGAGTTATTGTAATGTTACTTAAACATTAGTTTAAACATCAGTCTTGAAATGCATAACTAATGCATTAACTCATGTTAATTCATATATTAATAATTGTTAGATAAGGGATTAAATGAATTATTGTCAGGTTACTGAAATATAAGTTATTGTATAAAAATGCATTAACTAATGTTAATTAAGGGAACCTTATTGTAAGTGTTACCTATATTTTTAAATCAGGAAATGTTTATTTTGCTCTAGCCCTTGGCTCTCACTGAAACACTGAGTATTTATTTTGGCACTTTTTCAAGAGATGCTTTTTCAGTTTTGGAACAATTTGCACTTTTTATTCAATTTTAGACAACATAAAATATAATGTGGGAGTGTATGTTCACTGGTAATGGTTTACAGTTAACTGTGTAATCAAACATTGAAAATGGTAGTACGGGGTAGCTCAACTTACAAATGTCTCTACATGCAGAATCTTCAGGTTAAGGCAGGCCTCAACAAGAAAATTTTGCCTCTTGTTACGAAAGATATTTCTGGATACAAAAGGCAAAAATACAGAATGGCTTACTGAACGTAACATACCTTATAGCTGCTCTGCAAGTTGCTAATACCTAGCATTCCTAGCATCCAAATGCCTAAGCGGGACCTCTATTGTATGTGTATGTCTGTATCTCAGCGCCCTCTTCATTCGCCCTGTAGTGTTGCGGGAGCTTTACATGAATGTTTTTTGTTTTGTTTTGTTTTTTATACTCTATTCTTGTTTTTTTTTTACATTATGCACAACTCTGATTGTATGTTTATTGTGCAACAATCAGAGGTGAAAGTGGCTACAATTTCTTGCGGGTGTTCTGCCAAAATGTGCTACATCAGCAAAACGTGCTATTTGAGGCGAATTTGACACCCAAAGTACTACCATGCGATCTAAACTTGTTTTGTTTAGATGCATACAGGCAGAGTGTACTAAAAAAATGCCTTAAGAAAATACTTAAATGTAGTTATATCAAATAAGGATGGTTTAAACACGCTACGTGACTAATGTGGTCAACTGCTTTAAAGCTACCACAAAATAACACAATGGTTAAAAGTATGAGAGGGAAATACATGCAAAAAGTATTTTTGAGGCAATGAAAAGGCAATAAAAAACTCAATTCAAAACAAAAAGTAGTGAGTACTCACTGTTTTTGACCGATGGGCCCATGCGTGCAGATGCTTGCGCAAGCGCGCTAAGCATTGTGTAGGACGTTTCGCTGCATAGAAAGCAATTGCCAAACACCGGAACTCCCTGACATGAAGGTCGCCATGGAGCCAGATTTATATTCATTTATTTGAGGTGGGGGGGTCAAACCTCCTAAAACTCCTGAAATGCTGAGAAAACTGCCTTATACCAGATCAAAGCACCGTTCCGCCTTGTTCCGGCACCGAATCTCTTACACAAACGGCGTTCTGGACCGTTCCGGCCCACTTTTTTCTTTTTTTCTGAACAGTTCTAATGTATCACATAGGAGAATGCTCTCATTATGATCATTCACCGTGCCTCGTTTATTAGGAGAAAGCAGCGTAGAGGAAGCGGTAGGCATCCTATTCTATGCCCTTTGATCCCTAATTTTGACACCGAGGTTTTTCTACTTGACTGTGTCTAATTACACCTAATATTGCAAGAATTCCGTCAGACATGTGTTAGTCCTGCAGACGAGTGGAAATCCAGCGCCATGGCCCTTCCCCAGCCAATCTAGGGGGAGCAAGCCAGCGCATCCCATCCCTCTTCCCGCAGCCCAAGAAAGGGGCCGCCATCATCACCCTGGGATCCAGGGGGGTCCCCCGGGCCATCTGCGCCCCCATCAACCGGCCTTCAGGGATGGGATAAGGGGACGCGCCACCACCCCCCACTTCCACCCCCAAACGAGCCACCACCACGGCCCACCAACCGGCACGGCACATTGTGGGACCCCCAACGGCCCACCAAGCCCAAGGCAGGGCAGCAGCCCCCACCGGAGCAGGCGATTCCCAGCCAACCCACCTGCACCCAGCCAGCGACCCGCACCGGAGTGCAGGGTGGATACCCAGGCACAAAAGAGAGGGGTATGCGGAAGCAGGAGAATATCGAGAAGCCGCTGCGGGGCGGCGCGAGATCGGAGCCCCGATCCAGTCGGCAGCCCAGGCAGAGAGGACGCCACGCCCCGGGAGCCACGCTATAGAAAAAAAGTGGAGGACCCACCTCCCACCCTGTTACTGTGGTTGCCAGGTCCCCAACCGGCACCCATTACCCAGCACTGTGATGGGATTGTGTGGGGAGGGGAGTTCAGTGTATGCAATAAAATATGAGAGCTTGGCTTAGGGCAGTGGGACTCCTGCATGGAGCCGGAGCTCCCCCGTGGAGTATGATGTATGTGGTGCGTTGAGGCCCACTTTCACTCCTGGCAATAATCTAATTGTAACATGTATTTGTTACACGTTTTGGTGCATTTTTATGCATTATAAAACATATGTCTGAATTTTGGGGGGGCTTGAAGCGAATTAGGGTATTTACGAGGGCTGTCAAAATTATCGCGTTAACGTGCGGTAATTAATCTTTTTAATTAATCACGTTAAAATATTTGACGCATTTAACGCAGCACAGTGTAATGTCCACTTGTTACTTGTTTTTTTGGTGTTTTGTCGCCCTCTTCTGGCGCTTGGGTGCGACTGATTTTATGGGTTTCAGCACCATGAGCATTGCGTAATTATTGACATCAACAATGAAGAGCTACTAGTCTATTTTTTGATTGAAAATTTTACAAATTTTATTAAAACGAAAACATTAAGAGGAGTTTTAATATAAAGTTTCTATAACTTTTAATAACATTTATCTTTTAAGAACTACAAGTCTTTCTATCCATGGATCGCTTTAACAGAATGTTAATAATGTTAATGCCGTCTTGTTGATTTATTGTTATAATAAACAAATACAGTACTTATATACCGTATGTTGAATGTACAGTGCCTTGCAAAAGTATTCGGCCCCCTTGAATCTTGCAACCTTTCGCCACATTTCAGGCTTCAAACATAAAGATATGAAATTAAATTTTTTTGTCAAGAATCAACAGCAAGTGGGACACAATCGTGACGTGGAACAACATTTATTGGATAATTTAAACTTTTTTAACAAATAAAAAACTGAAAAGTGGGGCGTGCAATATTATTCGGCCCCTTTACTTTCAGTGCAGCAAACTCACTCCAGAAGTTCAGTGAGGATCTCTGAATGATCCAATGTTGTCCTAAATGACCGATGATGATAAATAGAATCCGCCTGTGTGTAATCAAGTCTCCGTAAAAATGCACCTGCTCTGTGATAGTCTCAGGGTTCTGTTTAAAGTGCAGAGAGCATTATGAAAACCAAGGAACACACCAGGCAGGTCCGAGATACTGTTGTGGAGAAGTTTAAAGCCGGATTTGGATACAAAAAGATTTCCCAAGCTTTAAACATCTCAAGGAGCACTGTGCAAGCCATCATATTGAAATGGAAGGAGCATCAGACCACTGCAAATCTACCAAGACCCGGCCGTCCTTCCAAACTTTCTTCTCAAACAAGGAGAAAACTGATCAGAGATGCAGCCAAGAGGACCATGATCACTCTGGATGAACTGCAGAGATCTACAGCTGAGGTGGGAGAGTCTGTCCATAGGACAACAATCAGTCGTACACTGCACAAATCTGGCCTTTATGGAAGAGTAGCAAGAAGAAAGCCATTTCGCAAAGATATCCATAAAAAGTCTCATTTAAAGTTTGCCACAAGCCACCTGGGAGACACACCAAACATGTGGAAGAAGGTGCTCTGGTCAGATGAAACCAAAATTGAACTTTTTGGCCACAATGCAAAACGATATGTTTGGCGTAAAAGCAACACAGCTCATCACCCTGAACACACCATCCCCACTGTCAAACATGGTGGTGGCAGCATCATGGTTTGGGCCTGCTTTTCTTCAGCAGGGACAGGGAAGATGGTTAAAATTGACGGGAAGATGGATGCAGCCAAATACAGGAACATTCTGGAAGAAAACCTGTTGGTATCTGCACAAGACCGGAGACTGGGACGGAGATTTATCTTCCAACAGGACAATGATCCAAAACATAAAGCCAAATCTACAATGGAATGGTTAAAAAATAAACGTATCCAGGTGTTAGAATGGCCAAGTCAAAGTCCAGACCTGAATCCAATCGAGAATCTGTGGAAAGAGCTGAAGACTGCTGTTCACAAACACTCTCCATCCAACCTCACTGAGCTCGAGCTGTTTTGCAAGGAAGAATGGGCAAGAATGTCAGTCTCTTGATGTGCAAAACTGATAGAAACATACCCCAAGCGACTTGCAGCTGTAATTGGAGCAAAAGGTGGCGCTACAAAGTATTAACGCAAGGGGGCCGAATAATATTGCACGCCCCACTTTTCAGTTTTTTATTTGTTAAAAAAGTTTAAATTATCCAATAAATTTTGTTCCACTTCACGATTGTGTCCCACTTGTTGTTGATTCTTGACAAAAAATTAAAATTTTATCTTTATGTTTGAAGCCTGAAATGTGGCGAAAGGTTGCAAGGTTCAAGGGGGCCAAATACTTTTGCAAGGCACTGTATATATCAGTCTTGTGTCTTACCTTTCCATTCCAACAATAATTTACAGAAAAATATGGCATATTTTATAGATGGTTTGAATTGCGATTAATTATGATTAATTAATTTTTAAGCTGTAATTAACTATATAAAAAATTTTAATCATTTGACAGCAAAGTAATTGGTGATAATTACTTTTTTTTTTTCCTCCCAAAAAAAAAAAAAAAAAAAAAAAAAAAAAACATTGGCCACACTATGTGAAGTTTTTTGTGAAGGTTTTTGGTACAACTGGCCCGAGCCCAATTCTTTACCCTAATTTACCCTTTACCCTGAATCAACTGTTAAAAGTTGTTAAAATTGCTCCCATTATTGCATTAGTTCCTTCTCTCTACTTTCGACATATAAAAGTTTTAAAACTGTTTCATCATTTAAAGATAGATTCAAGTCAAGATTTTGCCGATTTAGAAGTATTTTAGATAAAAAGTTACTTAGGTTCGCTAGGAAGGTTCTCTACAACAGAGCCGTCTTAAAAAGTCTACTGCTTTAAGATGGCGGCTGTCTACTAACGCATTTAGTGCCATGTCTGTCATTTTGCATCTAGTTATAGCTATATACAGTACATGTGATATCTACCATGTCTACCATATCTACCATAACATGCGGTGCGGGCATAGTTTGTAGGCTATCGGCTACAACATGTATTATTGGAGCTACCTAGCATCGTGTTTGCTCCTCGTCACAACTTTCTTGCCTCCTCACTCCTGCTCTGCTCTGTCGTCTCGGTGAGTCAGTCTCCCTCAGACTTTTCGACCAATATAGTAACGCATAGTAACGCATGCCTTTCCGTCCTCAGTAACTGTAACGGCGTTGCCAAGATGAGAAAAGTAATTAATTACATTACACACTACTGAAAAAAATAACGCCGTTAGTAACGCCGTTATATTGTAACGCCGTTATTAACAACACTGGTAGTGGAGGGCAGTCAAATAAACACAAACAACCCATATATGAACTTGATTTTAGCCATACGCCGGGCAACTCAAATGGTGAAGCTTGCTGAGGTAGGGAGTGAGGGGAATCAATTTTTTTGACTCTCCAATTTTGCTGGTGAGGAGATTTGATGCTGACATAGACTAACAGTTATTGCTCAACTTTTGGGGGGAAAAGTTCAGGAAAGTCTATCCTAAATCTCACTCAGAAAAATAACACACACACCTCTGTCAGTAGCTTCTGCTTCCTCCGAATGAATGAAAGCGTCTGTTCTCTCTGGCTCTCAGCCCTCTTCATGCAATTGAAGTGACAAATTGCTGCATCCTTCGAATGATAATGAGCAAAGTCTTGAAGGCGGTTTTGTCCAAAGGGAATCAAGTCAAGCTTCCTGCTTCTTCTGACCACCTGACTGACTCCTGTGTTTCCTGGAACTTTTCATACAATTTGGAGTGTAACTAACCTGCCTCATTTTGCTTGTAGTTCAAAAGTAAAAGTGCAATTGCTGTACAAGTCATTTCTTAACGGCTAAATCCTATTTTGAATAATCAACAATGATAAGCTCCAAGCAAGAGGTCTGGAATTGTTTTAAGTCTAGAAAATCTTTCATTGTGTTTTTTGATGAGTGAAAAGAGAGACTCCAGCCACACTGAAGAACTGAGAGAAAACTCCAGTCTCCAACTCCGGCATCTACATCAACAAGTCAATAGAGGCTCTGACTTGCTGAGACATTAGCTTGAAAGCAATGAAGGTAGGCAGGGCTTATTATAAGCCTCTTAGTGATTCCGTGAGAGGCATAGAAATAGTCTTTTTTTCAGTAAATCAATCCCTCAATAATTACCCACCACACTGCCGGCATCTGAGTAGGACTACGACCTGTGGCTGCAGAAGCTGGCGAGCTACAGTTCAATATGAGCCTCTTATGGGCGCCCACTGTCTCCGACTTAGGTTGGGGAGTGGCGTAAAAATGGTAACCATGATAACAATAGTGATAAATACACGCCAGTCATCAAGTGGTGTTTAAGAGACACAAGTGCACAGCAGGTAATTTATAGTAGTACATTGAAAGCCAATCCACAAACCATCCTCCTTTTCAGAATCCCCCAGTCAATGGTCCAAATGATGATAAAAGATGACAATCCATCTACCTATCTGTGAGACTTTATCTTTACAGTTGCATTTTCAGCATTCAGAGAGACAGGGAAACTCCCTGGTTTGGATAACCGTTTCTGTGGGATTTTCATTCTGATCTAGGACAAGCTTGTCAAGTAAAAAAACTAAAGTGATGTCACCAATCATAAAATATCTTTGCAATGAGGCATTACCAAACTTTGGGTCTGATTCGGCACACAACATTCTTACAATAAACTGATGAATTTAAACAGGACACTACATTGTTGTATATGCTACGTTTTTACGGTCGGATCAAAACACCATTACAATGCTAGGAATGCCTGCATCAAGTGGTGTTTGACATTTGTCTTTGTCTTTATATTGACAAGTTTCTGAGGTATTACCGCTTCACTTTTGCATGTCTGCTCGCAACTTCTATTCAGAATTTCTCCATCCAAAACAACAGTGGAGCTGGAGTAACATTACTCATCAAAATCCCTTAGAAAAGACAATTTGGAAATACCGCATCCATCTGCCAACATCTCGACAGGGGAGGACAACATGTTCATGAAGGCAGATATGGAACCAAGCTTGTCCCACCACAAAGACCGGGTGTTTTTGTAGCCATGTTGCCGCTGTGTTATGGAATGTATGTTCTTCCTATCCCTTCATTTTCATGTGTCCGATGCTCAAAAAATGCTAAAGCTAAAATCTTGAGCATGAAACGACTTGTTGCCTGTGATATTGTTTGTACGATGATGATTGTGATTATGATGATTTTCAATATTATTTCCCACAACTATTGTTCTGCTGTGGCTGCTAGCCTGTTGCTAATCAGTGCGTGTAGATGGCATAATTATATCAATGCATAAATGCAAGTGTTACAAGTTTTTTGTTCGTTTGTTTACAGGTGGAAAACGCTGTTAGGCTAGGGAAGATAAGTTGATTTGCCTCACATCAACACTTACTGTACGTTGATAGACATACATCGAGACTATGTGCGTTCTACCCGAGGGTGGCCGAGAGGCTGGGGATGGAGACGGTGGCTCGCCTCACGGCGGACTGTCAGCTTGATCCCGAGATCCACCTACGAGCTTTTTAAATGCAGCAACTTTAAGATACGCTATTGGAGCTGGAATTACCAAGAACAGCAGGAGAGAGGCCGTCTGCATGCCGCGACAATCTGCGTAATGTCAGGTGAAAGTTCGGCTACGCTCTCAAGCCGCTCCGGAGCTCTGCTGTCTGATATCACGTTCTCGTATGCTATTTTTCTCATAATTTTATAAATTGTGATTTATTGACCTGTTTTGCACATGCACCTATCGTCTTAAATAAAACAAGAAATGGAATCATGTCGTCCAAATGTTTTATTGCGATCAATACGTGCAATAAAAAAGAATGACATATTATTTTTGTTTATAGTTACATACCTTGTAGCAGTGCTGTCGTTAGGCATATTTTAAGGGAGCAAATATTCTCAAGCCCCCCTAAATAATTTTGGTGTTGTTTCATTTGGGAAAAAAAAAATGCTGACATATTCACTATGAAGTTTCCAGAACATTAGTTTCAATCAGTAATCATATAACCTATCATAAATCTGTCAGTTTCCCCTTCAGTGCGTAATTATCCAATCCATTCCACTTGTTCATATAGAGAACGCCCATATCACTTTAAATGCACTCCGTGTTTTCACTGTGACCTTGCTCGAAGTCAGTACCGGCAGCCGTTTTCGTTACTGAGGATGTGAATGGAAACATTTCTACAATTTGGTTGAATGAAAGGAAAGTTGTCTGATTTTGCCAGCTGTCTGGATAGAGCAGAGCGTGAATTGATGGATGAAGGATGGACATAAGAAGGCTTTCCAAGAAAGTGAGTATTTATCACTGCTGGTAGTAACAGTTAGCTCCAAACCCCAACTAACAGCAGAAAGTACCATGTAATAAATAAACCAACTGCTCAGTGTTTGACAAATAAAAACCTGGCTTACACACTACAGACAATCTCTGCGCATGTCTTACCTTTGTTGTTTTGTGGTCAAAAGTTACATCCCAGCTCTAAAGTAACACTGCTACTCAGCTGCTGCTAGCTAGTTAGTCTGAAATGCATTGAGCAGGTTCCGGTGGTTTATAGAGTTACGTGTGCACTCCTTTTACCACTATCTTTGGGCTGACTTCCTTCTGGAGTATCAGCTGTGTTTCTCCAGGATACCCGCGGGTTATTAAAAGTATTAAAAAAAAGCATTGAATTTAGTTTTCCATTATTAAAGGTATTAAAAGTATTAAATTAGCTGTCGTAAGTCTGGAATTTTTTCACCGTGGTTTTAATTTTCAAGAACATCTCAGTGCAACCTAAATTATATCCGTGACGAAGTTTGTTTTTATTTTTCTTAATCCATAACGAAGATGACGCGTAGAATTTTTACGATGCACTGCACCTCGTGCGTGCGCGCCGTTAGCATCATTAGCATCAACATCACAACAGCAGGCAATCGCACAGTTCTGTGTGCTAACGCAAGGAACTGCTCAGATGCCTTAGTTGTTATGTTCAACGAAAGTCTCAATAAGACAACCAAGTCCAAACAGTTGGACCAGCATGTGAGGTATTGGATCGGCGACCAAGTCGCATCCAGATACTTTGGGTCGCAGTTTATGGGTCATGCGAAGGCAGTGGATTTGCTTAACATTTCAAAGTAAGTTGCCAATTTCTCCAATTAAAATGTGTTCGATGCAACAATGTATTTCTGCACGGTTTGCCTTTCGAATGAATGAATTTCGCAGTTTTAACTCAAGAGTTAGCCATGTTCAATGGGGTATTGGCAGGTGCACTAGCCTTAGCATGGATAAACCGGAGTCGTAGATTCACCATCACTCTCAGATACACAACACGGTTGACACTGTCTATTATTGTAATGTTGATCTGAATAACATGGCATGGTGATAGGCAAATTAGAATGTAGGTGATAGTAAAACACCTCCTGGTATATTTAAATGTTTTTCTTGATTAAATAAGAGTATGGATTTTCTCTATCTGATTAAAAGAAATGTCTTCAATAGCTAACAAAGGATTAACATGTGTTTCGTATACTTCTTGTAATGTGATTAGAAAAAAACGATTACCAAGGGAAATTAATGGTAAACTACTGGCATTTAGTGGCTGTTTTTTAAACTTTCACTGCCAATTGCAAGCACTTATGGTGGATAAGTTAAGGTGGATAACTTGACAATCACCTACCTACCACCTTGACTAGGTCCTCCTAAAAGGGAAACCTGTTGTATTGCAAATGTAATTTCTGAAGTTCCTTTACAATAATAGTGTAAAATCCATTTTATCCTGGGAAAAAAAAATCTGAAAGACCTTATATTTAAATGTGTTTTAATTGTATCTTCAATAAATGTGCATTCTTTTGTCAAACACACTTAGTAATTGAGGTTAAATTTGATGTTCAGTGCTTTATTTTTTTAATATGATTCAATACCTAAATAATGGGTGCGAGAAAAGAATTAATTTTCAGTTGAAATGGCATTAAAAAAGGTCTTAAAAGTCGTGAATTTAGATTTATCAATCCTGGGGGGACCCTGTTCTCACTTTATTCATCAATGAGTACAGTAGCTGAGCTCATTTACATATGATTATCATCAGTGAATAATCAATACAATACAGTATAATACACTAATAATAATAGTCACTCCACCACCTTTATTGACCTGTAGGAATCAGAGCAGAGTGACAGACCAATTTGCCACTCTTAAAAACGGTATGATGACAGCAGTGTTTGATGCTCCCATTTACCAAAAAAACTTGCAGTTGTAGCCATTTTTTCTGTTGTTCTACTATATTTTAAAAAATGACTGAAACAACAATAACAATAATAATTGATAAATTATCAGACTTTGTTCATTGATTTGGAAGTTTTGTGCTTGTACGCTATGTTCACATACATCCTGGTCATCTCCTGGGGGCTAAGCCCCCCCTGTTCTTAACACCTAGTGACGCCTCCGGCTTGTAGTATTTCCTTGTAACAACAAAATCCGTGTCAGCCCTTCTGCATTCGGCAAATGTAATATAATTTGTAATTTCACCTCATTTTGGTCACTCAAGTGGCCAGCGTAACAATCTATACCTCACATCAACACAGGCTGACAGATTGTTATAATTTTGAGCACGAATGATCAACAAAGTGATAAGAACAATCATACAATCTAATCTACATCGTCCTGAATCCATTTTTGGAGTTTCCGTGGGTTCCTGTGGCTTGATTTTGTAGTTTTAACTTTGTCAACACACTGCTTACTTCAACTGCAATTCATGTTCTTCTTTCTAAACCAGAAGTTCGGAGCAGACATTTTCCAAGTTGGCGCCACCCATATCTTGCTCAGATAACTTGTCTACACTACAAAAGCTGCAGAAATGCTTCAATTGGTGTATTCTCAAATAGGGGTGGGAACCTTTGAGTACCTCACGATATGATACATCCAGTCCATATGAACTGATTCATTCGCTGCCATCCCTCCCACTTTAAAAGGATTGGACACCTATGGCCGTCAGTGGCAGCCAATTAAAGGCAATGAGTAAATTTGGGGGCATTCCATATCATTTCCTGTTGATTTTCGGTCACTTCCTGTTAATTTTGTAGCATTTACGGGTAACTTTCTCCTGATTTTGGATTACAGAAAAGGAAGTAACTCAGTAAATGACTGGCTGTGAATGCTCTGGTTTCAGTGCTATTAACGGCGCTGGGCGTCCAATCCAGTCAAAATAAATTGGATGTCCAGTGCCGTCAATGGCAACTAGTGAGTCAATGTTGACACAATTCTAGGGGGGGGAAATGGTAGCAACCTGTTGTTGTTATAATTTTTTTTTTTTTTTTTAAATAGTAACACCTTTTGTGGGAGCATATCAATAACCATTTGGGTTAGTATCGCGATATATCACCTTCTCTATATATTGTCACGCTCAAGTCTCAAATGTGTTGAAAATGTTTCTTCACTTCAAAACAATAATTTTAATACGACTATAAAATGTATGACATTGAATACAGATTCACTCGTGAAACTCACTGGCTACCAGATATTGATAATGAATAAGTAGACACATACTGAAGACATAAATTAAGCAGACAGGCACATTGTGAAGGCTTTGCAAAAGTGACAACTAGGAGGTAATTTGCAACAACACAAAAAGCGGGGCAGGCATGAAAAAGGGTACAAGAGAAAAATAGGTAGAGTAAAATCAGTTTCATTTGAAATCCAAGGATTTAGGGGAGAGAGTTCATCCATAAGTGTAGCTGCTGCAACACTGCACCGGAAAAAAATCACATTCTTTAATTTTCAGAATAAAATAGCCAGCCATTTCAGGACGAATAATTGTTTGAACCAATGATTTTATCATTAATCCGACAGCAGCCCCTGAGAGCTGGGGGGGTCACACCAGAGGTTGATTAGGTACGAGGCCGCACAAAAAGCTCTTCAGTCGATGGCATTGAAAAGGAGCAAGTCATTTAGATTGTGAATTGGTCCCGAGGTTGCGGGTCTCGCTCCATTACAGGCCATTTTCAATTTTAGCCTCACAATAAACATCAAGCCAGGCAAAGGAAATTACAGCATCTTTGCGATATAGACGAACAGATAGTTGGGGCATGGATGAGATGGTAAGAATGTTGGAAGGGACAGGTCATCGAAAGTGTTTAAGAGTAAAAATTGGAAAAGAGTGACAGACATGCAGTGTATTTGCACCCTTTGTGATTTTGCAAGTTCACCCACTTAGAAAATACTAGTAGGTAGAGGTCTGAAATTTCAATCATAAATGCATTTCCACTTATAGAGACATAATCTAAAAAAATCCGGAACTCAAATTGTTTGATTTTTCAACAATTTATTTGTAATTTACTGAGGTTTATAAGTATTTGTACCCCTGAGAATCAGCAATGGTAATTATGACACTCAAAGAGTTGCCAGTGTACCTTAAAAAAAGTCCACATTTACCCCATGAGTAACCACCCACCCTCTACCCATTTGAGCACATAACTGTCACCTGCGCACCCCACAGTCAGTCATAATCCAAGTGCTACCATGGGCAAGACCAGAGAGCTTTCAAAAGACACCAGAGAAGAAGTTGTTGAGCTCCAAAAAGCTGAAAAAGGCTATGGGACAATTTGAAAGCAACTTGGTTGTAATAAATCAACAGTTGCAGCAATTGTTAAAAAATGGAAAAGGCTAAACATGAACGATAATCTACCTCGGACTGGGGCTCTATTTAAAATCTCTTCTTGTGGGGCATCACTCATGAAGAAAAGTGAAGGCTCAGCCAAGAACTAAGTAGCAGGAGCTGGTCAATGACCTGAAGAAAGCTGGATGGACTGTTTCAAAGCAAAACAATACGGTGCAATTATTTAAAATCATGCATTGCTCAGAAGGTTCCGCTGTTAAAACCAGTACATGTGAAGGCCCGTCTGAAGTTTGCTAGGGACCATCTGAATATTGCAGAAGGCTCATGGGAGAAAGTCATGTGGTCAGATGAGACCAAAGTCATGTGGTCAGATGAGACCAAAGTCGAACTTTTTGGTGCAAACTTTACTCATCGTGTATGGAGGAAAAAGTATAATCCCAAGAGCACCATCCCTACTGTGAATTATGGGGATGGAAACCTCATGATTTGGGGCTACTTTTCTGCAAAGGGGACAGGATGACTGTACTGTATAAAGCAGAGGATGAATGGTGAAATGTATCGTCAGATTTAGAGCCAAAATCTCCTTCCCTCAGTCAGACTTGAAGAAGAGTCGTGGCTGGATCTTTCAACATGACAATGATCTGAACCACACAGCCAAGCCGACCAAGGGGTGGCTGCGTAAAAAGCATATCAAAGTTCTCGAGTGGCCTAGCCAGTCTCCAGATCGCAATCTTATATAAAATCTTTGGATGGAGCTGAAACTTCGTGTTTTTCAACAACAGCTGACAGATCTAGAGAAGATTTGTGTGGAGGAATGAGCAAAATCCGTTTCCATATATGAAAACCTGGAACTACAAAACTACAAAAAGCGTAACAAGGGGTGCAAATACTTTTGCTCCTCACTGTAGGTGGAGATTGGGGGGGGGGGGGGGGGGGGGGGCAGTGTCACCACTGGTGGCTGAAAAATATAATTGCATGTATTTGACTTTATTATAAATAAAGTTCTGAATTTTTTACATAAGGCTTAATCTATGAGTTAGCGGGGGTTTAATTAGTTGGTGGAAATGATTTTTTTTTTTTTTTTAATTATGTGCAGTTTATTAGTCATTTGTTAGTTTCAGGGCTGAGTGGCTATGGTAGCGCGAGTCAATGGTGCTTGCTTAGCATGTCAATAAAAAGTAACATGCAGGCATGAGAATCACCGATGAACCATGCAATCAAAATGGTTGGCTATGCTTTCAGGATAAAGATATCAAGACTTACCTTCGCATGTCAAAAATTGGAGTATGAACAGCAACATTTGTAATCCAGCAGCTCTGCAGGGAACAGGCTGTCTAGGCAAGCAGGGCGGAGTAATGTCACATCGGGTTTTTTCACCGCTGCTTTTTTTTTTGTTTTGTTTTTGTTTTGTTTTTTTTGTGGGAACTCCCCAGCACACTGAGCACGAGTGGCCGAAGCACTCTCTGTTGTGCTCACATTACGCATCTAAAAAAAAAATTGTCCTGCAGAATGAAAAGTTTGGTGTGACAATATTTTGGCCGCATGGGTATTTCGAACAATGATCTGTATTTTGAAATAATTTGACTATGTTAGATCTGTTAATATTGTTTTTTATTGGCATGCTAAACAGGCACTATTGACTCGCTCAAGCTTAGCCACTCCTGAGCCCTGAAACTAAGAAATAACTACACAGACTTTGTTGCAATCAACTCCAACGACGAATTAAGCCGAATGTAAAAAATTCTGAACTTCCCCTCTAAAATAAAGACCTAGCCGTTAAAGTATTGTGTATAAAAGTTGTGAAGCAATAAAACAAAAAACAAAAATTAAATAAATGAACACGAATCCTATAAAGTATTTCGTAACAGGTCAAAATTATTTTTCAAACAGATCATGTGACTAGCACCTTAGAGACGGTCCTTAGCCAAAACTACACCTGAGGAAGCAAAATGGATATTTAGAATTTCTTTAAACGTAAACTTTCAAAAGCTTCAACAGCAGTTTGATCCGAGGATTGAACATTCTATTTATTGTAAGTTAATTTTATTGGTGTCATCAACATGTTTTGTTCCCCCTCCCACAAAAGTCAAACTCTGCCTATGGTGACAGAGCAGAATTAAAAATTTTTGATAATGATGTTTACATAAAGAATAAGCTCTGAAAACACAAAACAAATATACAGTGGTATGAAAAAGTGTCTGAACCTTTTGGAAGCATAAAATCACCATCAAAAGTAATCTGATCTTTGTCAAACTCACACAGATTAAAAAAAAAAAAAAAAACTGAGTGTGCTTTAACTAAAACCACCCAAATATTTATAGTTTTTCATATTTTAATGAGGATAGCATGCAAACAATGACAGAAGGGGGGTAAATAAGTAAGTGAAACGTCTGCCTAAGGAGACTTAAAGAGCAATTGAAGCCAATTTTTACCAAACATTTTAAGTCCGGTGTATGGCCAAACACTGATGACTGGTGTAAAGCTGCCTGCCCACTATAAAACACACACCTGGTAAGAAATGTCTTGATGACAAGCATTGTCTGATGTGCATCATGGCTCGATCAAAACTTGCCTTCTGAAGACCTGCGATCAAGGATTGTTGATTTGTATAAAGCTGAGAAAGGTTACAAAACCATCTCTAAAAGTTTGGATGTTCATCAATCGACAGTCAGAGAAGTTGTCTACAAATGGAGAGAGTTTGGCACTGTTGCTTCTCTCACAAGGAGTGGCCGTCCACCAAAGATGATGCCAAGAGTTCAACGCAGAATACTCTGAGAGGTACACCTCATCCCTAACGTGAAGCACGGTGGAGGGAGCATCATGATTTGGGGCTGTTTTGCTGCCTCAGGGCCTTGAAAACTTGCAATCATTAATGGAAGAATGAATTCAAAAGTTTATCAGGATATTTTGCAGGAAAATCTGAGGCGGTCTGTCAGACAGTTGAAGCTAAAAAGAGGGGGGGGGGGAAGACAAGAGAATGATCCAAAACACAGAAGCAAAGCAACTTCAGAATGGTTTCAGAAGAACAAAATGCACGTTCTGTAGTGGCCAAGTCATAGTCCAGACTTGAACCCCATTGAAATGCTGTGGCATGACCTAAAGGCAGCGATTCATGCCAGACATCCCAGGAATCTAACTGAACTACAGCATTTTTGTAGAGAAGAATGGGCCAAGATTAGTCCTTATCGATGTGCTAAACTGATCTGCAGCTACAGGAAGCATCTGGTTGAAGTTATTGCTGCCAAAGGGCGGGGTCACAAAATATTAAATGTGATGGTTCACTCATTTTTCCACCTTCTGTCATTGTTTGCATACTATCTTCACTAAAATATGAAAACCTATAAATGTTTGGGTGATTTCAGTTAAAGCAGACACTATTTTTTAAACTGTGATTTTGACAAAGATCGGATCACATTTGATGGTGATTTTATGCAGAAAAGATTGAAAAATTCCAAAAGGTTCAGACACTTTTTCATACTACTGTATGAACATTAGCCGTTTCTATGGGCCAAAACAAATTTATCTTTTTTAAATGCTTCCTACATTTAATTTCCCTCCACAGATGGACACATTTGCTGAAAGCCACAACAAAAAAATCATATTCAATAAAGTCAACGTTGAAACAAATCACACAAAATTTATCAATACACCAATGTAGAAGCAGAACATTTAGAATACCAATTAAGCCCTATTCAACAACAAATGTAATATACATCATACTCAGTTGTAATTAGAGCCAGACAGTGCCAGAACAATGAAGGGTCTGTCGATCCAAATTGTATTTAAAACTTTTTAATACATTACTATCTAATCTCAAAGCACACATATGATTGGTTGGACATATCTTGAATACAACTGCAAATGTTGTTTACATCCTAAACCACTTGAACAACAAAAGTTAATTATATTAGTTTAATTTGTGTTGCACCCACAATTCAATGCAGATAATTGCACTGCTTTTTGAGACAATGGTCTTGGTTTCACATTGTGTGGGGGAAAGAAATCCACGACTGAAGTAGGAAAATAGAACATTAATTCACTAAATTGCAGTCAACAAAGTTGATTCATCTGATTTTCATTCCAAACAGAGAATAATCTTATGACAAAAAGCACTCAACAGCTCAGATTTGACATGATGAACATCTGAAAACAAGGCTTTCGTGTTTATTAAAATGCAATTTGCAGATAATTTACATTAGTGGTGTAAAGGACTGGGTAGAGTTTCCATAAATTCTTCGCGTTACTTCAAAATAATATTACTCATGTAAAAGTTAAAAAAAAAAAAAAAAGTAAAACAAAAAAATATATATATATATATTCGTAGAAAAGAATACTCAAGTTACGAGTAAAATTGTGAGCAGGTCCTTACAATGTGTGATACTTTTTTTTAAACAATGGTAGCCTATATTTTTTTCTTAACCCAAAGCCAGCTATATGAACTACAGTGGTACCTCTGAAGTATATACCAAGTTAATTTTTTTCAGGACCTTGTTTGTACGCTGAGATTGTCGTATGTGGAGCAGGATTTTCCCATAAGAATACGTTATAATTCCATTAATTTATTCCACAGCCCAAAAACCTACACTAAATCCATAATAAATACTGCTGGTACGATTATAAATGGCAATTAAACATAGCATAACAAATAATTATGAATAAAAATCGGAATAATAACATAACCATAATAATAATTCCTGTAATAATGTAAAGAATCGGGTTCAAGTGTTGTGGACGTGTTTTGTGTGCTGTACCTGAACGCACCCCGTGGCTGACGTCAGAGTAAGATAGGTGCGGTAGAGATTTTACTTTCTCTTTTAATGTTTTGTTTGGCGTCAATTGCGGCGGACAGTAGGCGTGTTGCACAAGTTCTGAAATAAATTATTAAAAACCTGAGGAGGACCAACGAGATCATAGACATTCTACGGCCGTATTCTCGAGACAGTTCACGGATGCGCACATCACGCTCATTTTTTTCTATAATTCCCATCTTCATTTCAATAGTAAGCTTTGTCCTTTTTTTTCACCACCTGCACTAACCTTCTTGGAACCCGTGTTGATTTCTCTCACAAGAAAATCCGCCGTGCCTCCGTCTTGCGGCAAAACAAATAAACTGCGGCTCTGTCATAAATCGGCATATTTCGAGCATGTCGTTGGATGTAGAAGCAAATGGCGAGTCAAATTTTACGTCAGATGTCGAAAAGATCGTGTGTTGAAGCGATCGTGTTTCTAGGTACCACTGTATTATTATTATACTGTACTATAACCTATTGCATGACCACATTAGGCAGGAATAATTACACAAAAATAATGGAATTACAAATAGAAATATCTATGGAAATGAAACATCATCCTTCCAAAGAGCGTGAGTGCCCTCTAGTGGAGAAAATATATTTCCTACCATGAAATTAAAAAATGAAATCACATGTTTTCTTTTCCGTGGTTTATTGGTGCCAAATTAAAAAAAAAAAAAAAAAAAAAAAAAAAAAACGGGTCTAAAGGTTAGAGGTTTAAATTTACACTTTTGAGTAATTTTGACCCCATGTCAAATAGCTTAATATTTACTGCGCTTTAACGATGCCATATGGTTGAACAGGCCGGCGTGATCATAGGACCTCTGACTGCATTGTTACAGTGCCTTGCAAAAGTATTCGGCCCCCTTGAATCTTGCAACCTTTCGCCACATTTCAGGCTTCAAACATAAAGATATGAAATTTAATTTTTTTGTCAAGAATCAACAACAAGTGGGACACAATCGTGAAGTGGAACAACATTTATTGGATAATTTAAACTTTTTTAACAAATAAAAAACTGAAAAGTGGGGCGTGCAATATTATTCGGCCCCTTTACTTTCAGTGCAGCAAACTCACTCCAGAAGTTCAGTGAGGATCTCTGAATGATCCAATGTTGTCCTAAATGACCGATGATGATAAATAGAATCCACCTGTGTGTAATCAAGTCTCCGTATAAATGCACCTGCTCTGTGATAGTCTCAGGGTTCTGTTTAAAGTGCAGAGAGCATTATGAAAACCAAGGAACACACCAGGCAGGTCCGAGATACTTTTGTGGAGAAGTTTAAAGCCGGATTTGGGTACAAAAAGATTTCCCAAGCTTTAAACATCTCAAGGAGCACTGTGCAAGCCATCATATTGAAATGGAAGGAGCATCAGAACACTGCAAATCTACCAAGACCCGGCTGTCCTTCCAAACTTTCTTCTGAAACAAGGAGAAAACTGATCAGAGATGCAGCCAAGAGGCCCATGATCACTCTGGATGAACTGCAGAGATCTACAGCTGAGGTGGGAGAGTCTGTCCATAGGACAACAATCAGTCGTACACTGCACAAATCTGGCCTTTATGGAAGAGTGGCAAGAAGAAAGCCATTTCTCAAAGATATCCATAAAAAGTCTCGTTTAAAGTTTGCCACAAGCCACCTGGGAGACACACCAAACATGTGGAAGAAGGTGCTCTGGTCAGATGAAACCAAAATTGAACTTTTTGGCCACAATGCAAAACGATATGTTTGGCGTAAAAGCAACACAGCTCATCACCCTGAACACACCATCCCCACTGTCAAACATGGTGGTGGCAGCATCATGGTTTGGGCCTGCTTTTCTTCAGCAGGGACAGGGAAGATGGTTAAAATTGACGGGAAGATGGATGCAGCCAAATACAGGAACATTCTGGAAGAAAACCTGTTGTGGTATCTGCACAAGACCTGAGACTGGGACGGAGATTTATCTTCCAACAGGACAATGATCCAAAACATAAAGCCAAATCTACAATGGAATGGTTCAAAAATAAACGTATCCAGGTGTTAGAATGGCCAAGTCAAAGTCCAGACCTGAATCCAATCGAGAATCTGTGGAAAGAGCTGAAGACTGCTGTTCACAAACACTCTCCATCCAACCTCACTGAGCTCGAGCTGTTTTGCAAGGAAGAATGGGCAAGAATGTCAGTCTCTCGATGTGCAAAACTGATAGAAACATACCCCAAGCGACTTGCAGCTGTAATTGGAGCAAAAGGTGGCGCTACAAAGTATTAACGCAAGGGGGCCGAATAATATTGCACGCCCCACTTTTCAGTTTTTCATTTGTTAAAAAAGTTTAAATTATCCAATAAATTTTGTTCCACTTCACGACTGTGTCCTACTTGTTGTTGATTCTTGACAAAAAATTAAAATCTTATATCTTTATGTTTGAAGCCTGAAATGTGGCGAAAGGTTGCAAGGTTCAAGGGGGCCGAATACTTTTGCAAGGCACTGTATATTTGATGTGCCACAGAGGAATTTTGGTATACAGTATTCCCTTTGTGGATGTTTTGTTTATGTGTGTAAAACTACTTTGAGTTATGTTATTCATGCAATACATAAACACAAATACACAATCAGTGTTGTTCATCTTACTTTGAAAAAGTAATTAGTTCCAGTTACAAATTACTTCTCTCAAAAAGTAATTGAGTTAGTTACTCACTTTCCTTATAGTAAAAATAATTACGCACTCAGCAAAGTAACAAAGTAACATTTTGTAACATCTTTCACATAAAAGATGTTTATATCAACTGATTGAACTGATTTTTTTCATTCAAAAATTTGTTTTTTCTGTTGTACTGAACCCGCACTGAACCGTGGCCCTCGTACCGAGGTACCGAGAAAAACATTTAAAAAAATTTTTTTTTTATTTTTTATTTTATTGTATTGTCTAAAAGTACACCGCTAACTTGGAAATTATCATGCACATTCAGCAGGAAAACAGTACATTATTTTCAATGAACTGTACCCACGTGGACGCCATGAACTGTATGTCAAAAAAAGTTGCCCAAGAGGCAGAGATGAGGCTCGCTATGCATGCTAATGCTAACGAGAACGCGAATGCTACGCTAACCCTTTCTTGCCAAATGTATCGCATTTGATACACTTAGATTTTCATGATTTTGAGACTAATTCAGAATTTTGAAATATCTTTCCTCAAAAAAAAAAAAAAATGGATACAAGTCAACTCATGCATCTGCAGGTTCCAAGAGAAAAAAAAACAGGATTTAGCAAGTATTATAGACATTAGAGCGCTGATTACTAGGGCTGTCAAACAATTAAAATTTTTAATCGAGTTAATCACAGCTTAAAAATTAATTAATCGTAATTAATCGCAATTCAAACCATTTATAAAATATGCCATATTTTTCTGTAAATTATTGTTGGAATGGAAAGATAAGACACAAGACGGATATATACATTCAACATACTGTACATAAGTACTGTATGTGTTTATTAAGACAATAAATCAACAAGATGGCAATAACATTATTAACATTCTGTTAAACCGATCCATGGATAGAAAGACTTGTAGTTCTTAAAAGATAAATGTTAGTACAAGTTATAGAAATTTTATATTAAAACCCCCCTTAGTGTTTTCGTTTTAATTAAATTTGTAAAATTTTCAATCAAAAAATAAACTAGTAGCTCGCCAATGTTGATGTGAATAATTATACAATGCTCACTCATGGTGCTGAAACCCATAAAATCAGTTGGACCCAAGCGCCAGCAGAGGGCGACAAAACACCAAAAAACCCAAGTAACAAGTGGACATTACACTGTGCGTCATTTTAATCTCTTTGAGCGGGGCATGTGCGTTAAATGCGTCAAATATTTTAACGTGCTTAATTTAAAAAATTAATTACCGGCCGTTAACGCGATGATTTTGACAGCCCTAGTTATTACATTATACATTTTGTAACATCTTTCACATAAATGATATTTATATCGACTGATTGAACTGTTTTTTTTTTTTCATTCAAAAATTAGTTTTTTCTGTTGTATTGAACTCTCACTGAACCGTGACCCCCGTATCGAGGTACTTACTGAACCATGACTTATGTGTATTGTCACACCACTAATATATATAGATATATTTTTCAATATGCAGATGGGGCTCATAATCTCCTGCCTTTGCTCTAGTTGTTTGATTAAAAAAAAAAAAAATCACACAAGCCTAATGGATACGTCATTGAAGAAAAATTTAGTGCAAATGACTATTTTTGGTAATAAAAAAAAAGGATATATATAGGTATATATATTTTATTGTAGTGTCTAAAAGTACACCGCTAACTTGGCAATGATCATGCACATTCAACAGGAAAACAGTACATTAGTTTCAATGAACTGTACCCACGTGGAGGCCACGAACTGTATGTATAAAAAAAATTCCCAGGAGTTTAAGATGACGCTCGCCAAGCATGCTAATGCTAACGAGAACGCGAATGCTAACGCTCGGCATAGACTTCATAATGGTATTGACGGGTCAGATCGCATTCAAGTAGGGGGCCGCCCACATCAAGAGAAGCAATTCAGAAACACACGCACGCAGTGATCTAACGCCGGATTTCTGTTGAAAAAGAACGAAAGTTGTACCGCATACAAACAGGAGTGATTTGTTCGAGGATTCGAGGTGATTATTATATTTTTCGTACCATGCATCCATTTTGAAACGTGAAAAATAAATGAGAGAAATTAGCCGCGACTCCATTGGCATCATAGTTCGCAATATTCACGTAGAATAAATGCTAACTGCACGTTTTTTTTGCTTTTAACCAAGAATCGAGACTGTTTTACATCCATATCTATAAGGAATTCAGGGATTTAAGCATTTATTCAAAATAATTTTCACCGGCTCTGTTTACATAAGGCTGCCGCTAGTTACATTCACTAACAGTACATCGACATATTTACGTAAAATAAATGCTAACCGCATGTTTTTTTTTTGCTTCTAACCAAGAATCGAGACTGTTTTACGTTCATATCTATAAAGAATTAGGGGATTCAAGCATTTATTTACGAGAAATTTTAACAAAAATAGCTCTGTCTGTGATTCCACTCGGTCAGCTTTGACGGCCTCGCCAACAATGCAGGTCCCCTAATTATCGGCCCCATGTCCAGTCAATACATTATGAAGTCTATGCACTCTGAGCCACCTAGCCAAACATTATCACGTTTGCAACGGCGTCACCACCCCCTTCCCGCTCTGCACTTTCCAGGACACGCAGGCGGTGGATGTGTGACAAAATCAGACAACTTGCGCTTCATTCAACCAAATTGTAGTAACGCACTCTTTCACATCCTCAGTAACGGTAATGGCTTAGCAAAGATGGGAAAAGTCATTAGTTAGATTGCTCAGTACTGAAAAAAATAACGTCGTTAGAAACACTATTGTCATCTAACACCATTATTAACAACACTGAAGACAAAATCAGAAAGGAACAAGAAACAAAAAAGAAGTTCCATGAAAAAGCTTTTGGTGCAAAACAACAACAGCATTCTTCATAATACAGAGAAAAACACAATATATTTTAAGAATATATGATAATTCCTTGTAATACAGATTAAAGGAGTTGCAAGAAATTAAAATAAATAAATGAAAAGCTGTTGGCTTGTCACACTCTTGTATCGGTGCATTTTCCTAAGAGAAATATGAGAGAAGAGGAAACAATAATAGTTTTGATAGAGTACTGAAAAAACAATAGTGTACTTCGAGGCTTAGAAAAACAGGGGGAAAAAGTACATAAATTAGAGATATGTGCATACAACCCACTGCTAATAATACATGGGCTCCAATCTATACGGACTTGGCACCCCTCCTCAATACTCTCTCCATCTCACTCAGTGGAGGAGTAAGGACAAGGAGCTTGTGTGAACACTTCAGGCAGGGAGATAAAAAAAGAAAGAAAAGAAGAACAGCTGCCAACCAAACACGACTTGGATCTCATCGTTCATTTTAATGAGCCGTTTAAAAGCTTCGATTCATTCGCAAACATCACAACTCTACTCGACACTTTACAAGAGGTCATTCGAATGAGTAACGATGGTGATGCTTGCAGGTCTTCTTGTTTTCTTTTTGTGTTTTAGTACCACAAAGTCAGCAGAATCCTCTGTGTCCAACCAAGGATTGGCCTGACCTCGAGAGAGTATTCACACGGGGCATCCAAGGAATCTTGCTGAACTGCAACAGTTTTCTCAAAAGGAATGGTCCATATTTATCCTGACGGTTAAGCACTTCTGATTTGCAATTACTGGCATAAGTGGTTTGCAAAAAAAAAAAAAAAAAAAAAAAAAAAGTAAATTCTGAATTCCATTTGTATTCCTTCCACTGTACAGCCACATACTGACTGGATGGTTTTTATTGTTTCGGACACTTCCATCCAAGACAATTGTCCCATTGAGTGAAAACATTGGGGTTTGACAATAAAAGATAAATGTATGATGCAAAAAAAATTGCAACATTGACTCATTCATTTATTAATTCATTTTCCGAACTGCTTGTCCTTAAAAGGGTCAAAGACGTGCTGGAGTCTATCCTCGCTAACTTTGGGCAGGAGGCAGGGTACACCCTGAACTGCTTGCCAGCCAATCGCAGGGCACGCATAGACAACCTCTCACATTCACAATCGTACCTATGGAGAATTCAGAGAGTTCAATTGGCCTACCAAGCATGTTTTTGGCATAGGGGAGAGAAGAGGAGTACCTGGAGCAGTTGTTCTTAACCTGGGTTCAAGCGAACCCCAGGGGATCGTTGAATAATTCTAATGGGTTTGGCGTAGGTTAAGATATACACAGCGCTATTTTAATATGCTGACCAAAGGCAAAGTGTTGTTTTAGACCAGGTTTTAAGGATGAGTTATGCCTCTGCAGCAGACCTACGCCGTCAAAGTAGACCCGATTTTCGCCCCTCCGCCATATCCTATCGTGCACCGCCACAAAATCCTGACTAGGCATGACGCAAATGGACTGTGATTGGTCCGTTAAGACTGTTGTTTCCAATTCAGCGCTAGATCAACTCCATTTTCCAATGTTGTGCTACACGCAAAAATGAACCAAGCTGACGAGAGTATCATCGAAGAGGTCCGCAAGTACGACAACCTCTACAGTGTCTCGTCAACATTAGAAAGATTGCCAAATGGCAAGCAATTCGTGGAAGGAGATTGCTGAAAATACGGGACTGGAGGTCAGCTAATGCATAAAAAAATGGAAGAAACTCCAAGACAAGTACAGTGGGGCAAATAAGTATTTAGTCAACCGCTAATTGTGCAAGTTCTCCCACTTGAAAACATCAGAGAGGTCTTTAATTGTCAACATGGGTAAACCTCAACCATAAGAGACAGAATGTGAAAAAACAACAACTGAAAATCACATTGTTTGATTTTTAAAGAATTTATTTGCAAATCATGGTGGAAAATAAGTATTTGGTCAATACCTAACGCTCATCTCAATACTTTGTTATGTACCCTTTGTTGGCAATAACGGAGGCCAAACGTTTTCTGTAACTCTTCACAAGCTTTTCACACACTGTTGCTTGTATTTTGGCCCATTCCTCCATGCAGAGTTCCTCTAGAGCAGTTATGTTTTGGGGCTGTCGTTGGGCAACACGGACTTTCAACTCCCTCCACAGATTTTCTATGGGGTTGAGATCTGGAGACTGTCTAGACTGGCTTGAGTCCCTGGCGGCGCATTGTGTTACTGATAGTAGCTTTTGTTACTGTGGTCCCAGCTCTCTGTAGATCATTCACTAGGTCCCCCCGTGCGGTTCTGGGATTTTTGCTCACCGTTCTTGTTATCATTTTGACGCCACGGGGTGAGATCTTGCATGGAGCCCCAGATCGAGGGAGATTATCAGTGGTCTTGTATGTCTTCCATTTTCTAATAATTGCTCCCAAAGTTGATTTCTTTACACCAAGCGTTTTACCTATTGCAGATTAAGTCTTCCCAGCCTGTTGCAGGTCTACAATTTTGTCTCTGGTGTCCTTCGACAGCTCTTTGGTCTTTGGTCCCATGTTGACAATTACAGCCCTCTCTAATCTTTTCAAGTACGAGAACTTGCACAATTGGTGGTTGACTAAATACTTATTTGCCCCACTGTATGTGAGTGTTCGAAAGCGAATGGCCACTCGAAGCGGTGACCCAGCCGGCCAAAAACTGCCAGCTTTTTATCACTTTATGTCGTATTTTTGGTTGGTGCACTTTATCATTTATTTTGTACATATGTTTGCTGTGTGTCAGTGACTTATTTACATTTTACACTTAAAGTATATGAAGAATTAAGCACAGGTTTGGTCTCAAAAGAATTGTTTTGATGTTTAGTTTTCAACAGCAGACAGTTAACACATTTGATACATCTTCAATGATTGAGAGTGCCTCAGTGCTTTTATGATAACGTGTTTACCATCAAGGCTTCCAACGCAGTTTGGGAAGTTCCATAGCCGCCAGAAATCTGCTACGGCTTCCCACTGGCTGGTTGTATGACACAGCAAATAAATCGGACAAAACGCTGGACAACACAGCTAGCTGGCTTCCACCGATGCTAGAATTCATAATGAGACTGCCAGTCTCTGTGCGGTATCAACAGTCGGACAGACCACCTCAGCAACCGTCTTCTGTGTCGCCTGCGCCTCAACATTTGTGTGATCCACATTTGTTGATGAGCTAAAGATCCACATTCAAGCATTCCATTTCCATTGCCATTGTTCTCTAACCGGAAGAAAACTCAAGGAATTCGACATTAGTCCCCCAAAACCGCATAAACACAACACAACACCCCTCTAGTGGCTTGGGGGTGAAATACAGGACAACGAGTTCCTTTGCTGCAGAACTACCAAATGCTCATTGACGCCGTAGGGTCTGCATTGTCGCTACACCATCACCGCAACGCAGAAGCATAACTTAGGCTTTAGACGGGTTTGCCTCCAATTTACAGGCATTATTTCATTTCTTTCAACTGCTAGACCTCCATCTAATGGGAGGAGAAATGGGGTTTGCCAAGTGGAAGGTTGACTTGCTCTTGGTATGAGGAAGTATAGCAGACTAACAGGCAGCATGGATTGCGCTATGAAAACAGTTTGTGATGTATGGATGCAACAATAAATTGAGAATGTAGACATACAGTGGTACGTCTATTTACGAACATCTCTACATAAGGACATTTCGGTTTAAGACACGCCTCAACAGGAAAATATTGCCTCTTTTTACAAAAGAAATTTCATCCATCCATCCATCTATCCATCATCTTCCGCTTGTTCCGGTGTTGGGTCGCGGGGGCAGCAGCTTTAACAGGGAAGCCCAGACTTCTCTCTCCCCAGCCACTTCAACCAGCTCCTCCGGCGGGATCCCAAGGCGTTCCCAGGCCAGCCGAGAGACATAGTCTCTCCAGCGTGTCCTGGGTCGTCCCAGGGGCCTCCCGCCGGTGGGACATACCCAGAACATCTCTCCAAGGAGGCGTCCAGGAGGCATCCGAACCAGATGCCCGAGCCACCTCAGCTGGCTCCTCTCTACGCGGAGGAGTAGCGGCTCGACGCAGAGTCCCTCCCGGATGACCGAGCTTCTCACCCTATCTCTAAGGGAGAGCCCGGACACCCTGCGGAGGAAACTCATTTCGGCCGCTTGTATCCGGGATCTTGTTCTTTCGGTCACGACCCAAAGCTCGCGACCATAGGTAAGGGTAGGAACGTAGATCGACTGGTAAATCGAGAGCTTTGCCTTTCGGCTCAGCTCCTTCTTCACCACTACGGAATTTCAGGATAGGCAAAAATACAGTTTGGGCTGCTACTCGCAGCTTCCAGAGTTTACTGAACGTAACATATTTATAACTGCTCTGCCATTGGCTATTGCCTAACATCTTCCTGGCATCCAATTGGCTAAGAGGGACATCTACTATATGTGTGTATGCCAGCGACTTCTTCATTCACCCCTCGTGTTCTGACAGCTTTACATGAGTGTCATAAGTTTTATTCTTTATTCTGTGTGTTTTACATTATGCACAACTCTCATTTGATTGTTATTGTGCAAAAATCTAATAGTAACATAGATTTCTTTTGATGCATTTTTCTTCTTCATAAAAGGTTTATGTCTCAGTTTTGGAGGGTTTGGAACAGATTAGGGCATTTATATGGAAAACGTCCCGACTTATGGAATTTTCAGTTTACGAATTACTTCCAGATCCAATTAATTTCATAAATAGAGGTACCACTGTAATTACAAAAAAAGGAACAGTGTGAGATGAACAGCAAAGGCAAATGTATTTGCAGTAAATTGGACATTTGAAGAAATTCGAACATAATTCACTGAGGTATTAGCTTGCTAGCTTAGCTATATCGGTTTTAAATTAGGAAAAAATGCTTTATTATTAAATTCCAAAGGCTTCAGTGAATGCACATGTGGAACTCATGGGATTCAGTACCTATAGCAAGGTTAAGAACCACTGACCTGAAGGACATCCACGCAGGTACAGGGTGAACATGTAAACTCCACACAGGAAGGCCGGAGCCCAGGATTGAACCATTGATATCAGAACTGTAAGGTGGATGTGCTAACCAATCATCCGCCATGCCACCTAGATTTTTTTAAATGCTGTATATTCTATAAAGTCCAATATGTAGACTTGGCCAGATTTGACGATGAGTTAAACATAAAGCAAGGCAATAAAATAATCCCTCTCTGTGGTGGTATTAAGGACATTAAGCACTAGCTTTTTTTCTCCATCTTTGGCAGAAAATCAATAGTCGCGGCCTCTGAGGACAGTCAGAGGCTAATTTTACCCTGCATTTTCTCTGCCAGCTAATCCTGCAGCCTGGAGCTCAACCACAGAGTGCAAGACGAGTCAAGAGGAAAAGTGAGATATCCCTTCTTAAATGAATTTTATCAGCATGAAAACAAAGTGACTACCTGAACAAAGTCTATTTTATAGAACCACTTCAATAGATTCCCCACATACATATACCCTTTACTTTGACCAATTGTGGGTCTATTTATTTATGTCCTGCATAAAAATAAAAATAAAAAACCTACAAAAATTACCTAAAACACATTAAATAGGAATCATAAGAAGAATGAGTCCCAAAAGCAGTTTAAAGATGGAAATAAGTTTCATGATCCTTTACAAACTTTTATATAAATCAGTTTACATTGACCATGAAGAAGTAAAAAGTTTGAATAAATAAGGATTTGATTGTGAAATTTAGAATAAAATAGTACTAAAAATGGACAGTTATTAGGTGTATGATGATTTGTCCTGCTTCAATATTAAAAGAAAAAAATAGATTTGAAAACATAAAGTTGAAGCCAAAACGTTCACACACTGTGCAAAAAAGACACATTTCATTTTTTGTTTCACTGTTTGAAGTCAAATCAGACAAAACGGCTGCTGTTTCAGGTAAATCAAGATTACTAAAATGATTTAATTTTGTTAAATGCCACAATAATAAGACAGGGAATTTCTTAGAAAATGTTATTACTTTCTTCAAGGTCGAATGTTTACATACATGTGCGTAGTATCGAGTAGTATTTCTTTGGAACTGCATAATTTGGGTCAAATGTTTTGGGTAAGCTTTCACAACCATTTGACAATATTCATTCATCTTCTGAACCGCTTATCCTCATGAGGGGGTGCTGGAGCCTATCCCAGCTAACAACGAGGTGGAGGCATGGTACTGGTTGCCAGTTAGTCACAGGCTTTTGACAGTACTCTGCTGGAATCCTGGCCATTTCTCCTTCTTGGTGAGTGGCCTTTCCGGTCATGTTGGTGTAGGACAGACCCGGCGGCATGGGCGGGCATTAGGGGGCCGTGCCCGCCCTGAGGGACGGCTGTGCCCGCCCTAGCTCGATTAAACTGTACTGTGTAATTTTTTTTTTTTTTTTAATCTTCCACAAAAACACACACACACGGGGAGATTGAACCCTATATTCCAGTGTTTTTCAACCGATTGTGCCGCCGCCGCGAGAAATTATCCAATGTCGCTTTTTTTTAACATCGTCGGGCAAAGTTGCAGTAGGAAGGAAGGAATGTGGAAAAAGTTCTCGGTTGTGTGCAGATGAGTCGTGTTGCGTTCAAGAACTGCTCGGATTTCTAGCCGTCAGCCACCTTGCTCTCCGTAACAATGTGGACCCCAGCACTTCTACTGTTCATTATTTGACTCGTCATGTGTCGATATATACAAAAGTGTCCTTTCCATTTTATCCATATGTGACGACCGTTAACCCTCCCTCTTTGTTTTATTCCAACACATTATCGAGGACAGCTAGGTGGGAGATACCTAGAAATCCGAGCAGTTCTTGAACGCGACACGAGCGGCTATCTAGCGCCATGGCGCCATACAAGCTTAAACTCATCTCCAAATGAACCCCCGTCGCTTCAGAACAAGTCGATGGATTATTTTGTACGCCTTCGTGAAAACACAGAGAAATGGGCAACTTTTTTGAGGAAAACTACAAAGGTAAATAAGAACGCCCTGAAAGCCAGTTACTTTGTTGCTAAATCCCAAAATCCCAAACTGTGGCAGAGACGTTAATACTACCTCTCTGCAAAGCCATTGTCAGCGAGACGACCAGCCCTGATGTGCTTCCATGCATTGCTCAAGTCCCCTGTCTGATAGTTTTTCAAGCCTAATTGCTAAACGTTTCACACAGAGTAAGTATAAATACTGAGAAATTATTTTATAATTAAATATACTATACAGAAAGTAATTTTGGAACATTTTGGTGTGGTGTGCCGCGAGATTCTTTCCAACGTAAAAACGTCCCGTGACTCAGAAAAGGTTGAAAAACACTGCTCTAGTCATCCTATCTTGATCTGTCGTCACAATCAGAGCAGCGAATGTAGGCAATTTCTAGCCAATCACAGATAAGGGGGGCGGGCTGAGTAGCCGGCCATTGTGTACTGCGATTGGATAGGGATTGCTCCGGTTACAGAAATGGCAATTGAGCGGCTGCTCCATTGCTAATTCAAATTGGAATGGACATCGGTATTTTTTTTTTTCAAGAAACTAAAGACGAACTCAAGCCATGACAAAGACGCGGCCAAAAGTCAACATTAAGGGATAGTGCTGCCACCTCCTGCAGTTTCACTGACTGACACTATCATCAGAAAATATAACGGGTAAAAACGCCACTGTTACGGCTAAATTTACATTGAAGAAGTGTGCCCCCCCCAAAAAATGTAATGCCCCCCCTGTAATTTCTTTCTGCAGCCGGGTCTGGTGTAGGACTTGTTTTACTGTGGATAATGACACTATCTTCTAGAGCTGTCCCGACTAGTCGACGTAGTCGATGATGTAAATGCATCAACGAGCACAGCATCCCATTGATGGTTGAAGGCAAGTTAAAAATATACATGGCGGAAAACATTCAGGTGACTTGAAGTTCCGCTCTGAGACCCCCTTATGGCCAAACTCAATATTGTCCTATATGCATGTGTGATACATAATTGGAAAGCTTAAAATCTCAATTTCCTGGGGGAAGAAAAAATTTGAATAGGAGGTCTTTTTTTCTATTTTAATATATATATATATATATATATATATATATATATATATATATATATATATATATATGTCTTTTTTTTTTTTTTTTTTTTTTTTAACAGCAAAACCCTATCTGGAGGTGAGAGCACGCAAGAGCAGAATTACAGACGCCATGACTTTGACGAAATATAATCCAGGGTACCCGCGGGTTATTAAAAGTATTAAAAAGGCATTGAATTTAGTTTTCCATTATTAAAGGTATTAAAAGTATTAAATTAGCTGTCGTAAGTCTGGAATTTTTTCACCGTGGTTTTAATTTTCAAGAACATCTCAGTGCAACGTAAATTATATCCGTGACGAAGTTTGTTTTTTTTTTTTAATCCAGAACGAAGACGACGCGTAGAATTTTTACGATGCACTGCACCTCGAGCGTGCGCGCCGTTAGCACCAACATCCCAACAGCAGGCAATCGCACAGTACCAGGCCCGGAGTGGCTAATCGGGAGAACCGGGACAGTTCCCGGTGGGCCGGCCTGACATTTGGGCCGGTCGTAATACACATTTTTAACGAAGCTTTCAGTTAAACTATTTACTAACGGCATCACGCAACCCCGCTTTGCGTGATAAATTGTGGCCCTTCTAGCATTCTGTAGGTTGAAATTCGATACCCCACAACAGGTTCCCTCTCATTCTCCAGTGCCGCCAGCTCTGCCTCTGGGAAAGAGTATCATGATATCATCCTGTTGACTTGATTCTGGAAAAACTTAATTTTGGGTTTTAATGGCCGAAATGGGGCACGTTGAGGCAGCATGACGAGCGTGAACTCGTCTGGCTGTTGGCGCGACCCATTATCGCTGTTTTTGAGCGTTTTTTTTGGATAAAAGTACAGCGATAAACCGTAAATGAACATGCAGAATGAAATATTTTTCATGAGAGCACCACGAAAACTTCCACCATGGAGGCTCCAGGCACTATTTTTGGGCACAAAGAGGATTGGGGTGAAATCCACGTTCTCAGGCAAAACATAAGTTGGGCATTTTAACCCAAAACATTGCACTCTGAGGTGGACTGATGAGCGTGAACTACCCTGAAATACACAGGTGTCTGAACTGTATAAGTGCATTGGGAGACAGCCGTTTTGCTGAATTCAGTTATTCTTTCAATCGATCATTCAATCTTTCACATTTAATTGCGGTAATTTTATGTCATGAATAATACGAAAACACTCATAAGTAATGATATATTACATTATTTTTTTAATTTATTTAAACTATATACAGTACGCCCCCAAAATTTTAAATATCAAGTAAAAGTTGTTTTATTTTGGTAGATTAAACCAACAAAATTGAGTATGTCAATTTGCATGTACCACAAACCAAAAAAAATAAATGAATATGATGAAAAGCTTCAGTTTTGTACACACTTGCCACATGTGTAATTCAAAACACCTGCAAAAGGTTCCTCATTCTTTAAAAAGTCAGTCTAATATAAGATAAAATTATAGCTAGTACCCCAAAAATAAAATGGTAACTTCACACAGAACCTGCGCTTGAGCCCTTGATCTCAGAACTGTCAGTAGACATGCTCTTCCTCTGTGCCTCCCTTTTTACAAGTTATTTGGGGAAAAGTCATATTTGATTCATCTTTACAAGTGTAAAGGAAAACTCTTTTCTTGTTTCTAATGAGGCTTAAATTTGATGAACTCCTGTGCTAATAAGTGTATTAAGAAATTGAAATATATAACTTATGCATTTTAAAAAATCGCAAGTTTACTATTGACAGCATGCGATTAGTCGCGATTTTAAAACATTAATCGCTTGACAGCACGATTATTATTACGATATTTTAATAAGGTAGGTCATGACATAAAGAGGGCCAGTCTGTGGTACAAAACTTTTTGTTTTAATTGTATCTTCAATAAATGTGCATTCTTTTGTCAAACACACTTAGTAATTGAGGTTAAATTTGATGTTCAGTGCTTTATTTTTTTAATATGATTAAATATTATCTAAATAATGGGTGCGAGCAAAGTATTAATTTTCAGTTGAAATGGCATTAAAAAAGGTCTTAAAAGTCTTGAATTTAGATTTATCAATCCTGGGGGGACCCTGTAATCACATAGTTACCTTTTTTCGATCCAAAAAATCCATGTAGCATGTATCACTGAGTGTCAAGCCACAGCTGTGAATGGCCACAGCTGGATTTTGGGGGGATTTTATGAGTGAAACATGGTAATATAACAAGGGTCGCGATGCTGAAATCGCAGACATCAAGGAGCAGTCAAGATTTTCTTTTATACACTGTATTTACCCTTTTAAACGTTTTTTTTTTTTTTTTTTTTTTTTGGATCGATTATTCATCATCTAACATATCGGAGAAAATGCAACAGTAACAAAAAAAATACAAGAGAAAGTTTTGAGGTAGATATCCGTGACTTTTTTGCAGACACCATTTTTTCACTGTGACGTAATTTGTTTAAAAGTAAAAAATATGCCAGTGAATAATTTTTAATTTAAAAAGTTGTTGTTGTTTTTTTTTTAACTAAATATTAGACATCAATTAATGATTCTAAGCTAAAAATGACAGACATTTTAAATAATAAATACAATTTATTACCTTTGTTTTACGGCTGGGTTGAAACAAAAGCGGTTGAGCGACGTCTGTAAACGGGGATTTCCAGGGTAAAACGGACAAATTAAAAATAGTTTGGGAGCTTAATGCGCCATGAATCTGCTATGGCAGCATATAGACATGTTTTTCTATAAAACACAACAGTTGTTTAGGTTTAAATACAGCAGTTCCTTTTAAGGAGGAGTGCAACAGCAGAAACTGCTTTATAAGGCTTGTCTGCGTTTTCCGCCATATATTTATTTTAACTTCGACAAAGAGTGTAGCTTGGTCAGGTTTGCACTTCTTTATTTTAGCAACTTTTGGGAACAAAACAGCTCCTGTCTGCCGCAGCAAGCACAACAACTACCAGCAACAAAAGGAAGACGTCTCGCACTGTCGCACTTTCCTCACTCACGTCAGCCACACGGCGCATTTAGGAACACATGCAAATACAACCGCTACATTATAACTGATTTGTTACAATATATAAATGCGTGGAAAGTTGATAATGGCGGACACTCGGGATGCAAGCATGGGAAAGCGGCACAAAGCACAAAAAGCAGACCAGCGTGGCCGAAGCATGGATTTATTTTAACAGAACAAAGGAGGGTATCACTGTCGTGTGGAGCATGGCGGCAGCACGTCGGCCATGAATGAACACCTGAAGCGCCGTCATCCAGGTGTGATTTTGCAAGACGACAAGTGAAAACAAGCTGGTCGATTGTAAGTTCATATGACAACATTTTTTATTGAAGTTGCCTTTATGTGCGTCGTACTATGTGCGTACTTGGTAATTTTTTACCTAAATCAAGAAGGATTTTCTTTCAAATAATATTTTGAACCATTTCGATTCTTGAATTAAGAACATTTCTGACAAACAAGCTTTTTTGAAGATTAAATACACTAATTTATTCCATAAGATAAGTTTGCTAAGCTTATTTTCAGCTAGCTGTTTTACCTATTTCAAGAAATTTGAGTAAAATTTACTTGAGGAACTGTCAGATAATTTCACTTATTTCTAGTTGATTTATTCTGACAACAAGGAAATCTAACTAGTTTTAAGGAAGTTCACTTTTACAGTGCATTATTGTGGCATTTAACAAAATTAGATCATTTCGGTAATCCTGACTAACCTTAAACATGAGAGGTTTAGTCTGATTTGACCTCAGACAGTGAGACAAAAAAAGAATCTGTGTTTAGCACAGTGTGAGTAATCCTCTGGTTTCAGCTGTACATTAAACTGAAACACATAAAACACATAAAAAATCTTGAATCACATCAACTAAAAATTTGATGCTATCTCATAACTTTTACACACAAACGTGTATGCCTCACTTTGTCCGTTGTTGACAAGGCACATGCTAATATCCATCCCCATCTGTTCGTGGTACCGCTTATCCTCACTAGGGTAGGAAATAGAAGAAAAGCACTGAGTGGCATTTAGCCTGGGTAAATTTATTTAAAAAAAAACATTAAAAATGCTGAAAGGCTGGGGTCGATTAATGGTTTTAAAAGAATGTTTAGTTAAAAAGTTTGACTAAAATGAGCTTTTCTAGTCATCATCAGTTAGTTTCCTCATCAGGACATGTTTTTAATTGTCACACCAGAAGCACGAAGGACCTAAATCTGCATTTCATTATATTTTTCCTCATTGGTGCGTGTGTGTTCTCTATAGCGAGGCAGATAAGGGAGTGGTATTGTTTTTGTCATTAAGGAAAGGAAGTGAGGGATGAAGTCTTCTGAGAGATATATATTTCCATGGAGTCATGGTACATGCTTCTCTGATTCTATTACACTCCGCTCTGTAGCATGGAAACAATAAAACTCAACTGGGAGTAAGGTGTGTACTTGTGTGTCTGTTTATGACTATGTTGATCGTATAGGCCTCTGAAGGGTCTATGTCACCAAAGAAATAAATTATTATAAATGCTCCTCAGACATTTGATATGTTTACAAAGACGGTTGTTTTTGTTTATCGCATGAGTTTCTCCATGCCATACTAGAGTGCAATTCTTCCACACAAATGCACGCATGCTATTTTTAGACCGTGACGTCGCATCGTAAAGCGTAAGTAAAGCAAGAGTGGGACATTATAGACCCGCCCTCGCATAGAAACAATGTTAATTCTGCTACTTTTCTCCGGTAATCTTTCAAAAATGAACATGCCGATCACACATTTCTTTTTTGGAACATGTAGAAACGACTAGACATTATGACATATGAGGGATGTTTTCTTCAAACGTTTCCCAAAACCAAAAACTATGAGGAAAAAATGTGAAGAAAGAATCAACTTGCACGGACTTTTAACGGCAGCTCGGTGACTCCATTCACATTTCATATGCAGTAAACATTTTGTTGGGTTGGCATGGTCTTTGAGAGGCAAAGAGGTAAGCCATTTTGATATTTTTAACTTATTTTTTTGCGTGACGTTGTGCCATGCTGCTTCTGTCGACAATGAATGACCTGAAAAGAATTCAAATGATATCTGACAGCAAGTCCTACCAATGATTAGAGAGGGCTGGACTGAAAGACAGCACAGATCCACTCATCATGCCACCAAAGGAGCAGGCCTTGAGCACCTGTGCAAAAGAGGCCCAGATCAACCACACCAGGCAGGATACCAGGTGCAGGCTGTGCAAAGAGGGCACTGAAACAGTCCAGCACATAACAGCAGGGTGTAAGATACTGGCAGGAAAACAATACATGGAACGCCATAACCAAGAAGCATAATAAATATTACATTTCAACATTTTTATCAACGAAGATTTGCATCATAGCCTGTGACACACGCTTGACTGCACTTTACAGTGACGCAAGTGACGTTCCGTTATTCTTCCTATATGACTGGCCGAAGAGTCGAAATGCTCTCCCAAATGCACGTTTAAAAATGAAAACGTCGATCACAACAACGCTTGCACGAACTTTTGGGTTCTTTTTTTTTTCTGTAACCATGGACGATTTATATGAGGAAAATTTCCACTACTTAAAGATAGAAGAATGCAGCATCAGGACTTTCTCCTCAAAATGTCCCAAGGGCCGAAAGGCTCACATTCGAGAGAGACAGATGTGTGCGCACGTTTGCTCTTTTATATAATTTTAACATTTGTTAACAATACTCTCTGTGTGTGATATCATCAATCGCTTTACATACGAATTTTTAAAAAGGCACTTTAAAGCGAACAAATTCAAGAACAACCAGACCATTTTTAAACAGGCATTTTATTGGCGAGAATTTCGACTCTTTGACCAATCATACAGCGAGAATAACGAAACGTCACTGTCAAACGCAGGCCCCCCGAGAAGAAAGTGAGGGCAAGTGGATAGTGCATCTACACCGGGAGATAATAAAGCGTGGAAAACCGTTCACAGATGGTGAGTACATGAAGGAGACATTCATCAACATATCAGAACACCTATTTGCAGACTTCAAAAACAAAACCGAGATAATAAAAAAAAAAATAATAATAATCAAAGACATGCCCATATAAGGGTTGTTATGCATGTTCCATTTTGTTGTTTTTCGAAACCTCAAAATAAAAATGGCATCATAAATCAGATTTCTATATTGCATTTCTATAATTTCATAAAAGCAATGAAACAGGTCATTAATATTGTAATGAAGTTAAACTTGAGGTGGCATCATACAACAGAGTAATCACGTGGTGCGTTGGATGCACTGCAGGGAAAATAAACAGTAAATCATGAGGGCTCATTGTGTACAGTGGGGCAGATAAGTACTGAGTCAACCACTAATTGTGCAAGTTCTCCCACTTGAAAATATTAGAGAGGCCTGTAAATGTCAACATGGGTAAAAATCAACCATGAGAGACCGAATGTGGAAAAATAGAAAATCACATTGTTTGATTTTTAAAGAATTTATTTGCAAATCATGGTGGAAAATAAGTATTTGGTCAATACCAAAAGTTAATCTCAATACTTTGTTATGTACCTTTTGTTGGCAATAACGGAGACCAAACGTTTTCTTTAACTCTTTACAAGCTTTTCACACACTGTTGCTGGTATTTTGGCCCATTCCTCAATACAGATCTTCTCTCGAGCAGTGATGTTTTGGGGCTGTCGTTGGGCAACACGGACTTTCAAGTCCCTCCACAGATTTTCTATGGGGTTGAGATCTGGAGACTGGCTAGGCCACTCCAGGACCTTGAAATGCTTCTTACAAAGCCACTCCTTTGTTGCCCTGGCTGTGTGTTTGTCATTGTCATGCTGAAAGACCCAGCCACATCTCATCTTCAATGCCCTTGGTGATGACAGGAGATTTTCACTCAAAATCTCTCGATACATGGCCCCATTCATTCTTTCCTTTACACAAATCAGTCGCCCTGGTCCCTTTGCAGAAAAACAGCCCCAAAGCATAATGTTTCCACCCCCATGCTTCAAAGTGGGTATGGTGTTCTTCGGATGCAACTCAGTATTCTTTCTCCTCCAAACATGAGAACCTGTGTTTCTACCAAAAAGTTCTATTTTGGTTTCATCTGACCATAACACATTCTCACAGTCCTCTTCTGGATCATCCAAATGCTCTCTAGCGAACCGCGGACGGGCCTGGACGTGTACTTTCTTCAACAGGGGCACACGTCTGGCAGTGCAGGATTTGAGTCCCTGGCGGCGCATTGTGTTACTGATAGTAGCCTTTGTTACTGTGGTCCCAGCTCTCTGTAGGTCATTCACTAGGTCCCCCGTGTGGTTCTGGGATTTTTGCTCACCGTTCTTGTCATCATTTTGACGCCACGGGGAGAGATCTTGCATGGAGCCCCAGATCAAGGGCGATTATCAGTGGTCTTGTATGTCTTCCATTTTCTAATAATTGCTCCCACAGTTGATTTCTTTACACCAAGTGTTTTACCTATTGCAGATTTAGTCTTCCCAGCCTGGTGCAGGTCTACAATTTTGTCTCTGGTGTCCTTCGACAGCTCTTTGGTCTTGGCCATAGTGGAGTCTGGAGTGTGACTGACGTTGTGGACAGGTGTCTTTTATACCGATAATAAATTAAAACAGGTGCCATTAATACAGGTAACAAGTGGAGCCTCGTTAGACCTCGTTAGAAGAAGTTAGACCTCTTTGACAGCCAGAAATCTTGCTTGTTTGTAGGTGACCAAATACTTATTTTCCACTGTAATTTGGAAATAAATTCTTTAAAAATCAAACAACGTGATTTTCTGGGTTTTTTTTTTTCACATTCTGTCTCTCATGGTTGAGGTTTTCCCATGTTGACAATTACAGGCCTCTCTAATCTTTTCAAGTAGGAGAACTTGCACAATTGGAGGTTGAGTAAATACTTATTTTCCCCACTGTATTTTTAGCCAACTTTTGTCATTTTGATAGCATGTGTCGCCTTCGTTATTGGGCTTATTTAAGGCTTTTCATTTTTTGCGGCTCCAGACATATTTGTTTTTTGTTGTTTTGGTCCAATATGTCTCTTTCAACATTTTGGGTTGCCGACCCCTGATTTAGGCGCATTATCTCTACTGTGCCCTAAAGCGGAGAAGGAATAATTTTGTTTGTTTGTTTCTTTGTTTGTTTCTTTGTTTGTGTGTTTTACCCAAATATTTTCGCCGTCTGACTGCCTGCAGCGAACAGTAATGCCCGTACCGTGACATACATTACACTGTTAGTTTATGTACTATATAAAGATAGAATAGAATAGAATAGAATAGAATAGAATAGAATAGATAATAATTTATATAATAATTTATAATTTATTGTCATTTTACAGAGTACAATAAGATTTCAAGCTTTGCCATACTTCATGCAAACCACATACATATCATGAAGCCCATCAAATGGACTGTACTGTACTGTTAGGGATCGAACTTCATTTAAAATATTGAATTAACTACATGCTTTGTAACTAAATCAATTTACATTGATGATGAATAAAACTTTGTATCAGTGCACGTGAGAAATTAAATGAATAATACAGGACTTAATACATTTTTGAGCTCGTGGTTATAAAAATTCCAGAAATCAAAATGAAAAATAGTCAATAATTGCCTTGGACAGAGCTAAAGCTGCAAGGCCAACCTGGAAATATGGCAATTTTATGGGTTAAACAGAAAAAACCTGAGCCTACAAACCTCCCTGAACTATTCAGTATATCAGAAAAATACACACACACACACACTGCAAAAGCCCTACTTTAATAGGATGATGATACAAAGGGGTAGAGGAGAGAGGCAATTGGTGGGGGTAAAATGGAATGAAGGAAATAGACAAAAACACGATGGGAAGAAGGCAGTGTAAGAGAGAAGAGGAGAGAAAAGAAGCATGGGCGCATCTTCCACCTCACTGCCTCCAATTTACCACACAGGTGGTAAAGTTAGCAGATAACTCAGATAGTTTCGCCAAGGCTTTCTACTTCTGCCGGTCAGAAATAGGAGGCAGGTGAAAAGATGCTAGGAGAAATGCTGTCCAAGGACAAAAGAAGGAAATACGAGGCAAAAAGGAAGAAAAAAACATCAGTGTGCCATCAACTGTGGCCGTGTGTGCGTGTGAGGCTACTCACAGCTGAGCTAGTTTATTAACCTCTAAGGTCTAAAAGGCCATTTAAGGATCACAGACTGTGACCTGTCAGTAATTAATGTCTTTGTAAGGACGTTCAGGGATGGGCAAAAAAAAAAAAACAATGAATGCATTTCCAAATATAATACAAACTATCAAGTTTGTATTTGCGTCAACGCAAACTACTAGCTCTGTAACAAAATAAAAAATGCTGTTTGTTTTGATTTTATTCACATTTATCTGCAAAATACCTTCTTCCTTAAAACAGATTTAAAATCAGAAACATTCTCTCTGTGTTTTACACATTCAAAATCTCCATCTGAATAGTCTTACATTCTATGTGCTAAACAAATTATTCCAACTAGAAAATACAATTTCTGGAGAAAGTGCAATAGTAGCTTTGCTGTTATTGTTGGTATATCTTGTCACTTCCTGTTTACGTATTTTGAGGCATCTCGGACTTCCTGTAGATATCTGGTTCACTTCCTGTTCATCCTTGGTCACTTGCTAATTATTTGGGACAATTCCAGGGTCACTTCCTGATTTTGAGGCATTTCAGTGTGGCATTTCTGTGCGGAAAACACAGACAAGGCTGAAAAAGCAGTACTTCCACACCTCTTTAAAATAAATTGCTGTAATTTAAAACAAAAGAACTGTTGTTTGATAGAACAATATTTTTATATGCTGCCATAGCTGATTCATGGCACATTAAGCCCCCAAACTATTTTTAATTTGTCCATTTTACCTTGGAAACCCACATTTGCAGACGTCGCGCAACCGCATTTGTTTCAACCTAGCCATAAAAAGAAAGTAAGTAAATGTATTTGTTATTCGAAATGTCAGTCATTTCTAGCTTAGAATCATTAATTGATGTCTAATATTTTGTTAAAAAAAAAAAAAAAACGATTTAAAAAAATTATTTTCTCACATATTTTAAACGTTTATACAAATTACGTCACAAGGAACAAATTAGAGTCTGTAAATAAGTCACGGATATCTACCACATAACTATTGCTTAATGTATTTTTTTCGCGACTGTCGCATATTCCCCAATATATTAGAGGATAAATAATCGATCCAAACAAAGAATTTTTTTTTTTTTTTTTTAAATAAATAAACTTTTAAAAGGGTAAATATATGAAAATGAAACTCTCAACGACTCCTTGATGTCTGCAATTTCTGCATCGCGACCCTTGTTATATTACCATGTTTCACCCATACAAAATCTGGCTGTGGCTTTTCACAGCTGTGTCTTGACACTCGGTAATACATGCTGTTTATTTATTTTTTTTTAATTAATTTTTCTTCCTTCAGAAAATTGAGATTTTAAGCTTTCCAATGATGTATCACACATGCACATAGGACAATTTTGAAATTTGGCCAAATTGGAGGTCTCAGAGCGGAACTTCAAGTCACCTGAGTGTTTTCCGCCATATACCTGTTGATTTTGGGGCATTTCAGCATCACTTCCTGTTGATATCGGGTCAGTTGGGTTGGAAATCAATCAGAATGAATGGAATTATTTATGCTATTGAAATGAAGTCCATTGGAAATTAATGGGAAATTTTGGCCAAAGCGTACGTTTGTAGCAAAAACTGTATGGAACTTTTGTGCCCCTTAGCGTCCTGATAAAAATTGTAGGCCATGTAGCTTCTTGAAGTTAAATTTTTTTCCCAGAAAAATCACATTTTTGGACGAACAGTTATTTTACGGATTTCAAAAAAAAGACATACTTCGTTGCATGACAGTTCCAGTCACTTTGGTGTATAAATGTTGTCAGTGGGTTTTGGCTGGGCGGTGCAGTGAAGAAACACCATTGAAAAAAAAAAGGAATGTTATAAATGGTAGCTTTTGCATTACATGCAAAACCACCGTTAATTAACAAAAATAAAAATAAACATGGGCAGCCATAATTTTAACAATCTCCGTATACCTTAAGCGATATGATCCAAATATACCAGAGGAGTGAGTTATCAAACAGCCATGAAATGGCTGCCACCCTCCCGGTTCAAATGCTGGACATCAACTAATGATAAACTCATTCAAATTCACAGCAGAAGGATGAGAAGAGCTAGTTTTTCTGGTTTATTAATTTTTTTCTAGTAAGGTTGCAGCTATCGATTATTTATGTAGTTGATTAATCTATTACTTAGTTCGACTAATCGAGTAATCGGATAACAAACATTTAATGCGTAGCAGAATACATTTTAGGATATGTAAAATAAACAAGTGTTTATGCTTGCAAAAATATTTATTTAGGCTTGCTAAGATTACACTTTAAAAAGAGCATTACAAAGGTATGAAAAAGTATCTGAACCTTTTGGAATTGGTCACATTTCTGCATAAAATCAACATCAAATGTGATCTGAGCCTTGTCAAAATCACACAGATGAAAAAAAATCTGTGCTTTAACTAAAACCACCCAAAAATTTATAGGTTTTCATATTTTAATGAAGATAGTATGCAAGCAATGACAGAAGGTGGAAAAATAAGTGAGTGAACCATCACATTTAATATTTGGAACCCTCGCCCTTTAGGAGCAATAATTTCAACCAGACACTTACTGTAGCTGCATATCATTCTGGCACATCGATTAGGACTAACCGTGGCACATTCTTCTTAACAAAACTGCTGTAGTTTAGTCAGATTCCTGGGATGTCTGGCATGAATCGCTGTCTTTAGGTGATGCCACAGCATCTCAATGGGGTTCAAGTCTGGACTTTGACCTGGCCACTCCAGAATGTGTATTTTGTTCTTCTGAAACCATTCTGAAGTTAATTTACTTCTGTGTTTCGGATCATTATCTTGTTGCTGCTTCTATCCCCTTTTTAACTTCAACTGTCTGACAGAGGGCCCCAGGTTTTCCTGCAAAACATCCTGATTACAACCATGATTACAAGTTGTCCAGGCCCTGAGGCAGAAAAACATCCCCAAATCCAAGTACAACAAAAGAACAATTGGCTAACTTGCAAAGCATAAGTCCGCCAGCCTAAATGCTATAAAATGTTACGGTTTTTTTTGTTTTTTTTTAACAATGCTCTTAACAAATCGTAAAACACATGTTCCTACAAAAAACCGCTAAATATACCTAGAAACTAAATTACGAATGCATGAAAAAAAAAACATATTAGCTTAAACAAAACCTGATGTTGGTTTTAACAGGGAGCAGCTTAAGCCATGTTAAATGTGTTATGTCATATTTACTGTTGCAACTAGTGCATCCACCCAAATCATTAAAACTAAAGGCAAACTCTTAAAAAACAAAACCATTGCAACGTCACTCTAATTAAACGAATTCTCGAAGCAGCAAAATTTTTATTTTGAAGCTTTTTTAATGAATTACTCAAGTTAATCGATCAATCGTTGCAGCACTAATCTGCACCATCATATCAATTTAGCCATCTGCCTCCTAGTCTGAGTAATTTACATGGTCAAATACGCACTATGGCTAGGTTCATACTACAGGTCTTAATGCACGAATCTGATTTTTTCGTGTTTTTCCGACTCGAGTCAGGCATTAACTTGACGGTCTGAACGGGACAAGTCGCATAGAGGTGGACCATTTTAAATCCGATCTGAGTCACTTTCGTATGTGGTTCAAATCCAATCTAGGCCACATTTTTTCCGAACGTGACTGGCCGTCTGAGCTGTCAAGACTCCCAAATCGGAATTCATGCAGCAATTACGTCAGCAAAGAGCAAGAGGCACGGAGGACGGCAGCCATGTAGGCATTAGCGCCAGGGCCGTTCCTGACCAATTTGGTGCCCTAGGCAACACATTTGTTGCCCCCCCACCCCAGTTTCACCACATATATTTAAACTCTTACTCTGAAAAGCACATTATCTCTTTGTAATTTATTATTTAAAAAAAGACAATGAACAGGTGCATAAAAGAAAAATGCTGTAATAACTATTCAAAAGCACCAACAAAAAACACTTCAAAAACAAAAGCAATAAATAAATTACAATTGTTATTACAATATGACTAACACACACCCATCCACACAAACCTATATAAAGACACACAGAACACTCTAAAATGAAACTTTTTTTTCACCTTGACCTATAACCAGGGGTGCACATAATTTTTTTGCCCAGGTTCTCAGAGGAGGACCTGGAGATGTGACTTGGTCCTCATTGAGCTTGAGAGCCGACCCGCCTGATGCGATAAATTTATGACAAGCTTTACTTAGAGCCAATTAACTTTAATTAATTATATTAACAATTAATGCTTGATTAACATCAACTGGCACAACAAAACTGCCATTACTTTGAAGTGAAATGTAAAGAAATAAGAAGCACCAATTCAAAATAAAGGGCATTATGCGGCTCCCACATTAACTCCAAGCCTTTTTAAAAGTGGGATATCCTCCTCATAAGACCTCATTGAACGTGTGTGTTTAGCTTTGTAAAATGCGAGCAAAAACACGTTTGTCAGTGCATGTCGCTGTTCATTACCTTTATTCCGCCACTTGTCCATAGGGCGAGTGGGGTCCTGTTTGACATCGATAGTTTGCTTAATTGCCACATGCTCTCTGTTTTTTTCGTGCTTTTCAAAGTTTGGATGGCTGAAATTCTTTGACCCTACATAAAATGCGCTGCTCTTATCGGTGACATTGGGATTCTCACGGCACATTTTGTACCGCATTTCCGTGCGAGCATCATTTGCTTCTAGCCATGGTACCTCCTGTAGCCACTTTTCAGCAAAAGTCCTTTTTTTCGGTAGCTCCGGTGACGTCTCTGTCGTCTGTCTGTCTTTTGACGGGGGTGGGGGAACACGGAAGTAATTTAGTGATGGCCAAATGAAGCCTCATGAAGCAATGAAGCTTTGCAGCCAATTGGTTTGCACATGTAGCAAAGCTTCATGGTGCTTCATTTACCCTATGGCGCCATCAAGTGGTCTAGAAGCCCAAGAGGTCAACATTGTTAAGAATTCAATGGCTATTTGCTTAAGACAAAGATATGAATGTGCTTGTGTTAGTAATTTAGTATGTGAACAAAATACAACAAGTGCTCAGGGTAATTTGTTATTCATTTTTATTTAGAAATAATAGCTTTCCCACAGTGGCTGGCTTTAAACAGTTTCTTTTTTTTTGGAAAATATTTCACCAGCTTTAGAAAATATTCTTTCACAAGGCACAGATGAAGCTGGGGTGCAGAGAAATGTGAGTGCCAGTTTATATAAATTTGGGTAGGTATTCTTTTGTGCCTCCCAGTACACTAATGGATTGTTCATTCTGTTGATGTTTGGTTCAGATAGGTACACACACACACTCACATTTATATTAAAGTCGTTTTTCTCCCTTACCTTATTGAAAGCAATCAAATCAAAATGTTCCCATACAGGGGAGGATCGCTCTTTTCGCGCAGGTTCCATCGCAAGCAAAGGACAAGGCTCGGAAAAAGATTGCACTGGTTGCACTGTTGCGCACAGATGTAACAAGTACAGGAGCCCGAAATCCACAAAATGTGAGATAACAGGCGATCGCCATTGCGTTTTGCAACCAATTTATACCGTAGTCTGTCCTGTTTTTGCAATGTGCGCCAAACGTTGGATCACTTCCGAAGCACTCATGAGATTCAGCCGGCCACCGGCCGCCAGCAAGGCTTCCCACGTCATCATTTCCGGGTTTTGCCGAAATGAAGCGCGCCTCGCTACAAGCTTCGTGGAAACCCCCCTCCCATTACTTGACACAAGCTTCGGAACCTCGGCTCATTTCGTTCCATCACTAAAGTAATTACTCAGTGTGGCCTGCCTCTTCAAAATTTTGAGAAGTTATTTTCTCGTGTCCGCCGCAAATACAGTGGTCAGCCATCGGTACGCAAAAGCGTATGGAAGCCGTTGAGGACCAGCGCATTTGTCTACGTCCAGTACGCATGCGCGCATGCGGACCACTTATGTGCACCCCTGCCTATAACCTTACACACCTTGTCTTCACTGATGCAAAAGCATCTATTGCACTTTCGTATGACAGTTGTTTTGGAAGGTGCACTTCTTTCCTGGACTTGGTAGGCTTGGACTTGGCGCTGATGTGAATAAGTTTGCTGTAAAAGATCGCCCAGGATGTAAAGAGTTAGAAGGAAAATATTTCAGAAGAGCATCTACAAAGAGAAGAAAGTGGAATGTTACATTATATTAGTCAAATAGTTGTTGATTGTGAAACCAGCATGACATAACCATAATAGCGCCTAAATTCTTGCAGCCTACTGTAACTGTCTATTGGATCGGGCCACTATCTTTGATGGGCGTAGTTAAAAGAAAAGAAATTCTTGAAGCACGGCAACTACACAGGACTATCCAATAATAATGAATTAAATAATATATGATAGCAAAAAAATTTATAAATTGAATATGTTTTTACATGAACGTGATCACCATTTTAATGAATTAATGACACATTTAATAACAAATGTTTGCATTTAAATCCGTGGCACTTTTAGTCCCCCATACCACAGAACTTTGAAATTATTAATTCCATATTTAATGGTGTATTTGTTTAATTAACCTTGGCACTTTTAGGCAAGGCAAATTTATTTGAAAAGCACAATTTAACACAAGGTAAAAGTGGTTCACGTCACATGAAAATAAGCAAGACAATTTTAGTCTCTCATACACTTTGTCCAAATTTTTCTAAAATTGGAGGGGGAGTAAATTTAACTGAAACTAATCCACAGCTGGCTGAATACTGAAAATATTACCTAAAACAACAGCCTGGCTAATGATACAGTATAATATTGCTTTAGCACTAAGTCATATGAGCTCTATGTAAATAACCGCTAGCTTGCAGTTGCCCTAAGACTACGTGCTTATGCTGTTGAAAATCATCACAACAAACCTCTGTTTTTCTTCACGTCTTTGCTCTCTTCTTTCTTTTTCTTCTGACCCAGAGGGCTATTCTCTTTTCATGAAGTTGACTTGTCACCGTAACATCGCTCAATTTCAATACTGCAGGCTAAAAATAGCACCTTCAGGTAGCTCGCTCGTCTGCTGAGTGGTGAGTGAGACTAGGGACTGTAGTGAAATTATCGCATCACAGGAAAAAGTGAAACAGGCAGAAGGCACACTAAAAAAATGATTTCATTATCATTTAAAGACATTATGAACGGTTTTGTTGTTCTTTTGTTTTATTGTTGTGTATAACTTTTTTGTAATACTGCTATCATCAAATATTATTTTAATATTTTTCTTGACGCCCTTGACGCTGGTGCGCCCTGAGGCGGTTGCTTAGATCGCCTTATGGGCGGCACGTGTCTGATTAGTGCCTAGCTAACTCTGCTTTTAAGCACGAAGCGGGCTTGACCACAGTCATAAAAAAATTAATAAAATGAAGAAAAGAATAACCCTTACAATTTTCGATTTTCATTCTGTGCGCCGAATGAGCAATATTTCATTATTGCACACATGGCCGAGTCGGAGCAAACTGACGCACCCACGTATGTGCGTGTATGCGTTTTATCAGTCCATATAAACTTTGAATATAAGACTAAACGGGGATTATTAATGTCTGTTATTTGTGTCCTCTTTTTGGAAATCAAAATATGATCACTCTGGAATGACAGACAGCTAGCATGTGTAATTTGTTTTGATGCTTCTGCGTATGCTGCAAATTAGTGCGCATGTGTGATACTTGAATGGTCTCAATGGACAAAGGCAGTCTTAACGGGCACGCCAAAAAACAAATATAGCAAAAAATCGGATTTGTGCATTAAGATCTTTAGTATGAACCTAGCCTTATTGACTTTATTCCCAATCCGCGCACACTGTAACCTGCCTTTTTATATTAGCCTTATTGTACTTTTGTTCTATGTGGTGAATGTTATGGCGAACCTTTAAATCTCGGTGTACTCTGTAATGACAATAAAGGCTTTCTATTCTATTTTATCTCATTCTCATAGGAGAATATGTATCCTTTGCATGCTAACCTGGTAGCGTGCCTGTGCCAGCTGAGCTGAGTTGACGGTAACATTACAGAGTTTACAATACAATATATTTTTTTTTTTTTTTTTTTACAATTGTCTTTACAAATCGTTCAAACCCTATTACCACAAAAATCAGCTAAATATACTTCTAAACTAAATAACAAATGCATAAACAAACATCAGCTCAAACAAAAACATACCATGTTGGAGCAGCTGGATTCAGCCATGTTAGACGATTTATGGCATATTCACTGTTGCCACTAGAGGGCAGTGCATCCATCCAAATCAATGAAACAAAATGCAACACTTTCAAAACAAACCATTACAATGTCTCTCTGACTAAACGAATCCTCGAAGCAGCAAAATTCAATTTGAAGTTTTTTTCTAATCGAAGTACTCAAGTTAATCTATCAATCGTATCACCACTATTTTGGAGAATATCCTTGAATGATTTTCCTGACCCATGTATCGATAATTGTTGTATCGACATATCGTGAGATCATCGTTATCATGAGCCTTACTTAGCTAATCGTATCGTATCGCGAGGTACCTAGAGGTTCCCAACCTTAATATGGATACTGTGTGTGATCGAAGAAACCTATGGGCGAGCAAAGGATGATGAATATAACAACTAGCTAAAACCATAACAAGTGACAGGAAAACAAAGAATGACCACTCTTGTGTATGTAAGTAACTATCATACAAAATGTCAGTTTGCTGTGTGTGCGCTTGGAGGTAACAAGCAGTGCAGATGGCCTGCGCACAATCTAAATGATATGTGATTGTTTCAGTTCAGCCTCGGTTTGATAATGGAGGCTGTGCAGTTGGAGCGCATTTGCAGCACATTGATTGTAAATGTGTGGGGCACTAAGAGGTGTGGATGAGACAAGAGGAGAGTTGCTGCAAGAGGACTTGAAAAAAAGTGATCTCACAACCATATGGAAGCCAAATTGAAATGAAAACCAAGCCAATTTTTTCCACCCACTTGAAGATAACAGTGCTGTTAGTATGAAAGGGAACACAGAAACTGCACTTTGATTAAATAATTCAATTTAGGAACACTCAAGTGGAAGAGTAGATGGCTGTATACAGAGGTGTGTTTCTATGGGAAAAGAATGGTGGAGTAGCAACCACTGAGGTAAATTTCAAATGGTGGCGTATAGCAGGGACCCCCAACTCCCAGGCCAGGGACCGGTACAGGTTCGTGGCACATTTGCTACCTGGCCGCACAGAAACATTAAATCATTCTTTCATGACCGCATTCTGTCCGAATTAACTTTGGCCTGTGTGTCTTGACACACCAGTATGCCTGTCTACTCCATAGACATCATAATAAAACTGAATAGGATGTCGTTATAGAAATCCATTGGAGCCAGGGGCGCTGGAAGTCACTCACAGCAAGGGTGCTTAGGATCTTTCTGTGTGGTTTTTGTCCCGGCCTTGAAAAAGTGGACCACCTCTACACCCTCAGCAGGGTCCTCGAGGGTGCATGGGAGTTCACCCAACCAATCTACATGTGTTTTGTCGATCTGGGGAAGGTGTTCGACCGTGTGCCTCGAGTCCTGTGAGGGGTGTTCAGGGGAACAGAGCTCCTTGGTAAGGGCTGTTCGGTCCCTGTATGACTGGTGTCAGAGTTTGGTCCGCATTACCGGCAGTAAGTCGAATTCGTTTCCAGAGAGGGTTGGACTCCGCCAACTGTCACTGATTCTGTTCATAATTTTCATGGACAGAATTTCTCGGTGCAGCCATAGTGTTGAGGGGGCCCAGTTTGGTGACCTCAGCATTGCATCTCTGCTTTTTGCAGATGATGTGGTGCTGTTCCAATTCTCATTGGAGCGATTGGTAGATGAGTGCGAAGCGGTCGGGATGAAGATCAGCACTTCCAAATCCGAGACCATGGTCCTCAGTTGGAAAAGGGTAGCGTGCTCTCTCCAGGTTCGAGATGAGCTCCTGTGGAGAAGTTCAAGTATCTTGGGGTCTTGTTCATGAGTGAGGGTTGGAGGGAGCGGGAGATCGACAGGCGGATCACAGCAGCGTCTGCAGTGATGCGGACTCTGCACCGGTCCATAGTGGTGAAGATGGAGGTGAGCCGAAAGGTGAAGCTCTTGATTTACCAGCCGATCTACGTTCCTACCCTCACCTATTCATCCTCACGAACTGTGGGTCGTAACCGAAAGAACAAGATCCCAGATACAAGCGGCCGAGTTTCCTGCGCAGGGTGTTCGGGCTCTCCCTTAGAGATAAGGTCAGATGCTCGGTCATCCGAGAGGGACTCGGCGTCGAGCCGCTACTCCTCCGCGTCGAGAGGAACCAGCTGAGGTGGCTCGGGCATCTGGCTCGGATGCCTCCTGGACGCCTCCCTGGAGAGGTGTCTCGGGCATGTCCCCCTGGCGGCAGGCCCGGGGGACAACCGAGGACACGCTGGAGAGATTATGTCTCTCGGCTGGCCTGGGAACGCCTTGGGATCCCACCGGAGGAGCCGCGATCCGACCCCTGAGCAAGCGGAAGATGATGGATGGATGGATGGATGGATGGATGGATGGATGGATGGATGGATGGATGGATGGATGGATGGATGGATGGATGGATGGATGGATGGATGGATGGATGGATGGATGGATGGATGGATGGATGGATGGATGGATGGATGGATGGATGGATGGATGGATGGATGGATGGATGGATAAAACTGAATAGGATGTTGTCATAGAAATCCATTGGAGCCAGGGGCACTGGAAGTCACTCACAGCAAGGGATGCTGATGATCTTATTTAGTTTTTCCCATCCAAAAACAACTGTTTCAGTCCAAATTTGTCATGTTTGCGAATTTTCTCCATACAAGGCGTGCACAATGGCAGTACACACTCAGGCTGGATAGATTACGTACTATTACTAGACTACAATAAAGACAGCGTTCTATTTCACCTACAGTGTGTGTTGCAGTTTTTGTATTGGAAATAAAAGCGCCCATGTTTTATAATGCGATTTCCCGCAGCTAGATGGCGCAATGACACACAAACACATTTCAAAACTATAAGGTCCAATAAGCCTCGGTTTAACGCACCCTATTCACAAATAGTGCCTTATTCAACGTGACATAGACGCAAGCAAGGTGTCAGGTGGTGACCATGTTATTATAAATAACACCAAAAAAAAGAATTCAACACATATATTTGATCCTCAAAGTTAAATACACTATTGTTTAAATGTCCACCCCCTGCCCAAAAAAAACTACCAAAACACTTTTTTTTTCTCATCAACACTAGGGGGTGCTGCAGCACCCTCAGCACCCCATTTCTTGCACCATTGATTGGAGCTAGCATTTATTTTTAATACCTGTGTGCGCTTGTTCTCAATAATGACATAGGCGCATCAGATTTCTTCCTAGAAATAATAAGGCCATCCGCTAGCAAAGATGACTGAAAAAAAGACGTCTTTGAAAAGCTTTTTTACAGGCAAAAGGCCACCTGACGAGCCAGAAAACCCGTAACCTTGAAGAAAACAAAAACTGACAATATCAAGAATCCTGCATAAAATATGGGTTTGTTGCAACAAGTGACTCTCAGGCGCCAAGTCTGCTCAAGCCAATATGTGGCCAAAAGCTACCAAACTAGCCAATGAAACCTTCAAAGCTGCTAGTGTACATGAGAGACTAAGCACCCTAGAATACTTGGGACTTTTTTAAAAGGAAAAAAAAGCGAAACAATGCCTGCGGGCAACCACATCAACAAAAGCGAATGCACTGAGAGCTTCATACATCATGGGGAACCGTATTCCAAAAGCCAAGAATCTATAACACTATTGGAGAAGAATTTAGTATGCTGGCTACAAATTTTCTGTATTTGCCGATCTTCCATCACACCTCGACGGGACCATCTCGTCTCGAAGAAGCAATACTAAGCAGGCACCATTGACTCGCGCTAGCTTAGCCACTGCAGAGCCCTGAAACTAGCAATTAACTGACAAACTGCACGGAATTTGTTGTAATCAGCTCCACCGACTAATTAAACGCCCGCTAACTCGAAGATTAAAATGCGTGTGACAGCATAAAATAATCTTAAATAGTATTATTTAGCATCATATTTTGAGACGATTCGATAAGAAATTAGTCTTTTAATCTGCTGCTTGGACCGGCTTGTCATTATAGCGCTCTAGCATTCCCAAATGGAGGATGACGTCGACAGGGTCAGGATTTCATGTGATTTAGAATTCAGTCCATTGAGGGGGGAAGATTCAGAACGAGGAAACTACGACAGAGAAGAGCAAAATGTCATGATTGTTTCAATCTCTCTACTCCAATATTTTTACAGGATATTCTTTTAATTTAAGTATGTTTCCCCAATTGCTAAATAAATGGTTTGGTCATGAGAAATAACAGTCTTGTGCTAAATGGAATGTGAAATATTACAAATGCATTTATTTAGTACGACAGGGCAAAATTACTGCATAATGGTCAAAACTGCCGACTTCTTAAAATCTCCCGAACAGTAGTTTATGCCACCGGAGTTCGTCCGGCTTTTTTCATTTCCCTGCTTCCGCTTCGGAGACGGAGGAAAGAGCGTAAACAATGGCGCGCTGGCATTCTCGGTGGACAAACCGACCGACGTCGGAGCAGGGTGCTGCTTGTAGCCAAGCCGAGGAAAGCACATTCTTGGCGGGCACGCAAAGAAGACCGAGCGGGCTTGATCGGGCAGCCAAAGCAGCTGACGTCAAAGCGGGGATCTTCTCATTGCCAAGCCGAGGAAAGCACATTCTTGGTGGGCACGCGAAAATGGATCGAGCGGGCAGGATCTGCCAGCCAAACTGGCCGACGTCAAAGCGGGGGTGTGCTCGTCGCCAAGCCGAGGTAAGGGCGTTCTCTGCGGGCACGGCTTTATCGGCCAGCGACCATGGTGTGCGACAAGCTGCCGGTCGTCGGCTTTCTCGGTGGACAAGAAGTATTTTCACCCACAAAATGCAAGCCACCTTCTTATTAAAACGTGTGCCATGATCCCAGTATTTGACAGAATATAAAACATGTGGCTTAGTCACCTCACAATAGTCCCACAGACTTGTTTTGGCCATTATCCATTAAAGGGAACATTTTGAAACCCAAAAAGGCCCACATGCCTTTCCCTGGCACATTGGGCTGGCGTGATGCAAAAATTAAATGAAATAATCCGCAAAATCAGCTGAATCCGCAGTCGTTCTGCATACTGTATTATTGGCTATATATTGAAGATGATTATCCTGCTGACGTCACATTCTGCTCCTCGTCAATCCAGGAAGTCGCTCATTTTCATGGTGCGGGATTCATAAAAATTAAATAAATTTATCAATTGGTTCCACACACATCCAAGCGGTCCATTTCATATAGGAGCATAAAATACCGTCTGAAATATGAAATAAACATGCCTTTTTTTGCTGTAATATGCACTTTAAGCTTAATGCCAAAAAACTTCCCCTTTAATTGCTGTGATTAAAAAAAAAAATAGTAAAAAAAAAAAAAAAAAATACTTTTTGTTTTCCCTTTTGTATCGAATCAGTATCGAACTGTGACTCCATGCTGAGGTAGTCATTGTTTATTTATATATATAAACAGTATATAATATATATAATACATGGAACTAACACTTGATTTATGAAGAGTCGTCATCAACACACTAGCCCATTTGTATGTATCTATAGACTAATCCCCCACAAAGCCACATTGCCATCTTCTACTATAGCATTCAACCATCCCTCTGACCATTTCATACATTCCTCTCATTACACAGAGCAGATAGTCAGTTAAAGCAGTTCCAAGCAATTGCGCATCACACAACGATGAGTTTCAGTAACTGCCGTTTAAAAACTAAGATGTTTAATTTTTTTTTTTTTTTTTACTTTTTATCGTAGCCACGCAGACTACTTTCAGTCGACTTTCCATTTTGCCCAGTTCTACTTCCAAGCTGCCCAAATCTCTACTTCTCCCAAACCGAAATCTTCACTGCCCATGAGTCTCAGATGACCTCCCCTCCCTGAAATCTTGCTAGAGCCCCAATCTTGGCTTGATGGGTTGCAGGGAATTAAAAACCAGGCAATTACAGTGAAAAAAAACTGAAATCTTGTGTTTTGTCTAGGAGTGGTATGCCGAGGGGGGAGGGGATTAGTCCAAAGCTGAAATGGCGGTTGAATCGTGAAGGGTCCCTGAAAGACACCACTTGTTATTAAGAGTGTGTAAACACTGCCAAGCTGCTGAAAAGCTGGTAAAAACACATCGGACATAAAGACGCTGCCTGTGGACACGTCGTATTATCCCTCAGTACATTAACTGGCTGCTAAATACTTAGCTTGAGAATTCCAACTCTCCTCCCTTTCCCATTTCTGTCTCCCAACATTTCTCCCCCTCTGTAATCTTTTCTAGACAATAAGCAAAGAGCAATACCAAGACAGGGAGCACTACAGCTACTTTACTGCAGCGAGTCGGTTCAGAGTATTGGGTTTATCTTTATCTCAGACAGAGGCTACAGCCACTGGCCACTGTTGTTAAACCATATGAGATGTGACTATCTTATAAACAAATATAAAAACACGTACAAGATAAGAAAGACCATCTGTTGTCACTCAAGTGGTCACAAATCATTAGAAACCAGACATGATGGGCTAAGCATGTCAACATATTAACACCAGCTTTAGGGTTGATATGCATCCAAACTGAGCTTTTATCATTAATCCAACAGACAAAAACGAAAGAAATCCTTTTCACTCTACTGGTTAGCTCCATGAGATGGCTTACTAGAAAAACTGACTTAAACGTTTTTTTGTGGACACTGATCAGTTTGAAACACCGCCAATATGATGCCTTTAGAGGTAGCTTTAGCGCCATAACTAAGCTACTGCATGTGAGTGTTGAATGCAGGAATATTGGAACAAGAATGGACATTTTCACATCTCCCACCCTGTTATGTTTGAAACACGTCGCAAAGAAGCTGCGCCTGATATTATCAGGACTTATGCTGCTTTCACAACCACCCCGTTTTGTCACATCTGGATTCCCATGCAAAGTAAATGTAATCGCACGTGTAAGTCCCCGCCCCGCGATGTCGCTCAACCATTTTTTGCGCAACAAAGAAGGTGGCTTGGTTGATCTTTCTACGAGGGGTATCAGCGGCGATTAGGAAACAGACAATCAAAATTGTTTTCTTATTTATGTGACCTCAGCTGCTGGATCCGGAACCGTGCCTCAACAGTAAGGCTGCAACAACTAATCGATTGAAATTGATGAATAGATTGATTGATTGATTGATTGATTGAATAAATTAGTTGCCAACTAATGTGATATTTGATTTTTTTCCGGCAGCTATGAGCAGTCCCATTTGGGTCCTTGTTTGTGTGTAACGTAAGGCTGCGCGTGCGCACCAGTGATTAGCGCAAGAAGGAGAGAGTTCACTGCTGCAACTGCTGCTGAATCAATATTACGAAGTGCTGAGAGTTAGATTGTCTTTTGTGTTGTTGGATCCAGTGTGCGTCCAACAGATGGGAGCAAATGAAGCCAATTGCATGATTTGTTTTCTTTGTTGATTAGACGTTACTACTACTAAGCTTGAAAGCGGTTATGCTAATTAGTGTCTTAAATGTCCATTTGTATTATGTTTTGGAGAAGCATATTAAAAGTTGAGTCAATTTTAATCCATTTTAAGTGGCTGCAAGTGTGATTTAGTTATTGCCACCACCTGCTCTGTGCCACAAGTAAGTAACAGGTGCTGTTAATTACACAATTTAGAGAAGCATCACATGATTTTTCAAAGGGTGCCAATACTTTTGTCCCGCAATTTTTTGAGTTCTGTGTAAATTTTTTTTTTTTTTTTTCATTTGTGTTTTTTATTGCAAGCAATATAAATGAAGATATTACTACCAAAGCATTTGTAATTGAAATCCTTTTCTGGGAGAAATTGAGCATTATCCGACAGAATTGCAGGGGTCCCAATACTTTTGCCCAGCAGTGTACCTTCCATAACACAGCGGCAACATGGCTACAAAAACACCCGGTCTTTGTGGTGGCACGAGCTTGGTTCCACATCTGCCTTCATGAACATGTTGTCCTCCCTTGTCGTGATGATGGCAGATGGATACGGTATTTCCAAATTGTCTTTTTTAAGGGATTTTGATGAGTAATGTTACTCCAGCTCCACTGTTGTTTTGGAATGATACATTCTGAAACAGAAGTTACTTGCAGACCTGCGGAAGTAAAGCAGAAGTACCTCGGAAACTTGTCTATATGTAATATATGGCGGAAAACACAGACAAGACTGAAAAAGCAGTTTCTGCTCTTGCACTCCTCTTTAAAAGAAACTGCTGTATTTTAAGCCAAAACAACTGTTGTGTTTGAGAGAACAATATGTCTATGTGTTGCCATAGCAGATTCATGGCGCATTAAGCCCCCAAATTATTTTCAATTTGTCCCTTTTACCCTGGAAACCCCTGTTTACAGATGTTGCGCAACCGCTTTAGTTTCAACCCAGCCATAAAACGAAGGTAATTAATCATATTTATTATTCGAAATGTCTGCCATTTTTAGCTTAGAATCCTTAATTGATGTCTAATATTTGGTTTGAAAAAAAAAACAACTTAAAAAAATTATTCACTTGTATATTTGAAACTTTTAAACAAATGACGTCACAATGGAAAAAATGGTGTCTGTAAAAAACGGATATCTACCTCATAATTATTGCTTATTTGTATTTTCTTGTTTTGTTACTTTTCCTCCGATATGTTAGATGATAATTGATCCAAACAAAGAAAAATTGAAAAAAAAAATGTTTTGAAAGGGTAAATATATGAAAAAGAATATCTCGACCACTCCTTGATCTCTGCGATTTCTGCATCGCGACCCTTGTTTTATTACCATGTTTCACCCATAAAATCCCCAAAAAATCTAGCTTTGGCCATTCACAGCTGTGTCTTGACACTCTGTGATACATGCTACATGGAGTTTTTGGATCGAAACAAGGTAAGTACGCGATTATATCTTGTTAAAGTCATGGCGTCTGTATTTCTGCTCTCGCATGCTCTCACCTCCAGATAGGGTTTTGCTGTTTAATTTTTTTTTTTCAAATGCCCTCCTGTTCAAAATTTTTCTTCCCCCAGAAAATTGAGATTTTAAGCTTTCCAATGATACATGCATATCGGACAATTTTGAAATTTCGCCAAATTGGGGGTCTCAGAGCGGAACTTCAAGTAACCTGAGTGTTTTCCGCCATATATTTATTCTGAGAGGACTTGGTTTTATGTGTCACGATGCATGCTGAATAACTACACGTACAATAAGCCAAAGTCATGCATTGTGACCATATGAGACAAACTGTCGCATTTTCATTTCGTCTCATCAGACGAAAACTGGCAATCGTCTCATTATTTTGGTCATCCAAGACATGGTTTTTGCTCTTCATCTCCACGAGGCCACGTCATCGTCATGAAAAAATGTTCAATGAAATTCTACCGCTATCGTCATTGTTGAAGAAAATAAAATTGGTTGAAATAAATGTTTTTTTAAAAATCAAGGGGAAAAAAAACTATGAATATACTGTAACTAAAGATATGACAAAGACTTTATTCAGGGAGTAATAAAGGAATATAAGGCATTCTCTGAGTAATATGTAATGTGTGATATATTGCTTTAAAAAAAAAAAAAAGTAGTTAAACCCATTACAGCTTGTGCCCGTAAATATTCTCGTCAAATAGGTGCGTTCCTACTCAATCTGAAAATGATTTTCATGTATTTAAAGACTGATCATGTTCATTTCGCACAAGAAACAACAGGAATGTTTTATGATAAAGCACACTGACTGTGATTGCATTTGTGCCTGCCTCCTTTTGGCTCATGTCTATGCTGTGGAAATGAGGACTTGCAGCTGCAGGAGTTCATAAACACTGTGTGAAAAACTGTGTGGCCTCTGGCCAAGCAATGCTAGGTGTGAAATATATTGTATAACCTTATCCATCCTTGTGGGGGACCAGCGTTGTTTTTGGCGGCCCTTTGTATTTTCGTCTTAGTCTTTTGGACGATAATATTTATTAGTCTTAGTCATATTTTAGTCATCGCAAAATGTGTTTGTCTTCGTCTTTTTTTTTTTTTTTTTTTTTTTTTTTTTTTTGAGACCAATTTTGTCTAGTTTTAGTCGAAGTTTTAATAAAAATGTTTTAGTATGTAAAATTAAAAAATGTAATTATACCCACCTGGACACCACAAACTGTATGGATAAAAAGCTGTCCAAGAGTTTAAGTGGACATTCACCGTTATAAATAGCCTAATCCTAACGCGAACGTGAATGCTATACTCTCTTGCCAAAATAAGAAGACAAATGTAAGGGTTTGTGTCTCAAAACAAGCGATAGGGAGACTGGAGAAGACACTAGCGGCTGAGTTGGGGGGGGTGAAGCACGTCACATGAGTGATACAACCAGACACTGCTACGATGCAGGCTAACTACACGTAAACTATCACACATTTTGTACTTGTGACAGAAACTATGGTGCATTTTCGTCTTGTTCTCGTCTCATCAGATGAAAACGGGCATTCGTGTCGTTATGTTTTTGTCTTCCAAGACACGTTTTTAGCCCGTTATCGTCTCGTTATCGTCATGAAAAAATTGTTCGTCGACGAACAATATTTTTGTTACAGTCATCGTTGACAAAAACCACACTGGTGTGGACATATCTTAAAGTCAATGTACAGAACTTTGGTACCTTTCATCATTTGGATACTGTCTACTGATGCTCAACGTTCAGGGATGTCATTTTTCATAATTTCCACACTTCTGTTCTCTGTGTCACAAAGTGCAATTACAACAACACCAAGCAGTGTAAGCCTTCATTATCTTTAATATACTGCAACCTATACTCTTTATCATTATATACACACCTCCCCTACTCCCTTGTGCTGGTGAATGAACCCCTCTGCATAGTAAGATTAAGCCTGTAATTATACAGCTAGAAGCATATGTATTGTCTCCTTATGTCTCACACACACACAAACATGCACGCGCACCCCCCATGCTTATGCACAAACACACAACACACACACATGCGCACCCAAGACACACAACACACACAAAACAAGGTGAGCGGCTGGCCCTACAAGGCCATTATAGTAAACCACGTGCAGCCTCTATTCACAGCTCTCTATTGTTCACTCCAAGGTAAGTAGGGGAGCCTTCAGACTGTAATCACCTGCACAAACACAGACACACACACACACACACACACACACACATATATTGATGTGGAAATGAAAGGAGAGGAAAAGTGAGAAAATAAAATATTAGGATGGAAGACAGCAGCTAGTAAGACGTAGATGAGTCTGCCTGGACGCATGTGTATGCATTTGTTTTAGTGTGTGACTGTTTGTGAACAATGGAGTTGTGTTTTTGATAACGGCACTAGAGAATCCTAATTCTGTATCTGGTGATCAGGGTAAAAAGTAAATGTACAATATATGGCATGCAGTATATAAGCAAAAGATTGTGTGCGGGTATATAAGGCTAAATAATAGGCTCTCATGAGGGTACATAACACTCAAGCGTGCATGACTACTGGGATTGACGTAACACTGAAACAATTGAATTTAAGGTAATTATGTTGAGTTTAATTTCCTTTAATATAGAATATTAATAGCAAAACAAAAACAAATAAAAAAGGGTGTCATGTTTAATTAAATAAACAGGACCCACTCAGAAGGGAGCAAAAAATACTTATCTTGAACTTCCAATTACTCCCTCCATCCTTGCCCCTTCACCGAGTTGAGAGACTTAAGAGTCCTACCTTTGTAAACAGTCTAAACCAGTGGAAATCTGAAGGGGCAATTTAGACCAGGTGTTGGTCAATTCATGAACAGGCGCAAGCATGCACTTGGAAAGAGTGCAGGATGCAATTGTTATTGGCGTGAATAACGGCTATTCATACACATCAATATGCAGGCCTCTTTCCCTTTACTCCCTTGCGAGTTTGTTGGCATATCTCGTCATCTGCCTGACAGAAAAACTGGTTTGCTCAGTGGAGTTTATAACAGGCGACACATACATCTCACAGTCCTGAGTTCAAGGGTTCAATCCCGGGCTGCGCCCTTCTTATGTGGAGTTTCCGTGTACAGTGAAGAAAGTACGTTCATGAACACCCTGCTATTTTGCTAGTTGTCCTACTTAGAAATTATGGAGGGGTCTGAAATTTTCATCGTAGGTGCATGTCCACAATGAGAGCGATAATCTAAAAAGAAAAATCCAGAAATCACAATGCATGATTTTTTTGACAATTTACTTGTGTTATAGAGCCGCAAATAAGTATTTGACCACCTGTCTATCAGCTAGAATTCTGACCCTGAAATACCTGTTAGTCCGCCAATTAAAAGTCCACCTCCACTCCGTGTATTATCCTGAATAAGATGCACTTGTTTGAGGTCGATAGCTGCATAAAGACACCTGTGACCTGTCCACCCCATACAATCAGTAAGACTCAAACTTGTAACATGGCCAAGACCAAAGAGCTGTCCAAAGACACCAGAGAAAAAATTGTAGACCTCCACAAGACTGCGAAGGGCTACGGCGCAATTGCCAAGCAGCTTGGTGAAAAAAGTTCCACTGTTGGAGGAATCATTAGAAAATGGAAGAAGCTAAATATGACGGTCAATCTCAATCGGAGTGGAGCCCCATGTAAGATATCACCTTGTGGGATCTCAATGATCCTAAAAAGGTGAGGAATCAGCCCAGGACGAGACGGTACACAAGAAAGCCCGCAAAACAGTTTGCTGAAGACAAAGAAAAAAAAAGAACAAAGCACATGGATTACTGGAACCATGTCCTATAGTATGATGAGACGGGCGGGCTTTCTTGTGTACCATCTTCAGAAGAGGCTTTCTCCTGGGGTGACAGCCATGCACACCAATTTGATGTAGAGTGTGGCGTATAGTCTGAGCACTAACAGGCTGACCCCCCAGCTCTTCAATCTCTGCAACAATACTGACAACACTCCTGTAACGAGTCACATGACATTTTGGAGGGAAAATGACAAGCAGTACTCAATTTGGACATTTAGTAATGTACGTAGTTTCTAACTACGTACTCACTTTTGTTGCCAGGGGTTTAGATATTAATGGCTATATTTTGAGTTATTTTGAGGGGGAAATGAATTAACACCATTATATAAGCTGCACACAGACTACTTTTCATTGTGTCAAAGTGTCATTTTGTCGGTGTTGTCCCACGAAAAGATATACTTAAATATCTGCAGAAATGCAAGGGGGGCACTCACTTTTGTGATTTACTGTACATATTCTGTTGCCAGCTTGTCCATGTCGGCTTTGTGATCACTGTTTTTTTTTTTCGTTAACGCATTTGAACGCATCATGCGGCAGCAAGAGTGAGGGCACCCTTGGCTTTTATGAGCAGTCGCCAAGTTGTGATTGAAATAAATCTTAAAAAAACAAACGAAAGCCTTACATCGTTACTTGGTATGTCACCATTGTTGCGCACTAACCACTTGGAAAATAACAAATAGAATCATGGTATTGCACTGCATATATTTCCTGGAAGTGGAAACCACAACTAAGGAACTTGAAAATAACAGTGGTCGAAATTGGTGGAGCCTCTCAGAGCAGCAGTTTTGTGAGCTCTCCTGGAAGTGGCGACAATTTTAACAGGCGAAAAAGTATTGGAAGTCAAACTGATTGTGCACCTCTCCAACTTGATGTACAGTGCCTTGCAAAAGTATTCGGCCCCCTTGAATCTTGCAACCTTTCGCCACATTTCAGGCTTCAAACATAAAGATATGAAATTTATTTTTTTTGTCAAGAATCAACAACAAGTGGGACACAATCGTGAAGTGGAACAACATTTATTGGATAATTTGAACTTTTTTAACAAATAAAAAATTGAAAAGTGGGGCATGCAATATTATTCGGCCCCTTTACTTTCAGTGCAGCAAACTCACTCCAGAAGTTCAGTGAGGATCTCTGAATGATCCAATGTTGTCCTAAATGACCGATGATGATAAATAGAATCCACCTGTGTGTGATCAAGTCTCCGTATAAATGCAGCTGCTCTGTGATAGTCTCAGGGTTCTGTTTAAAGTGCAGAGAGCATTATGAAAACCAAGGAACACACCAGGCAGGTCTGAGATACTGTTGTGGAGAAGTTTAAAGCCAGATTTGGATACAAAAAGATTTCCCAAGCTTTAAACATCTCAAGGAGCACTGTGCAAGCCATCATATTGAAATGGAAGGAGCATCAGACCACTGCAAATCTACCAAGACCCGGCCGTCCTTCCAAACTTTCTTCTCAAACAAGAAGAAAACTGATCAGAGATGCAGCCAAGAGGCCCATGATCACTCTGGATGAACTGCAGAGATCTACTGCTGAGGTGGGAGAGTCTGTCCATAGGACAACAATCAGTCGTACACTGCACAAATCTGACCTTTATGGAAGAGTGGCAAGAAGAAAGCCATTTCTCAAAGATATCCATAAAAAGTCTCGTTTAAAGTTCGCCACAAGCCACCTGGGAGACACACCAAACATGTGGAAGAAGGTGCTCTGGTCAGATGAAACCAAAATTGAACTTTTTGGCCACAATGCAAAACGATGTTTGGCGTAAAAGCAACACAGCTCATCACCCTGAACACACCATCCCCACTGTCAAACATGGTGGTGGCAGCATCATGGTTTGGGCCTGCTTTTCTTCAGCAGGGACAGGGAAGATGGTTAAAATTGACGGAAAGATGGATGCAGCCAAATACAGGAACATTCTGGAAGAAAACCTATTGGTATCTGCACAAGACCTGAGACTGGGACGGAGATTTATCTTCCAACAGGACAATGATCCAAAACATAAAGCCAAATCTACAATGGAATGGTTCAAAAATAAATGTATCCAGGTGTTAGAATGGCCAAGTCAAAGTCCAGACCTGAATCCAATCGAGAATCTGTGGAAAGAGTTGAAGACTGCTGTTCACAAACACTCTCCATCCAACCTCACTGAGCTCGAGCTGTTTTGCAAGGAAGAATGGGCAAGAATGTCAGTCTCTCGATGTGCAAAACTGATAGAAACATACCCCAAGCGACTTGCAGCTGTAATTGGAGCAAAAGGTGGCGCTACAAAGTATTAACGCAAGGGGGCCGAATAATATTGCCAAGCTTACATGTTTCAAACCAAGTTCAAATATAAATAAGCCTGCAAGCTGGATTGAACAGGTCCTCGCATTTTGGCGCAACTCAGACGTCACGCAACTTGGACAGCACACAGCTCAGGATCAGATCATGCCCCTCTCATCATCTAATGAGAGACTAACATGTGCTTGAAACTTGCAGTTTTTTGTGATGAGAAATACATTCATACACCTATGTGAAAAAAAAAAATCATAATGGGTCCGACAAAATGGAGGCACTACTACGCCCTTATTGAAAACCAAAATGAATCTTCTAATTGATCCAATTCGACCAAGTGTGCCGAATTTCGTGTTTCATACCTCGTTTTAAACTGCCTAAATCACTGAAGAAATCTAATTCCTTCTAATGGCAAACAAAGTGTCATCATGGCAAAATATAGAAACATGGGCCTTAAAATGCAGTATTACAAAAGGTCTTGTAACTGCACTGATCAACCTGAAAAGAACTGGACATGTACAAGTAAAATTAGTGACTTTCTGTCGCCACTAGTTGGCGGTGTAGGGTTGATGCAAATGAACCCTACAGGAACCTTAAAGGTACGACTCTCAACAAGCATGGGAATTTTGGCGCAGATATATATCTGCCAAGTTATGATTGTTCAGAATTTGTAGTGAGACAAAATGGCAACGGTCATTTTCAATTTCCTGTTTGGACACCCCAATATTTTTGATCAGGTCAACTGAATATTTCCCTTGGAGGAGAGGCCTGTCTAGTAAAAAAGGGTGTATTTTGTTCCCAGCAGGGGGTGCCAGGCCTAATAGGTAATCATTCAATGCAGACGTGTTCAGGCTGGGATACCTCTCATACATGCCGGATATGAAAAATACTGGACTTTGGATAAGGGAGTTGATAGTCATTTACTTAATTTGACATGTTGACAAAAAAAATAAAATAAAATAAAATAAAAAATAAAGCTGACTTTGGCCCTCACCCAGGTAAGGATCATGGATAAAAACCCACCAGTTTCATAACTTTAGATCGCATAGGTCTCATGAACAGTCTCACCAATTTTAAGGAGGGTCCAACTAATTCCCGAGACGCCAATGTCTCAGATATGCAACCTGTAACTCGATATAAATTTGACAGTCAATCCAAAATACCCGATTTCCTGTTAGGTTTGGAATATAGGTGCAGAGACTTTTTGAAGCAGTTTTGCACAGGGTATCGATGCCCTGAATTTCATCGCTCTACGTTGAAAAAACCTATTAGGAGAGGCCTTTTTGAAAAATTCAAGGGGGCCATGTTGAGCCATTTAATGACGTTTTTTCGCAAGGTCGCAAAATGATCGACATTTAGAACGAGCGGCATGTACAGTATGTGTAAAGTTTTCGAGCATGTTAAGGCCTTCAAATTGGCCGTTTTCATTTGCCTTGTTTAATATCGTAATAATAATATAGTATATAATAATAATATTATTACTGGCAATAATAATAGTAAACATGGCACAGCAGAACAATTGGGCTCTCGTTCTACTTGGTGCTCGGACCCTAATTATGTTGCATAATAGTTTTTTTTTTTTTTTTTTTTTTTTTTTTTTTTTTATGTTGTAGATAAATTTGATTAAATCACAAATTATAATATTCCATAATTTAATAAATTCAAATAACAGCCTGTTAATTGTTCACAATTGGGGAAAAAAAAGCATACTGTGACTATTTAAACTGTTTAAAGTGTATTTTCAACCACTTCTTTTACATCCAGCAGCCCACACTTCCTGACATGTCTTTATTAGTTCAATATGGTGTTCATTAGAAAAACATACAGGTAGTGTCAACTCACCACCTTCTGTGGCTGTGAGGAGGCAACAGAGCACAGATTTTTTCCCCTCTCTCCTCATTTTTTTTTTTTTTTTTTTAACAAGCAGAAAATTGTTTTGTGGTGTTTCACGGCTGACGGGTTATGGTAATCCAGGAGGAGCACCAGTCTGGAAACTAATGAACTCAGAAAGAGAAAGAGGGAGTGAAATGAGGTAGTGGCGTATCACAGATTGGATTTGCAGTTTCCTTGTATCATTGACTCTTTATTTTCTCCAATGAAAGAACTTGAGCTGTGTTTAATGGAAGTGTATTCAGCTTTAGAATGAGGTTTGACTTTGGATTTTTTTTTTTGCGAACAGATAGCGGATATGAGAACATACACCAGGACAGTAAATTGTTGCAAGCAAACTGTGTCTTTACATAAATAGAAACTCCTTCGTGTGAACGGCTGTCAAGCACGATAGTGGTAGCATCATGCTCTCTGGATGAAATAATAAAGGTGAGCTACTCTTGAAGTCACACTCAACAGCCGGAAGGCTGAAATTTAGCTAATTTGGGAATCAGAGTGGGAACCTCTGGGTACCTCAAGATACGATACAATTTTTGCGATAGAAGGCTCACGATGACGCTGATCTCACGGTATGGCAATACAACAATTATCAACACGTGGGTCAGGAAAATCATTCACGGACATTCTCTAATAAGCAGAAAAACAAGCTATTTTCATCCTGCTACTGTGAACTGGAATTAGATTATCACTAATAGATGTCCAAGTGAAGTGGGAGGGATTGCGACAACTGAACGAACGAACAAACAAACAAACGAACGAACGAACGAACGAACGACTGCTTATGGCCATTCGTGGCAGGCAATGAGTTAATTTTGGGGCATGTCACGTCTTTTCCTGTTGGTTTTCAGTCACTTCATTTTTCTTTTGGGCCATTTGCGGGTCACTTCCTGTTGATTTTGGGTAACGGAAATTGAAGTGACTCATAGATTTCATAATAATATTGACGAGTCACATTTGCCAGACACTGCACCACACCTTCAAGTAGGGGGGCCGTCCTAAGCTCCGCTTCAGTCGGTCGAACACATGCAGCGAACACATGTAGCAATCCAACGCTGGATTAAAGTTGAAAAAGTACGAAAGCTGTACAATAGGAAAGATTGTCTCAGGAGTGATTTGTTCGAGGATTCAAAGTAATTATTATATTTTTCGTACCATGCATGCATTTTGAAACGTTGTAAAAAAAAATCAATGGGAGAAATTAACCGCTACAGACTAGCATCATTCTTCGACATATTTACGTAAAATAAATGCTAACTCCCCAGTTCTTTGCTCTTTTAACAAATATTCAAGGCTGTTTTACTTCCATATTTATAAAGAATTCAGGGATTTAATCATTTATTCACAAGAGATTTCAACAGAAAAAGCTCTATGTGGTGATAAGGCGGCGCTACAATAGCTTAAAAACTAGCAGCACATTCGACATATTTACGTAAAATACGTAAATGCTAACTGCCCAGTTCTTTGCTCTTTTAACAAATAATGAAGACAGTTTTACGTCCATATCCATAAAAAATAAAGGGATTTAAGCATTTTTTCACAGGAATTTTCACCGGAAAAGCTCTGTTTACATATGGCGGCCACCACATTGACTAACAGTCTAGCATCGTACTTCGACATGTTTACGTAAAATAAATTCTAACTTCAGGGTTTTTTTTGCTTTTAACCAAGAATCCAGACTGTTTTGCTTCCATAACTATATAGAATTCAGGGATTTACTCACGAGAATTTTCAACAAAAAAGCTCTTTGTCTGTGATTCCACTCGGTCAGCCTTGACGGCCACATCAACAATGCAGGATCCCTATCAATCAGTCCGGCGGCCCGTGTCCCATCAGTATCATTATGAAGTCTATGGTTTTCAGTATGTGAGTAGTTAGAAAGGTCCACTTCTAATGTTCCTCATGTAACCGGTGTGTCAGCGCTGCCCCGTGTTCCGCTCCCAACTCTGACCAGGCCGGGACGCAAACCCAGGCGCTACGATGCTTCCACTCGGCAGGTAAAGCCATCAGCGTCCCTACATTATGGAATCGGCATGAAGGTTTCCACGCTCCACAACAGAACTGCATCTACCCATTACACTCACACCCCGAATACTTTGCTGCAGATCCAGGTCACAGCACCAATGTAACCGGTGTGTCAGCGCCACCACACGTTTCGCTCCCACCTCTGACCAGGCCGGGACATGAACCTGCGCGCCACGACGCTTCCAATAAAGCTCTAGCCAATGGCACAGCCGTCAGCGTCCCTACATGAAGGAATCGGCAGGGAGCTTTCCCTTTTCCCAGTCCACAATGTGGTTTTCCCTTTTGCAGTGGTCGGTGATGGCTGACTTGGGGTGTTCCTGTTGTGCTTGTTCTTTTATTGTCCTTGTTTGTCTTATTGCTGTCTCTTTCTCACACTCCTTCTTGTGTTCTGTTTTTCTTGTAAGAAAGCACCTCCCTGTCTCTCCGATGTATGATTTATTGCATAATTTGCATGGAATTTCATATATGGAGTTGCATTTTTTTTTTTCTGGGTGGATTTTGTCCTTTGGATGGACCAATATTTGGAGGAGTGTTGTGTGTGGTTTGACCGGTGTGTTCATGTTGTATTTTTTCATGACTCTTTGGATACGTTCCCCTGGATCAGGGAGGCCAACGAAATCTGCAAGCGGGCCCGAGGACCGTCAACAGGGACGAGGGGGCCTACATGCTTTCTACTACCTGGACCAGCATCCTGGAAGAGTGACTGGTCAGCAGAGGAGCATAAAACAACCTAAAACAATTGTCAGCGATAAAAGAAAAAATTAACTAAAGCATTTACCGTAATGCTTGGATTACGGAGGTGCGCTAATTTTAGGGTCCGCTCATTTGATCATGGGCCCATCAGCCCACCAGGGAAATGCTCGGTATCCCCGTAAGCCAGTCCACCCTTGGACAGTGCTACACGTCCAATCCAGTCAAAATGAATAGGATGTCCAGCACCGTTGATGGCAACCAGTGAGCTAACGTAGACACTATTCTAATAGACCTTGGTAGCAACCTGTTGGTTCCTTTTATATATATTTTTTAAACAGTGACACCTTTTTAAAACAATATATCCCTTCTTGTTGGGAGCATATCGATAACCTTTTGGGCCACAAAGTGTTGCGAAGTATCACTTTTTCGATAAATTGTCACACCTCTATTTGGGAATGTCTGAAATTAATCAGCAGCAGCTATTAATCCCAAGTAGTAAAAACAGAGTCCTATAAAATTTGTGGATATTATTCAGCAACACAACAGCAAAACATTTTCACCAACAGTTTAATTAATTGCCAAACCCCAATGTTTGATTTTTATTCTTTCACCGAACGTTCCTCACTTCACATCCTCTGTGGCGTTTTTGTCACTCCTCATCTGTCCATCCCTGCCCTTCCTCTTCATGCCTCTCCAGTTACCAGCATGCGTGTGCTGGAAAACGTTGCTCCCGGCTCTATGAAGCCCAAAACAGGTGGTCTATATTAGTAAATTAATTAGATGGTGAAGATGCTCCTTATTCACTGCAGAAGCCCTTGTGGCCTGCCAATATTTGACACACGTGCACACACACAGACACCCACAGCCACGGGAAAAAAGCCATCTGGGCAAAGAATGATCCCATGAGACCATGGGAAAGTGTAAATATGTGTAGAGAAGCGTGTGTGTGTTTGATTGTGATTTGTGCGATTGGCCGTGAAGTTGAACGTTTTACATGACAATTAACCCTATTAGCCTTGCAATGACTCGTGCTTTCTATACCAGGATTTTGTTTGGTCTCATACACAGTATCAAGACAGGACTGACTCCATGACTTCATTGTTGCATCTTGACATAAAACTGTGGAGTTGGTGGAAGAAAACAAACAAAATAAACTTTTTAAACTTGTGAGGAAATATACAGTAAAATGTTTATTTGATACTACAGGAAGTCCCCGGTTTCCGAACGAATTCTGTTCCTGCGCTGGCGATGTTACTCGGATTTCCGCATACATCGGAATTAACCTTTTAAATACCTCTAAACACCCTCTAAATTTAAAAAAAAAAAAAAAAAAAACTATCCAAAAACATATATTATACGTCATTGTACTGTCCTTTCCAAGACGTCCGAGTCCTAGCTCAACAGCGAGCTAAGCTCCGAAATGACGATGTCAGACGTCCGTGTGGTTTGCTGACTTTATTGAGCCACTCATGACATCAACACTTGCAGATTGAAACAACAATTAAATGAAATTAAATCAGTCTCCTCTTCAGTAACAGCATTTACAAGTAGCTGATAATACAGCGATAACAAACGATTAGCATGTATCAGTTAGCGTCCGCACATCATCAAAAACAATCACATAAACTCGCCCCAAGTATTGTACCACATTTAAAAACGCACAATAAACAGTACAAAAGGGGTACATTGTTGTCTCTGGATGCTTCACAAGCAACAAATGTGCGCTCAGGCTGTCACCTCTTCACTTTTTCAATTTTTCAATTTTTCAATTTATTTTTTTTTGGGGGGGGGTGTTTCTTGGGCACGCCTCCCAGCCAAAATCTTTTGATCCACTGATACCATTCATACACCAAAACAATTGTTTGGCACCCCAAAAATGACCATCCGCCCAAAAACGTTTTTTTTTTTTTTTTTTTGTTTTTTTTTTTTTTTTTCAATTTCAAAACGCTACTTTTCCTAATTTTTTTGTCCTAACCAAATCCCATCATTTATGCATCCTAAACAATAAGGACTGTTCCATACAGTTTTTTGTAAAATGTAAAATTTCGCTAAAACCTGCCAAAAATATACTCATTCATTTCTAAAGGGCCAAATTTCCCATTCAATCCAATGGCACAAAAACTTCCATTTACACCTATTGATTTCAATATCAACAGGACGTTACCTCTAAATGCCTCAAAATGAACAGGACGTGACCCAATATCTACAGGAAGTAAATCTGAAATGCCCCCAAATCAACTGAGAGTGGCCCGATATGAACGGGAAGTGATTCTGAAATGCCCCCAAATCAACAGGGAGTGACCCTGCAATGCCTAAAAAAATCAAAAGGAAATGACCCTGAGATGCCCCAAAATCAACAGGAAGTCCGAGATGCCTCAAAATCAACAGGAAGTGACCCGATATAGCAACCATCACAGAAAAGCTACCATCGCAATTTCTGCAGAAATTGCATTTTCTAGTTATTATTATGTATTTTTTGTTTTAATTTTAGTCAATGATGGTGTAGAGGTACATTCATTAGACTTAGGCACACGCACTGTGAGTCAATAATGGTCTAACTAGTCAGTAATAGTCTGAATGTGACTTAGAATGGTTTTCCGTCTCTGTATGTGCCCAGTAACTGACTAGTGACCAGATGAGGGTGTAGTCTGCCTTTTGCTGGAAGTCAACAGGGATGGACTCCTGCTCTCTAGCCAAGATAATTAGTGTTGATAGATTGTTTAATTTTATTTTAATTCATTCATTTTCCAAGCCGTTTATCTTCACGAGGGTTGCAATTACCATTTGCGCAATACAATGTAGAGTGCTTGATCAACCTACCATGCATGTTTTTGGGATGTGGGGTGAAACCGAAGTACACGGAGAAAACCCATGAGTGCACGGGGAGAACATGCAAACTCCACACAGGAAGGCCAGAGCCCGGGATTGAACCCTTAACCTCAGAACTGTGAGGCGGATGAGCTAACCACTCTGCAACCGCCTTTTAAATTAAATTGGGGGAAAAAAAGTTTTTTCATAAATGTGTTTCATACTGGTTATGATTGGTGCTGTTTTTTCTACATACGAATTTAATTTGTTCCAGGATCTGTTTGGTAAATTGAAATGATCGTATGTCGAGCGGATTTTTCCCATAATAATGCGTTACAATTTGATTACAGTGATTCCCTCATTTTTGCCGTTAATGGGGACCAGAACCCATCGTGATTAGTGAAAAAAAAGTTTTTGTGTGTTCAATGTATCTATTCAGATTTAGCATTGGAAAGAGATATACTGGTATGTATATAGGACATGTTATTCCACTTTTTTCCCAAAGCATAATTTAAAAAAAAAAATTTTAAGCACTTTAAATGTAATAATTATGATAAGTTTTAGACATGCTACTGTCCCACTGAAATATTTTTAAACAGGAATAAAGCAGAAAAATGTTTGACTTTATTAAATGCTTTAGTGAGTAGGTCCACTCAAATCCAAAGCGACTTACTTACACACATTGAGTTGCCACAACAACTGTTTAACAATTTAAACGATGATTGACGCATGCGGCGCTTTGACTCTCGGTTCTCTGGCCACATCAAACAACAACGTCTGTCAATCATTGTTAACTTTGATAAGCAACTCCAGCGCACAGACTGCCTGGTAGGGAGGGAAGGCGGGAGGGAGAGTGAGACTACATGTTTGGCTCGAGACAGCTCATCTGTTTTTTTTTTTGTTTTGTTTTTTTTCAATTTGAAAAAAAATCTGCGATTTACTGAGGGCGCGAAGTAGTGAGGGATCTGAAGTCTGCCCAGGAACAAGTGTGCTTGTCTGTTAAAGAAACGCAATGTTTTCTTGACCGAAAGAATGTTTTCATCTTTTTCCTGATTGAATAAGAAACATTGGGCTTCCTCCTGTATTTTATTATTCATTAGCTTAATGACTGATCCAAATGGCCAATGACCCATATTTTACAACATATTTTTGCAACTTCTCTTCAAAAAGAGAGTTACTTTCAGTGATGTCACAAGTGGATTTATGGAACCTGTTGAACTTTTTTCAGGGTGGGGAGGGTTATTTAATGACAACACTTAACTAGTACTTCAAAACTAAAGTGTTATAGTGTTCCCTTTACCCATGATCAAAACATACAGTTGCATTCAGCAAAAGGTACAGCTTGAAGGGACTGCATAGCAAGACTTAACAAGGCAGAGTCTCTGGGTGAAAAAAAGACAAAACAGGAACAGTGTTCCAACATTGAAATAGTACATAAATGCAAATAAACCAGAATTCATCCGAATGAATCGGGCACTTTGTAGTGTGCTGACAACCCAGTCTTAATTCTTCAGAGATGGAGACAGACAGAGATGTGAGAGACAAAGCAGTGGAAGTGACAGTTGAGTGTTTGATTGACAGGATGGTCTTTTGATTTGGATGTAATTACTAAAGGGGGTTGTGGTGAGGGAGGTAATTCAAGAACACAATGGAAAATGTGAGGGAGGAGTAGGTCGAATCTGGGGTTGAACCAATATTGGGTTTTGAAAGGGTGATGGCAACAGTTTTGTGGCAAGCAATTAATAACTGAATAAAATTATTACACAAGCCAGAATTTCCCTCATGATGAGTCGAATAGCATGTCAAGACATCACAAGTAAATACAGCATTTAAAATAGATGTGCCTGCTTTTTCTTTGATTAACTAAGGAATTTTGGTTTGCAAATATACTAGTATAAATTAGAGGAATTTCACTATTATATCCATATAACATAAAATAATGACGATGGGATCTGGAAACTGCCTGCTTCTAGAGTTGTGTGACTGTTTGGACTAAAAGCAATAGAAGAAAACCATAATTGATGCTATTTCTAATTATGTACGTCATTCAAAATCCATCTTGGCAAGGTCATAAGTGACCTTGACCTAGCCACGCCTGAATTCAGGCTTTTGTTTTGTGATGTATGCTTTTATTTTGGCGCAGGAAGAGTAGAGCAGGTTGTACTTGTACTGTACGAGATTTACACACTGCCCATCCCACATACGCACATATGCGGAAGACCGCAGCCGAGTGAAGAGGTGACAGCTTGTGCGCACATTTGCTGCTTGTGAAGCATCCAGAGGCGACGGCTGCTGATCGTTTGTTGTTGCTGTATCAGCAGCTACTTGTAAACGCAAATTTGAATTGCTGTAATCGAAGATGAGACTGATTTAATGGCAATTTTAATTTAGTTTAATTGTGCAAGTGTTGATATCATGAGCAGCTGAATAATGTCAGCAAACCATACGGACGTCTGACATCGTCATTTCGGTGCTCTGCTCACGTCTACCAATGTCTTTGCGAGGACAGTACAATGACATTTAATCTGGGGTGAAAGTGGGCTTGAAGGCTGTTCTGGCATGAAATTCGACGCCATAACGAGGTGGAATGGTGCTTTGATCCCGAAAATATGACTGTATTCAGGGGCGCCCAATAGACCAGAAGTTACGGTATGTACTAAAACAATAGAAGCAGGCATGCCTATGATTATCGATTAGCATGTTCGCAAAAATACAATTTCCCGTCACTTGGAATGTTTCCCCTTATGTATTCAGGTCAGGAGTATCCACTATAGCCCCACTAAGCCCCACTATAATCATATGCAAAACAGCAAATTGATGGTGGCAGACTCAAAACATTCTGCAATGTGTTTACTGCAGGCATGACCATTTAGCAGCTCCACCCTAACCCATAACATGGGACGAAGGGAACCAGCAAGGACACATGTGCTTCCATTACCTTGAAAATTCTATTCTCTACTAAACCTTGGCCTCTGACTCTGAGGATTCCTTTGATTAAGATCATTAATTTGGAAGGTCAGAAGGTTAACAGAGAATATCAGACACATGACTTCATCACTGCCTACTGGTGTAAAAGTGCTACTGTTCACAACTAACAACAGCTTGCTATGGTGATTAGCTGTGGATTCTAAAAAATTTTTAAACACACACACTCACTCGTACGCGCAGATTTTTGGCAGGGCTTCAGATCCTTGCCCATGTGTCTCGCAGGTTTAGTGTTTAATCAAACAGAAAAGTGGCAAGGGGAGAAAGGGAGGTGAAAGATGGGAGGGAAGTGAAGCCCCCTCCGAGGGAAAGCTGTTTGTCGAGCTCCCGGTGGAGCCCCAACATTAGCCCTCTGGGGCCCTCAGCGGACCGGCAGGATCATAGACTTGACAAATATTGGGATTGGCGCTCTAGTGATGCTATATGTATGTGAGCGGGGGGTAAACCCCTGAAGCAGATGGTCGTAAATGTTCATTTAAGACAGACGATTGATTTTACGAAACAGATATCCAGCCTCGTTAAGCAGAAAGTACCTCTGGGACCTGGTGGGGTGGTGTGGGGGTGGAGGACGGTAGCACGGGAGAGAGAGATAGTCTAAACGCAGCCTGTGCCAACTGTGGGGAGACGGATGGAATGAGCAAACAAGGAATGAATAAGTGCATGATGGAGAGCAAAACTGTTCCAATTCGACTTTATTACTGGTGCTCAAAAGAGAGGGCAGGTAAATAAGGAGTAGAGGAGTAGAAGGAGGAAAACAAGAGTATAATGGCATTAATCTCAAAATATCACTGTAAATAAATTAAACCATTGACCATTATCCAGTGCCTTTGACAGCAAAAAGTGTGTTTATTTTATATTTCACGTGTTGTTTTATGCTCCTGAATGAAATTGACCGATTGGATGTGTGTGATAGCGTTCGTTTTATTTATTCAATTTTTTAAATCCCACACCATGAAAATGAGTGACTTCTGGCTACAGTCTCGGGTTGAGGAAGAATGCGAATGTGACGTCACCCGGGTCAGCATCTCACAACACAGCCACTGCCTAATAGTAGGGCTGTCAAAATTATTGCGTTAACGGGCGTTAATTAATTTTTTAAGTTAATCACGTTAAAAATTTTGACGCAATTAACGCAGATGCCCCGCTCAGACAGATTTAAATGACTGTACAGTGAAACGTTCACTTGTTGTGTTTTATGGAGTTTTGCCGCCCTCTGCTGGCGCTTGGGTGTGACTGATTTTACAGGCTTCAGCACCCATGAGCATTGTGTAAGTAATTATTGACATCAACAATGGCGGGCTACTAGTTTATTTTTTGATTGAAAATTTTACAAATTTTATCAAAACGAAAACATTAAGAGGGGTTTTAATATAAATTTTCTATAACTTGTACTAACATTTTTTTAAAAGAACTACAAGTCTTTCTATCCATGGATCGCTTTAACAGAATGTTAATAATGTTAATGCCATCTTGTTGATTTATTATTCTAATAAACAAAAACAGTCCTTATGTACCGTATGTTGAATGTATATATCCATCTTGTGTCTTATCTTTCCATTCCAACAATAATTTACTGAAAAATATGGCATATTTTATAGATGGTTTGAATTGCGATTAATTGCGATTAATTACAATTAATTAATTTTTAAGCTGTTTGAAAGCCCTACTTAATAGCATGCAGATGGACGGATGGCGGATTAAGTTGATTTTGTGGATTTTTTTGTTTGTTTTTTTTTTGCGTCACACCAACCCAATTTGCTGCAGGCTTTTGTTGCTGCACCAGGGAGAGGCGTGAGAGCTTTTCTCGATTTCCAAAAGATTCTTGTTCACCGCGATGGGCAAAACAAGTCCGACAATCAAGAGACCATTCGAGAGATGACCAAGTGAGTAAGCTTTGAGTTTTATATTATGTTCCCATCATCGAGTTTTGCCAAATCGTTGTATAAAGTCGAATCGTCTCAAAATATCAAAATATGATATAGCATAATAATGCTATTTAAGATTTTTTTATGCTGTCACAGGCACTTTAAATTAATAAATTGTCTTAGAGATTTGAAAAACCACCAAAAAGAGTGTAGAAAACCACTCTTCCTAATTTAAATTTATTTTTAAAAATGGCAAGTATTATCAAATAGAGTCCACCCCACTCTCGGATGCTTTGGGTTTGTCCCCTGAATGCACTAAAATAAGCCCCACTGTCACTCAGATATGTGCCTCTCGGTCTAATAATGGCTTTAACATGATCCACAGCATGTTTAATAAACAGGTCCATTTTCCTGATGTGTCTCCACACACAGACACAGTCCATGCATTTGCATTAAGTCTGTTTGTGCTTCTTTATACCAAGCGCGAATCTACCTTCCACTGAGCAAACTGGCTCCTCCTTCAGCCCAACCAAGGACGAGCGACGTGCCAATGTTACAACAGCTCTTAATTGACGTATGAAGAAGCTTGGTAATTGGGGTGACGGTGTCCGTAATGCTCATACTGGAGCATCTCACACCCATTTCAAAGCTCATGGATGCGCCTGTTCACGGGACTACCAAAACCTGCTCTAAAACATCACTTTCAGTCGGCACTGACTCACACTAGTCTAGATTTAAACTGAATTTAGAAATAGGGCCTTATTTAAAAAAAACAAAAAAATTTAAGTCTTTAAAAAACACCGCATTTTAATAATAATTTTGGATATCATTTCTCATATACATATATGGTTCACATGTCCGCCTCACAGTTCTGAAATCAAGCATTCAATCTCGGGCAACGGCCTTCCTGTGTGTAGTCTGTATGTTCTCTGCATGGGTTTTCTCCGGGTACTCCGGTTTCCCCCACATTCCAAAAACATGCATGGTAGACTGATTGAACACTCTAATGTGTCGCTAGGTATGAGTCTGTGAATGGTTGTTCGTCTCCTTGTGACCTGTGACTGGCTGACAACAGATTCAGGGTGTACCCTGCCAATTGCCCATAGTTAGCTGGGATTGGCTACAGCCCCACCGTGACCCTTGTGAGGACAAATGGCTCAGAAAATGAATGAATGAATGAATTTTCCATGTATCACACATATACCATATTGTTTTTGTCGTTATTATGATTTTTTATGGGCCTTTGTGGACCCGTGTCAATGATCGGCCCCTAGAATCCTTCCCCCCATATACGCACCTCAGATTACGACCAGCAACCAAGAATCTTGTTGACCCTCTTCTTTCGTCTCTAAATTCACAAAAACATAATGACATTAACTCATTGGTTGCCATTTACGGCCCTACATGTCCAATCCATTTGAAATGGGACTCTCTCATTTCAAATGGACTGGACATCTACTTGTGATAAACTAATGATCAACTCTTTAGCTACATCGGTTACCCCAGTAATACAACAGGCGCGTCAACAGAATGTCATCAACGCAGTGAAACGCAGCCGTTAAAGTCAAGCAGCGAGTGCACACCAATTGCAGATCGGCTGCGTTTCAGATGCATCTCAGAAGCGGTTAACCGCTTCGTATCCGAAAGGAAAGGCAGAGTTTATTATTTGTCGCGAGACGCAAACCTCCTGCATCAATCCACCTAGGTAGGATCAAGCAGATCAGAAGTCACTTGTGTAAAAATAAGGTGGATCGGGTCGATTTTTAAAATAATATGCTACTAATTTGATTAATTTCTGCGTGGCGCTTTAACTTGAGAAAATTCCTCAATAAAGATTTGTAAAACCTTTCATAAGAAAAAAAATTGATTCATTTAGATATTTTATTTTGAAAATAATTGCTAATCTTTCTTTGTCATTGCAGTTGTTTTTCTCTTCAACACAGGACTTTTTTCTTCTTTCTTTTAGAAAGAAAGCTGACAACACACAAGGTCTGAAAGGCAAATGGTTGTTGCATTGTTATCTTTAAAAGGAACCTCAGACTCTAATGAGCCGCAATTGTTCTCTTTTACTAAATTATGTTATTAGAAACACATAAAATATTCCCATTGATTTAAAAATCTATAATATTTAGTACATGTTTTGACCTACGGAGGGTGCCATGTTTTATGCGCGCAGTGGATACTCGGGGTGATGACGTCGTTTTTCACTGTCACTAGACGAACACTCCCAGGTTACTGCAATTCTTTCTACGGTGAGATCTCTACAACATGTGCACATTGGTTAAAAGCAGCGAGTTCTTACTGTTTGTGTTTTTATTGAGTCTTTTATTACCTTTTCATTGCCTCAAAATACTTTTTGCATGTGTAGCTTTCTCATACCTTAAGCACTGTATTTTCTAGTTGCTTCATAGCAGATTGTTGATCTGTTGACCACATTAGTCACGTAACATATTTAAAACACTCTTATTTGATAAGAACACTACATTTAAGTGTTTTCTTAAGGCATCTTTAGTATGTTCTGTCCGTATGCATCCAAACAAAACAAACTGAAAGTGCACGGTAGTACTTTGGGTGTCAAATTTGCCTCTTGTAGGATGTTTCCCTGTGTAGCACAATTTGGCAGAGCACCGTTTTTTTTTTCCTACTCTGGTCTCGTCTCATTCCGTCTTTCCTGTTCATTTTGCTTTTGCTGCTCGTTTTGTGAAATATCGACAGTGCTGTCATCCTCATTAATGTTCCTCTCGGGTTCAAATTGAAAGGGTTGAAGAGATGACATGTTTGTGTCACTAGATTCATACTCTGGAGGCCTTGCAGCGTAACCATGTGACGTCACTGCCCTACGACGTCAACAACAATGGCGACCTACTAGTTAAAGTAATTTTACAAATTGTATAAAAACATAAACATCAAGAGGGGTTTTCATATCAAATTATTTTAACTCATAGTAATGTTTATCTTTTAAGAGCTACAAGTCTTTCTATCCGTGATTCCCTTTATATACCCGCTCCTCTCGGACTCTTGCGCGAGCTTACAATTTTCGCGTGAACCAATCAAGCCACTCCATAGTCGCTCTGCTCGTAAAAAGCACTATTGAAATTGGGGGCGAGGTGTAAAACCTTGGTTATCTAACCACGCCTGTGTAAGAAATGGGAAAGATTAGGCAATTAGACAATTATTCAAATGAAAATTTCCTCCTTTAATACATTGACCAAACAGTTATCTTGCCTAGAGGAATATACAATGAGCTGGAAAAAACAAACACTCACTTTGACATGAGTGACAATAATGCATATGCCCAATAAGTTAATCATATACTAGTACAACTACTAAATATTATTACATTTTTCTTAGCCTTTGCATATTTTCAGCGCTTCAAACATATTTAATGTATTTTGAATTACAGTAATTGGCCAAAATCCCTTCAGATGGTCTTTTTTTTCTTTCTTTCTTTCTTTTTTTCTTTTCTTTTGATTGCTACAATGTATACCAAAAATGAATAGCCTGATTCATGCTCTGGATATGTGTCTCTTAACAAACAGATATTCGTCATGGCAAAAACCATTTCAGTGGTATACAAAAGCATTACTGCCTAAGTAGTTTAGAGGCATTTAACTTTTAAGTTCAATCTTCAAGGATGGTTTGATTTTAAACATTTCTTTGGGACAATTTGTATTTAACCTTTTGCACAACACATTTTGACTGAATTATTAAATGCTTTTGTATCGTTTGTATAGTCATTAAAATGTACACGCAGGTAATCTACAGTGTTTAACAGGAATATATTATTTACAAGTAATATAACACCTAGGCTTACAATGCTTGTGTATGTTTTATATGTTTTTTTGTTTTTGTTTTTAAACATTGGTCATGATGATAGAATGCTATTTTTGACGTGGCTCTTGTACAAAGCTGAAGACTAACTCAGAATCATGGCATAATTAAACCTATAATGACAATATCAGCACTTTGAAACATCACTCCAAAAAAGCAACCCTGTTATTCATGTTATCAAAGTGACAAAGTGATTAATGTCATTGTTGTTTTTTTGTTATTCTTATAAATATACCAAGGCCGTAGGTTTTGTCTCAACATCGGTAGGGACAATATGCAATGGATAACCTGCATGCATAACCTGCATGTAGGCCTTTTGCTCGGGATGCAACATTATTTAGACCAAACAGATTGGGTGAACGGGCGTCAGGGCTACATTTCTCATGAATATGAACCTAATTAATTGATACGCTAATTGATCAATGCAAAATAAATATGTATTGACTTATACTAATTTTCACGTGAATTGGTTCAGGTGATACTACTTTCGATTCAAACGGTTGTTTTCAAAAACTACTAAAGAAACATTTTTAAAAGGTTCAGAATAAATGTCTAAATTTTATGAGTAAATTTAAAATGCAACATTTTAAAATAACTCAAACGATATTAATATACACAATAAATACAAACTTGTTCATAATCTCTTAACTATCATGGAATGCAAAAAAACTAAACATTTGTATTAAGATCACTCAACATTGTCTGTCTAAATAAATTAAATATAACTGAAAAAAAAAACTTCTTAGTCAGGGTTTGACAAAAATACATAAAAATGCAGCCTTCCTTCGGGTAAAACACTATTGCTTTTGTCCACAAGCACAGCCACACTCATCAGCAACAACAAGAGAAAACTTTTTACCTCAATTATGATTAATGTATGATTATCTGAAAAAAATGTCTGCATCGGCTGCAAACAAAAATATTTCCATATAAACATTTTAGAAAATACATTTTAAATAAATGCAAGTCATCAGCCAAAAAATGGAAAATGGAAAAAATGGACTGGTACATTAGGCAAGTGAAAAGGGGTAAATATAAGTCTGAACATAATGCAGGCAATTCACTTTATAAAGGAAGGGTGAATTCTATCCTTACAACATATGAGAAGACAATCTAAATGACCTACAGTGTATCACAAAAGTGAGTACACCCCTCGCATTTCTGCAGATATTTAAGTATATCTTTTCATGGGACAACACTGACAAAATGACAGTTTGACAGAATGAAAAGTAGTCTGTGTGCAACTTATACTTTATTTTCCCCACAAAATAACTCAAAATATAGCCATTAATATCTAAACCCCTGGCAACAAAAGTGAGTACACCCCATGAAAAAACACATCCCTAAATGTCCAAATTGAGTACTGCTTGTCATTGTCCCTCCAAAATGTCATATGACTCGCTACAGAAGTGCTGTCAGCATTGCTGCAGAGATTGAAGAGGTGGGGGGTCAGCCTGTTAATGCTCAGACCATATGCCGCACTCTACATCAAATTGGTGCGCATGGCTGTCACCCCAGGAGGAAGCTTCTTCTGAAGACGGTACACAAGTAAGCCCGCCGTCTCATCAGACCATAGGACATGGTTCCAGTAATCCATGTCCTTTGTTGACATGTCTTCAGCAAACTGTTTGCTATTAATGGCTATATTTTGAGTTATTTTGAGGGGAAAATAAATTAACTCTATTACGTAAGCTGCACACAGACTACTTTTCATTGTGTCAAAGTATCATTTTGTCAGTGTTGTCCCATGAAAAGTTATACTTAAATATCTGCAGAAATGCAAGGGATGTACTCACTTTTGTGATACACTGTATACAACTGACCGAGGCCATGGGGCCGACCCAGGACACGCTGGGGAGACCTGGCCTCGGACTGCCTTGGGAGCCACCAAGAAGAACTGGATTATGTGGCTGCGGAATGGGAAGTCCGGATGGATGGAACTAACTGAACTGAATACAAATTTAAAACGTTTTACCTCGGATATGATTAATGTATGATTATCTGAAAACAAAAATGCCTGCATGGGCTAAAAATACAAAACATTTTAAATATATGCAAGTCATCAGCCAATCAAACATGCGTATGAGGGAAAAATCTCATTACATAATGCAAATAAGGTTTCTTAAAAGTTCGTGGGGACAATTTGAGCATCCTGAAGAGTTGCTAGTGTTATGTGCCAACTGTCCCTATGCAAACCTACACCCTTGCAATACACTGTCTACGGCGATCCCTTGTTTTTCGCAGTTAATACAACCATTCCCCATGCGCGAAAATCTGTGAAGTAGAGGCGGAGCTTAAAACAAAAACAAACCAAAAAAACCCTTATATGATATGGCGGAATACACAGACAAGGCTGAAAAAGCAGTTTCTGCTCTTGCACGCCTCTTTAAAATAAACTGCTGTATTTTAACCCAAAAGAGCTGTTGTGTTTGAAGGGTCACGGATATCTCCCTCATAACTATTGCTTAATTGTATTTTTTTGTTACCGTCGCATTTTCTCCAATATTTTAGATGATAAATGATCAATCCAAACAAAGACAATTTAAAAAAAAAAAAAACGTTTATAAGGGTAAATATATGAAAAAAACAACAACTCGACCACTCCTTGATGTCTACGATTTCTGCATGGCGACCCTCGTTTATATAACTATGCTTCACCCATAAAATCCCCCCAAAATCCGGCTGTGGCCGATCACATCTGTGTCTTTCATCATCTCACCTGGAGTTTTTGGAGCGAAACGAGGTAAGTACGCGATAGTATCTCGTTAAAATTGTGGCGTCTTTAATTATGCTCTCGCGTTCTCTCACCTCCAGTTAGGGTTTTGCTGTTTAATTGAGATTTTAAGCTTTACAATGATGTATCACACGTGCATAATCGGACAATTTTGAAATTTGGCCAAATTGGGGGTCTCAGAGCAGAACTTCAAGTCACCTGAGTGTTTTCCGTCATATGTATATTTGAATAAATCTTTTAAGCACTGCAAATATATACCATTATGATATAAATGGTATATACTGTATATGAAAGAAAATTATTTGTACATGTATAAATGCATACAGTGGGGAGAACAAGTATTTGATGCACTGCCGATTTTGCTAGTTTTCCCACTTGCAAAGCATGTAGAGGTCTGTAATTTGTATCATAAGTTCTCTTCAACTGTGAGGGACGGAATCTAATCCAAAAAAACTGAAAATCACGTTGTATGATTTTTAAATAATAAATTTGCATTTAATTGCATGAAATAAGTATTTGATACATCACAAAAATCGAACTTAATATTTGGTACAGAAACCTTTGTTTGCTATTACAGATACCAAACGTTTCCTGTAGTCCTTGACAAGGTTTGCACACACTGCAGCAGGGATTTTGGCCCACTCCTCCATGCAGATCTTCTCAAGAGCATTCAGGTTTCGGGGCTGCTGCCGGGCAACACGGACTTTCAGCTCCCTCCATAGATTTTCTATCAGGTTCAGATCTGGTGACTGGCTAGGCCACTCCAGGACCTTAAGATGCTTCTTACGGAGCCACTCTTTAGTTGCCTTGGCTGTGTGCTTTGGGTCGTTGTCATGCTGGAAGACCCAGCCACGACCCATCTTCAGGGCTCTCACTGAAGGAAGGAGAATGTCAGCCAAGATCTTGCGATACATAGCCCCATCCCCCCCTCAATACGGTACAGTCGTCCTGTACCCTTGGCAGAGAAGCAGCCCCAAAAAATGATGTTTCCTCCTCCATGTTACACGGCTGGATGGTGTTCTTGGGGTTGTACTCATCCTTCTTTTTCCTACAAACACGACGAGTCGAGTTTAGACCAAAAAGTTCAATATTGGTCTCATCCGACCAGATGACCTTCTCCCACTGCTCCTCTGGATCATCCAGATGGTCAGTGGCAAACGTCAGATGTGTCTGGACATGCACTGGCTTCAGCAGCGGGACCTTGCGTGCGCTGTAGGATTTTAATCCATGACGGCGTAATGTGTTTCTGATGGTTTTCTTCGAGACTGTGGTTCCAGCTCTCTTCAGGTCATTGACCAGGTCCTGCTGTGTAGTTCTGGGCTGATCCCTCACCTTTCTCATGATCAGTGATGCCCCACGAGGTGAGATCTTGCATGGAGCCCCAGAACGAGGCAGACTGACCGTCAACTTGAACTTCTTCCATTTTCTAATAATCGCTCCAACAGTTGTTACCTTCTCACCAAGCTGCTTGCTTTTTTTCCTGTAGCCCATCCCAGCCTTGTGCAGGTCTATTATCTTATCCCTGATGTCCTTACACAGCTCTTTGGTTTTGGCCATTGTGGAGAGGTTGGAGTTTGTTTGTTTGTTTGAGCATGTGAGCAGGTGTCTTTTATACACGTAACAAGTTCAAACAGGTGCAGTTACTTCCGGTAATGAGTGGAGAACAGGAGGGGGTTCTTAAAAAAGAACTAAGAGCCGAAATATTCACTAGTTGGTAATGCATCAAATACTTATTTTATGCAGTTAAATACAAATTTATTATTTAAAAATTATACAATGTGATTTTCTGGATTTTTGTATTAGATTCCGTCCCTCACAGTTGAAGAGAATTTATGATACAAATTACAGACCTCTACATGGCTTGCAAGTGGGAAAACCAGCAAAATCGGCAGTGTATTAAATACTTGTTCTCCTCGCTGTATATATTAACATTTTTAAATAAAATACTGTATTTATTTATTTGTAATTGAAAATACAAGCGATGGACTGTGGGTGTGAAGTTTGAAGCGCGAAGTAGCGAAGCATCACTGTTTAGTAGCTGATTTTGTTATTGACCTGTTGGCAGAGAAGTTAATCAGCTAATATTCAGCAAAAACCTACATCGCCATTGATTTGCTAGCCTGTTGTTGCAACGCTGTGACTTTAGAGTAATACTGTAGTAAAACTGGAAGAAAAAAAAAAAAAAAAAAAAAAAAAAACATTACAAAAATCAGTTCCTGAGGAGTTCATTCAGCAGTACTGTTTTTGTATATGTTGCTCTGGTGCCTGAATATCTCTTACAATGTTATGTCAAACACAGTAAAATATGATTAAAACAATAATAATATAAATATTAAAAAAAATATTCAATTACATAACCCCCAACCAACATATTGGTACTATGAAATAACCCACATAGGTGAGGCAACAATTACACTTTGCAGAGGCAAGATGACACAATTGCAACATGGCTAAATAATAACCAAAACACCAAGAGGGAAAATCATGATACAAACCATAATAACAAACATTAGTCTTAATACAGCTCATTTAATAATTAAATGTAAAATAATAATTAAATATTACACTAATTAGGGATTTTTTTTTATAGTCTGCCTTGTGATACCAAGAAAACAAAAGTCCAGAAAAACAACAAGAAAAAAAAGGGCAGCCACACAATGGCCTGATGCGACAGAATTCTGTAGACGTAAGACGGTAAACAAAAGTGCACCTTTCTAGAATATAAATGCTCCGAATCCACTTGAATTGTGCCACACTGTTATTATTTGCCGTGTTCAGAATGTTTTTGCAAAATAAGCTTTTTTTTACATTGTTGTCTGATACGGTACATTGTGACTCATTTGGCGTTTTAATGATATGACAGGCGTAAATATGCAAAACCCTGGAACAAGTGCTTTATCTGTATTGTGACATTGGTTACATGTATATTAATATTTGTTTTCACGCTTGCAGCCGAGGGCAGGAGCGGTGATGGTAGCAAGATAGCAAACGTTGTAAGGCACACTCTTTTCTAAAGGTCTCTCTCATCCTGCCTGGTCATACACATTATTCCTGCCACTCTTTATTAATCAGTGATGTGACACAGCTGATAGACGAGATTGTGTCTTCTTCCATGCCAAGTGCAACCAGTACAGTTTGCCATCAAGCCTCTCTCACACACCGCATCCCTTTAATTGGCTAAAATGATGGCCTTTCATCAATATTGCCTTAAAAATGCTTGGTATCGTTCTCGCTCACTCTCCGTCTCCTCCCACTTTCCATATTTTCACTCTTTTATTCAATCAAATCATGGTCAGTGCGGCGCTCCACCGGGGCTACGCCGCAGCCAAGTCTTTGTGTCTCAGCATTAAGAAATTACCACAGAGAGGAAGAGAGGAGAGGTCTCATTAGGCCTACAATCACAAAGAAGCAGATTATCAGTCTGCACAACAGTTGGAGATTAGACTGACATAAAAGAGCCCTAAATGGACAGGCTGTCAGTTTAGTGTGATACCTAAGGAGAAGGACAAAAAAAAGCTGCTCTCACTCTTTAAAATAAACCCAGAACAGTCTTTTAATATCATCACAAATCATTTCCCAAATTCGATCAACTATTTCATATTAGTACTTATTCACTATGGCAACACAGTGAGGTGTGTTTGAACAAGATTTATTCAGATTGTGTTACTTTTTGGCATGGTACAAAAATGATGTGATTAAAAAAAAAATGAATTACTTATTGTGCGAATTCTAAGTAAAATGTCAGTCATCCTGGATGTTTTGAATAATAGCACGAAGAAAGAAATATGTCGTTGTTTTTTGCAACCACCCAGAAATACATTTGCAAACCAAACAAATTCATCGCATACAACCGCAGTGAAATCTAGCACAACACCCCTTGCCGATTCCCATGTAATTTCAAAATAAATACATTTTTCTCTGTCTTTTTTTTAGGCCACAATCATTCGTCATTTCAGGTAGCCCTTTTATACATTTTTTGTTGAGAAACACTTCACGCTGGCTATCTTTTCTCCTGTCTGAAGTGTCTGCATGAAACAAACCAGCAGGGGATTGACACGCACAAAAACACATTACAGGCAAGAGGGACACATTTTCTCCTGCAAAAGAAAACATTTTTTAAAGATGGCTGCTTTGAAGCCACAATGACAGACGCACTCTTTCACATCATTCAAATAGCAGCACTCCCTTGCAAGATGTTGATTTATTAGAGCCAATAAAAATGTGTGTTAATTCCATATAAAAGAGTGCTTTGCGGCACAAATGAGGTCAGTACAATGGAGTCTGATTAATCTCATTACAGAGACACGGTGTGGTGACACAGACAAATGCTCAGGTTATAATAATCCTGAGTCATAGCCGTCCACTTTATATTAGCTACACGGATAGGCCAGCCACTCCAGTATTAAAGACCACTATAATTACTAAGAAGCAAATACGTTAATTCAGCATTTGTAAACCTAACATATTTACTTACTTTGACATATTCTGAAATATTCAAATTTTTGTCCAACCCTCTTTTTAGAAAAAGAAAAAAAATAATTGTAAATAATATTTGTTAATAAATTATATTGAAAAATAATTGACCAGTCTTGTTAAAAGCATTGTTTTATATTGACATTCTGAATAATGTAATGTGCCAGTCTGAATCTGTTAAATCAAATTGCTATTACAATTATTTAAAAAGAAGTATATTTGCACAAATTTTGCTATTTTGTGAAGACACTGAAGAGTGCTTTAAAGCTGAAGCCTTGGGAATGGCTTTCAGCATGAGGCACATCTTTTCATAGCAGACGGTGGAGGAGTGAGAGTGAAGTCTGGTGCTGTGATGCCATCTATTGGAGCTACAGTTGCCTCTAGTTGAGGACTGGGAGGAAAAGCTCCTCACGGCAAACACACAGAAAGGAAAACATTCCATATAAACGGTCATCATGTTCAAGATGCATGGAAGGTATAATATCAATATAATCTAGATAATCAAATTGCAGAAATTTGCAAGGGCGTAGTTTCGGTCTCAATTTTGGTAGGGTGGATATAAAAGCATAACCTGCATGTACAATTTTTGCTGGGGACAGAAGACCAAACAGATTGGGTGGACGGGGGGCAGGGCTACATTTCTCACCAATATCAACCCAATTAATTGATGGGCTAAATGATCAATGCAAAATAAATCTGTATTGATTTATAATAACTTTCACACTGCTAATTTTTTAACATCTTAATCTAATCATTTTTCTTAAATCTAGTCAAATAATCTTCTCCATCTTGTTTTAAATGTCAGAGGCTATTTAACAGATTAATGCATCAAATTCTTCCATTTACTTTAAGTAAATATGACTATTTGTTCTTGTTAAACCCATTCATCTAAAATTGGTCATCTTTCGCTTAAATCAAGAAAAAAAATGCTTTCAAATAATGTTTTGAACCATATCCATTCTTGAATTAAGAACATTTCTGACCATTTAGTTTTTATCTTTTGCTTAAAATAAGTCTGTTAAGCTTAGTTTCAGCTAGCTATTTTTCTTATTTCATAAAATCAGAGAAAAATTTACTTGAAGCACTGGCAGATCATTTCACTTATTTCAAGTAGATTTACCCTGAAAACAAGGGAATTTATGTGTGTGTGTGTGGGGGGGGGGGGGTTCCCAGTTTTAAGGAGCTAACCTATATAGCTGAATACATTATATAATGCAAAAAGGGTTGCTAAAAGTTGGTGCCATCCTGAAAAGTTGGTAGTGTTATGTCCCTACCGTCCCTATGCAAACCTACGCCCTTGGAAATTCGTGTTATGATATAGATATAGGAGCCTACTTGTATAGGACCTATAAAATTGGGAGAAAAATGAATGGCAGTTGTTTATATTATTTGGAACCCAATGCTATTACATTGTAAATCATATGAAAATTGACAATGTTTTGAGATTATAATCTAAATGATCACAAGTATGATTTACAACTGCTCATGGTTTAATTAAAAAGTTGAAAGTCAAAGTGAGTTCATACTAAAACTTAGTTTTATATTTCTTCTTTTTTCAATTTGAAAAATTGATTCAATCATTGATTCAAATGCATCAATATCTAATCTGTTACATTTAAATAAAATCATGCTTATTGCTGTGTCAGTTTGAATTACACCATTACTAACACTGATGTTTAAGATGATGTCTTCATTTTATTCTGCAAGAAATAACAGGAAAAAAAAACAGAATATAAAATACAGTATATAGAGTAGAACAATTAAGTAAACATGATTTTGGGGGAATATTATATCATATCTTTTCGTGGATTCTCTTATCTCAATACGAATTATCACATGCATAGTCTTCAGAGAATAGAATAGAATGGAATAGAATAGAATAGAATAGAATAGAATAGAATAGAATAGAATAGAATAGAATAGAATAGAATAGAATGCCTTTATTGTCATTGTACAGAGTACAATGAGATTTAAAGCTTCGCCATAATGTGCTCAACATAAAACAGAGGCAAAAATACAATAAAGCTAATATAAAAACCAAGGGCGTAGGTTTGGTCTCAACATTGGTAGGGACAATATAACGTCATAAGCTGCAAGTACACTTTTTGCTGGGGCTGGGACATTAATAAGACTGAACAGACTGGGTGAACAGGGGTGAGGGAGGACATCTCTCAAAAATATGAACGTAATTAATTGCTAGGCTAAATGATCAATGGAAAATAAATCTGTATTGACTTGTACTAACTTTCACGTTTATTAGTTCAGGTGATACACCATTCGATTCAAACCTTTATTGCAAGGGCGTAGGTTTGCATAGGGACGATAGGGACATAACACTACCAACTTTTCAAGATGCTGAAATTGTCCCCACAAAATTTTAAGCAACCTTATATGCATTATATAACGTGTTCAGACATATAGGTCATTTAGATTGTCTTAGCATATGTCGTAAGGATAGAATTGACCCTATCATTATTAAGTGAATTACTTTCATTATGTTCAGACTTACATTACATTATTACTTTTCACTTGCTGAATGTGCCAGTCCATTTTTTCCCCTCAAACGCACGTTGGATTGGCTGATGGCTTGACCCCCTTTTCTCCCTCGCACACGTAACCACAGCCCCGACACAAATATAATATGCCGCCTCCTGAGGTCCTTCAAAGACTAGGAATATTAGAATATTAGAATTTCCGCCAGCAGCAGCCACTGTAAGTAATGTAAAAAGACGTCAGTGCTGTGGAGGTAGAAAACACACCACTAATTTTGCTCCTGAAAGTCTTAAAACTAATGTTTATTTTTGGCATACCTGGATAGTTAAGAGATTATTAACAGGTTTGTATTTATTGTGTCTGTTAATATAATTTATGTTCAAATATTGCAATTTAAATTTGCTTATAAAATCCAGACATTTATTGTGGAAGCTTTCAAAATGTTTGTTTAGTAGTTTTTGAAAACAAAGGTTTGAATCAAACTGCATCACCTGAACCAATACATATGCATGGCAAAAACACACCTCCTTAAACCTAGTTAAATTCCCTATGTTTTTGTGTAAATCTACTAGAAATAAGTGAAAATATCTGCCAGTGCTTCAAGAAAATTTTACTCAGATTTCTTGAAACTAGTCCTTAACACTCAAAACAAGATGGGAGAAAATGATCAGACTAAGACGTTATAAATTTGCAGTGTGAAGGTTAGTATAATACAGATTTATTTTGTCATGGTCATGTAGCCTATCAATTAAAAAATCATATCCTAAGAAATGTAGCTCTGACCCCCGCTCACCCAATCTATTTGGTCTTATTAATGTCCAGTCCCCAGCAAAAAGTGTACATGCAGGCTATGTTGTTATAATGTCCCTACCAATATTGAGACCAAACCTACGCCCTTCCTTTATTGTCAAAACTATTAAACATTTTGAATAAATGTTCTGGATTTTATTAGAAAATTGCAATATTGGAACATAAATCATTAATAACATACACAATAAATACACAGTTGTTAATAATCCAGGAAATAATCCGAGTATCCAGGAATGCAAAAAAAAAAGAAAAGAAAAAAAAAAAAAAAAGATTTGTTTTAAGACCACTCAACATTGTCTAAATAAATAAAGTTTTTTTTTTCCAATTGTATAAACAAAAATAAATAAAAATCAGGTAAAATACGACTGCTTTTGTCCACAAGCACAGCTAAAGGCAATAAAAATTTAAAACGTTTTACCTCGGATATGATTAATGTCTGATTATCTGAAAACGTAAATGCCTGCATAGGCTAAAAATACAAAACATTTTAAATAAATAATGTAGAAAATAAATCAATACATTTTAAATAAATGCAAGTCATCAGCCAATCAAACATGCGTTTGAGGGGAAAATCTCATTATATAATGCAAATAAGGTTGCTTGGTTGGTGGGGTCAATTTGGGTATCCTGAAAAGTTGCTAGTGTTATGTCCCTACAATCCCTATGCAAACCTTCACCCTTGATAAAAACACACATTACAGTGTACACAGATTGGAAAGTGAAAAAGTGACTAGCAGCAAGTAGTGGTAATATAAGAGAGCCTGGGTGTGTATTGCCACTTCCAAAATGATATCTAAAAGAAAACTTTATGTGATGCTTTGCGCAAGACAAGCATTTTTGTTCAGTTTATTGAAATTTGTGTAGTTGAAATACAAACAGGAACTTACTATAAGACCGATCTATACACATTGAAATTTCTGGTACAGTTTTATCAAAGAAAGGGGAAAAATACAATTGATAATCTAATAAAAGTACTAAAAAAGAGCCAAGGAGAATCATTGTCGTGACTAAAATAATGATAATTAAAACTATATCATGAAATTGGCTAGATGGAAATGACGGTAATCTTAAAAACTTTTATGGCGCACCTGTCAACAAATATTTTGTCCCCATTTTCAGGGACAATCTGCTTCAGATGTCACAGGTTTGAAAGGTGTACTTGCACCCTCCACAGATGTTCAGTATGGCTTAGAAAAAAAAAATTAAAATAATTATGATAAAAACAATACTACAGTAAAGCAAGTTTAAGATATTCAACAAAACAACTAAAACATATGAACACAAGTCCTTCTGCTGTGAGATTGGAATGAGTTTATCACTTGAACTGGGAGGGTGGCAGCGAATGAACAAATGCCATCCCTCCCACTTCAAATGGGTTGGACGTCTATGGCTGTCAGTGGCAGCCAATGCCAGGCAGAGTTCATTTTGAGGCATTTGACATAATTTCCTGTTGATTTTCGGTCACTTTTTATGCTTTCAGGGCATTTACGGGTCACTTCCTGTTGATCATAGGTCATTTATGGGTCACTTCCTGTTGATTTTGGGTTACTGAAGAACGTCCCCAAATGAATAGGACGTGACCAGTGTTGTTGAGAACGGCATTAGAGTATAACAGCGTTACTAACGCCGTTATTTTTTGTCAGTAGTCAGTAATCTAATAAATTACTTTTCCCATCTTTGCAACGCCGTTAACGTTACGTTAGGATGTGAAGCCGCGCTTTACTGCAATTTGGTTGAATGACGCGGGAGACACAGAGAGAGCAGAGCGCTGTGACGCCTTTGCTAGGTGGCTCAAAGCGTTAGCGTAGCATTCACATTCTCGCTAGCATTAGCATTTAGCGTGGCGAACGTCATCTTAAACTCTCAGGCAACTTTTTATTTTTTATTTTTTTTTTTTTTTTACACACAGTTTGTGGCGTTCATGTGGGTACAATTAATAGACTGTTTTCCTGTTAAGTATGCATTATCATAACCAAGTGAGCGTTTTCTTTGTAGATGCTACAATATAATCCTAATTTGTTTTTGTTTTTTGTTACCAAAAATATTCACTTGCCCTAAACTTTTCTTGAATGACGTATCGATAAACCTTGTGTGTGTGTGTGTGTGTGTGTGTGTGTGTGTGTGTGTGTGTGTGTGTGTGTGTGTGTGTGTGTGTGTGTGTTTTTTGTTTTTTTTTTTGTTTTTTTTTTAATCAAAACAACTGCAGCATAGATAGGAGAGGGAAGAGATATTGTACACAGATTGAAAAATATATGTACAGTATATATTAGGGGTGTAACGGTACACACAAGTAACGGTTCAGTACGTACCTCGAAATGGGGGTCACGGTTCGGTGCAGGTTCAGTACAACAGGAAAAACAAAAAGGCTTTTTTCTCACAGCATTTGAAAGAATGTTTAAATACCATTACACTTTTATATAGAGGAAATTTAAAAAATAAAAATAAAAAGAGTGACCTATGGGGTTTTTTTTGGGGGGGGGGGTGAAAAAGACAATTCAACTCAATCAGTTAATATAAACATATTTGAGGTGAAAGATGTTACAGAATGGATCATGTAATAACGTGTTGAAAATGAAAAGTAACGTCAGTTACTTTGCCAAGTAACTAATTACTCTTACACTGACGTAACTGAGTTACTAACTGAATTACTTTTTTGAAGAAGTAATTTGTAACTGTAACTAATTACTTCATTAAAGTAAGATAAACAACCTTGGACGTGACTCAAAATGAACAAGAAGTAATCTGTAAATGCCCTAAAATGAACAGGAAGGGACCTGTAAATGCCCACAAAAGACTGGCTGTGAATGAGGATAGGCATATGATATGATACTTCCACATGGCACCTACGGGAGATATGGTGCGTTCATGTGCATACCTGTCAACCCTCGCGAGGCCTTTGGCAATCTTACAAATAGTGACGTAGGCCCTTACAAATTGGTGACTAATCTTACAACGTTGTATATAGCGTGCAATATGACACAAAAATAAAACTCACTTTTCAAAATAATATGAATTTATTGGTAATATTGTAACATATAACCTGGTGCAATCAAAGAACAGTCAATATCTTCAGCTACATCATGATAACTAAAATTTAACAGTGACTTTTATTATAATTATATGTAGCACTTTTGGCAATTTCTATCATTTCTTGATGGCTGCACTTCATGGCACTTCAAATCACAATTCAGTTTGACTTGAAGGTAGTTTGTTTGTGTGTCCAATTATAAATTAAAAAGGTCAATTGATAAAATTAACTTACCGATGCAATCTTTGAGTCAGGGGACATTTCTTTTGCTAATTCTGAGAAGTATAGCAAGAGCAATGGCAGAATAAAATCTACGCTTTTGTCACTTTTCATTCTGCAGACTTCATCTTTATGACCAGTGTTGTTAATTTTACTTTTAAAAAGTAATTAATTACAGTTACAAATTACTTCTCCCAAAAAATAATTAAGTTAGTAACTCAGTTACCTGAAAGTAAGAGTAATTAGTTACTTGGCAAAGTAACTGGTCTTATCTTTCATGTTTTTTCTTTCATTAAAAAAATAAAATAAAAACATGGCTTGGCTATGTTTGAAAGTCATTTAATGTTGTGAATCAACCGTTAAAGTTGTTAAAATTGCTCCTTTTTGAATTAGTTCCCTTTAATTTAACTAATTAGTTAGACTAATTAGTTGAATTAGTCTACTTTCGACATGTGAAAGTTTTAAAACTGTTTCATCATTTAAAGATAGATTCAAGTCAAGATTTTGCCGATTTAGGAGTATTTTAAATAAAAAGTTACTTAGGTGCGCTAGGAAGGTTCACAACAACAGAGCCTTTCTGAGAAGTCTACTGCTTTAAAATGGCGGCTGTTTACTAACGCCGCTGAGTCTGGCATTTCACATGTAGTTCTATATGCATGTGATACCTAAGCGTAGACTGTAGGCTGTCGGCTACAGTCAGGAAATATTGGCGCCATCTAGCCTAGCATCGCGTTTGCTACAGCATCACAACAAACACACTTCTCTCTCCGTGTCTCTTGACTTTTCTCGCGTCATTCAACCAACGTAGTAACGCATGGTAACGCACATTGTCTCGTTGCCGAAACGGTGACAAAATCCGAATGAAAAAAAAAAATCGTAATGGATGAAAATCGTACAGATTTTGAACGTACGGTGTACCTATTTATAAATCAGTGCTCACTTGTACAAATTACGCCGAAACCGTACAACTTGACAGGTATACATGTGTATCAGAAGATCTAAGTTCCCAGTTGGAAAATCGTTCTGATGTGTTGTAAAGACGCAATGCTGGATAAAAACATGGTTGCTACAAAGAAGCGCTGCAACAATACATTACAAGTTGAGTGACTGTTTGGCCCTTTTTATAGACACCATGTAGTAGAGAATTATTTTTTTTCAATTACTCCAACAACACTTGAATGCAGCATTAATATTACGGTGCGTGTGCCAAACTGCCAATCATACAGTCGAGTCAACGGTGCAAATTACATCTTCCCACCTGCTTTACAGGTTAGTGCCATATAAACCTCCATTCTTGTTGTTCATTTTTACCTCTGTGTTGATGTTTGTTTGGTCGCCTACTCCCACACTGCAAAAACACACTCCATAGTTAAATATTCAGTGTAAACCTACAAGAAAGAAGTGAAATTATCTGCCAGTGCTTCGTGTAAATTTTACTCACATAGATGTGTTGAAATAAGACAAACAGCTAGCTGAAAATAGGCTGAACAGATTTATTTTAAGCAATAGATTAGTATATTTAATCTTTAAAAAAAAAAGTGTCAGAAGTCAGAAGTGTTCTTAATTCAAGAATAGATATTTTTTAAAACAGTATTTGAAAGCCAATTTTTCATTATATGGGTGAACAATTACCAACTATAAGATGTATGGGCTTGATAAGAACAAAAAGAAATATTTACATTAAGTGATATAATTTGACACAATAATCTGTTAACTAGTCTTTAACACTCAAAACATGACAGCGAAAAATTTTTTGACTATATTTAAGAAAAAGAATTTCATTAAGACATGATAAATTTTCAGTGCATGAATTGTGCATTTAAATGGTTCAGCTTTACTCTTTACGTATCAGGCAGTTAACTGCAAACTACTCTGGTCGCAAATGGAAGTAGCAGATTAGCTGCCGTCTTTTAGCCAACTGGCTGTGAATACAATGACAATTAAATGCGATTTGAGTGAGAGGCTTTAACTGAAGAGCTTTGTCTAATATTGTGTTAATATGATATGTGGCATTTGAACTTTATCAATTCCGATGCTGTTTATTGCTATTTGTTTATATGACCAAAATGAATAGAATCAATCTGTATGAATTAATTGCCTATGTTTGGGATATAACCTCTAACAATTTTGAATGTGTGCTCATCCTAATTTCCAGCTGTTTTTCAAGCATTTTATTTGTTTGTTTGTTGTTTTGTTTTGTTTTTTGTTTCGTTTTGTTTTTTTAAACCTGTCCTGTTCAGCTGTTTGACACGGAGAATGGAAGTCTAAGTGCCTGGACGGTCTGAACAGTTTTTATGTTTCACATTGAGAATCTGACATACTCCCATTGTGAGCATTCAACATACCTCGTTTATTATGACAAATTATATGACAAAGCAGCGAACAGGAAGGGGTTATGGGGGAACAGAGGGAAAGAAACACAAGAGAAGAAAGAAAAGAAACACAAACAACAACAAGAAATACATTGAACGTCTACACTAACTACTAATGTGCGGGTGCTATCGTCAGCTAGATGTATTTCCGGTTGACACCATGTGGGGGGCCTGTTGACCAGGGAAAGAGGGGTACAGGGGTGGAGGGGTCTATAAGCTAAGTGATTGAAAGGGGCAGAGTGTACACAAATCAGCTCTGTGTTCTAGAACTCAGTAATCGTGTGAATTCCTTGTGAGTGTTAGCCTGTTGGCGACCGACCCCACGCTGCCCCATCGCCGATCCTGGCACTGGGACCCCCCACTCGAGCACGCCTTATCACATCCAGTCGCATTTTCAGCATTTTATTTGTTACTGAAGTCCCTGTAATCTGTTGCACAATTACTTTAATTTTTTACTTTTAATTTCTATTTGACTCAAACAGCATTACTCTTGCAAATGGATTTAGAAAGTTATTTGCTTGCAGCAAGGATGATTCAGCTAGGAGGAATGAGAGAGATAAACTAGGTAACCCACCTAGGCAACATAAACCTCTTTTAGATCACAACCTACCAGTTGAGAAACACTGTTGAATTGCATAACACTTACAGCGATATATTCCCCTTCCTGTCCAGAAAAAGTAGAGCAGCAGAGTGTAGGAAGAGGTGAAGGAGAGATGGTGAGCATGAGCAGAGGTGAATTGACTATGAAAAACAAAGAAACAAAAATGTATTTAAACTGTATTTTGTTTTGAATTATATATAGTTTGAAGCGCTATTTCTGACTTTTTATGATAGATAAGTGTTAAAAAAATAATAAAAATTTCAAATAATTTTCTCCATCTTGTTTTTAGTGTTAAAGACAAGTTAACAATTATAACGTCAGATTACTCAGTTTTCTTTAAGTAAATCTGAGTATTCTGCGCTGAACTTATGGTGTCATCTTTGGTGGACGGCCCCTCCTTGGGAGAGAAGCAACAGTGCAAATCTCCATTTGTAGACAACTTCTCTGACTTTCGATTGATGAGCATCCAGACTTTTAGAGATGGTTTTGTATCCTTTCCCAGCTTTATAGAAATCAACAATCCTTTAAGGCAGGTCTACGGACAGCTCTTTTGACCGAGCCATGATGCACATCAGACAATGCTTCTCTTTAAGACAATTCTTACCCGGTGTGTGTTTTGTAGTGGTCAGGGCAGCTTTGAACCACTCATCAGTGATTGGGCACCAGTGTTGTTAATAACGGCGTTACAATATAACGGCGTTACTAACGGCGTTATTTTTTTCAGCAATGAGTAATCTAATTAATTACTTTTCTCATCTTGGCAACGCCGTTACCGTTACTGAGGCGGGAAAGGCGTGCGTTACTATGCGTTACTAAGTTGGTTGAATAAAAAAAGTCCGAGAGAAACGGACTCACGGGGACGAGAGCAGAGCAGCAGTGGGGAAGACGCCGTTGCAACCGCGATGCTAGGTGGCTCCAATAATACCTGACGCCTACGCCCACATGACACGGTAGATATCATATTATAGAACTAGATGCAAAAACTGACACAGCTGCATTGCCAACATGTTTTAAGGACTACATGCGTTAGTAAACAGCCGCCATCTTAAAGCAGTAGACCTCTCAGGAAGGCCCTGATGTAGAGATCCTTCCTAGTGAACCTAAGTATTTTTTTTGTTGTTGTTAAATCTAAAATGCTTCTAAATCGGCAAAATCTTAACTTAAATCTATCTTTAAATGATGAAACAGTTTTAAAACTTACACATGTTTAAAGTAGACAGAAGGGAACTAATGCAATAACGGGAGCAATTTTAACAACTTTAACGGTTGATTCACAACTTTAAATGACTTCCACACATAGCAAAGGTTACTAGCTAGTTATCGCAATACCCTTGTGTCTAGTTAAGTGGAGGGTAAAGAATTGGGCTAGGGCCAATTGTCCCCCAAATCCTTTAAACTTCACATTGTGTGACCTGTTTTTTTGTTTTGTTTTTGTTGTTGTTGTTTGTTTTTTTTTAGAAAAAAAAAATTATCACTAGTTACTTTGCCAAGTAACTAATTACTTTTACATTCAGGTAACTGAGTTACTAACGCAATTACTTTTTGGGAGAAGTAATTTGTAACTGTAATTAATTACTATTTTAAAGTAAAATTAACAACACTGCATATACTGTATATAGATATAACTAGATGCAAAATGACAGACACGGCACTAGATGCGTTAGTAAACAGCCGCCATCTTAAAGCAGTAGACCTTTTATTATGGCTCTGTTGTAGAGAACCTTCCTAACGAACCTAAGTAACTTTTTATCTAAAATACTTCTAAATCGGCAAAATCTTGACTTGAATCTATCTTTAAATGATGAAATAGTTTTAAAACTTTCATTTGTCAAAAGTAGAGAGAAGGGAACTAATGCAATAATGGGAGCAATTTTAACAACTTCTAACACTTGATTCAGGGTGAAGGGTAAATTAGGGTAAAGAATTGGGCTCGGGCCAATTGTACCAAAAACCAATGTTTTTTTTTTTTTTTTTTTTTTTTTTTTTTTGAGGAAAAAAAAAGTAATTATCACCAATTACTTTGCCAAGTAACTAATTACTCTTACATTCAGGTAATTGAGTTACTAACGCAATTACTTTTTGGGAGAAGTAATTTGTAACTATAATTAATTACTTTTTTTCAGTAAGATTAACAACACTGTTGGGCACACACCTGACTTAAAATGTTTATAAAAATTGGGTTCAATTGCTCTTTAAGTCTCCTTAGGTAGTGGGTTCACTAACTTATTTTTACCTTTTCTGTCATTGTTTGCATGCTATCCTCATTAAAATATGAAAACTGATAAATGTTTGGCTGGTTTTAGTAAAAGCAGACACTGTATTTTCATCCGTGTGATTTTGACAAACATTTGATGGTGATTTTATGCAGAAATGTGAGAAATTCCAAAAGGTTCAGATACTTTCTCAAACCACTGTAGCTCAGCATTCCCATTCACAGAAATGTTTCATTTAACATGCAATTTCACATATTCTTTTGAAGTGCGCGTGAAATTGCTTATTGTGTTCGGTTTGACATGTTAGTGGATTCCAAATACACTATCGCTCATCATTTCAAAGCTTTTCAAAGTCACTTCTAAGTCAAGTTTCCTACGTAAATTGCAATATTGTCACACTACTTGAAGAAAGAGTACAAGCTGAGTTGCACAGAAACGGTTCACTTTCCAAGCTCAATTAAGAGATTTGAGCCTATCAAATGGTGTCTTTCTCAGCTGAATCCTATAATGCTAAAGCAAGAAATCGAAACATCATCCTGACCAAAGCACACTCAAAAGTAAACAAAGTAAACGTTCACTGATGCACTTTAGCAAATGAAACCACCATTTTTTTCTCTCAAGGCCTAATTAAATCTTTCAGGAGTCCACATGTGTAGTGTGAACCAGTGCTTGAAAAGCACTTGCTTACTGTATGAGGGTGATGGCCATGGACTGCAAGGGCACTGGGTCTATCTGATAATTGACTGTCAAATAAAGGGCTGTTCCTCTCTGGAATCCTCTTTGACACCCCCATCAATTTGTCTTCACTTAGAGACGGCCTCGCCAAGCATCGCACCCAGTCCCTTCCCCTCCATTTATCCTTTAAACACCCACCTCTTTTGCCCCCCTTCTTGCCTCTACACCCACTTATCTGTCCATCAGTCTATCTATCTATTGGCCCTGACCATTTATCCCTCGGCCACTCTCGTTCCCTCTCCCTGCCTGTCTCTCTCTCTCTCATCAACAGCACTTCTCTTGAAATGCTCACAGCTGTTTGACAGTAATGGCTCTAAAAGCAGAGCAGGGGGATCGTTTGTGTGCCTGTGAGGTTTTATGTCTTTGTGGGAGACCTTGAGGCCTCAAGAGGTTTGGAAATTGGCAACAACCCATATTTTATATAGGCAAGTGGGCAGATGCAAATCATATTAAAATCAATATTTGGTTCAAGTCTACTCCACGTTCCATCTGACAGGTAGAATTACCTAAGAGCATAACTAAACACAACCATTATGATTAGCGGTGTGACAAAATATCAAAAACATGAAGTATCGTAACACTTTGTAGCCCAAACGGTTATCGATATGCTCCCACCAAGAATATCCACAGTGGGGAGAACAAGTATTTGATACACTGCCAATGGGTTTTCCCATTGAATGTGTATCAAATACTTGTTCTCCCCACTGTATATATCTATTTATATGCGATATATACCGTAATTTCCCGAATATAAGGCACACCCGTGTATAATGCGCACCCCAAATTTACTTGTAAAATCTAGGGAAATTTTTGTACCCGTTTATAACGTGCACCCTAATTTTAGCACCAATAAATAGAAGAATACAAGAAAACAGAGCTCGTGTACGGATACAGAAATGTCATTTTACTGACTGGTGAAACGCAGCACAAGCATACCATATTGGTAGTTCAAAACGTTACCATAAACTGACAATATTTACGGTAATAATATGATTTGACAACTTCTCCAACTTACCAGAATCTAGGAGAAAACAAAACAGATGTGACTTTTCTTTTAAAGGCTGCTGTATAACTGTATAACTCATTTCATCATGATGAATAAATGTTTCTTCCATGGATTGATACGGTAAAAAGAGTGAGCTCATCGCTGTCGACACCACAGTAACAATAGGAACTATTGTTATTTGGGTTTGAGTTTCCCGAGGGACAGATATAGTTGACGGACACAGACAGGACGTCTGTGTTGTTACGTTTGTTATGGTCTGAGTTGCGTAGCTGCAATAAACGTTGACTCAAATGAGTTCAAGAAACTAAATTCTGTGCTTTATGAAGTGTGAAAAAAGCAGAATTTAACACAGACGAAATCATTGGGCCGATCAGAGTGAAGTATTACCGAAACAAAATGGTGACATCATGTACAGTAATGATCGGCAACGGATCGTCACATACGTTTCTTCAACACAACGTGGCCGTGTCAATAAAAAAAATTGATTTATATTAGGGCTGTCAAAATTATCGCGTTAACACGCGGTAATTAATTTTTTTAATTAATGACGTTAAAATATTTGACGCAATTAACACACATGTCCCGCTCAGACAGTATTCTGCCTTTTGGTAAGTTTTACAGCTAGGCTTTTTGTGCTGTCTAACAGCGAACCCTTGTGGTCGCTTTACGACATGGTTTATTGTTTTCTTGCCAGTTCAATATGGCTGCACGACGTCTCGGGCTGACGCCTACGTTGTAATGTTGTGCTTATATGATCCTTGGACAAGATTCGTCCGTAAGTATGGTTGTTGTAAAGAATGTACATATTATGTTAGTAAGCGAAATGTTATTTTTTTTTGTATGAGATGCTTTTTGTTTATGTTTAGTGAACCTGTATAGCGTGCTAAGCTAACGTTGTTGCTAATGCAATGCTTGTGTACTTTTTTTTGTAGTTATACGACGGTCTAAAGAGGACAATGGTTTGAGGCCATTTTATTAATAAATCAGATGAAAAAGGAAGAAGTCTGATTTTTAGGGCGTCGTTCATTAGCTGTCTAGCTTTGGAAAAAGTAGACGCTTCGGAGTGAGGACAGCATAGACAGATTTAAATGACAGTACAGTGAAATGCCCACTACAGTCCTTATGTACCGTATGTTGAATGTATATATCCATCTTGTGTCTTATCTTTCCATTCCAGCAATTTATTTTACAGAATATATATATAATTTAAAGAAAAATACAGCATATTTTATAGATGGTTTGAATTGCGATTAATTGCGATTAATTACGATTAATTAATTTTTAAGCTGTAATTAACTCGATTAAAAATTTTAATCGTTTGACAGCCCTAGTACACTCACCGGCCACTTTATTAGGTACACCATGCTAGTAACGGGTTGGACCCCCTTTTGCCTTCAGAACTGCCTCAGTTCTTCGTGGCATAGATTCAACAAGGTGCTGGAAGCATTCCTCAGAGAGTTTGGTCCATATTGACATGATGGCATCACACAGTTGGTGCAGATTTGTCGGCTGCGCATCCATGATGCGAATCTCCCGTTCCACCACATCCCAATTATGCTCTATTGGATTGAGATCTGGTGACTGTGGAGGCCATTTGAGTACACTAAACTCACTGTCATGTTCAAGAAACCAGTCTGAGATGGTTCCAGCTTTATGACATGGCACATTATCCTGCTGAAAGTAGCCATCAGAAGTTGGGTACATTGTGGTCATAAAGGGATGGACATGGTCAGCAACAATACTCAGGTAGGCTGTGGCGTTCCAATGATGCTCAATTGGTACCAAGGGGCCCAAAGAGTGCCAAGAAAATATTCCCCACACCATTACACCACCACCACCAGCCTGAACCGTTGATACAAGGCAGCATGGATCCATGCTTTCATGTTGCTGACGCCAAATTCTGACCCTACCATCCGAATGTCGCAGCAGAAATCGAGACTAAAGCCCTCTCATGTAACAACTCAACTTGCCTACCAATCGAAAAATGGAATAACGAACTTTCGGTAACATTAGATAATAACTATTGGTCCAACATCTGTAAAAATACATTTATAATGACAAAGAATAAGAACCTTCAGCTTCTACAATTCAAAATACTGCACAGATGGCATATTACTCAATCTAAAATGTACAAAATGGGGTGCTCCCAATCAGATAAATGCACAAGCTGCAACGAAGATTCTTCAGACACATACTTTCATGCTCTTTGGCAATGTAAATCAGTGCGAGAGTTTTGGTCACAGGTAACCAAGAAACTCTCTTTCCTATTGAACTGCAGGATTCCATTGTCTCCAACTCTTTGTCTGCTTGGCGATCTGAATACAGTGAATATCTCTAACCATCAAACCCGTCCACTACTAGCAAGTTTAACGATAGCCAAAAAAACCATATTGTTGAATTGGAAAAACAAACAAAACATTAGCATTAACCAATGGCTAAATCTAATCATTGAATATATAACATTAGAGAAAATATCTGCCAAACAGACAAATAAAATGGACAAATACGAACAACAGTGGGGAACGGTCGCAAGAATGATGAACATAGAATAAGGATTCTCTCTCGCCTGCGAAGGAATGTCACAAAAATAATAAAATGTATACATAAATTGATGTATGCGGGGTGTCCAGGGAAGTTGTATGCATCCTTTTGCAGCTGGAAACTGGATATGTTTAAATCCGAACTGTTTTATACACTCCCAGCAGCATATAATAAATATTTTTTCTTCCTTCACAGTTTAGTGAGTCAATGGGTTTAATGTACAAAGAAACCCACAGACAATTTGGTTTCCAGCTGCTGGGGAACGTATGCAACTCTTTTGGAACACCCTATATATTACTTATCAGACTTGGAACAATTAAGGAACTATGCTTAAATAATACACTTCACTGGTCCTTGACACATATCTAATGGTGTTTGATAAACCTCTTCTTCTGTCAGCTTTACAGGTGGAGTTTGTTGGCGTCCTGCCCTGGGCCGTCCCGTCGCCGGTCTTGGCCCCGGGGGTTTTCGGCCAGGGCTTGTCTGGTTGCGTCTGGCTGTGCGGGGGTCACGCCGGGCGCGCGCTGGTGTCGTGGGCTGGTGGGGGTGCCGCGCGGGTGCCGGTCTGGGGCCGCGGCCCTTCCCCGGTCGGCCGGGGTGGGGTGGAGTTGGGGTGGAGGCCGGGGGTGTATGCGGCGGCCATGGTTCCCTCCCGGGTCCGCCTGGCCGGAGCCGCGTCTCCCTGCACCGGGTGCCGGGGAGGTGCCCTCTGGTGTCATACCGCGCGGCCCTCCTGGCCCGGGGGTGGGTCGTGAGGGGTGCACTTCCGTCCCCTTGGTCTGTCCCCGGCCCCGTCCGCCTCTCTGGGTCGCCGCGGCTGCCGCTGCCCCCCTGCCGGTGGGGCCGTCGACGGGGCCTCTTGGGGCCCGCGGGGCCTTGGGTGGGGCTTGTTGTCCCTTGCCGGTGGGGTGGACGTCCCCTGGTCGCCGGCGCTCGGCGTGGCGCCTGCTCGGGGTGCGGGGTGGGTGCTCGGTGGGTGGGGGGGGCGGTCGTGGAGGCGCCGTGGGTGGTCTGGGGCGGGGACTGATCGGGGCCCTGACGCTTCTCCCGCCCTGCGGCCGGTGGTTCTGGTGGACGGGGCCACGCCCGCGGGAGCCTGCCTCTTAACTCACGCACTTTTCACTCCGGCACTGTAAATATCTTTCACTCTGGCACTTACATGCTCATACATTTCTCCGGGGAGAGTTGGGACGGGGCTTTACAGTCCCGGCCCGGCTCCCCCCTGTTTTTAATGCACCACACACTAAGGTTGTGGGATGGTTGGGACCTGTTGGGGGGGGTACCTCACGGTTGCCCCCTCACGACAGGCCACGCCATCCCAGCACCTTTTTTAAATGCACCACACACATCATACTCCACAGGAGAGCTCCGGCAAAGGGCGGTGGGACGGGCGGCTGGGCAGAAATCCATGCTGCGGTCCCACTGCCCCAAGCCAAGCTCTCCTATTTTAATGCATACATTGCACTACCCTCCCCTCACAATCCCATCACGGTGCTGGGTGATGGCTGCCAGCCGGGAACCTGGCGGCCACAGTAATAGGGTGGTAGGTGGGTCCCACACTTTTTCCTCATGGCGTGGCTCCTGGGGTGTGGCCTCCCCTCTGCCTGGGCTGTCGGCCGCGGGAGTGGGGTGGGGGGGTCGGGGCTCCGATCTTGCATCGCCCCGTGGCAGTTCCTCGGCGTTCTCCTGCCTCCGCCTTCCCCTCTTCTCTGGCTGGGCATCCGCCCTGCGCTCTGTCGCGGGTCGCTGGCTGGGCGCCGGTGTATCAGCAGGGTGTTGCCTGCACCGGCGGGGGGCCCTGCCCTGCCTTGGGCTTAGTGGGCTGCTGGGGTTCCCGTGGAGTGCCGTGCCGGTTGGGGGGCTGCGGCTGTGGCTCGTGGCCCGGGTGGGCGGGCGGGGGTGGGGATAGATGTGGGGTTGGTGGTGCGTCCCCTCCTGCCATCCCTGAAGGCCGGTTGATGGGTGCGCGGGTGGCCCGGGGGACCACCCTGGATCCTGGGGGGGGCCGATGGCTCCCTTGCTGGGCTGCGGGAGGAGGGATGGGCTGCGCTGGACCCCCCGACCCCCTGCCGGCCCTCCCTCCCCATGCTGGCTGGGTGGGGGCCGTGTCCCTGGGTTGGCTCCCGCGGGACTTCTCCGCCCGTCTGCGTGGCTGTCGCGCGTCCGGTGGGGCTCGCGTGCCGCGGGATGCGGTAGTGCATGCTCAGGTTGGGGGTGTTGGTGCCGGGATTGGCGATGGGGCGGCGTAGGGTTGGTCGCCAACGGGCTTACATTCATAAGAGATTCACATGATTACTGGGTTCTAGATCACAGAACTGATTTGTGTACACTCTACCTCTTTCAATCACTTAGCTTATAGACACCCCTGTCCCCCTCTTTCACTGGCCAATAGGCCCCCACATGGTGTAAACCGGAAATACATCTCGCTGACGATGGCACCAGCATATTAATAATTAGTCTAGATGTTCTATGTATTTCTTGCTGTTGTTTGTGTATGTGTTTCTTTTCTTTCTTCTTTTGTGTTGCTTTTCTTCTGTCCCCCCATAATCCCTTCCTGTTCGCTGCTTTGTCATAATAAAAAGGTATTTTGAATGATCACAATGGGAGTATATCAGATTCTCAATGTGAAACATTAAAACTGTTCAGACAACCCGGGCACTTAGACTTCCATTCTCTGTGTCAAACAGCTGAACAGGACAGGTTTTAAAAAAAAAAAAAAAAAAAAAAAAAGAAATCGAGACTCATCAGACCAGGCAACGTTTTTCCAATCTTCTATTGTCCAATTTAGATGAGCTTGTGCAAATTGTAGCCTCAATTTCCTGTTCTTAGCTGAAAGGAGTGGCACCCGGCGTGGTCTTCTGCTGCTGTAGCCCAACTGCCTCAAGTTCGACGTACTGTGCGTTCAGAGATGCTCTTCTGCCTACCTTGGTTGTAACGGGTGGTTATTTGAGTCACTGTTGCCTTTCTGTCAGCTCGAACCAGTCTGGCCATTGTCCTCTGACCTCTGGCATCAACAAGGCATTTCCGCCCACAGAACTGCCGCTCACTGGATATTTTTTCTTTTTCGGACCACTCACTGTAAACCCTAGAGATGGTTGTGTGTGAAAATCCCAGTAGATCAGCAGTTTCTGAAATACTCAGACCAGCCCTTCTGGCACCAACAACCATGCCACGTTCAAAGTCACTCAAATCACCTTTCTTCCCTATACTGATGCTCGGTTTGAACTGCAGAAGATTGTGTTAAACCATGTGTACATGCCTGAATGCACTGAGTTGTCGCCATGTGATTGGCTGATTAGAAATTAAGTGTTAACGAGCAGTTGGACAGGTGTACCTAATAAAGTGGCCGCTGAGTGTGTATATATATATATATATATATATATATATATATATATATATATATATATATATGTATATATATATATATGTATATATGTCTCCATCCATGTACCCGTTTATAATGCGCACCATGATTTTACAAGTTGATTTTGGGGGAAAAAAGTGCGTTATATTCGGGAAATTACGGTAATTAATTTTGATTGGACTAGATGTTAAGCGGCATTAATGGCAATGAAAACGGTGCATTCACAGCCAGTCTTGTGGGCATTTAAAGTGCGTACGCCAGGAAAAAAAAGACTTAAATAGCATTATTATGTGAATTAGAATCATATTTTGAGACAATTCGACTTTATACAACAATTTGCCAAAACACAGATGAAGAGAAATTAGTCTATTAATAAAAATTAAACCATTATAGGGCTCTAGCATCCCCAACAGGAGGATAACATCGGCAGGAGAATGGTTTCATCTGTTTTACTATTCAACCCATTGAGGGGGAATTATTCAGAACGAGGAAAATGCGACGAAGAGAGCTGCAAAATCATTGTTTCAGTCTCTCTACTCCAATATTTTTACAGGATATTCCTTTTATCGAAGTATTTTTTCCCCAATAGCTAAATAAATGGTATGGTCATGACAAATAACAGTTTTGTGCTAAATGGAATATGGAATAATAAAAATGCATTGATTCAGTACGACATCGCAAAATTGCTCCATAATGGTCAAAACTGCCGACTTCACCTTTACTGTCACACGTCCCGCATGACCTAACGACTTCACCTTTACTGTCACACTTCCCGAACGATATTTTATGGCACCGAAGTTAGTCAGGATTTTGTCATTTCCCTGCCCCGGCTTCGGAGAATGTGAACAAACTAAGAGGCGTGACAGCTAGCCGACATGCTAACCCGAACCGGGTAATGTTTCAAAGTCTTCGAAGCGAAAAATCAAACATAACTGGCCCGGATCATTTCCCACGTTGGCGGAGTTGTCGATTGTCACCGCCGATCGACAACCCGCCCGGTGGCAAGCAAGTTAGAGCTCGACGTTCCCCTGCTGAGGCCAGAGGGCTCATTTGCAGCTGGACAATGACCGCCAGACAAACTGGCCGACGTCGGAGGGGCGCGTAGCTGGCAGTTGCCAAATGTTAAACACGAATTTGGCAAAATAATGCTTTATTACACCGTGAAGACGTAAACAGCGAGAGAGTCATAGGAGAGCAGCTGCAGTTGTTGTGCAGCTAACATGGCAAATTGTGTATAAGGATAGCTTTTCTATAGGCCCATCCATGATCAAACGTAAGTAAATAGTCCTTTATTTAAAGAAAGTTTGTAGTGTTTACTTTGTAATCGCTGTATCCTCATTAACACATTAACACAAAATTGCAATTTCTGATCGAGTTGAAAATTTGACAGAATACCGGGCACACAAGAGGGCAATGAGCCGTGTATAGTGCTCTACCGGCAGGGGGATGTGCGACAAGCCGCCAGTCGTCGGCCGAGTGGACAAGGGGCATGTCAGCCACAAAATGCAAGCCACCTCCGTATTAAAATGATCCCATTATTTGACATAATACAAAACATAATGTTTACGCACTTCCTCGTAAGTCCAATGGTTCCGCAGTAGTAGGGCTTGTTTTGGCCAATATCCGCAGGTGAATGGGAACCTTTTGAAACCCCAAAAAGTCTTACATGCCTCTCCCTGGTGCAGCAACAATTTTCTGCAGCTGTTTGACTGGCGTGATGCGAAACATAAACGAATTAATCCGCACAATCAGCTGAATCCGCAGTCCATTTGCATGCTATAAAGCAATGCTGTATTGTGAGACGCTGACCCAGGCGGCGTCACATTCGCATTCGACCTAAACCCGAGATTGAAGCCGGAAGTCATTCATTTTCATGGCGAGGGATTCAAAAATTGAATATATAAAACGATCGCTTCCACACACATCCAAGCGGTCCATTTCATTCAGGAGCATAAAACACTGGGTGAAATATGAAATAGACATGCTTTTTGGTACCATACGCACTTTAAATGTAATTTCCTGTTCATTTTAGGACATTTACAGGTCACTTCTTGTGGATTTTGAGTCACTTCCTATTCATTTAGGAACATTACTGAATCACTTTTTTTTCTGTAACCCAAAATCAACAGGAAGTTACCCGTAAATGTCCCAAAAGGAAAAGGAAGTGACATGGACTCAATTTCAGCCTGGGAGTTTGATGCCACAGACCAGTCCACTTTATATCATGACCTACCGTATTGAAATATTGTAATAATAATCGTTTGGCAAAGCGCAGATGACGAGAAATCAGTCTGCAGTTTAACCCTGTCTGTCATTATAGCTCTCTAGCGTCCCCAGCTGGAGGATGACGTCAGCAGGGTCACGATTTCATCTGTTTTAGAACTCAGCCAATTGAGGGGGAAGATTCAGAGCGAGGAAAATACTACAGATAGCAGTAAAATGTCATGATTGTTTCAATCTCTCTACACCAATATTTTTACAATATATTCTTTTTATCTAAGTATTTTTCCCCCAATTGCTAAATAAATGGTATGGTCATGACAAATAACAGTCTTGTGCTAAATGGAATATGAAATATTCAAAATGCATTTATTCAGTACGATATGGCAAAATTCTCCATAATGAATTCTCTATACTCCATAATGGTAAAAATTATCAACTTCTCGCATCTCCTGAACAATATTTTATGCCACCGGAGTTAGTCCGGCTTTTGTCATTTCCCTGTCCCGGCTTCGGAGAGCGTAAACAAACTAGGAGGCGTGACAGCTAGCCGACATGCTAACCCGAACTGAGCAGCGTTTCAAAGCGAAAAATCACACAAAACTACCCCGGATCATATCACACAGCGGCGGGGTTGTCAATTGTCTTCGCTGATCGGAAACTCCCCCGGCGGCGAGCAAGTTACAGCTTGTTGTTCCCCAGCTGCGGGCAGGAGAGCTCATTTGCCGGGAAAACAGCTAAAGAATGACCGCCGGACAAACCGTCCGACACCAGAGGAGCGCGTAACTGCCCGAGCCCAACCCGAGAATAGTGGTCTATTGCCAGGCACACGAAGAAGGCAGAGGGGGCTGGAGGTCTGGACGATATGAAGAACCGCACGAGCAGAAGCCTAGTATAGTGCTCTCCCGGCGGGGACGTGAAGAGGACCGGTAGGGGTGTGCTACAAGCCGCAGGTCGTCGGCCGAGTGGCATTCTTGGTGGACAAGTAGCATTGTCAGCCACAAAATGCAAGCCACCTCCGTATTAAAACGTGTGCCATGATCCCAGTATTGGAAATAATACAAAACACGATGTTTCCTCACTTCCTCCTAGGTCCAATGGTTCCACAGTTGTCGGACTTGTTTTGGCCAATCTCGGGGTGGGAGGTTTTGAAAACCAAAAAGGCTCCCACGCCTCTCTTAGGTGCAGCAACAAAACCCTGCAGCACATTTGGCTGGCGTGATGCAATAAATAAACAAATTAATCCTCAAAATCAGCCTAATCCGCAGTCCATTTGCATGCTATAAAGCAATGCTGTATTGTGAGATGCTGACCCGGGTGACATTATATTCGCATTCCTCCTCAAATCAGGAAGTTATTCATTTTCATGCCGCGGGATTCAAAATATTGAATATATAAATTTTACTTTAAACTTGTAAAGATGAATTAAACATGAATTTTCTCCAAATTAACTTAAGAGTGGTTAGCATGTCCGCTGACAGTTCTGAGATCAAGGGCTCAAGCACAGGTTCTGTGTGGAGTTGCCGTTTTATTTTTGGGGTACTATCTATAATTTTATCTTATATATTACACTGACTTTTTAAATGCTCAGAAACCTTTTGCAGGTGTTTTGAATTACACACGTCGAAACTGTGTACAAAACTGAAGCTATCACTGTATTCTTTTTTTTTTTTTTTAAGGTTTGTAGTTAGAATAAGCTGAAAGATCTTCAGAATCAAAAAAGCTACAAGGTACTGCTTGAGATGATGCAAAATGACATGCAAGTTGACATATAAAATTTTGTTGGTTTAATCTTTTATATTAAATTGTCAAAATGAAACAACTTCTACTTGATATTCAAATTTTCGGGGAGTACTGTATATAATGTAATATATCATTGGTTATCAGTGGTTTCATATTATTTGTGGCATAAGATTACAAAAAATAATGAAATATGAAAGATAAAATGATTGAACTCACCAAAATGGCTTTCTCCCAAAGCACTTATGCAGTTCGAACATCTTTGCATTTCAAGGTATTGCGCACCCATTAGTCCACCTCAGAGTGCCATGTTTAGGGTTAAGATAGATTATGTTTTTACTGTAAATGTGGATTTCACCCCAATTCTCCGTCTTTGTGCCCAAAAATTGTGAGCTTCGGGCGGCCGCGACAGAAGCACGAAGTGCCTGGAGCTCTGTGCTGGATATTTTCTGGTGCTCTAAAAAATTCTAATTTTTTCATTCTACACGTTCATTCACTGTTTACTGTATCTGTGCATTGCAGTGATAAATAACAAGAGTGCCATATTTTGGTCTAAAATAGACAAAGTTATGTTTTGCCGGCCAAGGGGATTTCACACCGAGCCTCCATGTGCTTTTGCCACGACAACTGCGCAATACGCCAGTAGGGTCATTGCTGTACTCTCATCCAAAAATGCTCAAAAAACAACCATAATGGGTCACGCCAACAGCCAGAGAGGTTCCCGCTCATCACGCTGCCTCAACGTGCCTCATTCCGGCAATTTAGACCCAAAATTTAAGTTTCACCAGGATCAAGTCAACAGAGGTGGCGGGATTGGGAGTGCATCGCGGGGTCTTGAATTCCAAACTATGGGATGCTAGAAGGGCCATAACTGATCACACAAAGGGGGGTTGCCTTAATGCCGTTATTAACGAGTTTAACTGACGGCTTCATTATAAATTACGACCGGCCCAAACATCAGGCCGGCCCACCGGGAAGTATCCCGGTCCTTCTGATTAGCCACAGCAATCGACATGAAATACCCCAAAAATTAACTTGTCGCCTGGCATTGCCTGCAACTGACAGCCATAGGCGAATGTTTATTCGCTGCCATCCCTCCCACTTCAAACGGATTGGAAATATTCTAGTAATAAACTAATTCCAATTCATAAAAGAAGGATGAAAATTGTGCTGTTTAGTGGTTGTTCAGTAGAATATCCTAGAATGATTTCCTGACCCGTGTATCACCATATCGTGAGATCATCGTTGTATCGCAAACCGTATCGTATCGTGAGGTATCCAGAGGTTCCCGCCCCTACTTGTGACAGATACAATTGAGCAAATGGAGCCGGAAAGGGCTTACAAAGAAAAACAAGATTGAAAAGTTGAAAAGAAACTAAAAAGGACAAAAAAGTTCTAAAAATTTCAAACTAAAAACAAGAACAAAACAGATGTGTACAGTAGTTCAGAAGTGAGTGATGTTCCCATTCCAATTAGTGATACCACTGATTGTGAGAGTTCAGATGTCCAGAATGATGATGGTGATAACTTAGGAAGGGTCTGCTAGGGACGTTGTCATCCTTTAGTTTGCAAATGGAAACAAATCCTACAAATGGTGGAAAATGTTGAGGGTGATGAGATCAGTCTCATAGGGCGATTTCACATTCGACCAAAGAGGACCAGGGTCCGGTTGAAGAGCTACAGGGCATCGCAGCAACAATTGCAAATGACTTGTTGAGAAGGTTCAGCATTCTCACTGCGCCAGCCGAACCTTCCGAGGAGCATCATGTGCACAAAAGGCACATTATTAATTGGACAAATAGAAGAGGAAATACCTCCCTCCTGGGTGGGGAGGGAGCGTATATATTGTAGCATAAATTACGTCGCCACTCGGCCAACAGCGGGGTTGTTCCCTCCCGACTCTATGCCGAGCAAACTGGAGAACAGTGGTATGAAAAAAGTATCTGAACCTTTTCACCATCAAAATCACCATAAAATGTGATCTGATCTTTGTCAAAATCACACAGATGAAAATACAGTGTCTGCTTTAACTAAAAACAGCCAAACATTTTTAAGTTTTGATATTTTAATGAGGAAAGCATGCAAACAATGACAGAAGGGGGTGGGGGGGAATAAGTGAGTGAACACTCTGCCTAAGGAGATTTAAAGAGTAATTGAAACCAGTTTTTACCAAACATTTTAAGTCAGGTGTGTGCTCAATCACTGATGAGTGGTTAGGGCCACTATAAAACACACACCTGGTAAGAAATGTTTTGATGAGAAGCATTATCTGATGTGCATCAGGGGTCCGTCAAAATAGCTGTCTGAAGACGTGCGATCAAGGATTGTTGAAATGTTTAAAGCTGAGAAAGGATACAAACCCATCTCTAAAATTCTGGATGTTTATCAAACGACAGACAGTCTACAAATGGAGAGAGTTTGGCACTGTTGCTTCTCTCTCAAGGAGTGGCCGTCCACCAAAGATGACGCCAAAGTTCAGCGCAGAATACTCAGAGAGGTGAAAAAGAAACCTAGAATGTCTGCTAAAGACTTATAGAGATTACTGGCACAGTCCAATATCTCTGTGCACACATCAACTATATGTAAAACTATGGCCAAGGATGGTGTTCATGGGAAGACTTCACGAAGGAAGCCACGGCTGTTTAAAAAAAAAACATTGTTGCTTGTTTAATGTTCGCAAAAAGGCACTTGGGCACTCCACAGAAGTTTTGACAAAATATTTTGTGGACTGATGAACCCAAAGTTGAATTGTTTGGGAGTAACACACAATGTCATGTGTTGAAGAAAAATCACACATCAACACCGCATTCACCACTGTGAAGCATGGTGGAGGGAGCATCATGCTTTGGAACTTTTTTTGCTGCCTCAGGGCCTGGACAACTTGAAATCATTAATGGAAGAATGACTTCAAAAGTTTATCAGGATGTTTTGCAGAAAAAGCCGAGGCCGTCTGTCAGACAGTTGAAGCTAAAAAGAGGATGGATGCTGCAACAAGACAATGATCAAAAACACAGAAGTAAATCAACTTCAGAATGGTTTCAGAAGAACAAAATACACGTTCTGGAGTGGCAGCGATTCAAGCCAGAAATCCCAGGAATCTGACTGAACTTCAGCAGTTTTGTAGAGAGGAGATTAGTCCTGATCGATGTGCCAGACTGATCTGCAGGTACAAGAAACGTCTGGTTGAAGTTATTGCTGCCAAAGGGAGGGCCACAAAATATTAAATGTGATAGTTCACTTACTTATTTTTCCTCCTGTCATTGTTTGCATACTATCCTCATTAAAAAATGAAAACCTATAAACGTTTGGGTGATTTTAGTTAAAGCAGACTGTTTTTTCATCTGTGTGATTTGGACAAAGATCAGATCACATTTGATGGTGATTTTATGCAGAAATGTGAGAAATTCTTAAAGGTTCAGATACTTTTTCATACCACTGTATATAAAAAATGCATAGGAGAAAATTAAACCACGAAAGGGAAACGTGGTACACTCACACAGGAATACAATCGCTCTCACTTTCGTGACTTTTTAGACAGTCAAATTGTTGCCACTTCCAGAAGAGCGAGACTCAAGAAACGGCCACCTCGAAAGGCTTTGCTTGTCTCGGCCACTGTCACTCTCACATGGTCCGTTCAGGAACAGCATGCAAAAGTCAACCGAAACCGATTCTGTGTATCAAATGAATCTTAGCGCAGCACAACATTTGGCCATGATTAATCGTCTCTCATCTTGCACATGTTGATTTTGAATAGTGTGTGCCACTTCCAAGGTTGCCCTGCATGTAGCAGCATCACAACCTGGTGCATCATAAAAGTAGCAAGAGCACACCCTGCACCGGTTGCATTCACAAGCGAAGTAGGGGGGTCGCTTAAAGCGGAACGAAACCCACGATTTTTGAGGGGACCAGTTTGTTTGTTTGGCCCGAACTACAGTTCAGATGCGCTTTAACATTTACAAAATGAAGCGGACTATCTGATAAAAGGAACTCTGCTCTGACCAAACAGTGCAAGTGTGAAAGCGCCCTGAAAACAAAGTCTTAAGGGGTCTATGGAAGGGAGCACACATTTACTGTATATTTCCCTGCAGCTATGACGACTGGGATATTAAAGAGTAGGCATTAGAAATTAGGCAAATTAGATGTTTAATTTTGAATTTTATTTTGATCTAGTTTACAATGTTAACTATTTGTACCCTCTTTTTTAGATTGACACCATCAAGCTCGTGAGTACCAGGGTCAAAATGTGAAACACTGTATTTTCTTTAGTTTTGGACACAGTCATATTAATTCGAGGCACAGAATGGATATAGCAAAAACAAATAAAGAGTGCCTTAAAACTTTGGCACAGTCCTTTTCAGCCCCCCTGGAACAGTTTAATAATGTGCCATGACCTATAATTTTTTCAGTTTCTATGTCAAAACTTACTAGCACAAGACAACTTCTGATTTCCATAACTGCCATTTTACAGCTAATAGTGGGTTAATAACTTGTCCTTGTCTGTCCACTAATGCAGTTCTTAATACTCTCATCACCTCTTGCTACACCCTCATTACCTTATCAGGACAAGACAATAGGGGATATTAACACCACCAAGCTTGCTTGGGGGGGCCAAGCTGAGGTTACACATCTCGATAGTAGGTGGTACTTGGGGAGTATCCCATCCTTGTCTCCTGATACACCTTAGTAAGCCTTATCATCTTAAAGACAATACTTGGGGATTCCTGCCCTCTTAGCTTACATTCAGTGTATTTACGATGATATCCTCTGGTCATCTGTTTCATAGGCCTGCTGTGCAGCAGGTTTGAATACACATACAGACTACTTCACCTTAACCCCTTTTGATCCTCATTACCTTATCTCAAAATACATGGCAGAGCAGAGGTAGCTTTAGTTAGCTTAAGGTCTGCATGATTGACTTTGCTAGCTTTTGGATTAGCAGCAAAGCTAATGCAGGCCAAGGTGATGGCTGTCTTAATGAAGTAGCTTTGAGGCAGAAAGCCAGCTAATTTCTGCTCCTATCACCCCGAGCAGGGCTCCACATTGCTCTCTGAGCACCACACTGAGCAGCTCCCGAGACAAAGTAGCGAGAACGAAGGTTAATCCCAGCAATGGAGGAGTCGGAAGGTATTAGTGGATAAATTAAAGACCTGTACACACACCTGTATTAAAATGATGTATGCTATGCATGATCATAATAAAGCACAAAGCAGCAAAAGAAATGTGGAATGGAACCACATATACTCGAACAACACTGAAAAGCGCACTGTTCTATTCATCATACTTACAACAGACTATGTAACAAATAATTTCAGGGTTCTCAAATCTCATCCTTGAGAGTGTTTTTCACGCGAAAAAAATGAAAACTCAACCATTGTCATAAGTTAAGGATAAAACTAAATCACCTGATCTTAAAAAAGTTCCATATACATTTGCCTGCGGGTAACACGCAGCCCAGGCATTACTGTGCTGTCTGCTATATGACCAGGAAAAGAAATTAAAGCGAACAAGTGTTTATTTTGCACACACAATACAAATTTGCTGCCTTTGATGTGAAAATCCAAACAGATATGCATATGATCACATGTGAAGCATTTGCTCGCAGAGTGTAGGATATGAGGAAATACAAGAAAAGTGATATCAATTTCTACATTTTAAACATTGCATGGACTGCTAAACAGAGGTGGGTTCAGTAGCCAAAGATTTACCTCAAGTAGTAGAATGACTTCAAAATAATTATACAAAAGTAAAAGCAGTCATCCAAAAAATTTACTCAAGTAAGAAAAGAATACTCACGTAATGAGTAACAGCTTAAATATCTGGTTTATTTTTACACAATGGTATATTCTTTTTTCGGCGTTATTTTTTTCCATTGTGAGTAATTTAATTAATTACTTTCTCATCTTGGCAACGGCGTTACAATTACTGAGGATGGAAAAAGCGTGCGTTACTATGCGTTACTATGTTGGTTGAATGGCGCGAGAAAAGTCTGAGGAAAACGGACGAAGAGGGAGTTGTGACACCGTTGCAAATGCAATGCTAGGTGGCTCCAATAATACCTGACTGAAGAATTTAGAATTTGTTTTAAATGTAATATTGCTTATGGGGAAGTTTTTTATTCATAAGTGTTGGTTTTTTAAAGGGATCCTCGATCTTAGAGACACACAATTCTTAAAAGATAAATGTTAGTACGAGTTATAATAATTTGATATTAAAACCCCTCTGTTTTTGTTTTAGTAAAATTTAAAAATTATTTTAACTGATAGGTCGCCATTCTTGTTGATGTGTGGTGACATCACATAGCCCGCTGTCAAACTTCCAGCGTGTCACTCGTTAGCTACCCCAACATGTTGTCGGTTCTGCCCTTCCGATTTGAACCATAGCTGAAAAGTGAAGAGCAGGACAGCACTGTCGATCGTTCACAAGACGAGCAGCAAAGGAAAAATGCAGAGCAAGAAATACCTAATGAGACAAGAGTTTGGCAAAACATGTGATGTACTTGCAGCAAGTGCCTCTCAAAGGCAACGGAGCGAGAGAGTGTATGCTGTCGAGAACTCCGGTTTTTGTTAGCAAATCTTCAAGGTGAGCTATTGCGTGATCAAACTTATTCTAATATAATTATGTAGATTGCTAGCATCCAGAGCTGTCGTGTGCTTTACATACAGTACAGGCCAAAAGTTTGAACACACCTTGTCATTCGTGCATTCTTATTTTCATGACTATTGACATTATAAACTCTCACTGAAGGTAATAAACCATGAATGCACACATGTGATAGTCAGGATCGGAATTGTGTCGTGGCTGACTTTCCTCATTAAATTCGTCATCTGACGGGAACAAATCCTGGGATCGGGTGTCCTCCATGTCTTGTACATCCAACTCACGTTTAGCTATGTAAGGGTGATCCATATTAAAAGTTCGGCGAGCATCAGCTGGCCGCTGCATCGGACGTGTCTGGATCAGTTTGAGTGGCAGCCTCACTCATATTAGGTGAATACTGAAAAGACACACTTACTGCCTGATGAACAGAGAGTAGAGGTGAATTATTAGCTTCCTCTGTGACTAGTGGTACGCCCGAAGGTTCGCCTACAGCTGTAGAGACAGGAGCCGCTTGCCTGCTTAAGAGAGCGGCCAGAGTTTCTTGTCTTTGGTGCTTTATTGCGCGCATTTCACTTACTATTCCAGCGCATTGAGGCTTCTTGTGAGGGAAAATAGTTGGAACAGCATTTGATTTTAGTCTACATATATATCCAGCCGCTCCGGTGAGCTCTTTCATAAGTTGTCGTCGCCTCAAACGCGGTAGAAGAAAAAAGAACTTAAGCCTTGGGTCTTTGGGATGTTTTGTCAGTCTACAGACATTTTCTCAAACCTTTCTCCTCTGCTTGTCAATAGGAAATCTGTGGAGACTCACGTCACTCCCCTTGTTTCCATTTGACAAGAAATTGCATCCAAAAGCAGCACATTGTGGCATTTTACTTTACTTTACTGCGAGTTTAGGCAGCAATACACAATTGTTGTACACAATTGGAAACGTCCCGTTTACGTAATCACTCCAAGCCCACAAAACATGGTGCCAACTATCGGTCAAAATATGTACTAAATATTATAAAACATCGCCATTGATTTAACATTTTATGTGTTTCTAACAACATATTTTAGTACAAGAGAACAATTGTTGTTTATTAGGGCCTACATGTCTTTAAGATCGAGGATCCCTTTAAAACCAAACCATGCATGGCTCACTGGTGAGATGATTTCTCTATCGCAAAGCCTTGAATTTGATCAATGGGAAGGCCCTTTATTGTTTTCTTTATTCAAACAATTTACATTGGTTTAGCAAGTCCTCTCGCAAAAGAAAAATTTGTTGATTTTTTATGTTTTCTTTTGTGTTTGTTGTGGTGGTGGTTGTTGTTGTTGTCGTTGCTATTGGTTACTAAATGATGCTTGATCTATAATATTGTATTTGCTGTTGATACTTGCTTGAGTGCTTTGTTTTGTGTGTATATGGTTCAATAAAAATAAATAAATAAATAAATAATACCTGACTGTAGCCGAAAGCCTACAAATTGCGCCCACTTGCTCCTACGGTAGATATGAATGAATGAATGAATGAATAAATGAATGAATGAATGAATGAATGAATGAATGAATGAATGAATGAATGAAATATTTATTGTCATCATCAACGGTATCATTGACAGTTACAAAAAAATGTGGGATAATTTGGCCAAAGAAAGAGAATCATTGACAGTCACAAAATATGGAATGATATCACATTCATATAGAAATAGATGCGAAATGACAGACACGGCGGTGTTAGCAACATGTATAGAGAACTAGATGGGTTAGTAAACAGCTGCCATCCTAAAGCAGTAGACTCTGTTGTAGAGAACCTAAGTAACTTTTTTATCTAAAATACTCCTAAATCAGCAAAATCTTGACTTGAATCTATCTTTAAATGATGAAACCGTTTTAAAACTTTCACATGTCGAAAGTAGACAGAAGGGAACTAATGCAATAACGGGAGCAATTTTAACAACTTTAACGGTTGATTCACAACGTTAAATGACTTCCAACCATAACAAAGGTTCCTATCTAGTTATCGCAATATCCGCAATACCCCTGTGTCTAGTTAAGTTTCCCAAAAACCCTTTAAACTTCACTTACACCCCTTTCCCACTGGCCAAAAAACCCGTGTCAACCCGCTAACAATCGGCTTTTGGTGGCAGTGGGAAAGGTGCAGCGACCCGCCTCGACCCGTGTCAATCAACCCGCCAAGCGACCCGCGTTAAAATCCTCTCGGCTCTGATCGCCATGCAGTGTGAAAGCAAAACCCCGGGTCAACAGTCAACACGCTAATCTACGTGGTGGCGTAGGCTAGTACGTGATGCGTCATAACAAAAAAAAAAAAAAAACATGTGCTCTAGCCCGGATCCACATATGGCGAACAGTCGGTGTAGCAGCGTTAGCAATAGCCATAACAGATGAAACAAAGGCTCTTCTCCTCTTTCTGTGACGTACACAACTCCTTTCAATTTCAAGCCAAAATTCAAGTCGCCTACGTTGCCTGAGCACAAGCAGAGTGTTGATCCTTTGCTGCACTTCGACCATTTTGAGGGCATTAAAAAGCATGAAAACAGAGAACACAAACGGAAAGGAGGCTTTTATGTTGCTTTGCATTGTTTACTTCCTTGAACTGAATGAATTCGGTCGCACTTGTCGAAGCGCATCTTAGCGTGGTGACGTCACGCACCTTACGCACGGCTGAGGAGGGGTGGGGGTTAGACGAGTGGAAAAAAAAAAAAAGACACGGCTTTTTTCGTCAATGGGAAAGGTGCCAAATGCCAATTGCTAGTGGGATGCATCGGCTTAGAAAAACGCGGGTTGACCCACTAGTTTCAGTGGGAAAGGGGTATTGGTGTAACTTGTTTTTTTTGTTTTGTTTTGTTTTGGTTTGGTTTGGGTTTTTTTTTTTTTTTTTGAGAAAAAGAAAACATGAAAATTATCACCAGTTACTTTGCCAGGTAACTAATCACTCTTACATTCAGGTAACTGAGTTACTAACGCAATTATTTTTTGGGAGAAGTAATTTGTCACTATAATTACTTTTTAAAATTAAGCTTAACAACACTGGTCATCTATATGAACTTTTATAATTACTGTACATTGTACCATAACCTATAACATGATCTTATTGGGCCAAAAAAAACAAATTCATCAAATTTCGACGAGAAAAAGGAAATGAAACCACCTGTCCAAAGAGCATCGATGCCAAATAAAAAACTGAGAAGTTGAAATACTAAAGTAACATGTTGTTGATCTGAATGAATGAAAATTTTTTATTGAATACTTTGTTCTTTCTATAGTTGAATCTGCCAAAAATAGAATCACACAAAAGTTATGAATGAAAATCAAATGTATCAACCCATGGAGGTCTGGATTCGCCATTCTTCTCAAAATTATACAGGAAAAACACTCTACATCCTGATCTGACTTTTATGTAATGTCCTTTCAACAAGTAAAAATGAGACTCAGTAGTGTGTGTGGCCTCCAGGTGCCTGTATGACAACATACATCCATACAACACCTAGGCATGCTCTTGATGAGGCGTTGGATGTTTTCCTGAGGGATTTCCTCCCAGATCTGGATCTTCCAGGTCACGCACACTACTGACTCTCATTGCTCTGGTCCAGATCTGGGAGGATCTGGATCTTCCAGAGTATCACTGAGCTGAGCTGAGCTCTTGGACAGACTCAGACTGTCTAGGAGGTCAGTGATGCCCTGATCCAGATCTGGGAGGAGATCCCCCAGGACACCCTCCGTCGTCTCACTAGGCATGCGAAGATTATGCTACTCTGGGGGGCTCATATGATGTTTGTAAATCTGACTGAGAATGTCAGTGCCTCCCCATTATTGAATCTAATTGCAGCTCAATGAACTATCAATCCATTGCTGATTGAGTTTATGAAACCTGAAACTGACAACCTCAACTTTTAAAGCTCAGTGGGAATGGGATTGTTTTCATAAATATAAAACAAGACTCAGATTGGAAGGCTATTCTACTCTATACTATGGGATGAAAGAAAAACACTTTTAAAAATATGCAGAAGCACACACACAGACATATTTTTAAAACCTCCATATTCTTAATATGTGCGGTACACTAACTTTACAAACAAAGTCGATGCATGCGCTCATACACACACACACATGGGCGCAAACATGCGCACACGCCCAATCCTGTACTGGCTACAATAATACGCTTGGCAATCTGAGGTCACAGGTTAAATACAGAAGCTGTCCAAGTGAGTAGGTCATCAAATAGATTGAGGAAATGACAGGCTAAATAGCTGTCTACTGCTGTTAATAACAGTCTATATGCAGTAAGCTGGCTGGAAATACAGCCTGACTGACAGGCACAAAAAGATATGCAGGTGCAATCACACACACAGTCACAGATGAAATCAATGCTTAGCCCTTCCTGTTCAATGAGCTGTAATCGTTGGTGAAACCATCTAGTCCTGTGTTGCGCTCACCACACCCACTCCTTCAACTGCCCATTAACAGTTATTAGAGGGTCCTCTAGGAGCTGTACAGGTCACATCACTCTCACTAGCTGAGGAGATAGTAAAATGTACAAAAGAATTGGATGAAGATAATCCATTTGAAAACAAAGCAACACTGAAATATGCGAAACGACGAGATGGAAAGAATGCATTACAATTTGCAAAAATTATTAAACAACTTTATTCTAAATATAATTTCTCTAGCAGTGGCATCATGAGTACCATGTTAAACATAACATTAAAATTTGATGGCTTGAGAATTGTTATGATAAGGTAAGAGCACAAATGAGAGCTTGGAATTCTTTACTTCCTTGTGCCACATACTGTATGCTCACAACAGACTCACGCTTAGGGCTGTGACAAAATATCGAAATGGTGATATATCGTGATACTTTGTATCCCAAACGGTTATCGATATGCTCCTGCAAGACTCGAGATATCATTTTTAAAAGGTGTATATGTCTATAAAAATTTTTTAAAAATTAAAAAATTAAAAAAAAAAAAAAGAACCAACAAGTTGCTACCAAAATCTTCCACCATAATAGTGTCTCAGTTAGCTCTAAGGTTGTCTTGACGGTGCTCGACACCCAATCCATTTAGACTGGAAACGTTCGTTCATTCGAAACCAGAGCGTTCACAATCATTCTGTCAGATTTTCATGGCATTTATAGGTCACTTGCTGTTCATTTTAAGGCATTTCCAGGTCATTTCTTGTTGAGTTTGAGTCACTGACTATTCATTTGGATGATTCCCAGGTCACTTCCTGTTCTTTAACTCAAACAGGAGGTGACCCATAAAATACCCCAAAATCAATAGGAAGTAACTGAAAATCAACAGGTAAATGACCTTAAATGGCCCAAAATTACCTCATTGCCTGGCATTGGCTGTTACTGACAGCCATAGACGTTCAATCCATTTGAAGTGGGAGGGATGGCAGCGAATGAACGAATGTTCCCATTTCAAACGGATTGGACGTCTACTCGTGATAAACTCATTCCAATTCACAGAAGAAGCTTGTTTTTCTGTTTAGCAGTTGTTTTTAGAATATCCTAGAATGATTTCCTGACCATGTATCGATAATCGTTGTATCGCCATATCGTCAGATCATTGTTATTGTGAGCTTTGTATTGCAAACCGTACCGTATCGTGAGCAGTGTCGTCAGTAACGCGTTACGTTACTGTAATCTGATTACTTTCTTTCAGTAACGAGCAATCTAACGCGTTAGTTTTTCCAAGCCAGTAATCTGATTAAAGCTAGTTTCCTCAGTAACTGTGCGTTACTATTTTGTTTTTGCCTCATACTGTATGTAGAATGAAGAATACTGTAGTCATGTACGAAGAGCATTCGAATAGAAAATACCGCATTTGAGTTTGGGAGTGACATCACATCTCACGTTTTCTCATCGGAAAAAAACGGGTCACGTGCAGTGCCATGCTGTATGCGCGCCGTCTGCCACATAGCCTGGCTACAGGATGCTAACAGTAAAGGAGCTGGAGAGATACAACAAATGGCTGCATTTGCTCACTGGAGATACAGCCATTACTTCACACATCCGTCCAGTAAAGATGACAAAAATATCTCCGTGCGTTGCAAACTCTGCGCTGGCTCAGATGGACTGTCGACTGCTATATACTCGACATCCAATTCAACAAGGAAGCACTTGGAATTACAGCACAACGCGTCGCGAAAAAAACTCAAAACAAGACAACAGGTGACGAGACAGCCAGCAACTAGCCTTTATAATATGTGTAATTATGTACATTTTGTAGTTAGAGTTTGTAATCGTAGGTGGAGTTTTACATTTGTGGGACTGGGGGGAGAAGCATGTTGAAGACTGAAACGAAAGTCAAAAGTTTGGACACACTTCATAATTTTTGCGTTTTATATATTTTCACTGCTATTGTAAATTATCACTGAAGACATCAAAACTATGAACGAACATGTGGAATGGCAAAAAAAAGTGAAATAACTGAAAACAGGTTTTGTATTCTACATTCTTCAAAGTATCCACCTTTGAGGTGTCTCCAAACTTTTGGCCAATGCTGTACAGTATATAAATATATATATATATATACATATATACATACATATATATATACATACATACATATATATATATATATATATATATATATATATATATATATATATATATATATATATATATATATATATATATATATATATATATATATACACACACAAACACACACACACACATCTTGATACTGTTCGAGTTCAATCAGCTGTTCAAGTTGTTGTTGGTAGCGTTTGAAAGCTTAGGTTTAAAGAAATTCTAAATATCCATCTTGCCTCCTCTGGTGTAGTTTTGGCTAAGCAAAGCAAAGGATAGTCTCAAGGTGCTAGTCACATGATCTGTTCGAAAAATGATTTTGACCCATTATGAAAACTGTACGTTGTAGGATTTTTGTTCATTTCATAAATTTTTGTCGTTTTATTGCTTTACAACTTTTATAGACAACATTTTAATGGCTAGGTCTTTATTTCAAAGGGGAAGTTCAGAATTTTTTACATTAGGCTTAATCTTCAAGTTGGCAGGGGTATAATTAAGTTGATTTGAAGTTGATTTGAACAAATTCCGTGCAGTTTGTCAGTTATTTGTTAGTTTTAAGGCTCCAGCATGGCTAAGCTAGGGTGAGTCAATGGTGGTTGAAATCAACTCCATCGACTAATTAAACCCCCGCTAACTCAAAGATTAAGCCTTATGTGAAAAACTTAATTACACGTGATGAAATGTTTATTTTTATGTTGAGGCAGCAAAAGGAGAAAAATTGGTAAAAAGTAACTGATAAGTTACTTTTAAAGTAACTTAGTTACTTTGATAATAAAGTAATCAGTAAAGTAACTAGATTACTTTTTTGAAGTGTAATCAGTAATCAGTAATTAAATTACTTTTTGTGACAACACTGATCGTGAGGTACCAAGAGGTTCCCACTCCTACTCGCGCTTGCCCGAAACTTTACTCACACATCTTTTCACAATCCCTAGATATTAAACTGTGTATATGTGTCTTGTGGACACATCATTTTTCCTCTACCAGAAAGTACAACTAAGAGAACAACTCACAGAGTACTAACATTTTACTAGGACTAGAACTACAGTCAACATCCCCACTCTCTGTAAAATAAGATGTAACATGGTCCCGAGGAGTAACCCGCTAATCTCGGACCCTCACTGGCCTGGCATCTGATTGCTGTGGCATCTGAAACTAGGGAGCAACTGGCTCCTCTGGTACAGCTCACACCGGAGCAGCAGGTGGCCCACGGTCGACTTTCACTGAAGCTGTGTGTGCAGTTTCATCTGGAGGCGAAGGCGCTGGAACATTTCTCAAACTGCAGGCATGCCAATAGGAGCATTCATGCAAAAAGGAAGTCGCAGGGCCGAGAATCTGTATGCCTTGCCTAGTTTGCTAGCAGAATGATTATATATTTTGCTGATGTGTTGCGGACGACAATTCCCAACCCACTCCAACACCTGGATAGCTGGTGAATGTGCCCTGCACCTTGCCTAGAACTCCAGACTCCAAAGTCTGGCGACCGTTCCGCGGATCAAATTCCCATGGCGGAGCAAGCCACAGCAAGCAGACAGTGGAGTGGACCAATCAGCGACGGGCGGACATGACGTTGGTAAAGCGACAAGAAACTCTAGCGCGAGGAAGTAAACATACGAGGAGAGCGGAGAATGGAGAAGTTTATTCAACATGGCTAGCGAGAGACAGACTGTTGTCTATGACTTCTGTCGATGTGTTTTTGGTCATTTAAAACTGAATTTACCGCGGATAGGAACTCGGCTCTCCCGTTCGCCGTCTGTGTTGTCGTGGAGACGACTTCCGACGCGCAAGAGTGACGTTGCTCGTTAACAACACGTCATGCAAATAAACAAATCTGATTGCACGGATACCTTCGTTCTGGCTCGAGAGGCTAATGAGGAGGCGGGTCTCAGAATGTTCTCTCGGTGTTTGAAGAAAACAGGGAGAACAGTCTGGCCAGTCAACCCTGCACCACCTGTTCACTTTCTCCTTTGTCTTCTGTTTCTATCCCGCCACAATGCCCTGTGTCTGTGCAAGTGAGGGTCTGCTTGGTAACAAAATGGGTGCCTGAAGCCTATGCAGTGTGAGTTCAATGCCCCATCCGAACATTACCTGCGCTGGTGACACTTGAGTTTTGGAGTAGGGGCTCGCCCTGTAGTGTAACAATTTTTATTTGAGAGCAATATGAAAACTACAGCCTTGTGCCATACGAGCACAGAAAACATTTTTCAGCATAGCATTGAAGCGCATCACCCCTCTATTTGTCTGAAGGTGGTAAAAGGCGGTTCGAATGTGCTTGATGCTCCTGATGATGAGGAAATCCACAAACTCCGCTGATGTCAGCTGAGGTCATTTTCAGTCTTTTCTGCCTTTGGCAGGCCCCAGCGTGCAAACAGATCATCATGAATTTGGATTATGGGGCATGGCAACACCGTTCCCACTGGTACCACTTCTGGCCACTTAAGGCCGAGTTATGCTTCCACGTTAGACCTGCGCCGTCAAGGAAGACCCGAGTTACGTCCCTGTGCCGTAGCCTGATGCGCGCCTCTCGAATTTTCTAACCTTCGTGTCGCGTAGACGTGTATGACGTGGCGAAAACGGACTGTGATTGGTCCGCTCAGAATGTTTGTTGTATGAAATTTCAGGTTCATGGTGAATCAGTAACGGGCACACTTTTGCTCAATAGACAATGTTTATTTATGACAATTGCAGAATATATGTGATTTATTGATTACAATCCCAAAAGAGCAAGCAAACAGGTATCAAAAACAAGCACAGCAAGTAGTAACCTCACGCTAAGTATGAGTTTGCCAACCTCACACCCCCGCGTTACTGTTACAGCAAATCAGAGTGCCCCTTAGAAATTAAAATCGCTTACCGTGACAAAAGAGTGGGAAGCCAGGTCAACACTCCAGTAAAAGCGACGAAAGGGACAAAGCTGGGCGACCCGCGCGTCTAATCCCCAGCCGACTTCACCGGAGGCCGGGAAATGTCGGCTTTTTGTAAGGACGCGCCCCATGGGGGCGGAGAGGCCAACTTCCGCCCCCGAGTTGCGCGGCCACCCAATGACAAACATTAAAGTTACTTTTGGTTCAGCCCCCTTGGAAAAGGGCTTTTCACATGGGAACAAATGAGCTGTGCTGCAACAGATGTAAACATTATGGCTGTAAAATAGGTTATCCCGTGGGATTCTACGGGGTCACTATGGGAATACAAGTCTCGTGAGAATAAAACGATACAAAACAAGTTATCTCGTGAGATTCTATTCTAACTGTGTGAGTAAATGTGCTAATGTTAAAGGCAATCATCTAATGTTAAGGGCAATCATACATCACAAAAGCATAATGTAATATTTTCCCCTATCACTGTTGTTTCCGGTTTAGTGCGAAATCACCGCCATTGTAGAATAGAATCAAACATTATTTTCTACACGCAAAAATGGACCAAGCCGACGGGAGTATCATCGAAGAGCAAGTCTCGTCAAGACATTATTGTGATTGCCAAATGGCAAGGTCGGCGATTGAAAAAAAAATAAAAAATAAAAAAATGGAAGAACCACCGAGACGTGTGTGTTCGGAATCGAGTGGCCACACGAAGCGGTGACCCAGTCGGCCAAAAAGTGCCAACTTTTTATCACTTTATGTCGTATTTTTGGTTGGTGCCCTTCATCATTTAGTGTGTACATATGTTTGCTGTGAGTCTGTGACTTATTTACGTGTCACACTTCAAGTATATGAAGAATAAAGCACGGATTTGGTGTCAAAAGAGTTGTTTTGATCTTTAATTTTCAATAACAGACAGTTCACACACGATACATCATCACTGATTGGGAGTGCCTCGGTGCTTTTTATGATAACGTTAAAATCAAGGCTCCCAACGCAGTTTGGGAAGTTCCATAGACGCCAGAAATCTGCTATGGCTTCCCATTGGCTGGTTGTAGGACACGGCAAACAAATCGGGCTGGAGGGCTTTGCAGACCTTGAACGCAGTGCTCGACGCCAGTTTGAAGCTAGCCGCCACAGCTAGCTCTCTCCACCCGAGTCTAAAACTCTCTGTGCGGCATCAAAAGTCGGCCAGACCGCCTCGAAACAGTCTTCTGCGTCGCCTGCCCCTCAACATTTGTATGTTAAATATTTATTCAGTGTTGATGAGCAGAATATTTACTTTCAAGAGAGATCTTGCATTGTTTATTTTTTCTCCGACTAGCGGAAGTCAACAAGCATGCCCCAAAACCGTACAAATATAACGCCCCACCCCTCTAGTGGTTTGGCAGTGAATTACAGAGCAAAGCGTTCCCTCACCGCAGAACTATCGAATGTCGAATGACGCCGTAGTCGCTTCGCCGTCACCGCAACGCGGGAGTATAACTCAGGCTTTAGAGTGAAAACCAGAAAACAAAAGGAGGAGAGGACAGGTCAGATTGGAAGGTGAAAGGGTAAGGTAAGTGCGTAGACAATGGTAGTAATGTGTCATGTGGGAACCCAGTATCAGGACAAATATCATGTGATAAAGAATAATTCAATGTCCTACAGTACTCAGCTTTGTGAACTCGCGCACCAACAGTTTTATTTACCTGAACTTGTCTAGTTGCACCAAGCTATGCGTATACCCACTCTGGTGTGTAATCATGTAGAAAATGAAACTGTTGTGCAGGAGCCGTTGGGTAGTAAAGGGAATAGTTACCTTTCTCGCACACACCATATAACTGTTTGCATTACTCTAACACACGTAATATAATCAATCAGGGAATAGTATCATTTCTCATAGTTACTGTAGGACTGTTTGTATTACTCTAACACACCTAATATAAAATAAATAGCACTTACACCATAGTTTAATGAAAAGAAGCAGAATAGAGGGCATAAAAGATACACAACGCCATCTTATCACAGAAGCCCAACGTGTGCATCACGAGCAAGATTGACGCACCAACTCTCGCAATTAGTTCTCCCAGGCACTCCAGGACAAAGAGCAGGGCGCTCTGTCCTAAAACAAGTAGCATCTCACCCAACCAAGATAACAAGTTGATAGGGGGCACCTGGGACGTCAAGACTGGCGTCGGTCGCTGTGGCAACCATGTCACAGCCAAAAAGGATGGCGCACGAACTTCAACGCCCAAACCTGCCACAGAGAGATGATCCCAAGTCGACTCCCAGCCCCGCCTTCGGCCCGGCCCACACCACCGCAGCTTTCAAAAAGAACTGAACATTTAGATAACACGGTGGTTGCTTGGGAATATTTCTATGTAGCCTTGTTTTGCCAACCCTGGATCCAGCAGGGTCTCTCCGTCGTCTGTTTTTGCCTTGTTTTTGACCATTGTGGATGAATAAATTGTCAACCTGTTTTCGGTGAGCCTTCTTCAAACTTTTGGAACATGGAGTCAGTAGAAAGGGTTAACACCGGAGTAAACGCGCGGAATATTGGCCCTTCCGGCCGACTTCCGGGAGCGGTGCCAGTGGAACACTCATTCCGTTCGGCTGTCGCTGTTTCCGTGGCTTGGCCGTGGTGCCGAATTCCTTCATTAGGCGTGGCGCCACCTCACCAACAAAGGGGGGAGTCAGCATGGTGCGCCCCTCCACCTTCAACCTTAACGATCAGAGTACCATCAATGGTCCAGGATTAGGATCTGTTTTACCCAGCACATCCAAGTTCCGCCAACCAGCCTTCAGGAATAGAAAGAAGAGACGCACAACCGCCACCTCACGCCCACCCATCCACACCCATTGCCACAGTCCCTCACTTGGTCAGGACCACCGCGACACCCCACCCCAAGACCAAGGGCAGGAAAGGACCTTCACCAGGAGAGAACTTCCCCCACCGACGCCGACACCAAGGAAGACATCTAAGTAGACAACAAAGAGGAAATACTTCCAGCTGTTTGTCCAGAGTCAAAGATGTCTGGTTCCAAATCATCTGGGTTTCTTTTTATTAAAAGACACATTTAGCACAGAATGTGCCCATAATACTAGCATTATTTGAGGAAAATAGCATAAAGGCGTGAGTACACACTCGTGTTGATAGGAGCAAGGCTGTCAGAAAACATGGCCGAGAGATGCTTCTCCCTCAAAGACTCAATTTGCCCCATTTTGAAACCTTATTACATACCATATGCTTAACAATGTTTGTATTAATTAAAATTTGGCAGACTTTTTAACCATTACTCTTTTCTTTGGATCAGTCAAATAATAATAATTTATTGATGTCAACTTTCATTTTACAGAACCTTTAAAGACTCAGCAGCGTGAAGTCAGTTTTCTTGCAGGTTTCTCAAGCAAACAAGCAGTACACACATGCAGCTCCCCCTAACAGACATACACAAACGCAACAACAACACATACTTGAGTTGAGGGTTGAGTTGTTTGCCAGAAATAATCAAAGCAGTGATGCATTTAGCACAGTAATGTATATGGCAGACTGGGAATCAGCCGATTGGAGTATGGAAACACCAGAGCTCATTACTCATTCTGTTCCATTGTGTTTGTTCCATTGCAAATTTTGACATTTAGTAAATATGTCAAGAGAAATAGGCACACTCAAATGCCACAGACTTGTTTACGTTCTTCTTAACAAGTAACTTCTCCTATTGCTGAAGACTTAAATATCTTTTCAGAATCATCATCATTAGCTCACACTCAACAGCATATACAGTACAGGCGATGTTTGGACACACCTCCTCATTCATGAGTTTTCTTTATTTTCATCACTATTTACATTGTAAACTCTAACTGAAGGTAATAAAACTAAAAAATGAACACGTGTGGAATTATGTATTATGCAAAAAAGGTGAAATAACTAAAAACATGTTTTATATTCTAGTATCTGCAATGTTGCCACCTTTTGCTCCGTTTACATTTTTTGCACTCTTGGCATTCTCTCGATGTGCTTCAAGAGGTAGTTTTTAAATAACAGTTATGCCTTGTCAGGATTAATTAGTCAAATTTCTTGCTTTTATCAATGGGACTGGGACCTTCATTTCTGTTGCATTGAATGAGGTGTGTCCAAACTTTTGGCCTGTACTGTATAGCCACTCTAGTATTATGACAAGCGGGGGTTGAGATCGCACATCATGGTTACCTCCTCACGACAGGCATTGATGGTCCATCCCCTCTTCCCATCCCTGAGGGCCGGTTGATGGGGCCGCGGGTGGCCCGGGGTACCACCCTGGATCCCTGGAGGGTGACGATGGCCCCTTTGCTGGGCTGCAGGGGGAGGGATGGGCTGCGCTGGCTCCTCGCCTGGGGCAGCGTAGGGTCGGTTGCCAACAGGCTTATACTCACATGGGATTCACACAATTATTACTTCTAGATCACAGACCTGATCTGTGTAAGCTCCACCCCTCCCAATCACTTATCTTATAGACTCTCCCCCCCTTGTTTCTCTGGTCAACAGGCCCCCCATATGGTGTCAACCGGAAATACATCTAGCTGACGATAGCACCAACATATTCATAGGCAAGGCAAGGCAAATTTATTTATATAGCACAATTCAACACAAGGCAATTCAAAGTGCTTTACATCATATGAAGATCATAAAAATCACATTTAGATCAATACAACGTAAAAACCAAGGCAATCAAAATAGGAAATAAAATTATACATAAAAATTGCATTTAATCACAAATACAATTAGATTAAATAAAGCAAAAACTACTAATAATAATAATAATTGAAATCAGCAATGGAGATAAGCACAAGAGGAATAGAAAGCAAGTAGATTGAAATATATAGACAGTTATGGATATGCTGTGCTAAACGAAAGCGTTTTTAGCCCTGATTTAAAGGAGCTAACAGTTTGAGCATACTTCAGACGTTCAGGTAACTTGTTCCAGAGGTGAGGAGCATGATGACTAAATGTTGCCTCACCCTGCTTGGTTCTTGTTCTTGGAACATGCAGGAGACCAGTTCCAGACGACCTTAGGGGTCTAGATGTCTCATAGGAATCTAACAAATCAAGCATGTATTTTGGTCCAAGGCCATTAAATGTTTTGTAGACGAGCAGTAGTATTTTATAGTCTATCCTTTGATTCACTGGAAGCCAGTGTAGCGGTTTCAAAACCGGTGTAATGTGGTCCAGCTTCCTTGTATTTGTGAGGACTGCAGCTTCCTGACTGATTTTTTTATCGAGACCCATAAATATACCGTTGCCATAGTCCAATCTGCTGAAAATGAATGCATGCATAAGTTTTTCCATGTGTTGTTGAGTCAGAAGCCCCTTAATTCTGGCTATATTTTTAGGTGGTAATAAGCAGATTTAGTACAGACTTTAGATGGCATAGTTAGTGTAGGCTTTCAATGTATTTGTTGTTGTTTGTGTTTCTTTTCTTCTGTTCCCCCATAACCCCTTCCTGTTCGCTGCTTTTTCTTAGTAAACGGGGTATGTTGAATGATCACAATGGGAGTATGTCATACTCCAATGTGAAACATTAAAATTGTTCAGACCAACCGGACACTTAGACTTCCATTCTCTGTGTCAAACAGCTGAACAGGAATTAGGTTTAGAAAAAAAGAAGAAAAAAAAGAATGTACACACCCTATTCAGAATATCCTAACCGGATCCATCCCATTCCCATTAATATTCTGTTCCACAACCTAATGGGACTACATAATTATTCTCAGCAATAGCCAAAACAGCAAGTAGGTGGAGACCAAATTATCATTCTACTAATGTTGTAAGTCGTACTGCATCAGCAGAATAACCACCACCAAAAGCAGTAATGGTTTAACTCAGTGATCCGAACCGTATTGTTAAATCTAAGAACATTTTCACGATTGGAGAAGAACTCATTATGCTTGCGACCACAGATATGTGCTGACAAGTTTTAGGAGACGCGGCTGTTAAAAAAAAGGTGACAAGGATTCACTAAGGACCCAAATGCACGAATGTTCCGTTTCAACAAAAATATTTATTTTCAGTTCACAGGAGTTCAAAAAGAGCCAACGAAAAATCACAGCGCTTGCTGGATACCAAACTAGTGATGGGTCCAGTGATACCAATGCGCCGGCGCGCGCGCCGAGCTCATGGAGCAACCCCTGCGTCGGTGCGCGTATCGCTACAAGAAAATTACGTGACCGATGCATGAACCCATTGAACTGTGTCGACACAGTCATGACGCGGCAAACTGGTTCAAAAGGAAGCGCGTCTGTCAACGTGATGGAGCTGCTGAAACAATCCACTTCTCACGGTTATTTCCTGATTGTCTACATGCTGTGGAAATGGATGTAAGACAGGGAAAATGCACTTGTCATCTTCCATTCAAAATACAATTAATTTTAAGGTAAATCTTAGTTTATTAGTGTGACGGGTACACGCGGGTCCGTCGTTTGCGGTGGCTTGCCTTCAAGAATACGTGCTGGCATTTGATCTGCTAGCTTAGTGATCAGGGCAAACGCCATATGTCCCCGACGTGTCGTGCTTGCGGGTTTGAGTCCTGGTCAGAACTTGTTGAGCGGATCACGACTTTCGATTTTACTATTAAGTTATTTTTTTTGCAGGTGACATGTCGCATTTGTACATTTGTACTAACCCATAAAAGCAAAAGGAAATTCAGCCCCAACAAACAAAACACTAACATGACTTCCTAAACATGATAGGTTTATTCAGCGTATGGTGAGTGACATTTTCCCTGCACTTAATATTCGTTTTCAGCCTCGACGTGTTATTTTAGATTTACTGTCATTTTCTGTCACACATTGCCAGTCCGTGAAAAATAGGCCCACATTACACCGCTCAGTGGTGCCAAAAAGGTTGGGGACCACCGGTTTAGCTGTTCAAGAAACAAATGACACCACTTTAACTATTGCACAATTGTTGTACAGATAGCGGCACGGTGGCTGAGTGGTTAGCACGTCCGCCTCACAGTTCTGAGATCAAGGGTTCAATCCTGGGCTTCAGCTTTCCTGTGTGGAGTTTGCATGTTCTCCCCGTGCCTGCGTGGGTTTCCTCTGGGAACGCTGGTTTCCTCCCACATCCCAAAAACGTGCATGGTATGCTGACTGAGCACTGTAGGTATGAGTGTGTGCGCGAATGGTTGTATGTCTCCTTGTACCCTGATTGGCTGGCAACCAGTTCAGGGTGTCTCCTGCCTACTGCCTGTAGATAGGCTCCAGCACCTCCGCGACCCTCGTGAGGAAAAATGAATGAATGTTGTAGAAATAAGCCATAAAGAGGCACAAACAATTATAAGTGCGACTAAAGCAAAGTGTAACAGACTGCGGGGAATGAGGGTGTGGCAGGCAAGAGTGTGAACCCTTCTCCCCAGCTGTATAATTGACAGCACCCCAGCAAGACGAGGGTGGAATAGAGCGGAACAGAACATGCACCCGATTGCTTGCTACCTCGCCAATCAACCTACGTAGAAAAGGGAAGCAATTAGCCACGTTTTACCTTTTTATTAGGGCTGTCAAACGATTAAAATTTTTAATCGAGTTAATTACAGCTTAAAAATTAATTAATCGTAAATAATCGTAATTCAAACCATCTATAAAATATGCCATATTTTTCTGTAAATTATTGTTGGAATGGAAAGACACAAGACGGATATATACATTCAACATACGGTACATAAGTACTGTATTAGTTTATTATAACAATAAATCAACAAGATGGCATTAACATCATTAACATTCTCTTAAAGCGATCCATGGATAGAAAGACTTGTAGTTCTTAAAAGATAAATGTTAGTACAAGTTAAAGAAATTTTATATTAAAACCCCTCTTAATGTTTTTGTTTTATTAAAATTTGTAAAAATTTCAATAAAAAAATAAACTAATAGCTCGCCATTGTTGATGTCAATAATTACACCATGCTCACTCATGGTGCTAAAAGCCATAAAATCAGTTGGACCCAAGCGCCAGCAGAGGGCGCCAAACACCAAAAAAACAAGTAATAAGCGGACATCACATTCTGCTGTCATTTTAATCTGTTTGAGCGGGGCATATGCGTTAATTGCGTCAAATATTTTAATGTGATTAATTTAAAAAATTAATTACCGCCCGTTAACGCGATAATTTTGACAGCCCTAATTTTTATACAGTATATTTATTTTTTCCATCGACTTTTTGAAATTGTTTTTAATAGAGAGTCAAGTTCCGGCACCATATACAGATGTTTAGTGGGCTGAACTCCAGGGGGTCACATTGCCTGCCCATATTCACCTAAGTTTTGTTTGCAGTGTTTTTTTTGTTTGCAGTGTATTTTTCGGTTGCAGTGCCCTTTGTTTGTATGATGTGTGCCGTACTCCTGGGGGAACCAATGCCCCACGAAGGCTGGTCCATAAGTGATTCACTTTTTAGACGGTTTCTATCTATTTTGTTTTTTTTTTCAACAAACCAAGTGTGAACTGAAGAACCCCGACCAGCCTCCTTTTGCTGTGTCTCAGGGCCGGAACTAACCTACGGGTCGTTACAAAAGCATGCTAGGAAACAAGCATAGGTTTGCATAGGGACGGTTGGGACAAAACACTACCAACTTTTCAGGATGCTCAAATTGTTAATTATACATTTTTAAGCAACCGTATTTGCGTTATATAATGACTTCAGTTATATAGGTCATTTATATTGTCTGCCCGTATGTTTTAATTGTTGTAATTGACCTCACCATTATGAAGTGAATCATTTTCATTATGTTTAGATTTACATGTACATCTTTTCACTTGCTGAATGTGCCGGTCCATTTTTTCTTCCTAAACATACATTTGATTGGCTGATGAGATTACATATTAAAGCTATGATAAGTTTTTGTTTTTTTTTCAGCCAGCAGCAGCCACTGTTAGAAGTGTAAAAAGACATCATTGTTTTTGAAAGTGGGGAACACACCACTAATTTTGCTTCTGTAGGTCTGACCTGCATCAGTGATAGCATAACATTAAATTGTGTCAACTTGCTAACCTGCAAAACTCAAGTAGGAAGCTGCTTCGAGAGAAGTGTCCTTCTCTTTGTGTTATCTACTGTTAATATTAAATAAACTGTGAGAAATGTGGTGAACTCTGCTGGAAACTATGGAACTAGAAAAACGTTAGCAAGAAGCTGCTTAGAGAGAGAGCGGTGCTGCATAACCTCATATGTAGCTCAGAGCAAACAACATACACACAACAATCATAATTATGTACATTAAAAAAAAAAAAGGGGGGGGGGGTTGCTGCGAGCTACCCAACACTAACTCTGTGATTGACTGGTCGATTGTGATCGACGTCATGAGCACCCCTGATTTAGCATATCAATTAATTAGGTTCATATTCGTGAGAAATCTAGCCCTGACCCCAATTCACCCAATCTGTTTGGTCTTATTAATGTCCCATCCCTAGCAAAAAGTGTACATGCAGGTTATGCTGTAATATCGTCCCTACCAATGTTGAGAGCAGACCTACGTACTTGCTAGGATATGCTTCTTTCACCAACTGCCAATCATACCGCAATATATTTTTAATGGTGCGCTGCAAAGCGCTTATGATGCAGAAATTAAATCTCAATAGTGAAGCACAATAGCTGCCAATATAAGCAGTTTGGTTGCCATGGATGGCATATATCTGTGTCGGCTCTGGTTTTATGTGAGGCGAATTAACAAAATAAATAAATAAATTTGACAGTGTCAGGTCAAGGATGAACAGCTGCAGTTCATCCTGAAAAGCTTCACAAAAGCGAATCTTACTCCAACTGTAAACGAACTTTGCAAGAAAATGCTAGCCAACACTGACAAAAATGGTATGATTTTAATATATTATGGTATTAACTTTGACTGAAAAGGATATTTTCTTCACTAATATACTGTATAATTCATATACAAGTTATTTTGTTCCATTAGATAATGTGACCAGGCAAAGGGAAGTTTGGGGCCCCTGCTGAAAGTGTTGCCCCCTCGACCCAACTTCGGATGAGCAGTTGAAGATGGATGGATGAATAATGCTTATTATTTGATAATCAATACTGTGCCCCATCGGTTTGGATCACTTTATACACATATTTGAATAGATATTTATCATTTAAAAACATGTTAATTGGTGTCAGTTAATCTTTTTATTAACGGCGTTAACGCAAAACTTAATGGCATCAATTGTTCTTGTCGCATGAGAACGTGATATGGATGCATATATGGCACATCTGCTGTTCAACTTTGCAGGATATTGTAGCTTGTAGGAACCATTTAGAAGAGACCGCTTCAGCGTGTCATCACATGAGGTAAACTTGACTACAGTGTCGCCAATGATTGGTGGCCGTGTCACGGGGGGGTGAGAAACCTGGTGGAGAGCGACACCGTGCGACCAAGGAGATACTCGAGACGGTTCACAGTTCACAATATTAAAGCAAATCAAAATATTAAAACACTTCCACCTTGTGACATCCCCCCACACTTTAATGTTGGCAGTCCCTGCAACATTTAGTCTCTGTACCATTCTGGAGGATTTCCGAAGTTGGCCTGAGCTGAACGTTGCGGACCAAGAACCAACTCCTCGTTACCTGGAGGGTTAACTGCAGCAGTCGGAAAAAACCCATAGACCACGGGGAGGTTACGCCCTTGGGTTGCTGTGCTCTGCTCGGCAACTGCTGGTGGAGTTTCTGTTACAGGGGCTACACACACCTTCAATGCATTCCTATGTACAGTTTGTGCTTGCCCACCCTTCTCTGGCTGAACGCGGTACACCAATCCGGTGTCCCCCACTAGTTCTAAAATGACATGCGGTTCTGGGTCCCACCATGTACAGAGTTTCCCCTTACCTCTCCTATTCCTGTCCCGCACCCACACCCTCTCGCCTGGTAGCAATGGTGCAGCCTTTGCCAACCTATCATACTGTTTATTGTGCAGGGTTACATTACTCCTCTTGTGTTTCTTTAAACGATGCAGAGGTACTCTGATTTCTAATTGTTAATGTTCTGCACTTCTTGGACGCTTCTCCAGCTGTCTAAATAGGGTAGGCCATCACATTCGTCCCAATACTAAAGGGTTTGTACAATTGGAAACTTTCACAATCACCACTCCACGACTCAATAGCTCAACGCCTTCAACTTCCAGATCCAACACCGCATAGCGTGTGTAAAGGATCACTAGGCCATTGGCTGTTCACAACTCAAATACTACCGGGGCCTTTTCCCGCTTAGCTAAGGAAAAGTATTGGTCCAAAAGACCAATTTGCATCAATGCAACCCCATGACTAACAGTCCAAACTACTACACCCCTTTTAATTGATGGGCATTGCCCAATGAATGCTGTGGCCCTTGTCCCCTCTGGTGCACATTCTACCCCCGTCCCTTGCTACCTCAGTAACGGGGACTACTAGTTCAAAGCCGATGGAGAGGCCACTGGCCCCCTGCAACCGGCTATGCGGCCTGCCAGTCCCCATTGGCAGCAGATGGGCCTACCTTGTTTATCCCATTGATTGTTCAGTGACCCAATCTTCCCCAGCCGAGTTAGTCTTACAACGTAGTGTCGGAAGGGATAGATCATCCCAGTCAGGGTGCTGCAGCCTGCAATACAACTCATACAACTCACTCTTAAAATAATGAAGGTACAATCTAATTGGGTTTTTTGAGCACAGCTAAAAACAAGACTTCAAAAAAGGCACAGGGGTCCTAAGCCCATAAAATGAATCTAAAAAAATTAAAATTTTCCAGAACTGATCTCACTCCTCAATCCTCCGTAACAGTCATTTAGCATTTTGTCTCTTCAAACAATGCGCCTAGCACAATCTCAACTTTAACCTCCGTTAATTCTTGTACCCCAAGTAGGCCTTGAATTTGGTCTTTCTAGTCACATATTTCAGTTTGATCATTGGCTCCATTAAACTTGGGTAGCCTAGGGGCACCAGGGTACATGATTTCTATGAATCTCCTTGGTCACACAGGTGCTCTCAAAACCCGGTCCTGCCAACAGCGCCAAATTTTCGGGTCTTGTCACGGGGGGGTTGAGGTACCGGGTGGAGAGCGACACCGTGCGACCAAGGAGATACGGTTCACAGTTCACAATATTAAAACAAATCAAAATTTTAAAACACTTCCACCTTGTGACAGCCGCGTGAACAGAGTGTTAGAAAAACTATGACACATCACTGGATCTTGTGAGACCAGAAAAAAAAATCAAGCACACGACACTAGCCTGGGCTTGCTGTCGTGTGCTTGATGTTTTTTGTACTAAAACCTTAATGGCGAATGGTAAAAAGGATGTGGATTCACTTTTGGACAGCAAGGTTTACTTTTAAAAAGTTACCTAATTGTAGCTTTGAAAAGAGCAGAATTACCGGTATATGTGTATATTTCCATGGTCAGCTCAACTATTATCGCAGTTCGTCCAGTTTAAAATACAATTTAATTGCCAAGAACACTGTTGTTGCTAATCCTCCGGCCTCTCATCAAACTCAGGCATGCATTAATAATTTCAGACAGAAAGCAATGGATGCATCAACTAAGATGAAATTCACTGACACTCTAGCTAAGTGGGTGGCCACTGCGTGTAGGCCTATCAGCATTGTGATGGATGAAGGACTGACTAAAATACTTTGCATTGCAGCCGCCTTCAAGACAGAGAAGCAAAAGTAAAAGAGTCCATGGAGAAGACTAAAGCAATCGCACTCACCTGTTTTTACTGAAAAATCCTCAGTAACCACAACCTACCTAGAGGTAACTGCCTATTATTTTGACTGACTGGGAAGCCTTTTGCTGATATTGTTGCAGAGCACTTCCGGCAGGTAGCTAGTACATATCCGAAGTTGTCTTACTGACCACAGATTCCACACGCAATATGATCACAGGAGCCATGCAGCTCCCCTTTCAACACCGCATAGATTGTGCAACGAGCTATCACCAATTCTCTGAACAATAGTCCGTTTGACATCATGCTGGCAAAATGCAAAAAGGCTGTGGGACACTTTAAGCACAGTCCAGCAAATCAAGCGGAGCATGAGCAACAATAAGTCGCCAACAACCGAAAGAAGGAGTCACTTGCCCAGAAAGTACCAACCAGACGGAATGGTACTCTGGAAATGATCAAACGAGCTCTGCTGATCTCCTGAGAACCACGCTGGCCCTTTAGACACCGCCATGCAACCAAAGACCAGCTTTCATGTAAGAAGAGTGCCAAGTTAATGCATGACAACCTAAATTCTTTACATCAAAATGTTTGACATTGTTTTAGAGATGTGTAAAGATTAAAAATCGATGTCAACAAATAATAGACACAAAATTATAATTGAAAGTATAGTTTTCAATTATAATTGAAAACTAATTTAATGTCGGTCGGTCGGTCAGTCAGACGTTATATTTTCATGATGCAGATCATGCTGCTGCTTGTGCTGTGGACAGCTGCTGGTGAGTGCTGGCTGTGGATGCTAAGCACCTTTTTTTAACAGCAAAAACCAAAGGAAAGGCTTTCAATTCCATGCTTTGACGGCTGACTATTGCCATCCTTTTTTTCTGCTGCTCTTTGGTCATACATACAATAGCCCTTTTCAGACCGATTTATGCATCCAAATGCTGCACAACCAACCATCAAATCCTACTGATCTATAAAATTTTAGGTGAAAACAATGAACCATGACACCAACTTTTTTTTTTTTTTTTTGGAATAATTTTATTGTCATCATCATCGGTATCATTGACAATCATTGACAATTACAAAATGTGATATGATTTAAGGAACCGAAGAAGAAGACAAAGGCGGACAGGAAGAAGCATATGCTTATCAGTTTCCCATCCCCCATACAACTAAAGACGCACATTCAGACAGGGTACATACATCAGATGGCCACAAAACTGTACAATAAACAATCTGGGTTTTGTAACTCAGCATCCAGTCAAGCAGCTCGATTAATTTCAGGGCGTGAGAGTGCTTCAGGAGCTCAGAGAGTGCATCTGTACATGGTGAAGTTCAGCCACGGAATGTGACCAATTGTTGAATAAAAAAATATGATTTTCTTTATCAAAGGGTAATGGGTTGTTGTTGTTGTTGTTGGTATTGTTAAATATTATCTTTCATATATTACCACAGGTAAGTGAATTAAGGAAATCTAGACATTCTCTGGATAAACATTATTCTAGTTTTGAGAAAAGTAAAACTTCCGAAGACAATGTCGATTTCCCGTACTAATGCTAACACAAACATGAAACGTTCTCTCCACAGCATGGGAACGTTACCTTCTGCGTAACAGCTTACATAGTTTTCAGTTGTCGCCTTACCACTCCAAATGTGAAACAAGCATTTACAAATATGTTATAATGCAATGACATAATCAAACAAATTCTGACATACGTGATTTTACCCATTTTTCCCATAAATGTCACAATCACCGCTCTCAGTTCCATAGAAAAGCATTGGAGGACTGCTTTTGCTGGCTCCGGATAAAATTTATCAAGCCGTCGAGCTCTCCAGTTAGTCCTGCGCATGCGCAAAATATGTCATATTCCTCTCCTGCTTGTGGTAATTTCCTGATAAATTGAGACATATAAAAACATTTTCCATCAACCTACATGCCCGACAGGTTGACGAAAAATTTCCTTTCGATGTCTGAATCTCTTGTGTATATACAATGTGGCAAATAAGTATTTAGTCAACCACTAATTGTGCAAGTTCTCCCACTTGAAAATATTAGAGAGGCCTGTAATTTTCAACATTGGTAAACCTCAACCATGAGAGACAGAATGTGAAGAAGAAAAAAAACAGAAAATCACACTGTTTGATTTTTAGAGAATTTATTTGTTATTTATTTGGTCAATACCAAAAGTTCATCTCAATACTTTGTTATGTACCCTTTGTTGACAATAACGGAGGCCAAACATTTTCTGTAACTCTTCACAAGTTTTTCACAAACTGTTGCTGGTATTTTAGCCCATTCCTCCGTGCAGATCTCCTCTAGAGCAGTGATGTTTTGGGGCTGTCGTTGGGAAACACGGACTTTCAACTCCCTCCACAGATTTTCTATGGGGTTGAGATCTGGAGACTGGCTAGGCCACTCCAGGACCTTGAAATGCTTCTTACGAAGCCACTCCTTTGTTGCCCTGGCTGTGTGTTTGGGATCACTGTCATGCTGAAAGACCCAGCCATGTCTCATCTTCAATGCCCTTGCTGATGGAAGGAGATTTTCACCCAAAATCTCTCGATACATGGCCCCATTCATTCTTTCCTTTACACAGATGAGTTGTCCTGGTCCCTTTGCAGAAAAACAGCCCCAAAGCTTGTTTGTAGGTGACCAAATACTTATTTTCCACTCAAATTTGGAAATAAATTCTTTAAAAATCAAACAATGTGATTTTCTGTTTTCCACATTCTGTCTCTCATAGTTGAGGTTTACTCTTGTTGACAATTACAGGCCTCTCTAATGTTTTCAAGTAGGAGAACTTGTACAATTGGTGGTTGACTAAATACTTATTTGCCCCACTGTAATTTTAGGCCATCACGGCTTGCGAGGAAGTGATGCAGGTTTCACGAATGCGTATTCACAATTGGTCAGCAGTACGCTCTAGGTTGTGACAGTTAAGGCACTTTCATATTAGACCAAGAGGACCAGTGGCCTATACTACGAAGCCGGTTTTCTGGCTTAGCAGGGTAACTTCGAGAGTAACTTTATCACGTGCGACGTAAGTTATGCTATGCGAGACTACGAAAGGTGGATATGTTGGAACCGAGAAGTGTTGCCATGGCAACACACGCCACATGCCAAACCTGGTCGTGTCAGAGTTAGATCTTGCTTAACATCAGGATTCCAATTAACCACGCTCTATTTAAACAGCACTCCTCCGCGGACGTGTCCTCCTGACAATGACAGCGTACTTGGACGACCCATACGACATTGGCGCGCGGATTGTGAGGGGCTCTCTCCGGAGGGCACGGGTATTTCGGGACCGCCGGAATCAGCTGGCGTACCCGGAAGATGTTCTCCATGAAAGATATAGATTTTCAGCTGAGGGAATTCTTTACCTGTGCCAACTGATCTAGGCAGACGTCACTAATGTAACCCGCCGAGTCAGGCCCTCACAACCGCGCAAATTGTGTGTGCCTGTCCGTGCGCTCTTTCGCCAGGGACAATATATGTATTCCATCGGTGATGCTGAATATCTGCGTATGAACACTGTATGCCGTGCGATTCGGAGTGGGGCTTCAAATTGATGCATTTATAATAATCATTGAAATATGTAGACTATTTAAACATTGAGAAAACTTGCGTTTTTTTCTGCCAACTCGAGGAGATTAAATTAAATGTCAAATCCACTGATAGGACAGACGCACAAATATAAAAGTTTATTGAATATGCATCTTACAGTCTTGTTTAACTGTGAAAAATCGTTACAAAAGACGGGCTTTTATTTACGCAACAACGCATAGCATCCCCACATTTCCTTCTTCTCCTGAGTCCTCACAAATATAACATTATTTGGGGGGGGGCGGGGGGGGTTGTCGGGCTCGGGCCTGCAAATCAAGTTTATTGATCGGACTCGGGTCGGGTCTGGCTGGATTTTTTAGGCCCAACCTAAAAAAAAGAACATATGTATTCGTACAGTCAAGGGGACTAAACATACAATCATCCTGTTTCGTGTGGTGATGCGTGACAATTATTTCTTACTGTTAATGTACCAAATCTTATTTTATTGTCCTGACAGCAGGCTTTATTTCTTTTCATGGAAATAAGTAAACTAGCATATTGACGCACTCACAAATCACACGATCTGTAAATTCGCTGTCAACAGACCCGTTGCGCTCTACTCGCCGAAGCGGTGTTGGATTTCGCGGTGAGGGTGGATTTTAATTCCTCATAATTCCGCATGATCATCGCGCACTCCTCCTCCGTGAAGTAAGGTGCCCGTGCCATCGTCACAAGTAGTGTTTGACTCTGGTCACCGCCCCCTTTTATGTGAACGCGCAGTAACTCTGACTGGGTTGACACAGGTTCGACTAATCAACCTCATAATCAGCGTCGTAGCACCGATTGACCACAAACTAGACAACCAGGTTTTGTCAACTCCGGTTACCCGCTGGTAAACTGGATTACTTCTGGGGAGGTTGAACTCGGTTCGTAGTATAGGCCACAGGTCCGGTTTGTTGGAGAGTTACCGCGCAACAACACTTGCAAAACACTTATTGAATAGGTTAAGCATTCACACTGTGCCAGCCAAACTTTTCGAGTAGCATCACGTGGATGCACTAAATGATTGGACAAATAGAAGAGGAAATACGCGTGCACGTAATGTAGCATAAATTAAGTTGGCGCTCGGCCATCGGTGGGGTCACTCCCTTTTGACTCTATGCCGAGCGAACTAGTGTATATAAAAAATGCATAGGGGAAAATTAAACCACAAAAAGGAACCGCATGGCACCCTCCATAGCCACACAGGCACGCATTCACTCTCACTTTCATGACTTTTTGGACTGTCAAATTATCGCTACTTCTAGGAGAGTAAGACTCACGAAACAAGAAGCTCTGCCTGTCTCGGCCACTCTCACTCTCACATGGTCCGTTCGGGAACAGTATACAAAACACAACCGCCACATTAGAACCCGATTTTGTGTATCAAATGCAACTGCTTAGCGCAGCTCAAGAACATTTGGCCATGGTTAATCGTCTGTCATCTTGCCATTGTCAGAGGTGGGTAGTAACGCATTACATGTACTCCGTTACATTTACTTGAGTACCGTATTTTTCAGACTATAAATCGCACCGGAGTATAAGTCGCATTTTGGGGGGAAATTTACTTGATAAAATCCAACACATAGAACAGATATGTCATATTGAGAGGCAATTTAAAATAAAAATACAATAGAGAACAACATGCTAAATAAGTGTCCAGTATGACAATGTTACATGATGCATGAACAACAAAATGCAAACGTGGCCGGTATGTTAATGTAACATAGCACTTAAGTTAGTCAGATAACTATAGCATAAAGAACATGCTAACAAGTTTATCAAATCATCAGTATCACTCCAAAACACCAAAATAACATGTGAAATGTTATAATAATGTGTTAATAATTTCACACATAAGTCGCTCCAGAGTATAAGTCCCACCCCCAGCCAAACTATGAAAAAAACTGCGACTTATAGTCCGAAAAATACAGCAACTTTTTGAGAAAAATCTACTTCTAAGAGCAGTTTTACTAAGCTATATTTTTACTTTTACTTGAGTAGATTTGTGAAGAAAAAATGCTACTCTTATTCCGCTAATTTGGGCTACACAAGAGTCGTTACTTTTTTTACTCTTTAGTCTACATATTAGATTATTTTCTTTGCCAGAGATGCCAGGAGTAGGTCTACCGATTTCACCAATGAGACATCAATAATCATATGACTCCATAATACCAATCAGACACAAGCTTGCCGTTCTATCTTCCTACCAGCCTGCTCAATCATGTGGTGGCTTTAAAGCACCGTAAAAAATAAAGTATTTGATATAGAGTGCTGCCCTCAACCTGACTCGAAAGCACGGATTTTAACCTCTCTCCCAGTTTTTATTTGGCACCGATTGACCACGGAAAACCGTAGATATGGTCCTTTTAATTTCAAAATAGTAATTGTGAAGGAATTATTCACTATTCAAACTAGGAACTGCCAGTAGAGGGCAGTCATGCTCTTTGGACGAATAATGCTTCACTTATGTATCTTTTTTTTCTCTCGTCAGAATTCAATTTTTTTTTTTTTTTTTTTTTTAATTATTTCTTTGGCTTAATGTGGTTATGTAATGGGTTATTGTACAGTATCATTATGACAACATCTTGTATAGGGGTGACGTGGCTCAGTAGGTGAGATAGTGTAAAGCGCTTTGAGCACCTTGAAAGGTGGAAAAGCGCTATATAAGTGTAACACCATTTGTATAGATAACTTTGTGCTCAGAAAAAAAAATACCATTGTAAAAAATCCAACAAAAATACAAGCAGTTACTCATTACTTGAGTATTCTTTTCACCAAATACTTTTTTACTTGTACTTGAGTACATTTTTTGGATGACTACTTTTATTTTTACTTTCACTTGAGTAATATTATTTTGAACTCATGCTACTCTAACTTGAGTCATTTTTTTTTAGCTACTCTACCTACTTCTGGACATTGTAGATTTATAAGTCATTAATAGCATGTGCGCTGTACTTCTGCTTCCAAGGATGGCCTGCGTGTAGCATCAGAGCTCCAGGCTGTGACGCTGCACATAAAGTAGCAAAAGTGACCCGCGATTTTTGAGCGGACCAGAGTTTGTTTGTTTTGTCCGAACTAGAGTTCAGATGCGCATTCACATATACAAAACGAAGCAGACTATCTGAGAAAAAGAACTGGTCCATTTAAAATGGACCAAACAGTGTGAAAGTGCCCTTAGCTACACTTGCTTGATATGGCAGGGCCTCAAGTGGCCCATGACAGGTGGACCATAACATCCTAATATAGTATATAGTTGTAGGAGCCATAGTTTGTTATTATGATCCTCACTTAAAAGTAACATTAAGTAAAAGTAATTAACAATGGTGAAATGGTAAAAACAATGTCATGAAATAATCAAGCAGTGAATTACACACAAAAGTGAAAGATTAGGGAAACATGTCCACCACACGTCCATATTAATAACATCGCTCACATTGTTATCATGGCTTTGTACTTTACATTAATTAAATGCTTCCATTTTCCAAAACATTTCAACATACGTTTGAGGGAAGTGCCTAAAGTCAGATATGGAATTAGGCCACTAGATACATCACAGCATATTAATGAAGCCATAATAGAACAAACATAACATCAAAATCATTCCGTCAACAAAGAGTTGAAGACATAACCATTATTTGCTATTTATAACGGTCAAGGCACTGAACAAAATGTCAGATTGAAAAGGTGAAACCAAAATAAATCATCTGAAGGCACCTTTTTAAAGTATATATCCTTGATAGAAACAGGAGAGACAAAATATATGCATTTATCATTATTTTAATTAAGGCTGTCATAACTCACCGGTGTGTGCTGGAAGACAGGACTTCAGGTCTATCGGGGTACACGGTCTGCAGGTCAAATACACACAGCAGATATTAAAATGATAATAATAACCACGATTTACAATGTAAGAGCTTGAAAAATATTACATTGTATAGAGACAGTTATAGTGTTAGTTTAAACTGGCAAGTAAATAAAATAAAATCATGAAATTGAATCAAAGGAACTGACCTACAAAAATACAAATCCAGGTCTATGGGGCGGGGGGACTCAGGTAGGAGTGATAATCCATGCAGGTTAATGCCAGTCGTCCCTGAGTAATCAAGTGTCTTACTCCAGGACATGAACATGATGCATTTAAGAAGAAGTCGGAATAAAAAGGTTAAAATCCTCGTCCCCATTAAATCCATGAAATACAACGATCAATGATAACATCTCCTCCAGATTCCAGTGATGAGGTGTTACATCTCCCAGCAAGGCCAACCTGCAACGGCACAACAGGTAAGCAGAGATGAGCAGCTATCCTTGCCTCCTCCTTCCTCAGCATCCACAACTGTGACTGTTCCTCGCAGTGTCTCAACCAAGAGTAGCCAAGCGCTGCTATCCTGTTTTTTTGCTCTTTGCCAAACACAAAAAGACACACACACATGCACGCCCGCACAGAGGAGTCCACAAAAGTCCACATGACTCCTCTGTATGTGCGAGACTGTGTTTTATGCTTTTTTTTTTTTTTTTTTATGAAGCTAACCCTGAGCCTGGGCCCAGTCAGTCTTTGAGGTGCTTTCTATCCCACAAATACAAGACGGCTTTCATTATCTTGCCCGTCGCAGCGCAAGGCCTAGCTTCTAAAAGCTACTGATTTCTTTCTTCCTTTAGCCCTCTGTACAAAGGGAGGGCATTTTGTAAATTACTTGCTCGTTTCAGACCAACAAAAGGTACTTTCATTGAACCCTCCACCCCCCTACTGCTCTCCTTCTATCCTCCCGCCATTTGATTTTGCTCAAATTTGATTACAAGGCTTGAAAAAGGAAGAGAAGAAAAGAAAAGAGGAAATAAGAAAGCCCCACAGATGGCATGTTCATTCAGCGCAGTGAATGGCTTTGTACGGGCTGCCTTTATACGTGTGGCAATCCAAAGATCGTTTAGTCGCTCTGCTTGACAAAAATGTTTCACAGCTTTCTTCTACAACTGACAAGAGGAACACTAAGAAAGAAAACCTTGGACTTGCATTCTGAATCTGCTTGTCCATACCCTTCAGAGTTACACAACTTGACCTAAATATACTGTACAAAGTGGGGTGGTTGATTGTGTCAATCATTATGACCCTTGTAACACCCTGACAAATATTAAGCAAAACACACAAGATGGACATTAACCAAACATGACAGGTGTGATCACGCATACAGATTTAAAGAAACGGTAAAGAAAATCTGTCATACTGTATTATAGCCTGCAGCATTCAGTTTCTTTGTGATTTATAATCCTGTTTACCCACAATGGGGCACTCAATCAGCACTTGTTTCAGGAGGATAATTATAGCGCTGTTGACACAGTGCTACATATCGAAACACGCAAACACAAACACACACACACGCAATGGAATCGTTTGAGCATCATGAACTATGACTTCCTATCCCATTACCAGACCATCATTCACACTCACCTAAATAAAAGGTAATGTGAAACCTTGCAAGGCCACTAATGGAAACGACTCCACTTCTTTCTATAGTATATCTACTGACCAACAGTCTAGGTGGAAGGCAGCAGTATTTCATCAGTTTGATGAACCATGGCTATTCGATAAGTCATAAAACTTTCTTCACTTATAAAGTGAACAACAACAATAATGGTGTCCACCTACAGCTTAAAGTTCCGGTGACAGCATAAAAAAAATCTTAACTAGAATTATAATGTGAACTAGGCCTGCAAGCAGGACTAAACGGGCCCTTGCAGTATGGCGCAACTCGGACTTAACACAAACTCGGACGGCATGCAGGTCGGGGTGGTGGCAGATCGCTCCCCTCAATTCATCTAATGAGAACCTAACATGCTTGAAACGCGCCTCTTTTTTGGGGATGGGAAATACATTTGCACACCTAGGAGAAAAAACCCCTACTGTAGAGTACTTCAAAAAAGGAGGCGCTACTGAGCTGTGAAGCGACACCCTTATTCAAAACCAAAGTGAATCTTCTAACTGGGCCAGTTCAACCAAGTGTCCCATATTCCATGGTTCAGTAAGCTGCCTAAGTCCCTGAAAAAATAATTCTATTTATATATTCTATTATATTCTATTTCTAATTTTAATGATGAACAAAGGGTCGTCACGGCAACAGACAGAAACATGTGGACAATGGCCTTAAAATGTAATATTACAAAAGGTCTTGAAACTACAATGACCAACCTGAAAAGAACTGGACATATGTAAGTAAAATGAGTGACTTTCTGCTGCCTCCAAGCGGCGCTGTAGGGTTAATGCAAATGACCCCAACAGGACGACTCCTACCAAGCACAGGAAGTTTGGCGCAGATATGTTGTATGTCTGCAAAGTTATGACGTTCAGAATTTGTGGCAAGAAGAAATGGCGACGGTCATTTTCAGTCTCCTGTTGGACCCCTCTGGTTCAACGAAACCTCAACATTTTTCATCGGGCACCTGAACACATGTCTTAAGGCTCCCCTGAAACAGGTTTGAGGTCAATTGATTTTTTCCCTTGGAGAAGGAGCCAGTCTCATAACAAGGGGTATTCCTGTTCCCACTAGGGAGCACCAGGCCTAATGGGCAATATTTCAATGCAGTCGTGTTTAGGCAGGGATACCTCACATACTTACCAAAATATGAAATAGATTGAACATTGTATGAGGGAGTTATTAGTCATTTTCTGAACATCGTGTTTTGCCAAAAAATGACCGACTCTGGCACCCTGCCCAAGTCAGACTCGTGAATGAAATTGCACTTTTGAAAACTTATAATCTCATATGTCTCCTGAACAGTCTAACCAATTTTGAAGACAAACCAACCAACGTCCTTGGCGACAAGGTCTCAAATGTGCACCCTGTAAATCGATAAAAATTTCACATTCAATCAAAAATTTCCAATGTCCTGTTGGGTGTGGAATATGGGTGCAAGAGACTTTTTGGAGCAGTTTTGCACAAGGTATTGACTCCCCAAATTTTACTGCTCTATGTTGAAAAAACCTAAACGGAGAGGCCTTTTTAAAAAACTCAAAAGGGCGCTACTGAGCCATTTTGTTGCATTTTTTTCGCAACAATGCAAAATCATCAAAATTTACGCAAAGCCACATGTATGTGCAAATTTTGGTGAGTTTTCAAGCATGTTCAGGCCTCCGAATTGGCCATTTTCATTTGCCCAGAAAAAAAAAATTAATAATAATCCTTTGCATTACAATAGGGCTCTCGCACGTTTAGTGCTCGGGCCCTAATTAGAATCATACTTTGAGACCACCATATACAACAATTTGGCAAAGCGCAGATGATGAGAAATTAGTCTTTTAATCTGCCGTTTAGCCCCGCCTGTCATTATAGCGCTCTGGCGTCCCCAGCTGGAGGATGACCTCGGCAGAGTCATGATTTCATTTTAGTTTTAGAATTCAGCCCATTGAGGGGGAGATTCAGAAAAATCATGTTTACCACAGTGGGGGGAGGATCCCCTTTTTCATGGCCAGGGTGAATTGGTAGGGGCTTAAAAGCATGATGGTTGCATGATCACAACTGTGTTCCCTCACTTAGATACAGGGGGTGTCTCACATTACTCCAGTCTCCCCTATACAGTGGGGCAAATAAGTATTTAGTCAACCACCAAAAGTTCTCCTACTTAAAAAGATTAGAGAGACCTGTAATTGTCAAAATGGGTAAATCTCAAGCATGAAAGACAGAATGTAAAAAAAAAAATAAAAAAAAAAAGCACATTGTTTGATTTTTAAAGAATTTATTTCCAAATTAGAGTGGAAAATAAGTATTTGGTCACCTACAAACAAGCAAGATTTCTGGCTGTCAAAGAGGTCTAACGAGGTCTAACGAGGCTCCACTCGTTACCTGTATTAATGGCACCTGTTTTAACTCATTATTGGTATAAAAGACACCTGTCCACAAGCTCAGTCGGTCACACTCCAAACTCCACTGTGGCCAAGACCAAAGTGCTGTCGAAGGACACCAGACACAAAATTGTAGACCTGCACCAGGCTGGGAAGACTGAATCTGCAATAGGTAAAATGCTTGGTGTAAAGAAATCAACAGTGGGAGCAATTATAAGAAAATGGAAGACAAACAAGACCACTGATTATCTCCCTCGATCTGGGGCTCCATGCAAGATCTCACCCCGTGGCGTCAAAATTATAACAAGAACGGTGAGTAAAAATCCCAGAACCACACGGGGGGACCTAGTGAACGACCTACAGAGAGCTGGGACCACAGTACCAAAGGCTACTAACAGTAACACAATGCGCCACCAGGGACTCAAATCCTGCACTGCCAGACGTGTCCCCCTGCTGAAGAGAGTATACGTCCACGCCCGTCTGCGGTTCTCTAGGGAGCATTTGGATGATCCAAAAGAGGACTGGTAGAATGTTTTATGGTCAGATGAAACCAAAATAGAACTTTTTGGTAGAAACACAGGTTCTCGTATTTGGAGGAGAAAGAATACTGAATTGCATCCGAAGAACACCATACCCACTGTGAAGCATGGGGGTGGAAACATGCTTTGGGGCTGTGTTTCTGCAAAGGGACCAGGAGGACGGATCTGTGTAAAGAAAAGAATGAATGGAGCCATGTATCGAGAGATTTTGAGTGAAAATCTCCTTCCATCAGCAAGGGCATTGAAGATGAGACGTGGCTGGGTCTTTCAGCATGAGAAAGATCCCAAACACACAGCCAGGGCAACAAAGGAGTGGCTTCGTAAGAAGCATTTCAAGGTCATGGAGTGGCCTAGCCAGTTTCCAGATCTCAACCCCAGAGAAAATCTGTGAAGGGAGTTGAAAGTCCGTGTTGCCCAATGACAGCCCCAAAACATCACTGCTCTAGAGGAGATCTGCATGGAGGAATGGGCCAAAATACCAGCAACAGTGCGTGAAAAACTTGTGAAGAGTTACAGAAAACGTTTGTCCACCGTTATTGCCAACAAAGGGTACATAACAAAGTATTGAGATGAACTTTTGGTATTGACCAAATACTTATTTTCCACCATGATTTGCAAATCAATTCTTTAAAAATCAAACAATGTGATTTTCTGGGGGGGGGGTTCCCCCATTCTGTCTCTCATAGTTGAGGTTTACCTATGTTGAAAATTATTAATTTTCAAGTGGGAGAACTTGCACAATTAGTGGTTGACTAAATACTTATTTGCCCCACTGTATATATACACGTATGTATATATATAATGAGGTCTGAAATTCCAATCATACTGTAGATGCCACTCATAGAGACATAATCTAAAAATACACCCAGAAATCACATTGTATGATTTTTTTTTTTTTTAATAATTTATTTGTAATTTACTGGGGTTCATAAGTATATGTACCCCTGAGAATCAGCAATAATTATGACACTCAAAGAGTTGTTAGTCTACCTTAAAAAAGTACACCTTTAGCCCATGAGTAATCGCCCACCCACCACCTGTTTGAGCTCAATATTGTCAGTATTGCGTGCACCCCATAGTCAGTCATAATCCAACTGCTACCATAGGCAAGACCAGAGCGCTTTCGAAAGACACCAGAGAAAAAAATGGTTGCGCTCCACAAAGTTGGAAAAGGCGGGACAATTGGAAAGCAGCCTGGTGAGAATAAATCATCAGATGCAGCAATTGTTAGAAAATGGAAAATGCTAAACATAACTGATAATCTACTTTAAAATCTCTAATGTAAAATCTCTCCTTGTTGATAATCACTCATGATGAGAAAAGTGAGGGCTCAGCCTAGAACTACACAGCAGGAGCTGGTCAATGACCTGAAGAGACCTGGATGCATAGTTTCAAAGGCTACTGTCAGTAGAACACTACAGTGCAATGTTTTGAAATCATGCATTGCTCAGAAGGTTCCCCTGTTGAAGCCACAAGTGAAGGCCTGTCTGAAATTTGCCAGGGACCATCTGAATGATACATAGGGGTCATGGGAGAAGGTCTTGTGGTCAGATGAGACCAAAGTAGAACTTTTTGGTGCAACCTTTACTCATCGTGTGTGGAGGAAAAAGAAGTAGGAGTACAATTCTATGAACACCATCCCCACTGTGAAGTATGGGGGTGGAAACCTCATGCCTTATACCTCAGGCCTTGCCAGTTTCCAGACCTCAATCCAACAGAAAATCTTTGGATGGAGCTGAAACTTCGTGTTTCTCAACGACAGCCCCGAAACCTGACAGATCGAGAGAAGATTTGTGTGGAAGAATCGTTCAAAATCCCTTTTTTCATATGTGAAAACCTGGTGAAAACTACAGAAAACATATGACCTCTGTAATAGCAAACAAAGGCTTCTGCACTAAATATTAGCACTGATTTCAGGGGTACAGATACAGTGGGGAGAACAAGTATTTGATACACTGCCAATGGGAAAGTATCAAATACTTGTTCTCCCCACTGTACTTATGAACCCCAGTAAATTACAAATAAAATTACTGAAAAATCATACAATGTGAGTTCCGGATTTTTTTTTTTAGATTATATCTCTATAAGTGGAAATGCAACTATGATTAAAATGTCATTCCTTCAGGGGTCACCACAGTGAATCAGTTGTCTCCATCTAACGCTGTCCTCTACATCCTCTGCTCTCACACCTACCTTCATGTCCTCATTAACTATATCCATAAACCTCTTCTTTGGTTGTCCTGTAGACCACCTGCCTGGCATATCCTTTTGCCAATATACTCACTATCTCTCCAATGGACATGCCCAAACCAACTCAGTCTGGCCTCTCTGACTTCCAAATCCTCTAACATGCGCTGTCACTCTGACACGCTCATCCCTGATCCTATCCATCCTGGACACCCCATGAAATATTCAGTTCTTTATCAAGAAATGTTCATATATCAATGTCTGATCTTGTTTTTCTTTGTCTCTGGAAAAGAAAGTGATTTAATTCCAGGTAAACGACAAAAATAAATATTGTTTTACTCATTAAACCAAATATATCAACAAAAATGCATGTTCTAACTGATGGAAAAGTTAGGACACGCTACCACCTAATAGTTCGTGTTACCCCCTTTGGCTAAAATAACTTTAGTGAGACGCTTTTTATTAGCCATCTACCATTTTTTGACATCGGTCTGAAGAAAGTCCTCCTTAACTCCTTAAAACAGAATACTTTCAGCTGCGAGATGTTTGAGAAGTTTCTTGCATGTACAGTCCGTTTCAAGTCATCCAACAGCATCCCAATGGGATTAAGATCTGGGCTTTGACTCGGCCGTATCTAGATTCTCCATTTCTTCCTTTTCAGTCGGTCCTTGGTGGATTTACTGGTATGTTTTGGGTCATTGTCATGTTGCAGGGTCCAGTTTCGCATCAGCTTTAATTTTGACACAGATGATCTCACATGCTCCTCAAGCACCCCTCTGATACACGATAGAATTCATGGTAGATTCTATGATGGTGAGCTGGCCAGGTCCTGCTGAAGCAAAGCATCCCCAAACCATGAAACTTCCAACTCCATGCTTCACAGTTGGTATAAGGTTCTTTTCCTGGAATGCTGTATTGAGTTTACCCCAAAACATGTCGTCTGTTCTAGTGTCCAAATAATTCTATTTTAGATTCATCTGTCCAAAGAGCATTATTCCAGAAGTCCTGGTCTTTGTCTACATTCAGTCTGGCAAACTACAGTCTGGCCTTCATGTTTTTCTTGGAGAACAAAGGTTTCCTCCTTGCGCACCTCCCATGAAAGTTAAACTTGTGAAGTCTCTGTCTGATTGTAGAGGCATGTACTTTCACATCAACAGTAGCAAGAGCCCGCTGTTGGTTCAGTGATGACATTTTAGGGTTTTTGGAGACTTCTTTTAGCATCTTGCCGTCTGCTCTCAGGGTGAACTTGCTTGGACGGCCAGACCTGGACATGTTGCCAGTTGTTTTGAATGTCCTCCACTTGCTACACTATTTTCGAGACAGTGGAATCGCTGATTTTATATTCTCTTGAAATCTTTTGAAATCCCTTACCAGACTCATTAGCGTCTACAATCTTCTTTCTGAAGGCCTCAGACAGCTTCTTTGATCTCACCATGGTGTTTTCTCTCACTTCAACAGTCAGGGGCACACCAAACTAAATGTGAGGTTTTCTAGATCAAAACACTGGGTCATGATTAGGGATGGGAATTGATACGATTTTTACGATTTCGATTCCATTATCGATATTGCTTTACGATTCGATTCTTTATCGATTCTCTTACCGATTCTAATTTCGGGAAAAAGAAGAACAAACATTTTGATTGGCATCGAGTTTGTTTAATCAGAAGCCACAACCTTACAAACTCACAACGAGGTCAAAAGAGGCCCAAAGCCTCAATGTTAACTGTGGCAATAAGTGGCAAATGCACAAGAATGTGTAACATTTTACTGAAACATTTTTCTAATAGAAATAAAAATATTGGTATATATTGGCATATAGGTCGTTGTTCTGCCTTTGGCAATATATGTGAAAGCATGGGTCCCCAAACTTTTTCCTGTGAGGGCCACATAACTTTTCCCTTCTCTGATAAGAGGCCGGGGTCAGTTTGTAACAGAAAAAGTGTGACGATTGCAGGAGTGCGTAAATGTAAAAAAAATATTGTTTTTCAGAAAGCCACAATCAAATAACCCTCTGTGGATTCTTCACGGAACAAAAGTAAATAAAATAAAAATAATAATATAATAATAATAAATAATAATAGCACTATTAATTAAATAGATAATAACCAAATAACCCTCTCTGAGTTATTCACTGAAAAAGGCCAGGAAATAAATAACACTACTCAGGCAGAAAAAAACAAAAAAAATCCAAAATGCTCTCTGGAATTGTTCAGGGGGCCGGACCAAATATGGAGCCGCGGGCCGTAGTTTGGGGACCCCTGTTTTCATTTACCAGTATATTGAAATGCATGCCTTTTAGTTGTTATGGTGCTTTCACGCTCAAGTGGTGGCGCTCTTGCGCTTCCTCGCGCGAAGAAGAACGCGCTCACGTGAAGAAGAGCGCGCTTACACGCGAAGAAGAAGAAATGCCGCATCCAAGCGAGTGAGTGAGTTAGTGAGAAAGGGAAACACTGCCACGAGCCTATGTTCTTTGTTAATGTTTGTAAAGTATCTACAGAGGCAACGCCTGTATGTATCATCTTCTGTGTTGTTGTTGTGTATTTCCACTCGCGATCGGACACTTAAATCCAGTTGTGTAGTGGTTTAAACGATGTGCTAATGCTAGCGAACGCTTGCTAACTGTTTGTTATTACTGTGTAAGCAGCTAATCATCGCTGATTTACGTTGATGCAAACCTGTTTGTTATTGGAGACGAAATTGATTTGTTTCATTTCTATTTTTAGTTTCAAGTGATGGTTGAATAAAGTCAGCAAACTTTACCACCGTCTTCTGCATCGTCATTTGGGAGTTTAGCTAGCTGTATAGCCAGGACTGAGCCTTAGCGTCTCGGTGAGGACAGTGCAGTCTATTCCCTCCCGATGCAGTTATCTCCACCTTGCAATGACTGCAAGTCGCTTTGTTGTAATTTTTCCTCGTGAAGTGAAGACACACTTTCGAGCGTTCGAACCTACGTGCTGTCATTGTTATGTTTACGGCGGCAATGCTCGTGCTAAACTATCGTAACCTTTCATTTTCACCCTTTTTCCTGGTGAAGTGTAGCCAAACGAGTGGTTCTTGGCGCCATGCTAGTTTGATGCGTCTGGAAAACAAGACATGTCACGACGCAATGTACGTCTTTAGTGATCGTTAAAGGGATCGTTAAGGCTTTTTCATTGTGATGTCGAGGCCTCGAAACACTCGAAACCGGTTCGGAATTGGAATCGGATTTCGATTCCCATCCCTAGTCATGATGTTAATCATGTGCATCTGTGATACACTTGTGCGTGATTTTAGCCATTTTAAGTGGGATTCAATATGGGGGTGTCCTGATTTATTCCTCAACAGAAATTGCATTAATTTAAAAATACATTTAACAGAAAGTTATAAATATCTTTTTTTCCAGTTTTAGTTCTATTACTTGACTCTCCCTAGAGTTTTAAAACTGATATTAAATATTCATATGACCAAATATGTTAGAAAGCACAAAGGCTTCCATAGGGTGTTTTTTTCACATGAATGTATTGGTTGATTATCAGTTTGTCAAAACTGAGAAAATGTTTTGTTAGTATTTGAATGGAAAAGAGAAAGAGAACCATCCGTGTGTGGGCGTGTGTGAGTTTATTCAAGTATTACTTATCATGAGAAGAAGAACACCATATCCCAGAAATGCAAACACCACCTCCAAATATAAATCAGAAGAATGTTATTTTGTTCATTGGAAGGTAGAGATTTACCGTAATTTTCGGACTATAAGGCGCACCTGACTATAAGCCGCCACCCACCAGAGATGACACGAAAAACAGCATTTGTTCAAAGATAACCCGCGCTGGACTATAAGCCGCATTGTACTACGAATATTTTCCCCCAAAAGAGTTTAAATGGAAACACTTTATTTGACAGCGGCATCATAAGACTGTCATAAGACCAAATGAACCCCCATGAAGCTTTGAACCAATTGGCTGCAAATCTTCATTGCTTCAAGAAAATTCATTTGGCCATCACTGCTCCCTTGGAGGAGACAGTCAACCTCTGCGGCCACCTGCTGTCAACACTGTTATCGACCAACATGCCTCCTAGTATGCATTGCAGCGCAACAGATGTAAATAGCAATCAAAATTCATGTTCTGTGCTAATTATTTCTTCAAATACTGTTCCAGTTGTTTAATTTATTGCTAGTTATGGTATTTGGTAACACTTTATTTGACAGTGGAGCTACAAGACTGTCATAAGACGATCATAATTATGACATGACACGGTCATGATCATTAATGAATGCTTATAACAGATCTTTTAGTGTCATTTTTTTACCTCAGTTTTAAATGGCTGTAAAAGATCGGTGATGGATATAAATGAAGTTAGTGAGATAATTTGCTGGATGACACTGAATGTCATCTGTCATAAGCATTCAGTAATGCCCATGATAGTGTCATAATTATGACGGTCTTATGACGTCTTACCTATTAATCCAAATAAATCAACAAATAAGCTGCACCGTACTATAAGCAGCAGGATTCAAAATGAGGGAAGAAAGTAGCGGTTTATAGTCCGAAAATTACGGTACCCAATGGTCAGGAGAGCCTTAATATGTCAGCAGGTAGATCCCAACATACAGACATAAAGTTAAAAAAAATCTCCAGATAATACTTGAAAAATGGAACGCAGGGTGTATTTTTTTTTTTTTTTTTTTAAGGAAAAGGGTGGGGGAAAACGTACGTAAACTAGAGATAGAATTGACCTTAATAATATTTCTCTTACTCTAGTTATTTCCAGTACTCCATCGCAGGGTTTGATAAAAGGATTATGCAACCAGCTTTCTGCAGCCAAAGTCAAATCTGGATATAGAAGGAGAGCTGTTTGATTAAATAATTCTTGTTTCCTTTCTGCCAAGCTAGCAGTCCTCTTTGGAGAAAGTCAAAAATCAGCATTATGCCAGATTTATACATGTGCGCAGACTGTCTGTAGAATTTGGTCTGCCAAAGCCAAATGTTAGGCTGTGTCTGTCAGGGGGGGAAAAACGGAGACAAAATGAGAACAAATTGAAGAAATATTCTTATATCACAAGTATGTTTGAATGTTTTATTAATTGGATGAAAATTATGTGGATTTGATTGAATCATTTGAAACAAATGTCCCTCGATTTACTGACAAATGGGTGAGCAGTTGCCAAATAACATAAACAAAAAAATACTTCAAAAGTTCCCAAGACACTTAACCCCTTTCAAAAGAGTTCTTGAGACAGAATTTGTAAATTGAAGTATTACATAGCCTGGTTGTTTCGGTCAGGATCTCATGGGTTATGAGGTTTGCTGTTTGAGATGCAAATTGATCTAAAACCTTTTCATTTACAAATAAGAATGGATTGAAAATGCTCATATGACAAAAGCAATAGCCCATTTCATTTGTCGTTATCAAGAATGATCAGCAGACGGCGCAGACTGTCATTTTGACATTTGACCTTCGAGTTTAGTTATCATAACAGGGTTGCAACCCCACAACCTGCTTTCATTACTTTAGACTCCTCCAATCAGCCCTGCTCTGATAAAGCCCTCTGGCACGGAGCGGAATACTTGAAGTGAAATTAGATTTATATGTGTGTGCCACTATTGTTGTGAGTACATGCATGAACATGTACAGTATGTTAGTTCTGTGACATACGATAACTCATGGAATAGTCCCAATGGGAAAAAAAATTGTTTTGTTTTTTTCTCTCCATGCTTCCTCATATTCAGGGACTAATCATTCATCACTTAGGTTCATAGCAGAGTTAAAATGAAGCGATAGCACAGGTTGGGGTTCAACAGCAGCACAGCTTTACACAAAGGAGTCTATAATGCTAATACTACAACAAGTAATAATAAATTTGAAAAAATACACACACAATTTGTCACAGTATTATTTGTAGGGGTGTGACAATATATTGAAAACATGTTCATGGTTTTATGGTTTCTATCATTGTTGCAAGGATTAATGGAGACAAATTAACTGTTTTGATTTTGAAATGGGCAGCGTGCTTAAGTCCATTAGCAGTCGAGCTACTTTGTTTAGCGGTTTGTTTTTCAAGGACAGCCCAAGCGAACATTTAATAAATACTTTTTTTTTTTTAACCTGTCCTGTTCAGCTGTTTAACACGGAAAATGGATATCTGAGTGTTCGGGTACTGCTTGTCATTGACAATGTCATAGGATAAACTGTCTGTGCTTGATTGGTAGGAAGAAAAACCAGGATCAACAGCGGCCCTTGAGGACCGGTTTGGTATTTACAGGTTACTTACTGTTGATTTGGAATCACTTCCTATTCATTGGGGGACAAGTCACTTACTGTTTAGTATCCCAAAATCAGGACGTGAATTGTGAATCTATGGTATCGTTTTCATGCCGCCGGTGTAGGTAGACAATCCGCTCGGGATTGACAGTGAAGTTCCGTTATTCTCGCTATATGATTGGCAGGACGTGGCCCGTAAATGCCCCAAAATGAACAGGATGTCCCTGAAAATCAACGGGAAATTACCTGGCACGCCCCCAAATTAATTCGCTGCCTCTGACAGCCATACACGTCCGATCCGTTTGAAGTGGGAGGGATGGCAGTTCATTTGCTGCCACCCTCCAACTTCAAATGGATCAGACGTCAACTAGTGATTAACACCTCAGTAAAGTTCACCCTTCATTTATTTTATATAAATTTGCGTCTGATGGGGGGGCCAATTTCACGGAGTTGTTTTATAAATTCATTCCAATTTACAGCATAAGGATGAAGAGAGCTTGTTTTTCCGTTCATTAGTTATTATTGTAGTATACCATAGAATGATTTCCTTACCAATGTATCAATAATTGTAATTGTATTGCCAAATCATGAGATCATCATTATCGTGAGCTTTGTATCGCAAATTGTAACATATTGTAAGGTACCCAGAGGTTTTCTCACATTTGAATGGATGTGAAAGATGGGGACATAAATTGAGTTAGTGATAAAATTTGCCGGATGACACTTAATGACCTCTGTCATAAGCATTCATTAATGCCCTTGACAGGGTCATGTCATAATTATGACGGTCTTGTGACAGTCTTATGACGCCGCTGTCAAACCGAACGTTTAAGTCGTTTTTCCAAGAAATTCAATCAATTTTAATCATAAAAATGGTTGATATGTTTTGTGTACAGGACAATGGTTAATAAGTGTTGTGAAGGAAATTGTTCCAACACCACCGCTGCTAATATAAACCTCAATTTTTATCCATCTAACAAAGCAGTGAGTTTACACTTCAAATTTCTAATGTCTTAATCAGATTCGTTTTCTTAAATCTAGTCAAACAATCTTCTCCATCTTGTTTTGAGTGTTAAAGATTAGTTAAAAGATTAATGCGTTAGATTATTCCACTTACTATACTTTAACTAAATATAAGTATTTGTCTTTATTTAACCGATCCATCTAGTTGGTAATTTTGGTATTTTTTTATTTGTTGTTGTGTTTTTTTAATTGTTTTTTTGTCATGCGATTTGTCATTTTTTGTTTTTTGATTTGCTGTTGTGTGTTTCAATTTGCTGCTGTTTTTCGATTTGCCGTTGTTTTTCAGTTTGCCCTTGTGTTTTTTTATTTACCATTGTGTTTGGCACTTAACGGCCACCGTATAATCAGCAGGAAAACAGAACACTATTTTCAATTAATTACAGCCACCAGGACGCCATGAGCTGAATGTAAAAAATGTTGTCAGAGTTTAGAGGACGCTCGGCGCTGGCATTAGCCCATTGCTAATGCTAATGCGAATGCTATGCTAAGGCTAGAACGTTACATTTGGTGTGTGATGATCACTCAGCACAGACCTTTAACTCATTCACTCCCAGCTATTTTCAGCGGAGCAAGGCCCTTCGCTCCCGGCCGTTTTACTGGATTTTGACTGATTTTGCAAGGCCCACAGAAAATTCTGTTCTATTGCTATGTAAACATGGAATCCACCAAAAGAAAGATTAGACTCTCTTCTTTCAGCAGAAAAAAAGTAAGTTCATATCTTTCCCCATTCTTTAGAAATCAGCATTAGAAAATACAGTGCCTTGCAAAAGTATTCGGCCCCCTTGAATCTTGCAACCTTTCGCCACATTTCAGGCGTCAAACATAAAGATATGAAATTTAATTTTTTTGTCAAGAATCAACAACAAGTGGGACACAATCGTGAAGTGGAACAACATTTATTGGATAATTTAAACTTTTTTAACAAATAAAAAACTGAAAAGTGGGGCGTGCAATATTATTCGGCCCCTTTACTTTCAGTGCAGCAAACTCACTCCAGAAGTTCAGTGAGTATGAAAACCAAGGAACACACCAGGCAGGTCCGAGATACTGTTGTGGAGAAGTTTAAAGCCAGACTTGGATACAAAAAGATTTCCCAAGCTTTAAACATCTCAAGGAGCACTGTGCAAGCCATCATATTGAAATGGAAGGAGCATCAGACCACTGCAAATCTACCAAGACCCGGCCGTCCTTCCAAAATTTCTTCTCAAACAAGGAGAAAACTGATCAGAGATGCAGCCAAGAGGCCCATGATCACTCTGGATGAACTGCAGAGATCTACAGCTGAGGTGGGAGAGTCTGTCCATCGGACAACAATCAGTCGTACACTGCACAAATCTGGCCTTTATGGAAGAGTGGCAAGAAGAAAGCCATTTCTCAAAGATATCCATAAAAAGTCTCGTTTAAAGTTTGCCACAAGCCACCTGGGAGACACACCAAACATGTGGAAGAAGGTGCTCTGGTCAGATGAAACCAAAATTGAACTTTTTGGCCACAATGCAAAACGATATGTTTGGCGTAAAAGCAAGACAGCTCATCACCCTGAACACACCATCCCCACTGTCAAACATGGTGATGGCAGCATCATGGTTTGGGCCTGCTTTTCTTCAGCAGGGACAGGGAAGATGGTTAAAATTGACGGGAAGATTGATGCAGCCAAATACAGGAACATTCTGGAAGAAAACTTGTTGGTATCTGCACAAGACCTGAGACTGGGACGGAGATTTATCTTCCAACAGGACAATGATCCAAAACATAAAGCCAAATCTACAATGGAATGGTTCAAAAATAAACGTATCCAGGTGTTAGAATGGCCAAGTCAAAGTCCAGACCTGAATCCAATCGAGAATCTGTGGAAAGAGCTGAAGACTGCTGTTCACAAACACTCTCCATCCAACCTCACTGAGCTCGAGCTGTTTTGCAAGGAAGAATGGGCAAGAATGTCAGTCTCTCGATGTGCAAAACTGATAGAAACATACCCCAAGCGACTTGCAGCTGTAATTGGAGCAAAAGGTGGCGCTACAAAGTATTAACGCAAGGGGGCCGAATAATATTGCACGCCCCATTTTTCAGTTTTTTATTTGTTAAAAAAGTTTAAATTATCCAATAAATTTTGTTCCACTTCACGGTTGTGTCCCACTTGTTGTTGATTCTTGAAAAAAAATTAAAATTTTATATCTTTATGTTTATAGCCTGAAATGTGGCGAAAGGTTGCAAGGTTCAAAGGGGCCGAATACTTTTGCAAGGCACTGTAGCTTAGTTTGAGCAATTTTCCAATTTCTGATGAGAAAACAAAGCAATTGAGCTTTTTGTAAAAGCATACATTTCAAACATAACTTTGACTTTGTCACAGCTATTTTTCACTTTTGTGACATCCCAAACATCTGAATAATGTTTTCGTTCTACAAAATAACATAAACAACAAGACAAATAGTGCTTTTGATCGCAAAGTAACAATTTATTTACACATAATTGAACTGTTGAACTATTTGCGCACATAACAACGGGGAAGGCTCTCAGCTGCTCCCTGTTGAATGCGGTGGCTCCCAGTAATCTGATGAGTCCGGATCAAGCTCAATCTCACTTTTTTCATCATCTTCATGGTTGGTTTCAACCTCGGGCTCAGGAGTAACGCAACGTGAGCTCCGCAGAACGCGTGTGGAACCTGACGCCGCCACCGTCTGTCTCATCAAGATTTTTTTTTTAAATCCTTCTTTGATGATAGTTTTGTTTTCTTTTCAAACAGTCCTCCAGTGTCGTTTCCCTTTTTTCCGATCGTTCTCCACATTTTTCTCAAATTCTCACGCGTCTTCACAAGATCCCTCCAACTTCCATTTCCTGACTATTTTTCTTCACTTCCTTTCTTCGCCCGAGATGATTTCTTACAAAATGCGCTACTGCCCTCCAGTGGCCAGTTTTATTGCTTTAAAATGAGTTTTGAGCATTGTGCATTGCAGTTTAAGTGCAACAGAACCTAGAGATGCCTCTTGTCAAAAAACGTAAAAGACGTATAAATAAGTTTTGGGGACACTGAAACAATTAAAAATAGAACGTATTTAAACGTTTTGGGGAGCAAATGAGTTAAAGGCTAAAGCAACATTGCATTTTCTCTCTGGCCAAGAAAACAAATCTTACCGTGTGTGCAAGCCTGCATGGAGACTAGAGACGACACACTGGTGAGTGCGGAAGGGCGCAGCAAATCACGAGTGACACAACTAGACACTAATTGTGAACATGTGATGGAAACTATTACGCATTTTCGTCTCATAAGCAGAAAACTGGCATTCGTCTCGTTACGTTTTAAGCCGGAGTTATGCTTCTGCGTTGTGGTGACAGCGTAGCGACTACGGCCTAAATCAGCATTCGATAGTTTTGTGGAAGGGAACAAGTTGCTCTGTAATTCACCGCCAAACTACTAAAGGGGTGTGGCGTTGTGTTTGTACAGTTTTGGGGGACTCTTGTCGACTTCCTCTAGTTTTTTTCCGATTACACAACAATGCCAACACAGATGGAACGCTTGAATGCAGATCTTCAGCTCATCAACAATGAACAATGTCAAGTTCAAAAATAGACCCTTAGGTAGACATTTGTAAAATTACCCAAAAATAAGGAGAGAAGACACTCAGTTTTCTTGGCCAAGGAGAGCAAGGAGGGACTAGACAGAGAAATGCTAGATTACGCTGTATAGTCACCAAAATTGATCTAAAGAAAAATCCTCCTTGCTCTTTTTATTAGGGGTTTGTCCTAACACAGAAGGGTGCCGCCCTAAAGGGAGGGGGTAAGCAAGCTGGAGACACCCATGTGATTTTGGTTGGCTATCTGTGAGCATGTAGGTGGAACTAACTAAATACACGTGTGTAAGCAAGGGCACTTAGGTAAAATGGTCAGAATGACCCAGACACTTCAGTTATGCAACGCTGCGGCCATGGAAGATGTCCTCGAATGGAAGATTGTCCTCGAAAGTCTAGACCAAAGTCCAGACGTAAGATGCTGAAGATGTCCTAGAAGGTCTAGTTACGCAATGTTGCGGCCATGAAGCAAGGCAGTTGTCACACCGACCCTTTTTAACACTTTGTAACACTTAAACATTATACCTAGTATAGCAAGCAATAATCATTTACTGGTTATATCAAATAAGAAAAAATATGGCAATATGTATTATGTATGTATTAGGTATATATGAGCACAAGCAAATATTCAATCAATCAAGCAAATATTCAATCAACCCTCGATAATTAACTCAACAAACAACAAATGTTGATCATATAAATGTTGAGGCACAGAAAACGGTTACGGAGGTGGTCGTTAGCCCAAGAATGTTTGTAAATGGCGGTGATTCCGCGCTGAACCGGAAATAACAGTCTGAGCAGACCAATCACAGTCCATTTGCGTCACGTCACCACACGTTGATGCGACGCGTAGTCAGAATTTTGTGAAGCTGCACGTCACGCTACAGCGGAGGGTCGTAAATCGGGTCTGCCTTGACGGCTTAGTCTCCCAAAACACATTTTAGCTTGTCATCGTCTCATCGTCAACATGAAAAAAGTGTTTGTTGACGAAATATTTTCATTATCGTCCCATTGTTGACGAAAACAGCACTTCTTTAAACTAATACCAAAGTAAGTTGGGTGACACTAAAAAGAAACCTTTATGTGAGTTTAATTTGCTTAGTGTATTATCCATTCGACTTTGGATCTTAAAAGTCAAAGGGAAACAAAAGGTGTGTACAGGCAGTCTTCATCAGTGTTATTAATTTTACTTTAAAAAAGTAATTAATTATAGTTACAAATTATTCCTCCCAAAAAGTAATTGCGTTAGTAACTCAGTTACCTGAATGTAAGAGTAATTAGTTACTTGGCAAATTACCTGGTGATAATTTTCATGTCCCCCCCCCCCCTCAAAATAAATAAATAAATAAATAAACAAATAAATAAATAAATAAAGGTCGAACTATCTGAATTTTAAAAGGATTTTGGGACAATTGGCTCTAGCCCAATTCTTTACCCTAATTTACCTTTTACCCTGAATCAACCGTTAAAAGTTGTTAAAATTGCTCCCATTATTGCATTAGTTCCCTTCTGTCTACTTTCGACATGTGAAAGTTTTAAACTGTTTCATCATTTAAAGATAGATTCAAGTCAAGATTTTGCCGATTTAGGAGTATTTTAGATCAAAATTTATTTAGGTTCGCTTGGAAGATTCTGTACAAGAGCCTTCCTAAGAAGTCTACTGCTTTAAGATGGCGGCTGTTTACTAACTTCGCATCTAGTTATATATATATATATATACATTGGATATCTACCATATCATGTGGGCATACTTTGTAGGCTATCGGCTACAGTCAGGTATTATTGGAGTCACCTAGCATCGTGTTTGCTCCTCCCCACTCCTGCTCTGCTCTGTCGTCTCGGTGAGTCCGTCTCCCTCAGACTTTTCTTGCGTCATTCAACCAATATAGTAACGCATAGTAACGCACGCCGTTCCATCTTCAGTAACGGTAAAGGCGTTACCAAGATTAGAAAAGTAATTAATTAGATTACTCACTACTGAAAAAAATAACGCCGTTAGTAACGCCGTTATATTGTAACGCCGTTATTAACAACACTGGTCTTAATGTTTCATGTCAAAAAGCTAAAGAAGCAGCAACCTGATGGGCAGAATCTCTACAATTTTCAGTGAGCTCTTTAGTCAGGAGAAAAATCGTATCAGTTCCATTTATCATAACCGGGCTAATTCAAGGCAAACTGTAGCCTCTGAATCATCCAGTTGAAGAAAAAAATGTTTCTTACTCATCATTAATGACCAGCAGATCAACAACTCAAGTACTCAAAAAGTTTGCTAAGCATTTAAAGATCACTTAATTGAAAAACGAACAATCACATTATACAATACTAATGCAAAGACCAACTGCAACTCACAAAACAATCAAATTCACAGCACATGACACCAAAGTCAAAACCTAATCAAGTTATCCTCATGAGCTGAAGAAAGCGGTCCCTAAAGTTACTTATTGTCATTCCTAATCACTCCTGTGACTCATAATAAGTCACACAACTTTTCATGCATCTCTGTTTATGCAGTTCCCAGAAGGCATTGCCTTTAAAACTCTCGCTCGCTTGCTCTCTTTCCATCTCTCTCTGCAGTGGGCGAAAATGACGGGGGAAAACAAAACAACATTAGAAGACAAAACAAAGTCTAGAAATACCTTGCGGATGCCCAGAGGAAGACGCCGGGCAGACAGATGAGTAGATAGGTTTCCTCTGTCCTCTCTCAGCAGTCTCCTCTCCCGACGTGCTGAGGAGAGTGACTGCACACCGCCTGCCTGGCATATCTAATTAGAGCTAGGCTGTTGCCACTATCTGGCAGAGGATCTACCTCTCCAATCTCTCCTGACTCAATCTTCCCCATCTCTGATTTCCTTTTATATTTATGCTGGAATATTTAATTGTAGACAAAAGGTTACTCTGGGCTCTATTCACTGTGCACAGGCAGAATAATCTCCTTTAAAAGGCTTGACATTTCAGGCTTTTCAAAAGGGGCTGAAAAAAAATATATCCCCGCTTTTGTTAATCAATGAAGTAGAACTCCACCGAACAAAAGAATTAAATTGCTTGCTTGGGTTAATAAAACACACAGAAATAGCTGCTTCCTGCGGGCTTTTGTGCTTGAATTGACACTGGCTCAACATAAGCAACCCGCACTGTAATTCCATATGATTTAGGGGGCAAAACTAATATTTCGCCACACAGTTGGCAGTTTTTAAAGCCTATTGAAAAGGCAGCAAGTTGACCTAACTGGCTTGGCTGCCAGGGTAGCTGAACAGGCTCTGTATTAAGCAATGGTTTCTAAGCATTTTCTATATTGTGTCTGTGTGCTTTAGAAAAAAAACAAACAAACAAAAAGACAACAACATTGTAATCATGAAAATCATAGGATCAAAAATTAGGCTTTTCACTGTCCTATTCTGTATGCTGCTGACACGTTTTAATTCCCTGTGAGAAGATGGAGGTCATGTTTCGGTTTTAATGACGCCCATACAGATTGCAGATATTCATTGTATCCTCAGGCTCATCCTATACAGTAACCAGTTATCATATCAAGTCAAAAGACATCTATGTTGCAGATCATGCTCAGGAGTGTCAAAGGAACCAGCAAGTTCACTTGTACATTCTGCCAGACAGTGGTGGAATGTAACGAAGTATAAGCACTAATGTTGCACCGACACCATTTTTTGGCCGCGATATCAATACCTAGCTGTGCAGTATCGGCACATAATGGTACCAAACAGATACCACTCCGTTTATATATGGCGGAAAACACTCAGGTGACTTGAAGTTCCGCTCTGAGACCCCCGATTTGGCCAAGTTTCAAAATTGTCCTATATGCATGTGTGATACATCATTGGAAAGCTTAAAATCTCAATTTTCTGGGGAAAGAAAACACAGGAGGGCATTTAAAAAAAAAAATCCTAATTGGATGTGAGAGCACGCGAGAGCGTCATTAAAGACGCCACAATTTTAATGAGATAATATCGCGTACTTACCTCTTTTCGCTCAAAAACATGTAGCATGTGTCAAGAGTCAGACACAACTGTGAATGGCCACAGCCGGATTTTTGGAGGATTTTATTAGTGAAACATGGTAATATAACAAGGGTGCAGAAATTGCAGACATCAAGAAGTGGTCGAGATTTTCTTTTTTCATACATTTACCCTTTTGAAAGTGTTTATCTTTTAATTGTTTTTTGTTTGGATTGATTATCATCTACAATACTGGGGAAAATGTGACAGTAACGAAAAAAATACAGTTAAGCGATAGTTATGAGGTAGATATCCGTGACTTTTTTACAGATGCTAATTTTTTCATTGTGACATAATTTGTTTAAAAGTTTAAAATATGAGAATGAATAATCTTTTAAGTCATTTTTTAAAACTAAATATTAAACATCAATTAATGATTCTAAGCTAAAAATGACAGACGTTTTGAATGATAAATACGATTACTTACCTTCTTTTTATGGCTATGTTGAAACAAAAGCGGTTGCGCGATGTCTGCAAACTGGGGTTTCCAGGGTAAAACGGACAAATTAAAAATAGTTTGGGGGCTTAATACTAGCCCAACAGTAAGAAAGTAAAAACACATTCATAATAATAGACTCTGAATGAACTGAATAAACTTTTTTTAAACCTCTCAAAGGCCAAAGAGTGCAACTTTCATGAAATTATAAGTAATAATAATAATAATAACTGACCACAGCATCCTGTCTCTCTATTAGCCTCCCTCTTTGTGCACCAGCAGGGCCGTGTGGGGCCCCGAATGTCACGGGTTAAGTTACGTTTGGATCGTGTCGGGTCGGGCCAGACTTCTAACTTTTTAAAAAAATAAATATATGCAGTATTTATACTGTATATGTATGTATATCAAAACGATGTATGGATGTTAGACTAAGGAATACTTGTTATAAAATAAATAATTTGGTTAATACAGAGGATTTGCTGTATGGAAATTGCAAACAGGAGCCACAGACGCAGAGCCAGTGCATGCCTGCGCACGTGAACGCCGTGGCCCCACCCTCTTTTTAATCTTCCCCTTGGGCCCTTCGCGAGTCCGCATTCTGGTATTGCCTTTTCAATATGGAGCAGCAAGAAGTGAAAAACAAACAAAGACGGGGTAATTGAAAAGGCAAACATGCACCGGTAGGAGTAGGGTATGGAAAGGCTTCAAATTGATTGTTGAAGATGCTATACAGAAACCTGTGTCGGCTTCGCTGAATGACAATGAATGTGGCGCATTGCTCTCATACGAGAAATATATTTAACAAACTTTTCCAGTGTTATTTTGTTGTGTCAATGCATTTATAATGATCATAAAAATTGTAGACTATTTAAACATTTTTTTTCTGCCAACTCGAATAAATTAGAATAAATGTCAAATCCACTATCCACCTGAGAGAACAGACACACAAATATAAAAGATGTTGATTGAATATGCATCTTACAGTCTTGTTTAACTGGGATAATTCGTTACAAAAGACAGGCTTTAATTTGTTGTCATTATGCACAGGCATCGTCACATGTGTGATCACAAAAAACGCAACCTTTTTCCAAGCAGTGCTCTGTCCAGGTTTGACTGACGCATTGCATCCCTGCATTTCCTCCTTCTCCTGCCTCCTCACAAATAAAACATACCGTTTCTGGGTTGTTGATTTTTTTCGGGCAGGACTCTCAAAATAAAACATGAAATTTGGGGGGGAGGTTATGGCTCGGGCCTACAAATAAAGCATAAAATTTTGGGGTTTTCGGGCCCAAATCAAGTTAATTGATCGGGCTCGGGCCGGGTCGGGCTTTAATACCCGTGGACCGGGTCGGGTCAGGCTGGATTTTCTTAGGCCTGATCTTACCTCTACACACAACATAAAGTGTAGTGAGTGCAGGAGAAAAAAGGCTGTGTTCAGTGTTATCGGACCGGTAAATGGTATCGGCGCCCTGTTTGTTGGTACTCGCTGATATCGATACTACCATTTCATCAGTAATAAGTACATCGTTATTGTACTTAAGTACATTTTTGTGTATATGTTTCTTTATTTGAATACAAATATGAAGTGATACTTTTCACTTTTACTTCACCATATTTTACAGCAGGTATCGATACTTTTTACTCCACCACTTTTCAAATTGTCACCTGCGTTACATGTGGCTTTTATTTCTTTTTTTCTCTTTGTGAATTGATGGCTTCGTTTTAATGCCTCTGGTGTAGGTACACAATCCGGCTCAGTTGCACAATCTGCTCAGGGGTCTGTGCTTGACAGTGACGTTCCATAATTCTCCCTATATGATTAGCCAATAACGTCTATATAACGTCTATAACGTCTTTCACATCAAATATATTTATATTAACTGATTGAATTTGTCTATTTCATTCCCAAAAAATACACACCTTTTTTCATTTTGAAATTTCATTTACTGTATAAAAGAGTGTAATGGTATACAAACTAGAGCTGAAACGAATACTCAAGCAACTCGAGTAACTCGAGTTTAAAAACTGATCCGAGTAATTTTATTCACCTCGAGTAATCGTTTAATTTTGACAGCTCAAAGCATCACATTTTGCCCAGACGACTTTTAATGCGGGACAATGCGCTGATGTCACGTGCGTAGAGGAAGAAGCAATAAAAATAAAAAAAATAAAAACTTACTGCAACCGACAGCCACTACAAACGACACTGACGTTGCTAAAAACTAGCCCGCATGATGCTACAGTTGTAGCAGGTAGCGTCTGATGCGTCTCATAGAGATCACATGTATGTTGAACTAGATGCGAAATGACAGAGTCAGCGGCGTTAGTAAACAGCCGCCATCTTAAAGCAGTAGACTTCTAAGCGCTAATAAATAAGTTTAACGTTACTGTCACTCGCTCACGTAACGTTAGACCTGCGGAGGGCGAGGTTTCTATTTATTATGACCACTGTCGATGCGTGTGTAACGTGTCTTACATACAGGCTTTATCTAATCTGTGAAAACATAGCGCTATAGAGTGATGAGGGTGTAAAATAAAAACTTAATAATGCTAACTGTCAACTTTAGCTAAGTAGTCATTGCTGGATAAAACACCAAGTAGCACTGGTCCCTAATGTGCTCCAATACAGCAGGTATCATACATTTATTTTGAACACTGCAAAAACTCAAAATCCTATCAGGACACACAGTTTAGACTAACTTAAAATTTAACTAAAACTTAAAAATAGCTTGACACAAATAGAAATTCAATTGAAACACGTTGGAAAAACACCTAACTTTTAAGTGATGTGTGTTATCAAGCATAATGGCATTTTTAGGTAAGAAATATATATATATATATATTAGGGCTGTCAAAATTATCGCGTTAACGCGCGGTAATTAATTTTTTAAATTAATCACGTTAAAATATTTGACGCAATTAACGCACATGTCCCGCTCAGAAAGTATTCTGCCTTTTGGTAAATTTTACAGCAAGGCTTTTTATGCTGTCCAACAGCGAACTCTTGTGGTCGCTTTGCGACATGGTTTATTGTTTTCTTACCAGTTCATTATGGCTGCACGACGTCTCGGGCTGATAATGTTGTGCTTATATGATCCTTGGACAAGATTTGTCCGTAAGTATGGTTGTTGTAAAGAATGTACATATTATGTTAGTAAGCGAAATGTTATATTTTTTGTATGAGACGCTTTTTGTTTATGTTTAGTGAACCTGTATAGCGTGCTAAGCTAACGTTGTTGCTAATGCAATGCTTGTGTACTTTTATTTTGTAGTTTTACGACGGTCTAAAGAGGACAATGGTTTGAGACCATTTTATCAATAAATTAGATGAAAAAGGAAGAAGAATTATTAAGGCGTCGTTCACTAGCTGTCTAGCTTTGGAAAAAGTAGACGCTTCGGAGTGAGGACAGCATAGACAGATTTAAATGACAGTAGAGTGAAATGCCCACTACAGTCCTTATGTACCGTATGTTGAATGTATATATCCATCTTGTGTCTTATCTTTCCATTCCAACAATTTATTTTAGAGAATATATATATAATTTACAGAAAAATATGGCATATTTTATAGACGGTTTGAATTGCGATTAATTAATTTTTAAGCTGTAATTAACTCGATTAAAATTTTTAATCGTTTGACAGCCGTAACATATATATATATATATATATATATATATATATATATATATATGGGTTTTCCCATTGTCACTTACTGGGCAGGCTAGTGTCGGGCCACTTGCCGACCACTCCTGTACCGGCGCGTCACGGACACTCTGGTTGGAACCAATTGCCAACCGTCACATCAGGGCAGCGGGTGAACTTCGCCGTGTTGAATCACATTAAGCAGCAGGGCACCGTACTCCGGTGAATTGTCATTTTAATCTGTTTGAGCGGTGTATGTGCGTTAATTGCGTCAAATATTTTAACGTGATTAATTTTAAAAATTAATTACTGCCATTTTAATCTGTTTGAGCGGGGCATGTGCGTTAATTGCAGCAAATATTTTAACGTGATTAATTAAAAAAATTAATTACCGCCCAATAACGCGATAATTTTGACAGCCCTAATATATATATGTGTGTGTGTGTGTGTGTGTGTGTGTGTGTGTGTGTGTGTGTGTGTGTGTGTGTGTGTGTGTGTGTGTGTGTGTGTGTGTGTGTGTGTGTGTGTGTATATACAGTGCTGCTCAAAAGTTTGTGAACCCCCTCAACATTTTGGAATTTTCTATTATTTCAACCTGATTTCCTAATCAATCAATTCAGTAGTTTTTTTTTTTGTTTTTTTAACAGTTGTGTTGTCGAGACTAAATTAAAAAGAGTTTTCATCAACTGATGTAGGTGCAAAATTGAACTGTTTGGTCACAACCAAAACCGCCATGTCTGGCGAAAAGTCAACACTGCATACCACCAAAAGAACCTTCTCCCAACAGTGAAGCATGGAGGTGGGAATGTCAAGATCTGGGCTTGCTTTTCATCCTCAGGACCTGGACAACTCCACATAGTCCAGGGAATCATGAATTCTGAGGAATATTGTCAAATCCTAGAACATAACCTGACGCCATCTGTTTTGAAGTTAAAGCTTGGCAGAAGGTGGATCATGCAACATGATAATGATCCAAAGCATTCCAGCAATACAACCAAGGAATGGCTGAAAAAGAAGAAGATTCGTGTTCTGGACTGGCCCAGTCAAAGTCCTGACCTAAATCCCATTGAAATGCTGTGGCGGGACCTGAAGCGAGCAGTTCATGCCAGACGCCCATCAAACCTCTCTCAACTGACTGCGTTCTGCAAGGAAGAATGGGCAAAAATCCCCCAAAGTAGATGTGAGAGGCTGATTAGTCACTACAGAAACCGTTTGGTTGAGGTAATCTCTGCAAAAGGAGGCGCAATATCCTATTAACTGAAGGGGTTCACATACTTTTGCACACATGATATCTGAGTTTTTCTTAAATCAACCACTTTTGTTAAATAAAGAATGACAATATAACTATTTCTTTTGTTTCAGTCCATTATTTGGAATGTCAGTATTGTGGATTTGGGTATAACTTAACATTTAATAAGGTTATTTTATTTTTTTTTACAAAAAATCTGACCATCGCTGTGGGGTTCACAAACTTTCGAGCAGCACTGTATATATATATATACATATATATGTACGTATAAGGGATGCAACCATACAGTTAAGTCACGGTTCGGTACGATTTTCGTTACAATTCAATACATTTAATGCTCTGAAAAAGAAAATACAACTGTTATTATTATTATTATTATTATTATCTTTTTTTTTTTTTTTTTTTTTTTTTTTGCTAACAAGCAAAAATAACAGTGCCATCATATAAACAAGCATTTTAGTGCATAATATTTATGTGCTTACTTCTTACTGATCTGAAGAAATTTTGTATATACTGTAAATGCTGAGAACAATCTTTACTGTTTGTTAAGTGGGGCACACTGTTGATTGCTGCAGCTCTCTTAGCAGCTATATTTACCAAAACATCCTATTTGTGGTCCGAGTCCATCTGTAACGTGCTGAATTAACAGTATTTGCAGCATTATCTATAGTCACTGGTATGGATTGATTTGGCCTGCTTAACTTCCATTCAGTCATGGCGGTTTCTCATTCATCAATGTAGTATATGGACTACACGTCGCTCTGGGCTCACGCAGCTAATGGCATGGGAGCTAATGTAGAACATTTAGGTTGCTATTTGATGATATCTAGTATGTGCGCGCGAGAGTTGGCATGGGATCGGACATAGGACATCTAGGTTGCTATCTGATGATATCTAGTGTGCGCGCTGCGCCGCTTGAGTGTTTTCTGGCCACAGAAGTCACTTCTGCTCATTACTGCACAACACCAGCATAATATGACGATCGATTTTCATAAACAGGACGAGTTTGAAGTACGGCGCTCTTAATTTGCCATTCATTGTTCATCATGAAACCATGAGTTTGCTTAGTCTCTCACGGTCTTAAACTTTCTGATCCCATTGGCCCTACTACAGCAAGCGTTAGCTTAAGCATGCTAATCGTTAGTGAATGCCATGTTAAAAAAAAGCAGCGTAACATCGCGGATATGCGTTGTAGTGAACATCCTTAATATTGAAGACGAAGGTGTTATTTTCGTTTGGTATTTTCGAGACAAAGACATACAGATGTCATGCATCGGGAGTAGGGAATTTGGCTCACGTGGGGAGGACAGTTCATTTGCGCTAAAGTGATGCCAGTAGATGGTATCGGCGCCCTAAATGTTGGTACTCGTCAATACCGATACCACCAATTCAGGCCGGATCGGCGCCCCCTGCCGATACTGGTATCGGTGCAACTTTAATATATATATATATATATATATATATATATATATATATGCGCATAAAATAAAAAATTGTAGTCTCGTCCACCCGGACGGTATGGTCTCTCCTCTCTAGCTCGGGTCGTCTACCAGAGGCCTGGGAGCTTGAGGGTTCTGCGCAGGATCTTAGCTGTCCCTAGGATTGCGCTCTTCTGAACGGAGATGTCGGTCGTTGTTACTGGTATCTGTTGAAGCCATGCACCCAGCTCGGGGGTTACTGCCCCTTGTGTCCCGATCAGTACTGGCACCACTGTTGCCTTCACTCCCCACATTTTCTCCAACTCTTCCTTCAACCCTTGATATTTTTCCAGCTTTTCGTGTTCTTTTTCTCTGATGTTGCTATCGCTCGGGATTGCTACATCTATCACTACTGATGTTTTCTAATGTTTATCCACCACCACTATGTCAGGCTGGTTGGCCATCACCAATTTGTCTGTCTGGATCTTGAAGTCCCACAGGATCTTGGCGCCGTTGTTCTTGACCACCTTTGGAGGTGTCCCCCAACTTGACTCCGGGGTCTCCAGTCCATACTCGGCACAGATGTTCCTGTACACTATGCCTGCTACCTGGTTATATCGTTCCATGTATGCCTGGCCTGCCAGCATCTTACACCCTGCTGTGATGTGCTGGACTGTTTCAGGGGCCTCTTTGCATAGCCTGCACCTGGGGTTCTGTCTGGTGTGATTGGCCCCGGCCTCTATTGATCTTATGTTTCGGGCCTGTTCTTGTGCTGCCATGATCAGTGCCTCCGTGCTGTCCTACAGTCCGGCCTTTTCCAGCCACAGGTATGTTTTCCCCATGTCAGCTACCCCCTCATTTTGTCGGTGGTACACACCATGCAGGGGCTTGTTCTTCAATGATATCTCTCAGGGTACTCCTTACTGAGCTTCTGTTGCCTGAGGCATTCACCGAGCAGGTCATCACTGGGGTCCATTTTGATGATGTACTCTTGGAGGGATGTAGTTTCCTCCTGGATAGTGGCTTTGATGCTCACTAGGCCTCGGCCTCCCTCTTTCTGCTTTGTGTAGGGCCTCAGGATGCTGGACTTCAGGTGAAACCCTCCGTGCATTGTAAGGAGCTTCCTTGTCTTGATGTCGGTAGCCTGCATCTCTTCCAGCGGCCAGGATACGATGCCAGCAGGGTATCTGATTACTGGTAGGGCATAGCTGTTAATGGCCTGGATCCTAGTCTTGCCATTCAGCTGACTCTTGAGGACCTGCCTCACCCTCTGTAGGTATTTGGTTGTGGCAGACCTCCTAGTTGCTTCCTCATGGTTCCCATTTGCCTGTGGGATCCCCAGGTATTTGTGGCTGTCCTGCACATCAGTTATGTTGCCTTCAGGTAGTTCAGCCCCTTCAGTTGAGATCACCTTCCCTCTTCTGGATACCATTCGCCCACACTTATCTAGTCCAAATGACATCCCGATGTCATTGCTGTATATTCTCGTGAGGTGAATCAGGGAGTCGATGTCACGCTCGTTCTTGGCATACAGCTTGATATCATCCATGTAGAGGAGGTGACTGATGGTTGTTCCACTTCGGAAACGGTACCCGAAACCACTCTTGGTGATGATCTAGCTGAGGGGGTTTAGGCCTATGCAGAACAGCAGGGGTGACAGAGCATCTCCTTGGGAGATACCGCATTTGATGCTCACATGTGCAACTGGCCTTGAGTTGGCTTAGAGAGTTATCTTCCACAGCCCCATTGAGTTCTGGAGGAAGGTCCTTAGTGTCCTGTTGATGTTATACAGCTTCAAGCATTCCAGTATCCATGTGTGTGGCATTAAGTCATAGGCTTTCTTGTAGTCGATTCAGGCAGTGCACAGGTTGGTGCTTCTGGCCTTGCAGTCTCTGGCGACTGCCCTGTCCACCAGTAGTTGGTGCTTGGCTTCCATGGTGTTATTCCCAATCCCTTTCTGTGCCCTGTACATGTATTGCTCCACGTGCCTGCTCATTTTAGCCACTATGATGCCTGATAGGAGTTTCCATGTGGTGCTGAGACAGGTGATAGGCCGGTAGTTGGATTGTACTGTTCCCTTCTGGGGGTCCTTGATGATGAGGACTGTCCGACCTTGGGTTAGCCACTCTGGGTGGGTCCCCGACTTCAGCAGCTGGTTCATTTGTGCTGCTAGGCGTTCATGGAGTGCAGTTAGCTTCTTAAGCCAGTTGGCATGAATCATGTCAGGCCCTGGAGCTGTCCAGTTCTTCATTTTGGACAGTCTTGTCTGGATGTCTGCTGTTGTGATGACTACTGGGTCTTGTTCTGGGATGTTGCGATGTTCTGACTGCAGGTCTGCCAGCCAATGGGAAAACCCATTGACAGTGTATCAAATACTTGTTCTCCCCACTGTAAATATATATGAATTAGTGAATTAGTCTTTTTTTATTCTCGTTACATCTGAGATGCAATTGTTGGCTGTTTTCAACAAAGTACATTGAAAATAAAGACATTGATTGACTGAAAATGGTTAAATATTAGATGAAATGTCTTGTTTTCTCATGTATATTTATAATTACTCTTCACCTAAAAATACGTTTTATCCGATTACTCGATTAAACGATAGAATCTTCAGTCGATTACTCGATTACTAAAAAATTCAATAGCTGCAGCCCTAATAAAAACTTAAACTTTCAAATGCTATGAGAAAAAAAGCCTTTTTCCTCTTACTGTTTTTACTTTTTACTGTTACCTGTACTGAACCGTTCCTTGTATGTACCGTCACACCCCTAATATATCTAGATATATTTTTCAATATACAGGTGAGGCTCTGAATCTCTTCCCTATTTTATCTTTGCTCGAGTTGTTTTCATTAAAAAAAAAAAGAAAAATCACACAAGGTCATTCAAGAAAAGTGTTTAGGGCAAGTGACTATTTTTGGTAACAAAAAACAAATTATTATTACATTGTAGCATTTACAAGGACAGCACCCACTTGGTAAAGATAATGCATACTCAACAGGAAAACAATCAATTATTTTCAATTAATTGTACTCACCTGAACTGTATGTATATATTAAAAAAAAAAAAAAAGTTGGCCGACCGTTTAAGATGATGCTAGCCACGTTAAATGCTAATGCTAGCGAGAATGCGAATGCTTCACAACCCGCTTCCCCGCCTTCCCTCTCTCGCTCTGCTCTCACCGTGTCTCTCAGCCATCTCTCGTCATTCAACCAAATTGTAGTAACGCACGCCTTCACATCCTAAGTAACAGTTATGCTGTTGCAAAGTTGGGAAAAGTAATTAATTTGATTACTCACTGCTGACAAAAATAACTTCGTTAATAGCGCTGTTATACTCTAACGCCGTTATTAACCACACTGGATATCACACAAAGAGATGATTATTAACAAATAAATGTGAAACTTAATAAAAGAGCAAAAAAGGTGTGCGCGAACACCTGTCTCCCTCATGTTAGAGGACATTAAATATCAGGGCCCATCACTGACCATCTCTAAAACTAGTTTTAGTTTTGTTGTTGTTGTTGTTGTTTTTTGTTGTTGTTGTTGTTGTTGCTTGCTTGCTTTTGCATCAGTACTAATGTCGTATTTTAATTTTTTTAAATAATGAAAATTTTCTTCAAATAAATCGTTCATCAATGACACAATACAAAAAACAACCCAAGTGTTGTTGTGATGTCCCCAACGTGAACAGTTTTTTTTAATTGAACAGTATAAAATACAAAATTACAACAATAGAAAACAACCAGTTCACTTAATATATGTACACTATTTACAGTTTTTAGCTGTTCATATTAAGACAGACAGAAAAAAGTAAAATAATATATATATGTTAAATATTTCTGCATGAGCATCAAAAGTAGACTTGCATTTTTTTGCTTGTTATCATATTAGACGATGTGAAATATCAATCAACTTCAATCAAGAATGATTTGAAGTTTGGATTTGCATTTTGAAATTTAAATTTGTGGTTATGAAATGTTCCCAACAATATAAGATTCAGGAGTGTCAATATTTTTTTAACTTTGCTTTCAAATACAGTAATAACTATTTTCCCATTTAATACAATCTTATGTTTGGCTTTACAGATAATATATATTTCAAGTTATGTCCAAAATTTAGCATGCTGGGAGAACATTACAACTCTTCGGCCAATCATATAGCGAGAACGACAGAACGTCACTGTCAAGCGCAGGCCCCCGAACAACCCAAGCGGTTTGTGTACCATTTACACCTACACCGGCCCAATCGATAAACCCCATGCAACTATGCCATAACTAAGCACTAGAGGCAGCAACATGAATACAAGCTAGATTAGGCAGGTGAACAAGATATTAAGCAATTATAAACCACCACACTTTTGTACAGTAGGTGGTGGTATGCACCTGATGGTTGCTTGCAATCTACCATTAAGCTAAATTTTGGGATTTTTTTTTTTTTTGAGCTTGTTAAGGTCCTGATTACAGTGCAGGTAATTTTATTGTTTGTTTTTTTTCCATTCTGCACAGTTTTGAATAAAATTGAGTAGTCAATTTTTGGTTCTTTACTTGCATATTGACTCAGATCTCTGCATGTACAGTGTATATACATATATATATATATATATATATGCGTGTGTGTGTGTATATATATATTAGGGCTGTCAAAATTATCGCATTAACGGGTGGTAATTTTTTCTTTAATTAATCACATTAAAATATTTGACGCAATTAACACACAAATGCCCCGCTCAAACAAATTAAAATGACAGCACAGTGAAATGTGTACTTGTTGTGTTTTTCGGAGTTTTGTCGCCCTCTGCTGGCGCTTGGGTGCGACTGATTTTATAGGCTTCAGCACCCATGACCATTGTGTAAGTAATTATTGACATCAACAATGGCAGGCTACTAGTTTATTTTTTGATTGAAAATTTTACAAATTTTATTAAAACGAAAACATTAAGAGGGGTTTTAATATAAAATTTCTATAACTTGTACTAACATTTATCCTTTAAGAACTACAAGTCTTTCTATCCATGGATCGCTTTAACAGAATGTTAATAATGGTAATGCATCTTGTTGATTTATTGTTATAATAAACAAATACAGTACTAATGTACCGTGTGTTGAATGTATATATCCATCTTGTGTCTCATCTTTCCATTCCAACAATAATTTACAGAAAAATATGGCATATTTTATAGATGGTTTGAATTGCGATTAATTGCGATTAATTACGATTAATTAATTTTTAAGCTGTAATTACCTCGATTAAAAATGTTAATCATTTGACACCCCTAGTATATATTAATATATAAATATATATGTATGTATGTATATATAGATGCCGTCAACATGACTCGAAACCGCGGATTTTAACTTCTCTCCCAGTAGTTATTTAGCACCAACTGACCATGGAAAACCAGAAATATGATCCTTTTAATTTCATAATAGGAACTATGTTTTCTCCACTAGAGGGCACTCATGCGCTTTGGACGAGTGATGCTTCATTTCTGTGGATTTTTTTTTTCTCGCTGAAATTTTTTCTGTTGTTGTATTTCTTTGGTTTTATGTCGTTAAGTAATAGGTTATAGTGCAGTATAATAAGAATATTTCATATCGATAGTTTTGTGCTGAGAAAAAAAAAACATTGTTTAAACAGTGTTAAACTTGTATAGCGCCTTTCCACCTTTCAAGGCTCTTGAAGCGCTTTACACTACATCGCCATCCACTTACTGTGGCCTGTACTACGAACGGAGTTCAACGTCCCCAGAAGTAATCCTGCTTACTAGCGGGTAACAGGAGTTGACAAAACCTGGTTATCTAGTTTTTGGTCAATCGGTGCTACGACCCTGTTTATAAGGTTGATTAGTCGAACCTGTGTCAACCCAGTCAGAGTTACTGCGCGTTCACATAAAATGGGGGGGAGTCCAGAGTCAAACACTACTTGTGACGATGGCACAGGCACCTTACTTCACAGAGGAGGAATGCGCGATAATCATGCGGAGTTATGAGGAATTAAAATCCACCCTCACCGCGAAATCCAACACCGCTTCAGCGAGTAGAGCGTGAATGGTCTGATGGCAGAATTACAGATCGTGTGATTTGTGAATGCGTCAATATGCCAGTTTACTTATGTCCATGAAAAGAAATAAAGTCTGTTGTCAGGACAATAAAATAAGATTTGGTACGTTAAATGTAAGAAATAATTTATCATGCATCACCCCATGAAGCAGGATGATTGTATGTTTAGTCCCATTGACTGTATGAATATGTATGTCCTTTGAACATCTTCAGAGTAGAGGTTAGATTGCGCCTAAATGGGGATGCAATGCATGCTTGCGTTTTGTGTGATCACATTTGAGACAATGCTTGTGCGTAATGATAATAAATTAAAGCCCGTCTTTTGTAGCGAATTCTCACAGTTAAACAAGACTGTAAGATGCATATTCAATAAACATGTATATCTTTTATATTTGTGTGTCTGTTCTATCTGGTGGATAGTAGATTTGACATTTATTTTAATCTCTTCGAGTTGGCAGAAAAAAACGTTTTCTCAATGTTTAAATAGTCTACATATTTTTATGATTATTATAAATGCATTTACACAACGAAATAACGCTGGAAAAGTTCGTTAAATATATTTCTCGAATGAGCGCAAAGGTCCACATTCGTTTACATTCAGCGAAGCCGACACAGGTTTCTGTATAGCATCTTCAACAATCAATTTGAAGCGTTTCCATGCCCAACTCCTACCACTTTCCGAATCGCACGGCATACAGTGTTCTTACTTAGATATTCAGCATCACCAATGGAATACATATACAGTGCCTTGCAAAAGTATTCGGCCCCCTTGAACCTTGCAACCTTTCGCCACATTTCAGGCTTCAAACATAAAGATATAAAATTTTAATTTTTTGTCAAGAATCAACAACAAGTGGGACACAATCGTGAAGTGGAACAAAATTTATTGGATAATTTAAACTTTTTTAACAAATAAAAAACTGAAAAGTGGGGCGTGCAATATTATTCGGCCCCCTTGCGTTAATACTTTGTAGCGCCACCTTTTGCTCCAATTACAGCTGCAAGTCGCTTGGGGTATGTTTCTATCAGTTTTGCACATCGAGAGACTGACATTCTTGCCCATTCTTCCTTGCAAAACAGCTCGAGCTCAGTGAGGTTGGATAGAGAGTGTTTGTGAACAGCAGTCTTCAGCTTTTTCCACAGATTCTCGATTGGATTCAGGTCTGGACTTTGACTTGGCCATTCTAACACCTGGATACGTTTATTTTTTAACCATTCCATTGTAGATTTGGCTTTATGTTTTGGATCATTGTCCTGTTGGAAGATAAATCTCCATCCCAGTCTCAGGTCTTGTGCAGATACCAACAGGTTTTCTTCCAGAATGTTCCTGTATTTGGCTGCATCCATCTTCCCGTCAATTTTAACCATCTTCCCTGTCCCTGCTAAAGAAAAGCAGGCCCAAACCATGATGCTGCCATCACCATGTTTGACAGTGGGGATGGTGTGTTCAGGGTGATGAGCTGTGTTGCTTTTACGCCAAACATATCGTTTTGCATTGTGGCCAAAAAGTTCAATTTTGGTTTCATCTGACCAGAGCACCTTCTTCCACATGTTTGGTGTGTCTCCCAGGTGGCTTGTGGCAAACTTTAAACAAGACTTTTTATGGATATCTTTGAGAAATGGCTTTCTTCTTGCCACTCTTCCATAAAGGCCAGATTTGTGCAGTGTACGACTGATTGTTGTCCTATGGACAGACTCTCCCACCTCAGCTGTAGATCTCTGCAGTTCATCCAGAGTGATCATGGGCCTCTTGGCTGCATCTCTGATCAGTTTTCTCCTTGTTTGAGAAGAAAGTTTGGAAGGACGGCCGGGTCTTGGTAGATTTGCAGTGGACTGATGCTCCTTCCATTTCAATATGATGGCTTGCACAGTGCTCCTTGAGATGTTTAAAGCTTGGGAAATCTTTTTGTATCCAAATCTGGCTTTAAACTTCTCCACAACAGTATCTCGGACCTGCCTGGTGTGTTCCTTGGTTTTCATAATGCTCTCTGCACTTTAAACAGAACCCTGAGACTATCACAGAGCAGGTGCATTTATACGGAGACTTGATTACACATAGGTGGATTCTATTTATCATCATCGGTCATTTAGGACAACATTGGATCATTCAGAGATCCTCACTGAACTTCTGGAGTGAGTTTGCTGCACTGAAAGTAAAGGGGCAGAATAATATTGCACACCCCACTTTTCAGTTTTTTATTTGTTAAAAAAGTTTAAATTATCCAATAAGTGATGTTCCACTTCACGATTGTGTCCCACTTGTTGTTGATTCTTGACAAAAAAATTAAATTTCATATCTTTATGTTTGAAGCCTGAAATGTGGCGAAAGGTTGCAAGATTCAAGGGGGCCGAATACTTTTGCAAGGCGCTGGCGAAAGAGCGCAAGGACAGGCACACAATCTGCGCGGTTGCCTCGATCAGCTGGCACAGGTAACGAATACCCTCAGCTGAAAATCTATATCTTTCATGGAGAACATCGTCCGGGTACACCAGCGGATTCTGGCGGTCTCTGAAAACCCATTCCCTCCGAAGAGAGCCCCTCACAATCGTCGGGTCGTCCAGGTCGGGTCGTCCAGGTCGGGTCGTCATTGTCAAGAGGACACGTCCGCGGAGGAGTGCTGTTTTAATAGAGCGTGCTTCATTGGAATCCTGGGGTTAAACAAAATCTAACTCTGAGACGACCAGGTTTGACTTGTGGTGTGTGTTGCCATGGCAACACTTCCCGGTCCCAACATATCCACCTCTCGTAGTCTAGCTTAGCTGGGAAGATAGGCTGCACGTGATGAAGTTACTCTCGAAGTTTCCCTCCTAAGCCAGAAAACCGGCTTCGTAGTACAGCACCAAGAGCAAGTGGAGTTCAGTATCTTGTTCAAGGATACTTTGACGAGTTCATCAGGGTGGAGAATCAAACCCACAATATCTGGGTTGGGGGACAACTACTCTACCACTGAGCCACGCCACCCCACAAAAGAAAAAGAAAAATCAATCAAACATTGTAAGCAGTTACTCACAATTTTACTCATCACTTGAGTAATATTTTCACCAAATACTTTTTTACTTTTATTTGAGTGCAGTTTTTGGAAGACTAATTTTCATTTTACTTGAGTAATATTATTTTTGAAGTAATGCTACGCTTACCTGAGTAAGAAATTTAGCTACTCTAATTAGGTCAAACGTCACTTGCGTTGTCATATCGAAACTAAAATTATCATTAAACAACAAATTGAATAATACGACTAGCAAGTAATGAAACAACTGAAATTGAAAACTAATTAGCACAGAATATTTAACGGACGGACCGACTTGATTGATTTGGGTGGGAAATATCCAAACCTGTCCCAATATTGTCATTCTCATTGATTTAAACATTGCCAGTGTCATTTTCAAATTGACCAGACCTATTGTCATTCTCGTTGTCAGGGGGCGGAAAACATTGAAAGGGAGAATAGTCACTTGTTTGGACAAATCCAGCAAGGTTCTGATGGATTTGTTGTGTTTTGCTTAGAGTGGTCTTGCTGGTACAGAAACCAGCATATGCTGGTTTTCAAACTATTGATCTAGGTTTTTCTTATTTATAATTAAAAGGACTAACCAATCAATAGGGCATGTATGTTTTAAAGCCATTTATTTATTTCGTTTTGGTACACGTTAATCATATGGTTGAGGAGGGATTTTAGTACATTGTTTAGGGCTTTAAAAAAAGGCTCAATAAATAAGGTACTATGGTTTTTTTCCCCATTATTTTTTTTATTGAAGAATTCAACAAGAATCACCGTAACACAAATATTAACACAAAATAATATACATATATATATATATATATATATATATATATATATATATATATATATATATATATATATATATATATATATATATATATATATATATATATATATATATATATATATATATATTTATATACACACAAAGTAAAAAACGCCAGGGGTTGAAAAAAATACCAATTAAATAAAGACATTAAATTTGGAACACAAATAAGCCTAATGTTCTGTACTGACAATAACAACTGTCGTAGCGAGCTTGTCGGCTTTTTACGACAATTTCTCGCCATTTCCGACATAAACACACGGACGTCAGAAAACATGAGGTCAAAAGTTATTCCACTCGCCTGCATATAACAAAAGATCAGACTGACATATGGCAAGTATACGTTTGTAATATTATCGAGGACAGGAAAAAATACAAACCCGAATTTAAATATCACGACGCGATGGCAAGGCTAACGTTAGCTTTAGTCGAATGTGTTGAGCAAGCTATGTGACCCGAACGTTGCCTCGTCGGTAATGTTCATTACTGACATTACGACTTCACACGTATTGATATCACATGCCTTGTTTGTTACGGCTCACACCCGCTGCCGGTGTCTTCTCAGGCGAGCTCTCTGGTAGCAGCGGGGCTAGCTTTGGCGGCAGCTGGCTTTGCAGGTAAAGTACAAGTAGAACTCTGTCAATATTCCCTCCCCTGGCATGTTCCTCTTCTCTTCATCATCCAGGTCGCTATGCCATGCAGGCCATGAAGCAGATGGAGCCCCAAGTCAAACAGGCCCTTCAGAGTTTCCCCAAGAATGTAAGACCCCCACTCACAAATATTTTGGGTGTCGAATGTAGACACTAAGAACTGAAATCAATATTTTTGAGAGCAAATGTGTCATACTAAATGGTAATTAAATCAAACTAGGACTTAGGAGTGGGAACCTCAGGGCACCTCACGATACGATACGATTCGCGATACAAGGCTCACGATAACGATGATCGAACGATATCACGATACAGCGATTATTGCTATATTTGTCAGAAATTTGATACATGATATTCTGTGATACAACTGTTGAAACAAAAAAAAAGATATTTCCACTTAGAAAAAATACTCTTTGTCATTCATTAAACAGTGACACCTTTTCTGTGCAACATTTCTGTAAAATATAAATCAACTGCAAATTGTGTACCTGCACATTTAGAGGAAACAAACCACAACCACTGATATCTCTTGGAGAGATCATGATGAATGGCACCCTTAATTTCTTTAAAGTTTGAAAGCTTATTTAAATAAAAATGTTAAAAAAAAAAAAAAAATGGTGTAGGGGCTAGTCAGCAGTTGAGCTTGGAGTGGGGCAATAATAAAATTGGTGGGTCAATTTTACTTAGTATATGGCCTTTGTAGCTAAAAGCATTGGTTTGAAAACTAAATATTAGACATCAATTAATGACGTGTAACACAGGCGACATTTTGAAAAGTAGTGGAGTAAAAAGTACAGATACTAGCTGTAAAATTAAGTGGAGTAAAAGTAAAAAGTACCACTTCATATTTGTACTCAAGTAAAGTACAGATACACAAAAATGTACTTAAGTACAGTAAAGAAGTACTTCCACTTCGTTACATTCCACCACTGAATGTGGCGTACGTGTTGTACTACCATAATGTGTAAATTACCTGCTGCTGAGCCATTGACGGTGAGATATGAAAATGGATGTGTACCCATGACAAACTCATTTAAATTCTCAGCAGAAGGTTGGAAAGAGCTACGATTGGACGTCTATCATTCTCATTGGCACTGAAAGACTTAATCTAGCCTTCCATTCTTTTGGTGACTGATGCTTTTTGACCAGTACATCTCAAATAGTGGGGCGTGCCCCACTAGGGGGCACAGAGCGATACCAGGGGTGACCTACTTTTATTTTTTGTCCGTATTAGAATATACCTTTTTTTTTCTTTTTTTTAAATTATTAATATGATTTTTTTTTTATTTGCGTCTGATAGGGGGCCAACTTGATGGAGGTTAATAATGGCATTGTGTGTGATTTATAGCCTACTTTGCGTTTTTTTTGGACAGCTTTTTAAGTAACACTTTTATGTGTATTCACTGCTGGTCAAATGTATTGGCACTCCTGCAGTTCTGTCAGATAATGCTTAATTTCTTCTAGAAAATAATTGCAATTACAAATGTTTTGGTTGTAATATCTTCATTTATTTTGCTTGCAATGGAAAAAACACAAAAGAAAATGGGGGAAAAAAATCATTATCATTTTACACAAAACTCCAAAAACATTGCCTGGCTCTGCCAGACTGTTCTCCCTGTATTTTTCAAACACTGAGAGAAAGGTCTGGGAACCAGCCCAATAACGGCCTCTCGAGCAGGTACAAAATCAATCGACAAATCAGATTCGTGTATTTGCGTTACGTGTTCTTAACGAGCAACGTCACTGTTGCGCGTCGAAAGTCGTCTCCACAACAACACAGATGGTGAACGGGAGAGCCGAGAATATGTTCCAATCCCTGGTAAAATCAGTTTTAAATTACCAAAAACACATCGGCACGAGTCATTGACAACAGTCTGTCTCGCGCTAGCCATGTTGAATAAACTCCGCTCTCTTCGTATGTTTACTTCCGCGCGCAAGTCCCTCGTCCTGCCCTCGTCATTTTACCAACGTCATGTCTGCCCGTCGCTGATTGGTCCACTATGCTGTCTGTTTGCTGTGGCTTGCTCCGCCCTGGAAATTGTATCCGCGTGAATGGTGGCCAGACTCAATAGCTGGAACAGTGGTGAGTCTGGTGTACCAGGCAACCAAAAACATGCCGGACAAAAGTATTAGCACCCTTTGAAAAATCATGTGATGCTTCTCTTATTTGTGTAATTAACAGCACCTGTTACTCACCTGTGGCACATAACAGGTGGTGACAATAACTAAATCACACTTGCAGCCAATTTAAATGGATTAAAGTTGACTCAACCTCTGTTCTGTGTCTTTGTGTGTACCACATTGAGCATGGAGAAAAGAAAGAAGACCAAAGAACTGTCTGAGGACTTGAGAAGCAAAATTGTTAGGAAGCATGGGCAATCTCAAGGCTACAAGTCCATCTCCAAAGACCTGAATGTTCCTGTGTCTACCGTGCGCAGTGTCATCAATACGTGTAAAGCCCATGGCACTGTTGCTAACCTCCCTAGATGTGGACGGAAAAGAAAAATTGATGAGACATTTCAACGATAGATTGTGCGGATGGTGGATGAAGAACCTCGACTAACATTCAAACAAGTTCAAACTGCCATGCAGTCCGAGGGTACAACAGTGTCAATCCGTACTATCCTTCGGCGTCTGAATGAAAAGGGACTCTATGGTAAGATACCCAGAAAGACCCCACTTCTGACCCATAGACATAAAAAAGCCAGGCTGGAGTTTGCCAAAACTTACTTGAGAAAGCCAAAAACGTTTTGGAAGAATGTTCTCTGATCCGATGAGACAAAAATAGAGGTTTTTGGGGAAAGGCATTAACATACAGTTTACAGGGGGGAAAACAGGCCTTCAAAGAAAAGAACACGGTCCCCACAGTCAAACATGGCGGAGGTTCCCTGATGTTTTGAGGTTGCTTTGCTGCCTCTGGCACTGGACTGCTTGACCGTGTGCATGGCATTATTTAGTCTGAAGACAACCAACAAATTTTGCAGCATAATGCAGGGCCCTTAGTGAGAAAGCTGGGTCTCCCTAAGAGATCATGGGTCAATGCAGCAGGACAATGACCCAAAACACACTTCAAAGCACTAGAGAATGGTTTGAGAGAAAGCACTGGAGACTTCTAAAGTGGCCAGCAATGAGTCCAGACCTGAATCCCATAGAACACCTGTGAGGAGATCTGAAAATGGCAGTTTGGACAAGGCACCCTTCAAATCTTGGAGACCTGGAGTTGTTGGCCAAAGAACAATGGTCTAAAATTCCAGCAGCACATTGAAGAATCTAATTGATGGATATCGGAAGCAGTTTTTCGTGGTTATTTTGTCTAAAGGTTGTAATACCAAATATTAGGCAGAGGGTGCCAATATTTTTGTCCGGCCCATTTTTGGAGTTTTGTGTAAAATGTTGTTTCTTTTTTTTTTCATTCTCGTTTGTGTTTTTTCATTGCAAGCAAAATAAATGAAGATATTACTACCAAAGCATTTGTAATTGCAATCATTTTCTGGGAGAAATTGAGCATTATCTGACAGAATTGCAGGGGTGCCAATACTTTTGGCCAGCACTGTATGTTCTACTGAAATGGGTTCAATATGGCTCAAGTACTTGATACCTATGGCTCTAAGATTGATTTTGTATCATTTATTTTAAAATGAGCTTTTGTCATACAGTAAATCACCTGATTATCAATCCTCGAAAATAATTGGTTTTACAAAGTGAACTGACAGATGCTAGTGAGGTCCAGTTTACTGAATGTGCCATTTTGTGCAGGCTTTTGGAGGAGGCTACTACAGAGGTGGTTTTGAACCAAAGATGACTAAGAGAGAAGCGGCATTGGTTTTAGGTGTAAGGTATGTTTTAAGTCTTGTTACACTTGTTCTTGTGATGTGTTTGATTTACAAAGCAGGTTTGATGTCTTTTAGTCCTACTGCCAGTTGGAATAAGATCAGGGAAGCCCACAGAAAACTCATGATACTTAACCATCCTGACAGAGGTAGGTGGAAAGGTTAACTCCAATTTTGGAGAATGTAGCCATAGTGATTGTTCATAAAATATTCTTGTTCTTCCAGGTGGCTCACCATACCTTGCAGCAAAGATTAATGAAGCTAAAGATCTTATTGAAGGCCAGGCAAAGAAGTGACAAGGCTGAACCAAGCAACTACAAACTTGTTAATCCTGATGCACTTGAGCATTAATTTTGTGCGCAAATACTATTGGGCGCCGTTTGTAAAGCAGTACATGCTAAAAATTACGACTTCATTTTCTCACATTTAGCGCCACAGTGTTTAAAATGGTTTGAAATTTTTAGTCACTTTTTTTTTTTTGCACATTTACAACGCAATTTAGCGACTTAAATATTTAGTTTTTAATAAGTTTTTGACCTGAATGTTTAAATCCAGAACTAAATATTTAATTTTATTCATAAATTTATATCTTGTATCCTAAATGTTAAATCTGGAAATGGTTGGAACTAAATATTTAACTTATTATGCAAATTCATGTGACTGGAGACCGGAAGTAACAAAATAAAAGCTGGAGCAACTCAGACTCTCTGTTTACATTGATTAAAAATGAATAAATTTATTTATTTATAATTTATATATTTAAACAATCAGGTCCAAAATGTCTTACTTAAAAAAATATTTAAGTTGCTAAATGTTTTAAATGTGCAAAAAAAAAAGTGACTCTAAAGATTTTACACCACATTTTAAACACTGTGTGGCGCTAAATGTGAGAAAATATTGTCGTAATTTTCAGCATGTACTGCTTCACAAACGGCGCCCCATAAAATACATCTTTGTGTACAGTGTAAATAAAACCTTGTTATTTTTAAAGGTTACATATAACACATATTTCTCAACGCTGATGTATTTCCTACAAAGTAGTGGTGTGACGATATATCAAAAAGGCGATAACGCGTTACTTTGTAGCTCAAAAGCTTATCGATATGATCCCACCAAGAATGGATATATCGGTTTAATAAGGTCAGCGTTTCAAAGAATAAAAAAAAAACAAAGTTGCAACCAAAATCTTCTATTTAAATAGTGTCTTCATTAGCTCACTGGCTGCCATTGACAGCGCTCGACATCCAATTCATTTTGACTGGATTGGATGTCTTGCACAGTCAATGGCACTGAAACCAGAGCAATCACAGCCAAGTGTTTTGTGGGCATTTACAGGTCACTTCCTGTTCATTTTAGGGCATTTACAGGTTACTTCCTGTTTATTTTGAGTGAATTCCTATTCATTTGGGAACATACTTGAGTCACTTGCTTTTCAGTAACTCAAAATCAATAGGAAGTGACCTGTAAATGCCCCCAAATAGCGTACTGCACACTACACGTTATTTCGGCTCATTAATATTCATAACATTAACTAATGTTGCTAAGGGGACAAGTAGTAGTAAATGAATGGAAATAGTTTACGGAGATGTTTACAGAGTTAAACGTACCAATTCTGTCCGAACATGATATCCCTGGTGCCAAATTCACTGGTAAAGATGTGGAACAGCATACAAATGTTCCGTTAAAGAGATGCCTTGAGTGTCGAGGGCTGAAAAAGACGGAAAAAAGAAACAAGCTGACCTAAGCTTAGCCTTAGCTTTTTTATCGACACATTTCTTACGCCACTGATAATGACATTCTCCTGTTTAAACAATCTATCCTTTACCACTATATGCCCTGTCTATCTTATATATTATATCCACTGGTTGTCTTGTGTCTCTGACCGTTCTTTTGGGCAATTTACATTGCTGTTTTTGTGTAGCGATCCCGAATGCTACTCTTTGACAGCAAACGAACACAATTTTTTCATTAATAACAAATCTTAATTCTATTATTTACACTTCGCCTTTACTATAACGTTTTTTTTCTTACAACAGAAAAGGTAACAGTGGCAGTCAGATATCATTTAAAATTTTTTCAGGACATTCATTGTCAGACAGAAGCTGCACAGCAAAACGCCACGGCTTACCTCTTTGTTCTCTGAAGGACCATGCCAACCCAACAAAATGTGAATGGCTTCACCTTGCTGGCGTTAAACGTCCGCGCAAGTTGATCCATTCTTAATTTTTTCCTCCGAGTGTTTGGTTTCGGGAAACATGAAGAAAACATCCTTCATATGTCCTAATTTCGAGTCGTTTCTACAAGTTCCATATCAGCAGTGCTTGCTCGGCATGTTCGTTTTTGAAAGACTACCAGAGAAAACTAGCAGAAATATAATGGTTCGTATCCAAGGGCATGTCTATAATGTCCCATTTCCGCTTTACGATGCGACGTCACGGTCTAAAAATAGCATTCGTGCGGTAAACAATTAAGTCACAGCCTGGCATTGGTTGCCACTGATGGCCATAGTAGTCTAATCTGTTTTAAGTGGAGGGATGGCCACAAATCAACTAATATTCATTCATTGCCACCCTTCCAGTTCAACTGGATTGGATGTCGACTAGTGATAATGGTTTCTACGGGTATCAGCAAATCTCATTTAATGCTTTTAAATGCCACTTTAATGCCCATGGTCGACTGCAGACAGTTTTACACACACAAATTGTGAGTTGTCCGATATCGACTTTTTAACCGATAACCGATATCGTCTAACTCCAAAAATCAAACCAATACAGGTATATGCAGTCGTTGACCTAACATGTTATTGCTAATTGTGTTGTGATGCCCCACTGGATACTTTAATAATGATAATTGTAATAACTTTAAGGTTTTCCAATAAACATTCTGTGGAAAAATCAACCAATGGAAGTTATGGAAAGAGTGCCTATATTGCACCTTCATACTTATTGTTGCAATCTAAATAATACAAACATTTTTTTGAGCAAGTGCAAAGTGCCAATAAGGCACTACCATATCACATATAGCTCACACAGTGCTTCTGGCTCAAAATAACAACAAAGGCACATAGCTTCAGTACAGTACAGTGAATGATGAGGTATGTAATGCGTTTATACTGGACTGTCTCAGAAAATTAGAATACACAATATTCTAATTTTTTGAGACAGTCCTGTGTATATATACAGGACTGTCTCAGGAAATTAGAACACACAATATTCTAATTTCCTGAGACAGTCAGTCTGTATATATACACAGGACTGTCTCAAAAAATTAGAATATTGTGTATTCTAATTTTCTGAGACAGTCCAGTATTTTTCATTTATTGTTCATTTAATTTTTGCACCATGAATGCAAATGGTCTGCTCACATAACAAATCCCAAGCAACTTTGTTTGGAGACATCTAGAGGTCAATAAGCATGGCTGCTGTGCTAACCTGTGTCCAGCTCTTGCACAAAGGCTTCTACATTCACCTACGTAGAGCAGCGGTCGGCAACCTAAAATGTTGAGCCATATTGGAGCGAAAAACAAACGTGTCTGGTGCCCCCCAAAAATTGAAAGCCTTACAATGAAGGCACACAATATGTATCTATATTACCCCACTGTAGTATCAAAATGACTAAATTACATCCAAATAAAGCCTTCATGACTACTGTGTTTTCCACACTATAAAGCGCACCTGAAAGCCTTCAATTTTCTCAAAAGCCAAGAGTATGCCTTATAATCCGATGTGCCTTATATATGAATCAATATTAATCATGGCATGACATTGTTTAGCTCAGCTCCATCTTGTGGATGCATAACGCAACGCCAACCACGACTAATACTGCGCCTTATAATGCAGTGCGCCCTATAGACCCTACCCACGTGACGTCACAACTCCGCCCTCCTGACTGGTGCCGCCCAATTGTCCGTCAACACATCGTGTTTACCTGTTACGGCTACGTACATTCCTCCTGTTTACGGCGTGTTTTTCTGCTCGTTAACATTAATAATCAAAATGGTGAAGGCGTGTGTGGCGGTCGGTTGCAATAACAGAGAAGATAGACTGAGAGACTTAAAGTTCTACCGGATTCTAAGAGACCCGGAGAGGAGAGAGCGAGATGGGCTGCTGCAATTCGACGAGAAAACTGGGCTCCAAACGATTACCACAGATTATGTAGTAGTCATTTTATATCTGGTAAGATGCATTTAATATATATTCAGAGGGTTTTGGGCTGACAACCACAATTAAGATCATTGCTAGGCTAATCGCCGACAACATACACGTATGTATGTAGTGAGAGTGCTATCGCTAAACCATATAAACATTAAAAGACCTAGCTCCATTGACAAATGAAATGAAATACATTAGACTTGACAGTGGATGTTAGCAAGAACAAAAGATTTTGAATTGAAAATTTCGTAACTCACCTTTCCAAGCACAAGATAAATTCCTGCCGAATTTTCGTGGACGAGGACCTGTTTCACCCAACCAGCAACGAAGTATTTATAAGCCTCCAAGCTCTTAAAGTTTTTCAAACTTTCGTGAGAATAGGCTGATTTTGTGTGGACAAGATAGTTGTAAATATCAGGGTAGCTAGCAGATGTCAGGCAAAGACGGCGAAGACAGCGGGTCGAAAAACATCGATTTAGGCATCAAATATGGATCTGGCGAATGGATAAACTGAAGCTTTTCCACATAACGCCTTTTATGCAACGCATCCAGTGAGTTTACGGCATCCGAAAGCACCGGGTCTTCCATGAAATGCATTATAAATTGCTCGATCAATTGAGACCATTGATAATACAGACACAAAATGACGGACAATGGGGCGGAACAATACAGCGATCACGTGATTTTGTGACGTCGGTGGGTAGGGTCTATACATGAAAACTTTTAATTCATTGAATGTGCGCCTTATACGCCTACTATGTTGTATGCCACCTCAAGTTTAACTTCATTACAATATTAATACCTAATTGGCCCGAATATAAGACTGTTTTTAGCATTGAAATAAGATTGAAAAAGAGGGGGTCGTCTTATACTCGCGGTCTAGACATTATACCCATTCATGACGCTAGATGACGCCAGATATCATTGATGTTATGACAGATCTCTGCTACTCTCCCCATTCACGACGCTAGATGGCGCCAGATATCATTGAAGCGATGTTCTGTCATAAGAGATCTCAGCTAACCAGTAATTTCAACACTTTAAGGCGTAACCAGTTTTAACCAGTATGCATTATTTTATTGCAGTGTTTTTCTTTATTCAGATTTGTTTCAAGACTACAGTTACGGTTAGACTTCACTTTGATAGTTAATGCAGTTATTGCAATTTTGTTATCACAATAGATTGGCTTCTGGTTTTTGAAATGTAAATAAACCATATTTAGATGTTCAGATATTAAGATTTGAATGAGGCAAAATAAAATGCTTTTTCTCTCAAATATAGTTATAATCATTTGTTTCAGATCTACTGCAATTTTTTTCTGTATAAAAATTAATTTGGTGTTGAAAGTTTTTTTTTTTTTTCAAACTTGAGTCTTGAAAAAGGGGGTTGTCTTATTATCAGGGCCGTCTTATATTCAGGTCAATACGGTAAATTGGAAGAATGTTTGTGTGCCCATAGTTAGCTGGGATTGGCTCCTGCACCCCCGTGACCCTCCTGGGGATAAATGGTATGGAAAATGAATGCATGTTTGTCCTACTACAGAAACCATATTAAACTAAAAATATATTTCCCTCCCCCCATCTTTTTCCATTTTCAAACATTTTTGGAAAAAGCTTACGGAAACCAATAGGACAGCTCTAAAAAGCTGCAGTTTGCCGACCCCCGACCTAGGACACATGCATATTAGCCAGTCATTTTTTAAAATGCCTTTATCGGCCGATATTATCAAACTAATGTAAAATTTTAACCTTTGCTATTTAAGGCCTGAATTTTAAAATAAAAAAATTAAAAAATCAATTTAATGACTTTTTAATGACCCTTATGAACGCTGGATAGGCTCAGGCCAATTGAAAGCAGGATGAAAATATTTTCGGAAATTTCCTAGAATGCTTTCCTCACTCGTGTATTTATAATTGCAGTATCAGATTCTTATTCTCTTTGTCCAAACAGCTGAACAACACAGGGTTAAAAAAATAATAATAATAATTGTATCGTTAGGTACGCAGAGGTTCCCAACCCTACTATAAAAATGGAAGCACGCAGTTGGGTTATAGATCTACATGAAAGATCAACTTTTATTTAAGAACTACCTGCATACAAAACATATTGCACATCAACCAACCAGAATGATCCTTTAGAAAAAGAAAAAAAAAAATACTGTTGTCAATCCAACAGAAAAACATGCACTCACAACTCTCAGTAGTCCAAATTTGTCATGTGTTCACCCATGTACATTTAGTGTCAAGAGGTTTTGTTTTTTGTTTTGTTTTTTTCCATTTTTTTAAATACTGTACATTTTTAAAATAAATAAGCCTTCTTGTAGGAAACAGTCATCGGTTTCCCTCCAAACAAAAATCAAGAAATTGGCTACATCTGAGCACACAGCGGCAGTTTCCAACTACAATTAACTCTTGACAGAAAAATACGTTTCAGTGCAAAGGAAATGACTCTCCTAATGTTTCTTTTCCAGATACGCTGTAACATTTCCTCATGAATAAAGTGGTTGCATATTGAAAAAGAGAAAGCAGCTATGCCAGAATCGATGAATATAGAAAGGGTAACATTAAGAACAGTCACACCTGACTTTAAAAGATATGCATCTAAACGTCTTTTCAGGGTCTCCAGTGGTTGCTTTTGTCACTTCGTAGTGGCAACTGAGCATTTTAGAAAAAGCGCTCATGTGACCCGACCGTAACCACCAAACACAAGTGAAAAGATTTCAGATATTGTGCGGTTCAGGCAACATGTTCAAACTATTCTCAAGGCACGACAGCTGATCACGTCAATGTCAAGTACACAGGGCTTCCAATAAGTCTGTCTGCAACTGTGGTATTGCTCATGCACAACAATTAGAAGTACAAACTACTTCAGACACACAAAATTTCCAGAAAGTGTTTTTGAGGTCTACCTGGCGAAGGTAGACTTTAACAATAACCCTGCTAAGATGTAACCCCCGCCCCCAAAAAACAGCTGCATTAATACCACAGTATGGGTTGGAGTGGAATCCCTGACTACTATTTCCAAATACTGCATTCACAGTCATTGCTCCAGATGGAAATGGACATATATATCATGTATGGGTTAGACTATCTTTGGCCAGCTTACACCGGAAGAACTTACTGGAAAAAGACGAACTGCATGGATGGTTGGACAAGAGTGTGAAGGAGTGGTGTGAATAGAGACCATTAAATTGTGCACTATTTCAAATTTCAAAGTAACAAAACAAGATTCTTGCTCCATTTAAAACAAGATTCACACAAAAGCGTGAGATTTCAAACGATGCCAGACAAGCTGAAATATTTGAAACCAAGTTTTGGGTCTGACTATGAGAGGCCATTAACAACAGGTTCGGGGTTAGAGTCCCCTTCTTCAGTGATTTTGGTGGACGCCTCAGTGGAAGACCTTTTATCTTGGGTGGCACTTTTGTCCGAACCATTGGCAGCTGTGGAAGGGGACTCTGGGCTGTGCTCTGGTATGGAATCCACCTTACCCTGGAAGAGCGGGGTTGAAAGCATTACAATTTAAAAAGATGATGTAATTCATTAGAATTTACAGTGGTATGAAAAAGTATCAGAACCTTTTGGAATTTCTCACATTTCTGCATAAAAACACCATCAAATGTGATGATTTTTGTCAAAATCGCACAGATGAAAAAAAATGATCCCATATAAATGCAAATTTACAATTTTTCGTATTCTCGGAAAGTCACCATGTAAACGGCCCCACAGTTAATTCTATGGCTGCCATTGACGGTGCTCGACACTCAATCCACTTAAGACTGGGAGGGGAGAATGAACATTCATTCATTCAAAACCAGAGCATTCACAGTCACTCTTTCCGATTTTTGGGGGGCATTTACAGGTCACTTTCTGTTCATTTTAGGGCATTTACAGGTCACTTCCTATTGCGTTTGAGTCACTGCCTAGTTATTTGGGAGACTCCCGGGTCCCTTCCTCTTGTGTAACCCAAAATCAACAGGAAATGACCCATAGAATGCCCCAAAATCAACAGGAAGCGACTGAAAACTAAAAGGTAATGACATGAAATGCCCCAAAATTGCCTCGTTGCCTAGCATTGGCTTCCACTGACGACCTCACAGTTAAACTGGATTAAACAGCTAATAGTGATAAACTCATTCCAATTCACAGCAGAAGCTTGTTTTTCCTGTTTATTACCGTATTTTTCGGACTATAAGTCTTTTTTTTTTTTTCCCCTCTCCATAGTTTGGCTGGGGGTGCGACTTATGTGTAAAATTATTAACACATTATATCATCTCACATGTTATTTTGGTGTTTTGGAGTGACACTGATGGGTTTGGTAAACTTGTTAGCATGTTCTTTATGCTGTAGTTATCTGAAAAACTTAATAGCCATGGCCACGTTCATGTTCTGCCTTTGGCAATGAGTGTTCAATTGTGTTATTGACTTTTTTATATTGAAATGCATGCTTTTAGTTTGTGGCGCTTTCACGCCCAAGTGGGGGCGCACTTGCACTCGTTTACGTGAAGAAGAGCATTCACATGCCAGAAGAAGACCGACAGCTACGTAGCTCTGAGTGAGTGGGCGAGTTAGCGAGAGAGAAACACGGCTGCGGACCTACGTTCATTGTTTATGCTTGTAAAATATCTCTACAGAGGCAACGACTGTGTGTATCATCTTTTCTGTTGTTGTGTGTTTTCCACCCGCGATCGGACACTTGGAGCCAGTTGTGTGGTTGTTTGAATGATGCGTTAATGCTAACGAACGCATGCTAACCATTAGTGTCATGTCATTGCTGTAAAAGCACCTAATCATTTATTTACGTCGATGCGAACCTGTTTGGTATCGAGGACGAAATTGATTCAGCAAATTATACGGACGTCCAGCATCGTCATTTGGGAGTTTAGCCCGCTGAATAACCAGGACCGAGCCGTAGCGTCCTGGTGAGGACAGTATATTCGCATTTCGTCTTTCATGCACTGTACACTTATTCAGCATGTTATTCTCTATTGTATTTTTATATTAAATTGCCTTTCAAGATGACATGTCTGTTCCATGTATTGGATTTTATCAAGTAAATTTCCCCCAAAAATGCGACTTATACTCCGGGGCGACTTGTATGTTTTTTTTCCCTCTTCGTTAGGCATTTTATGGCTGGTGCGACTTATACTCAGGTGCGACTTGTAGTCCGAAAAATACGGTAGTTGTGTTGTAGAATCACCTAGAATGATTTCCTGACCAATGTATCAATAATCGTTGTATCGCCAGATCGTGAGATCAACGTTATCGTGAGCATCTCAAATCATATCGTGAGGTAGCAAGAAGATCCCACCCCTAATTAATAGGCCCGATAATATATATTTTTGGCACTGTGTCGGTGGATTGGGATGTGTGCGTTTGTTTCCAAACCTGTTTTGCCATTATGCAAAGTTTTGTTACTGTTCTAGAGGCCGTATTTTTCCATCACTGAGTGATAAACCTTCCTAAAGCAATTAGCAAAATGTTTGCATTTTACTGTGTTATGTTTCCAAGTTCTTGAGAGGCCTTTTGGTTATTGATTGGTTTGCTGTCCTGATTGCCAGATTAAGAAAGTTGTGTTAAAATCTCCTCTACTGTTGCACCAAATGTTATATCTGCTGTCAAAGCACAATACCTGTTGAGTTTTAGTTCAGTGCTCATTTTTCAGTGGAACACACTGTCAATGATATTGACTGATTGTGATTTGACTCAAATATTTATTTGAAAAAATAAATATACGCACTTTATTTTAAGTTAAAACTGTTCTCGTCTTTGTTTTGTTCATTATATTAATGTTCATGTCATCATGAAAATTCTAATTAGGTCAAACGCAAATCTATGCTGAATCCACTAGTATTTTGTACCTACAGGTGTTCAAAAAGTAAGGTGAATATACTGTACATTTAAAAATTATATATTATCAGCTATCATATCGGCAGTAGCCTTGAGGAGCAGGAAGTTATCGATATCTGCTTCTCTCAATGAGTGGCCGTCAACCAAAGATGAAGCCAAGAATTCCGCGCAGAATACTCAGAGGTAAAAAAAGAACCCTAGCGTCTCTGCTAAAAACTTCCAGAAATCACTGCCACAGTCCAATATCTTTGTGCACACATCAACTATACGTAAAACTATGGCCAAGAATGGTATTCATGGGAATACTCCACGGAGGAAGCCACTGCTGTCTAAAAAAAACCCATTGTTGCTCATTTAACGTTTGCAAAAAAACGATTCGATTGTTCACTTATTTTTCCCCCGTCTGTGATTGTTTGCATACTCTCCTCATTAAAATATGAAAACCTAGAAATGTTTTGGTGGTTTTAGTTAAAGACTTTTCATCTGTGTGATTTTGACAAAGATCAGGTCACATTTGTTGGCGACTTTACGAATAAATGTGAGAAATTCCAAAAGGTTCAGATACTTTTTCATACCACAGTCATTTCAAAAAGTTACCACATAATGGCTAGATTTCATGATGAATTTGTCCATAAATAAAAACATTTAACATATAAACCTCATCCTTCTTCATCTCATGATCCTTGGTTGTCATCTGTCTGCTCTGAGAGTCAGCCCTGGACATGAAGTCGGCCACTGTCACTGTGCAAAGAGTAAAGAAAGGGTGACATCAGGCAGCATGGTATATAGTTAGGAGGGAATATTACACCATATCTTTAGACTAGCAATGCTTGAGTGAAAGCCAAAAGATTGAAAGGTAGCCTTATTTTATTTATTCTCCTCAAGCAGTACCCATAAAGTACAATGAAGACCTTCGCAACCCATAGACTTCATCAGTTGACGGTTGACTAGACAGCTCCTACAGACATTGCACCATGCCTTCCCGTAGGGGGCCGGGCCAGGCAGAGTGTCGTGCAGCATTCAGTGCTATAAACTCAAACACACGCAGAGTTCAAATGTCGAATTTAGGTGGAAAAGGACGAAGATTTTACTGCATACAAGCAGGCAGGAGTGTCTCAAGGGTGATTTGGTCAAGGATTCAAGGTAATTATTGTATAAAATAGCACCATGCATGCACTTTGAAATGCTGTGGCAAAAAAATAAATGGGGAAAAAAATTAGCATAACTTTGGCTTGAAATATTTACGTAAAATGATTGATAACTGCCTGTTTTTTTGTTTTGTTTTTTTTTGCTTTTAACCAAGAATCTAGACAGTTTTATGTTTATATCTATAGAAATTCTGGGATTTACGCATTTATTTACGCAAACTTTCAACTTAAAAAGCTCTTTGTTTTGTCATGGCTGCCATGTTGTATCCATACACAATAGCTTAACTTTATATTTAAATGATCAGGTAATTTTCGGCCAACTGCCCGTTTTTCTGCCCAAAAAAATTTGGGGACATTTCTTCATCCATACAATTTCTGTTTAGCATTTTACGCATTTTATGTAACATTTCAATCTAAAAACAACAAGGGCCAGATAGCATGCAAGACGTGCTGAGGCAATAGTAACATCGGAATGAAACCTAAATAACTTATGATTGTATACAGAACAATGAAAATCTTGCTTTTGTTGAGTAAAATTAAGAGGATTCTTTCCTCGAGTATTACATTTCAGATGTGAAAATTCAGTGATTTATTAGCTGTTGAAAACAAAAAAACAAGTCTCAATTTCGGGCAAAAACTTCTATGTTAAATATAGGTATTGATCCTGAAAATATACGTGATTATCTCTGCATTTGGTGATTTTTGTGCATCCAGCGTAAAATTTGAGAATTTTATAGCCATTTTAAGTTTTGTTATACTTATTTTTTTTTTAAATAATCAGGATTTTATCAGGGCACGACTGATTTTTTTTTTTTATGTCGCTGTTCATGGAGACTCGTATGCCTTAGGGAGTTGCCAGTTTTGGTTTTAGGTCACTAGCAGCTTTGGTTTTGAAAATATTTGAACTTTAAGTTTTTAAAAATAGGCCCTCTACAGATCGGCCTCGAGACCCGTGTCCTGTCAACTGATAGTGAAGTCTATGCACAACCAACTAATTTGAAACACCTGAGAAACTGGTTGAGCCTTAAAATGGATGGCAAAAGGGGTGTGCTTAATACAATCAAATGAAATCAATTTGACACAACATTTTACATTTTTTACACACGCAGCCTAAAAAGTAAAACCAAACACATGCTCTGGAGACACACCACACGTCTTTCAGAGTAAATCATTACAACAACACTATTAGCAAAGGTTCTACAGTACTGGTAGTAACCATTTGTTAGGCAGTGACCATGGTAAATAGTGCCTATTAGGATCTGGTGTCCACATACTGTATACAGGCTAATTAAAATTGGTCTACAGTTGGAGCCTACATGACCCAAAATGTGAGGTCCATATATGAGCACACCAGGTCTCAATTATAATTGCTGGTCTATAAAACTTGTATTATTATTAATAATTATTTATATACACATACATATACACACACACACACACACACACACATATATACATATATATACACACACACACACACACACACACACATATACTTTTTTTTTTTTTTTTAAATAAATAAACCATAGGCTGTATAACATTTAAACGAGGAAACAAATTCACTCTGGTCATTGCCGCCAGTAACTCAAAAAAAAAAAAAAAAAAAAAGTCAATGGCAGGCAATGAGTCAAATACAATACGACAGTAAGACATAGGACAGATGACAAATTCCCATGTTTCAGTGCCATTAATGGCGCTAGATGTCAAATTCATTTTGACTCTCATAAACTGGGTTGGACGCACTAGCTGGCTAGTTGGACGTCCATCAACAGCAGCCAATGAGTTAAATGAGTATCCTACAAAGGGTTAATATTAGAGGATAAATCTGGAGTTAAAAAAAAAAAAACTGCACTATTCTTTCATTTTGCACAAGCTTGCAGGACACAAATATATTAGCATGACTATCTACAATACAAATGCGTTTTGTGTTGTTAGTTTAAATGTTATCGTGTCACACAAAAAATGAACTGGTGAAGAATAAGCCTTGAGCAAACGCAAGGTGTGCAGTGAAACTAGCAGTCAGTCACCAGTTACCTGGCTGCCTTTCTTCAGGCAGACGAATACGACGCCGTCGACTACGATTACGACGCTGAGGTTGAGCTTCAGAGTCATCTAAGAGTAGCGAGAGGGATTTGGGGCAAAACAAGGGATTCAAGCTACGGATTTGGTCTGTGCTTCTTGATTTCAAGTAAAGCAGTAGGCTAAGCAACTGAACTGAATCAAATGAGTGTAGAAAATCTAGACAGAAATAAGTACAGCATGTGGGAGCAAGTTCTCATTCCATAGTTTAAGACTTCTATACCTATTCCATTTTCACTCATAGAAGCGTTGTCCGATTCACTCATCCCATCCATCAGTGTGGTGTCCTCATCTGTTCGACGTCGGCGAGATTTTCGCTGGCGAGTCGCAAGCAAGTTGGACTCACTAGCATCTGTGTCGGCCGTCTGGTCTGTCTCAGTGTTTGTCTCTGTGTTGCCACCCCGAGGCCCTGCTGTAAAGTCATTGTTTTCAAAATAGAATTTTGGTTACCTTATCCAATTTCAAAGCGCATTCACCTGCGCTATTATTATATCCTCCTCTCCCTCGTCCTCCTCTTCCTCTGCCAGGTCCTGGTCTCCTGCGATTATCTCTCTGTGGACGCTGGCCTCTGTCCCTCTCCCTGCCAAGTCAGACAGCAAAATACATCCATTAATCCGAATGTCATCATAAGTCATCATAACTACACCGGGTTTCTACAATCAGCAAATCTCATGTCATACTTAACAACACTTTAATGCCCATGCCCAACTGCAGAGATTTTCACACACACAAACTGTAAATAAAGTTGTCCGATGATGACTTTTTAAACGATATCATCGGACTCCAAAAGTCCACTGTCAATATCAAACCAATACAGATATATGAAGTGGTGGACTTAACATGTTATGGCTAATTGTATTGTGATTACCCACTGGATACTTTAATAATGATAAATGTAACAACTTCAATGTTTTCCAATAAGCATTCTGTGAAAAATAACGTGCCATATAATTTCAGTGGAAGTTTTCTATATCAACACTTTATTAACTATTGTTGGAATCAAAATAGTGCAAATATCAGTTTTTGGATCAAGAGCAAGTGCCAATAAGGCACTGCCATATCACATATGGCTGACACAGTGCTTCTGGCTCAAAATAACAAAGGCACACAGCTTCAGTGCAGTGAATGAGGTATGCAATGAATTTATAATTCACTATTTTTCAATCATTTATTGTTCATTTAAATTTACACCATGAATGCAAATGCTCTGCTCACATAACACATCCCAAGCATCTTAGTTTGGAGACATCTAATGGTCAAAAAGCATAACTGCTGTGCTAAGCTGCGACCGCCAGTACAAAGGCGGATGGCTTCTACATTCACTTTGACGGCGTTTATCAGCCAATATGTTATCAGGGAGCTGTTCGCATCGGCTGTCTCATTACGCACTGAACTTATCTTCAGAATCTCTTTGATTGTCATTATACCAAAGTAGGAGAATGAAGCTTCTCCTTAACAGTGCAAAATATGTTCTCTTATCCCGTAATGATCTTAAATTGTTTTGTCCCGGCTACCCCATTATATCAGACAATAAGAAACAAAAAAAAAAAACTTTTTTTTTTTTAACCGTCGCATTTATATAGTTTTTAATGCCTCGAGCATTTAGTTTCATGCTTTTTAAGGCCTGAATTCTGACAAAATCAATTGAATGACAATGCTTTTTATTGACCAGCATAAAAGCTGCTACAGTCAGTAATGGTGAAGAAATTAGATGCTCGACTGAAGATGGTGAAATCTCACGTACCAAAAAATAGTAGAAGAGCAATTTATACAAATGGAACAGTACTCACCTCACTTGATCCTCAGTGGCTTGAGACCAATCACCGATTTCATCTCGACGCTCAGAGTCAGTCTCCGACGCATTGGAGTGCTCAGAGTTGGTGCCTGGCAGAATCACAAAGGCTGCGTTCAAACTGCAGGCATATCAGATTCCATTTGAATTCCTCCTCAAATCTGATTTTTAGGGCGGACTGTTCAAACTATTTTCAGCAAGTGTCCAAATCAGATCTGCGCCTGTTCACAATCGGCCACATTACTGACACTCCTTAAAGGTTGCTGTGGCAACGAAGGCATCATCCAGCATAGAGTGTCGTCCCAGAGAGTTAAATTCCGTTCAGACTGAGAAGCATCTTGTCCATATCTGATACAAAACTACCCTCTGAGGGAAGTTTCAACCAGTCTCGCAAAAATCTGATTTTGGTACTTTGGGACTGTTCAGACTACAAAAGAGCCATCCAGTTTCAATCTGGATGAGCTAAAAATAGGATTTTGGCTGCAAGTCTGTACAAGGCCAAAGTTTTTTCCAGTTCATTTGCTAGGATGTGCTTTGTTAGCTAATTGCACCAAAGGAATGCACATATCAGAATTAGATGACAAACATATCGTATTGAACAATAACATATGCAGTACTGTAAAAGTGTTAAATCGGTCTTCCCATTTGAAATTGTCCAACAATTAACGCAGACTTCAAGGTCCAAAAGGTTTTCAAATCTGTTCAAGTTTTCAATATGTTAATACTTTGAATAAAAAAGCAGTTTGTCTAATGGTTATTTTTTTTCTTTTTGTACTGCACGTCTTATTGATGGTTGACTTGGTCAAATGTCAAACTCAGAGCAAAGGTCTGCTTCTGTTTTTGTGTCACGAAGAGTGAGCTAGGCGATAGGCACTGATCATTGATCTTGTGTGAAAGAGGACATTAGATTTTTTTTTTTTCCCGTTGCGTTTTATTATCTCTTCTTCATTACAGGTATAACAGTTAGATTAGGTGTATGGAATGATTCAAATGTGTTTGGCTGTTTTATTCTGGTTTTACCCCAATTACAAAATTTAATGTGGCGTGTCAGTAGCGCTTGAAACGGATTAGGGCATTTACATGTAAAACGCTTCTCTATGGAATTTTCGGGTTAGGGGACTACTTCCGAAACCAATTAATATCGGAAGTAGAGGTACCACTGTATTGTTAAAACTTGTATTGCATATTTAACAAATTGTACATTAAAAAAATTAATAAAACGAAGTCGTGATGACAAACATTTAGGTACCTACCATATCCAGAATTGTAGCCGTGGCCTCTGCGCCCACGGCCTCGGTTGTTGTAGGAACGTCCAACATGAGATGAGGACGACGACACATTGGCACTGCCGTCTGTGTTATATGCCCCTCCTCCTCTCTCCCTGTCCCCAGGTCGGTGGCCTTGCGTAAGCTGACGCAACTGCTCATCAATCTGCATCCGCTCCAGACGAAGTTGCTCAACCTCCTAGTTGAATATAACACATCCGATGTATGCATTGGGATGAAAGGAAGTAGGGAAAAACATTTTTTTTTTTTTAAATGCATTTTGAAAAAGTTGCTCATTAGAAAATTAAGACACTATGGAACCGTTTCACATTTATACTCATCATACACACATCTACACATCCTGTGTGCCTTGTGCCACTTATTCTTAATCGTGCTAGGCTGCATCCCTGTGAGTTATCCCCAATATTTCTCAGCTCTTCCTCTAGCTGGTGGCTCTGCACAAGAAGCTCCATCATGTCCTACACAGTACAAAACCAATACAGCACAGGACATGCAAATAGCACAAGACGCACAATGCCAAAGGTATACAAAACAAAACCAAAAAGCAAAGAGCAAAAAGACCAGTAATACTGTCTAAGATATTTACATCAAATCCATTAAAATGTGCACACAACGTTCATACGAACCACGTAACATTAATCATTCGTTCATTTGTATTGGGGTTTTCTTTAACATGCAACAATTTCATCAAGGTTAGGTGATGCTCTGTTAGACACTTAGCAACATTCACAAAGCATAGTGGACGAGGTGAGCGATTATTAAGATTAACATCGAGACACAAATCCATATTAGTGCGTTTTTAACTAGGAATGCTGCATTCTATACCGGGCCAGTATCCACAAAATTTTTTTTTTTTTTTTTTTTTTTAAATTAATTCTTTATGTGCCAACGCACTTTAACATTTTCAATTCAATAAGCACGGTTTGTGTAACATGTGAGCCAGTACAAGCCATTGTCCCACAAGGGTGCCTGATATGATCTCTCAACTAAGTTCAACCGTCTAGTTATCAATAATAGTAATAGAAAGAAATAATTTCAATAAAAGTCAACATTTACCATGCTAAATAACTGCACTGTCCACGGAAAAACTACTACCTGATTAATGAGAAACAAAGGACACAAAATACCATGCCATTTTAAAACACCCAACAACATTCCGCAAAAAAAAAAAAAAGCGAAAACTGTGCCGAACTCTGGACATTTTATAATCCGATTAAAACAAGTAACGGTATTTTTGTGTGTGCGTGCATGCACGTAGTGGGTACTGGCACACATGCACACAGGCGTACCCCAAAAATTGGAGAGACGCCCCCAACGCTTAGGCACCCTGGCTTCTTCTTGTCCCTTATATATTCCTTTGTGGTGAAGACAAATCAACATTGACAAAGAGGCACTTGAAGCATTGCAAATCACAAAATCTTTACGGCAATTATAAAATATATTAAGTACAGTGGTACCTCGACATACGATCACTTGGACACACAATCTTTTCGACATCCGACGGAAAATTTGACTCGCCATTTGTTTCTACATCCGACATGCTCGAAATACGACGACATGACAGCACAGCAGATGAACGCACGGCGAATATTCTTGTGTGAGAAATCAACACAAAAGGTTTCAAAAAAAGTTGGTACAGGTGGTGAAACAAAGAAAAATGTCACGCTTACCTTTTAAATGGAGTTGCAAATTATAGAAAAATATGAGCGTGGGGTGCGCATCCGTGAACTGGCTCAAGAATATATCTCCACGGTCCTCCTCCGACCATCGTTCGCCAGTCTTTATAAGTTAAGCTGACAATTACTATTGTGGTAACATCGCCAAAGAAATCGTCAGCTTCGCCACGTTTTTATCATTTATTTCACAACTTATTCAACACAAAACGCCTACTGTCTGCCGCAATTGACGGTGTTCTCAAGAAAACATTGAAAGTGAAACTCTCAAGCTCTGCTCTGTCTCTGGTGCGTTCAGGTACAGCCAAAAAACGTCCGCCACATTTGAACCCGATTTGTTACATTATTACAGGAATTATCATTATTATTATTATGTTATTCAGTTGATAATTTATTTGTTTTGCTATGTGTAATTGCCATTTGTAATAGTCCCAGCAGTATTTTTTAAGGATTTAGTGTAGGTTTTTGGGCTTTGGAACGAATTAATGGCATTCTAATGTATTCCTATGGGAAAATCCTGCTTGACATACAACCATTTCGACTTACAAACAAGGCCCTAGAACGAATTAACTTAGTATGTAGAGATACCACTGTATAAGTATGTAACTACATTTTTACAGAGGTGAATCTGCAGTTACTAACACCGATGGATAAAATGGAATTGTATTTTTATAATTTATCGTTATAGTGACACATTTGGCAGGTTTTGTTATTGCTATAGACAGAGGAAATACTGTAATATTGCCAGTCGGGGTTAAAAAAAAAAAAAAAAAACGCATTTTGTGGACACCGGCTTCAAAACCAATTTGAAAAGATTCCATTAAAGGAATCCATACAAATCATATCACCTCAACTAATGTGTGTATCATAATACATGATTTTTAATTACTTGATGAAAAAAATGACAATGATTATGACAGTTTACCCCACACACACACATCATTTTGAATTGACATTAATACTGTAAATTTGTCCCAAATAGGAAACGCATCAAGTAAAGCTGCAACTAAGGTGTTCAATGTCAACACAAGCGGCACATATACGTATATATATTTTTGCACAAATATAAAGATATTTAATTATTTATTAGTACACTTGAGTGGTTTGACCTTTTAAAATAATACTAAAAAGGTCAAAGTCATTCTCTAGTATTTTGAACGGTCGAAATCACTCGTATTAGTTGAGAGGAGTGACTCATGCCTTGTGTTGGCTTTTCGTAAAAGGTTATTAATTACCGTATTTTTCAGACTATAAGTCACAGTTTTTTTTTTTTTTCATAGTTTGGCTGGGGGTGCGACTTAGTTGTTAAATTATTAACACATTATTGTATCATTTCACATGTTATTTTGGTGTTTTCGAGTGACACTGATTGTTTGGTAAACTTGTTAGTATGTTCTTTATGCTATATTATCTGAATCTTAATAGCTATGTTACGTTAATATACCGGCCACATTTGCACTTCGTTGTTCATGCATCATGGAACATTATCATACTGTACAGCATTCAGCATGTTGTATTATTCTATTATGTATTATGTATTCTATTGTATTATTTTAAATTGCCATTCAAGATGGCATATCTGTTCTATGTGTTGGATTTTATCAAGTAAATTTCCCCCAAAAATGAGACTTATACTCAGGTGCGACTTATATACGTTTTTTTCCTCTTCGTTGGGCATTTTATGGCTGATGCGACTTATACTCAGGTGCGACCTATAGTCCGAAAATAAGGTATTTAAAAAAAAAAAAATTAAAAAAAACTTGGGTTTTTTTTTTGTTATTGAACAATTCTTTCCTAATGCATTAACAGTCATTGGCTGATTACATTTCATATTTTTATCAACTGTTTTGTATTTGTACACCATTACTGTAGTTTGTGTTTGATGCTCAGTAAAGACATCACGGATTTCTTGATTCAGACATATGCTCCTCAGCATACTGTACAGCAGGGGTATCCAAGTCCGGTCCTCGAGAGCCCCTATCCAGCTTGTTTTCCATGTCTCCTTTAACACACCTGAATCAAATGATCAGCTCATCAGCAAACTCTGCAGGTGCCTGATAACGATGCTGATTATTTGATTTAGGTGTGATGGAGGAGGGAAACATGGAAAAGAAGCTGGATGGGGGCTACCCCATGTGTCAAGTTACTGAATAGCCTGGACTTTTAAGATGATATACCATTATATACTGTATTTCACCCAGCACTAATTGAATCAGTGCCACTGTGTTAACAGGGAATATGAAGGTCACAAACTAATGCACACATTCATGCTCTTACATTGAGGTATGAGATGTGGTACTCCAGCAAGACTTGGACATTTCCAATACTCTCCTTAGTTCCGACAAAGGTGAAGGGGACCATTCCCTGTGTCAACAAAACAAATCAAAAAACAATGTGCAGGTCAATATAAGGCAGCCAATGACAACAAATAGTTTTGGTAGGATTATTTATGCAATGGATAAAAATTCCATTTAGGTTTTTTTCCCCCCTTCTACTTTTTAAAGGGATCCACGGATGGAAAGACTTGTAGTTCTTAAAATATAAACGTTACTATGAGTTCAAATAATTTGGTATTGAAATCCCTTTAGATGTTTTCGTTTTCATAAAATTTGTAAAATTAGTTTAAGTAGTAGGTCGCCATTGTTGCAGACGTCGCAGGGTGGTGACGCTGCCGGGCTTCCAGAGTATGACCCTAGCGACATAAACATGTCATCTGTTCAACATTTTCAATTTAAACCAGAGAGGAACATTAATGAGCATGACAGCACTGTCGATATTTCACAAAACAAGCAGCAAAAGCAAAATGAACAGGAAAGACCGGATGAGATGTGACGACAGTGGGGGGGGGGGATTCTGCCAAAATGTGCTACACCGGCGAAATAACAGGCGAATTTGACAACCGACGCATTACGGTGCGCTTTTAGCTTGGTTTAGATCAGTACTTCTCAAATAGTGGGGCGCAGAGCGATGCCGGGGGGGCGCATGTGACCTCGGGAAACATGTTTTTTTTGTTTGTTTTTTTTTGCCGTACTGGAATAAAGTGTACTTGCACATCCACTCAGTAGGTGGCAGTGGCGCTCTCATTTTCAGAGTGCGCGCAGTATTTTTGAACTAAGGAAGAGCACGCAGCACACACAGACAACAGATAATGAAGAGCAGTGTGCTACCGCCGTTTTCGAAAGCCGTTTTCCGACCGGACTCACTCACGCAGCGACCCACTGTCTTGTCCGGTTCTCACGTCGCCGCCCGAGAAGTGCAATTTTCGGCTTGGGATCGTCACGACGACCGCCCTCACCTACGGTTCTACCTCGGCCGCCGTGAATGCGCTTTTTTCGTGCCGTTTGCCTTTTAGCTTTGACTTTTAATACAGTGGGTGATGATGAAAGACTACTGTTTACTGTGTCTAAAAATAATTATAGCAGACAGCCAGAAGCCAAATCAATTAAGACGCCACTTAAAGACATTAGACCCCAATCTCATTGTTAAGCCGCTTGATTTTTTCAGTGAAAACGTGCCGAATATTGCCATCAATCGTCCTGCTTTGTCAGTGTTACATCAGTAAGCCAGTGAGCATTGTTAGCATGCTCATTGCAAAATAACTCCACACCATTGCAAAGGAGGTAAATACTGTGAGCAGCAAAAATAAAAACTGTCCTGTCCAAGGACACTTTTTTTTTTTCTTTTATTCAGTTTTGTTTTTTCGGTCAAATTTTTTGGCATATTGTCCTCATGAGTGAATGTTTCTAATCAATTTTAATTTGTTATTATTTACTGATTTTTATTACATTTTATTATTCTGTATCAAATGGTCAAAAATGTACCTTGAGTGTATTTTTTAGTTTGGATGTGAATTTAAAAAAAAAAAAAATCAGGCAAATTGATGCACGTCAAGTCTTCTCTGTTACAAACAAAACAATGTTAATAAAGTTATACTTTATTATAAGTTGATCTATGTTACTTTTTTTCTTTATTAGAAAAAAAGGACTATGTTAGGCAGATGCGTATTTATAATAGTAATTTTATAGACAAATGATACTATTTACAGTGGCGGCAGAGAGTTTGGGGGGGCGCGAAACATTTACGTCTTCTTTGGGGGGGCGTGACAGAAAATAATTGAGAAGCACTGGTTTAGATGCATATAGACAGAACATACTAAAGATGCCTTCAGAAAATACTTAAAAACATAGTAATATCAAATAAGGGTGGTTTAAAGACTAATGCGGTAAACAAATCAACAATCTGCTTTAAAGCTTCAAGAAAACACTATGCTTAAAGTCTGAGAGGGAAATACATGCAAAAAGTATTTTGAGGCAATAAAATGGTAATAAAAGACTCGATAAAAACTCAAATAATAAGTACTAGCCGCTTTTAACCGATGGGCTCATTTGGTGAACGTCTCGCTGGGCAGAAGGAATTGCAGTAACCCGGTAGCATTCGTCGAGTGACAGTGACAATCTACGTCATCACCCCGAGCGGCCATAAAACATAGCGTCCTCCGGAGGTCAATACATGATTATTAAATTAATGGCAATATTTTGTGTGTTAATAATAACATTCTTTCGTAAAAGAGAACAATTGTGTTTTATTAGAGCCTTAAAGTCGTAGGTTCCCTGTAAGGAGAAAATAACAAAAGAGAACCTCAAAAAACAAAAAAATTCAATCCATTATGAGGCAATCATTGAGCTCATTGGCTGCCATTGATGGCACTAGATGTCCAATCCGTTTTGACTGGGAAGGGTGAATGAATGAATAAATGAATTTCAAAATGTATTGGACAGTTAGGAATGTCATTGGATTGAAGCATAAGCATTGAACCCCAGTCCTCCTTTAAATGAATTGGATGCCTATCATAGTTAATGGCAGGCAATGACTTAAATAAAAATAATAACAATTAACATTATTGTTGTATAAAATATTTGTATTTATTTATGAAAAAAAAATACATTAATGACTGAAAAAAATATAATTTGAGATCTATGTACACATATGTGGGTATCACTTTTTTTTTTTCCCATATAGGCCTCGCTTGTATTCCAAATGTTAATATTGTGGCCTAAGTAATCCAAAATGCGATGGCCACCTATGAGGTTCAGGGTTTTTACAGAATTAAGTTTTTTTTTGTATTGCTTTATTTAAAAAAATAAATAAATAAAAATAAATAAATAAATAAATAGTCCTTACCCTATAAAGGCCCTAAAAGATTAGTGCTGTCCTTCCTCTAATACAAAGTAATAACTTCACAAAGAACTTTTTCATAGGACAATCTATTGAATAACTAGTTTCTGGATTTCCTTTTTGCCAAAAACAACAACCACAACTAGGGCTGGGCGATATGGCCTTAAACATGTATCACGATAAATTGAGCAGATTTATCTCGATAACGATAAATGACGATAAATTCGCCCAAGCGGACTGTTATATAATTTGAAAATCTGAATCAATGCATGAAATACAGATTAACTATTTCTTGTTGATTTATTTACCAGCATTCAATTTGATATACTGTATTTAACAATTGTACATGCAGTCTAAACATTAAATTTATAAAAATTAGGGCTGTCAAAATTATCGCGTTAACTGGCGTTAATTAATTTTTTAATCACGTTAAAATATTTGACGCAATTAACGCACTTGCCCAGCTCAGACATATTTAAATGTCACTAGAGTGAAAGGCCCACCTGTTAATTGTGTTTTGCGGAGTTTTGCTGCCCTCTGCTGGCGTTTGGGTGCGACTGATTTTATAGTGTAAGTAATTATTGCCATCAACAATGGCGGGCTACTAGTTTATTTTTTGATTGAAAATTTAACAAATTTTATTAAAACGAAAACATTAAGAGGGGTTTTAATATAAAATTTCTATAGCTGATTTAGAACTGATTTATTGTTATAATAAACAAATACAGTCCTTATGTACCGCATGTTGAAAATATATATCCATCTTGCGTCTTATCTTTCCATTCCAACAATAATTTAGAGAAAAATATGGCATATTATATAGATGGTTTGAATTGCGATTAATTACGATTAATTAATTTTTAAGCTGTAATTAACTCGATTAAAAATTTTAATCGTTTGACAGCCCTAATAAAAATGTATTGTAAGCAATAAGAATTCAAGTATGAACATTTATAACAGCGTGTATGACTTGAACAATGTACACTGTCAAAATCAATATGCCTGTGCAAACATGTAATTGTAACACAAATGACTTGCAGCTTGAACAGTACACTTCAAAAAGACAACTTATTGTTAATGGCTGCTGTGATATAATTATTAAATACAAGTGTTTACTTTATGGTTTAAGGGCCCCCCCCCCCCAGTGCATTTTTTCATAAATGCACGCACAATAAAAATAGCTGGGGCCATTTCTCGGTCATTATAAGTTTCGCCGTTGGATTGTACTTTATGCAGAATTCTTTACCATCACAAAAGCTATCAGAGGAATCACACACACAGACAGATACAAAATAACGCCACATAGTAATTGTTAGATGCAGTCCGTGCCCAATCCACTCATTAAGTTCAGCCGTTTCGACAAGGTTAGAGCCTCTATCCGACTCCATAACGTTCATTTGTAGCGTTAGCCGCTAGCTAGCGTTAGCCTGGCTACCAGTAGAAAGCACTGAAAGCACCATCTCCGGAAATCGTGAGAACAAAGAAGGACAGCGGGTGAAAGCCCGTCTGGATGCCACCAAGAGTCTACTAAATGTCGGTTGAAAGTTTGGTGAACCTCCCTTAAGCCACACTCCATCACGTTTTGCTTGTAGCGTTAGCTGCTAGCGTTAGCTTACCGGGCTTTTGTTTGATTGGCTTCCTGATGATCACGTGACTCCCTACGTAAGCACATTCACTGCTTTCTTAAAGGGGAATGAACATAGACGAACAACACAGAATCAAAGCGGGATGAAAAGACTATTTTCTTGTTTTATTAATTTACCGAATTTACCGACATGGTCAAAATTACGTCGGTCATCGTTAAGAATTTCGGTGACGGTAAATTTTCGGTTTACCGCCCTGCTCTAACCACAACCATTTGAAATATTTTTTGAATCTGGAGAAAAAATGAAATCATAAAATCTATTGCCCAGGCCTATTTATATGGTTAGCTTAAAGCAGCTCACTTCTTGTCGGGGTTGCTTGTTGTCATTGTCTCCTTCTATTCTGACCCTCACCACTCCAGACTTGTCCACAATCTCCTGAATGACCTTTCCATTCTTGCCAATGACTTTACCTAAAGACAAAGCATAAAAACAATTACACATGTCTGTATTACAATATATGAGTGGCAGGTTGCCATTTAAGTAGTGCATCGACTAGGACAGTGTCTGCGTCAACTCATTCGCTGCCATTGACGGTGTTAGACATCCATTTCATTTTGACTGGGAGGGGTACATGAACAAACGTTCCAGTTTAAGTGGATTGGATGTGTGGTGATGTTAAGGCTGCAACTACTAATGGATTTAATCGGTAAAAATCGATTAATAAATTTGTTACCAACAATTTTGATTATCAATTTTTGGCCGGCAGCTATCTGCAGTCCCATTTGGGTCCTTGTATGTGAGGCTGCACGTGCGCCAGTGATTAGTGGAAGAGAGTTCACTGCTACATTCAGGTTGATTTACTGAATCAATATTCACAACGTGTTCAGAGTTTTAGATTGTCTTGTGCCCCCGTCAGAGGTGAGTAAATAAAGCCAATTGGATTGTTTTCTTTTTCTTGATGAGGAGTTACTACTTAGCATGGAGCACTAAGCTAGTTAGCGATTATGCTAATCAGTGTCTTAAGTGCCCATTTGTATTGTGTTTTGGTGAAGCATATTAGCAGTTGAGTTGTTAGACAAGTTGTCTCATTTCTTTTTTTAAGAAACCACACACATAAACCCATTCATATAACAGCTTAGTCTCTCCTTTCAACACAAACTTCATTCAAACTGTAAATTGTCACACAAGGGATTTAAAATTGGATTGTATTTATGAACAACTGTTGGGTGACGAAAACTGAATTGTTACACCCTGCCTGTTCCTTATTCGATTTTGTTGTTTAGTTTGTTTAAAGAAAATAAATCAGTCATTCACAATTTATATCAGTACTTTGCCTACATGAAAAACATGTAAATTAGCACTTTTTTAATCTGAATGAACAGGACTTGTGTCTGATTTGGGTGCTAACAAATTCTTTTTATGTTTTATACTCAGAACTACGGTAGCCGAAGGTTTCAGGCGAAATGCAAAGTTCAAACGCTTTGCAAAAAGAAAAACACGAACCCCAATTTCAAACACTTTGCAAAAGAAAAAAGCACAAATGTGAACTTCCACAACAAGATCCCCAATTCCAAAAGCACAATTGCAAATTGGCAAAAGCACGAACCCCAATTGCCACAGCGCGAATGCAAATAGCCAAAACACGACCGCAACAACAAACAACATCAAAACAGCAAGAAGCCCAAGAGGAAGACCCGGAAGTAGACTACATTTCACGGAAGTAGACATGAGAACTACAACTCCCACCCTCCTCCTGCTATCGTGTAACCACAACTAATCATTTCCACCGACGTACATCTCTACGGATTGTCACAAAGTTACACCCCCCCCCCCCCCCCAGACGCAAATTTATTTTAAAATGATGTCAATTGTTTGTGCTGCTGTCGTTTTATAGATATTTACAATTATTTTATAGGTAATATAGGTTATAGGTTTCTTTAATTAAACTGGCCGCAGCTAGGCTAAGGCTTAGCCTAGCTCCCGCAGCAATGGAGTGTACCAAATCGCGCAGGTACTTAAGAGATGGTCACCAAGCACATATAGCAATATTCAAAGTGTAAATGTGTGAGCGAATTCTGTAACTTATGTTTTCCAGCTATTTATGTGTGTGGAAATGATAAGTTGCGGTGGGCGGGAGTTGTAGTCCTCATGTCTACTTCCGTAAAATGTAGTCTACTTCCAGGGCTTCTTGCATTCGCCCTGTGGCAATTTGGGGTTCGCCCTGTGGCAATTTGGGGTTCGCCCTGTGGCAATTTGAAATCATGCTTTTGCAATGGCGTTACGCACACAGGCTATTTTTAGACCGTGACATCGCATCGTAAAGCGGAAGTAAAGCCGAAGTGGGACATTATAGACCCGCCCTCGCATAGACTCAACGTAATTAGTGCTACTTTTCTCCGGTAATCTTTCAAAAACGAACATGCCGATCACGCATTGCTTTTTTGGAACTTGTAGAAACGACTAGACATGACGACACATGAAGGATGTTTTCTTCATACGTTTCCGGAAACCAAAAACTAGGAAGGAAAAAATGTGAAGACCGAATCAACTTGCGCGGACTTTAACACCAGCTCGTCAAATCCATTCACGTTTCATATGCAGTAAACATAATGTTGGGTTGGCATGGTCTTTCAGAGGACAAAGAGGTAAGCCATTTTTATATTTTTAAATTATTTTTTTAGCGTAACGTTGTGCCGTACTGCCTCTGTCTGACAATGAATGACCTGAAAAGAATTACAATGGTATCTGACTGCCACTGTTACCATTTCTGTTATATATATATATAAAAACAACTTTAGTAAGGGGGAAGTGTAAATAAATTACAGGATTAAGATGTGTTATCAATGAAAAAATTAAAATTGTTCGTTGGCTGTCACTGAGTAGCATTTGCGATCGCTACACAAAGCTAACTAAATTACCCCCAAGAACGGTAAGAGACGTAGGACAACCAGAGGATATAAAAGACAGGGCTGATGGTAAAGGATAGCTTGTTGAAACAGGAGAATGTCATTGTCAGTCGCGTCGATAAAAAAGCAAAGGCTATGTTGAAACAGGAGAATGTCATAGTCAGTCGCGTCGATAAAAAAACTAAAGCTATGCTTAGGTCGGCTCGTTTTTTTTGTCTTTTTCAGCCTTCGACACTAAAGCCATCTCTTTAACTGAACATTTTTATGTTCTTCCACATCTTTGCCAGTCAATTTGGCACCAGGCACATCATTTTCGGAGAGAACTGGTAGGTTTAGCTCTGTAAACATCTCCTTCGTACACGATTTCCATTCATTTCCTATTAGGGACAAACGGTGGCTTGTCCCTACTTAGCAACAGTAGCTAATGTCATGAATATTAATGAGCGGAAGTGACGTGTTGCTTGCGGTACGCCATTGGGATTGTGTTGTGGCAGTTTGCATTCATTCTTTTTTGTTTTGCAAAGCGTTTAAAATTGGGGTTGTCGTTTTTTTCTTTTTGCAAAGTGTATGGACTTTGCATTTTGCATAACACCTCTCGGCCACAGTACAGAACCTTTATTAAAACTAACAAGTTTTATGTACTTAAAACAGTACAGTTGTAGACTACAGTTAAGTCAGGAAATAAATATTTTTGAAAGCAATAGTCATTCATGTTTGTCTTGTTACTTACAACATGCCTAAACAACTTCAAGTTAAATTGTGAAGATAACTGCAAAAAAGTTGACATTTGTACAATTAATCGTTTTAATTAATCGTCCGATTAACCGATTATGAAAATTATCGTTATTTGCATTCACAGCCAGTTCTGCTTTTTCAGGGGTAACACTTTATTTTCATTTTAAGGCGTTTAAAGGTCACTTCCTGTTCAGTATCCCGGTGATATCTAGCTATCAAGCTAGATATTATATATACAGTTGGGCAAATAAGTATTTAGTCAACCTCTAATTGTGCAAGTTGTCACACTTGAAAATATTAGCGAGGCCTGTAATTGTCAACATGGGTAAACCTCAACCATGAGAGACAGAATGTGGGGAAAAAAACAACAAAATCACATTGTTTGATTTCTCTAAAATTTGCAAATCAATGGTGAAATATAAGTGTTTAGTCAATATGTAATAATATGTACCCTTTGTTGGCAATAACGGACACCAAACATTTTCTGTAACTCTTCACAAGCTTTTCACACACTGTTGCTGGTATTTTGGCCCATTCCTCCATGCAGATCACCTCTAGAGCAGTGATTTTTGGGGGGGGCTGTTGCTGGGCTGGGCAACACGGACTGTCAACTCCCTCCACAAATTTTCTATTGTTAAGATCTGGAGACTGGCTAGGCCACTCCAGGACCTTGAAATGCTTCTTACAAAGCTACTCCTTTGTTGCCCTGGCTGTGTGTTTGGGATCATTGTCATGCTGAAAGACCCAGCCACGTCTCATCTTCAATGACCTTGCTGATGAAAGGAGATTTTCACTCAAAATCTCTCGATACATGGCCCCATTCATTCTTTCCTTTAACAGATCAGTCGTCCTGGTGCCTTTGCAGAAAAATAGCCCCAAAGCATGAAGTTTCCACCCCCATGCTTCACAGTGGGTATGGTGTTCTTCGGATGCAATTCAGTATTCTTTCTCCTCTAAAAACGAGAACCTGTATTTCTACCAAAAAGTTCTATTTTGGTTATATCTGACCATAACACATTCTCTCAGTCCTCTTCTGGATCATCCAAATGCTCTCTAGCGAACCGCAGACGGGCCTGGACGTGTACTTTCTTTAGCATGGGGACACATCTGGCAATGCAGGATTTGAGTCCCTGGCGGCGCATTGTGTTACTGATAGTAGCCTTTGTTACTGTGGTCCCAGCTCTCTGAAGGTCATTCACTAGATCCCCCCGTGTGGTTCTGGGATTTTTGCTCACCGTTCTTGTTATCATTTTGACGCCACGGGGTGAGATCTTGCATGGAGCCCCAGATCGAGGGAGATTATCAGTGGTCTTGTACGTCTTCCATTTTCTAATAATTGCTCCCACAGTTGATTTCTTTTCACCAAGCCTTTACCTATTGCAGATTCAGTCTTCCCAGCCTGGTGCAGGTCTACAATTTTGTCTCTGGTGTCCTTCGACAGCACTTTGGTCTTGGCCATAGTGGAGGGTGACTGACTGAAGTTGTGGACAGGTGTCTTTTATACCGATAATGAGTTAAATCAGGTGCCATTAATACAGGTAACGAGTGGAGCCTCGTTAGAAGAAGTTAGAACTCTTTGACAGCCAGAAATCTTGTTTGTAGGTGACCAAACACTTATTTTCTACTCCAATTTGGAAATAAATCCTTTAAAAATCAAACAATGTGATTTTCTGTTTTTTTTTTCCACATTCTGTCTCTCAGGTTGAGGTTTACCCATGTTGACAATTACAGGCCTTTCTAATCTTTTCAAGTAGAAGAATTTGCACAATTGGTGGTTGACTAAATACTTATTTGCCCCACTGTGTGTGTGTGGGTGTGTGTGTATGTATATATATATATATTCATATATATATACATACATACACATATATATGGCGGAAAACACTCAGGTGATTTGAAGTTCCACTCTGAGACCCCCAATTTGACCAAAATTGTCCTATATGCATGTGTGATACATCATTGGAAAGCTCAAAATCTCAATTTTCCGGGGGAAGAAAAATTTTGAACAGGAGGGCATTTTTTTTGCCCCACTGTATAAGTGACAGAAAATCAACAGAAAAGGACCTGATGCCCCAAAATGAAGTCGTTGGCTTCCATTGACGGCCCATAGATGTCCAATCCGTTTGACGTGGGAGTGATTGCAGCAAATGAATAAACTTCCAATCGATTGGACATCTCCCAGTGATACTCAATTCACGGCACGTATTGTATCGATCCCTCCATATTTGTCCGTGGACAATAGGAGGGTTTGAACTAAATTTGTTAGTCAAAAGTATTAAAGACGCATATACAAAAAGCAGTTGAATACACATTTACAAAGATGTGTACATACCAACTAGGTTTCTTGGTACCTGGACAGAATCCTCCAGAAACTCTAGGAAGTTTCTTGCCTTCTTCACTGCTTCTGCTGTCTGAAACAAGAAACGGAGAGCTTAAATAAAATAAAACTCTGCTTCAAAGGAGAATAATACATACTGCACAAACAATGAAGGATAATTATAAAGTTAGGACTCCTTATCCTCATACAGTATGCAAGTATGGTGTAATGCGGGGGGTGGGGGGGTGCTCGTATTTCATTTTGTACCTCGTTTTGGAAGGAAAATATATTTGGAATCCTTATAAATACCGCAGCAAATTGAGTGATTTTGGAAAAGGAAAAATGGCTGCGAGTCTTGAGGGCTAACCGAAAGTTTCCTTAACAGGGTGGCTGGCCTTTGCTTAATAGATAAGAATGGTGGGAAGCTCGGATGTGCAGAAGGCAAAGATTACAGCCGCTACTTCTCACCTCAGCATTTAGAGCCAGTTGAGGTCACACGAGATAACAAGCTAGACATCTCTCTTTAGGAGTCGGCCCGACATACTGAAGGGATTAGAAGGTGCTATGGAAGTGGATTGTGAAAATATTTGCCCCTTCCCTTATTTTCCATTTAATTTTTTCTTTTTTTTTTTTTTTTTTTTGCATTATTTACACGGTTATACCCTTCAATTTTTCCAAATCACCAAAACAATTTTACCACCAAACAAGGATATAAAAAATAAATAAATAAATGCACTCTTCAGCAGCAAATCTCAATCAATGCTTTTTAATGCCACATTAAACAAATTTAATGCCAATGTCCAACTGCATAGTTTCACACACACACACACACACACACACACACACACACACACACACACACACACACACACACACACACACACACACACACACACACACACACACGCAAATTTTAAGTAGAGTTGTTCGATAATGACTTTTTAAACCGATAACCAATATCATCCAACACTAAAAATCAAACCGATACGGATATATGCGGTCGTGGACTTAACATAGTATTGCTAATTGTATTGTGATGCCCTACTGGATACTTTAACAATGATGAATGTAACAACTTCAAGGATTCCCAATAAACATTCTGTGAAAAACAAGGGAACTGACATTATGGAAAAAGTGCTTAAAATTGTACCACTTTATTTATTGTTGAAATCAAAATCGTGCAAACATTTTCAGTTTTTTTGGATCAAGTGCAAAGTGCCAATAAGGCACTGCCATGACGCATATCGCTCACAAAGTGGTTCTGGCTCAACAAAGGCACACAGCTTCAGTACAGTGAATGAGTTATGTAATGGGTTTATAATTCATTATTTTTAATAATTTATAGGGATGTCCTGATCCCATCATGTGATTGTAAATCAGGCCGATCGCGCCATTTTTCAGAGGATCGGAATCAGGTGAAAAGGGTCGCATTTTTAATTCAAAAATATAAGTTCTTCTGCTTCATGCTCGTACAGTCTCTAACTCTCCCTCCTGCTTTTTTTCTTGGGCCATGTCTACATGTAGCAGGGTATTTTGCAAAAAGGAACTTTTTCCACGGTTTGGCCTATCATCCACACGGACATTTCAGGCATGGAAAACGAGGGTTCTTTAAAAACTCAGTCCAAAGTGAAGATATGGTAATTCTGCACTTGTGTCGCCATTGTGTGGACACTGATAACAGAAGATCTAACAGTCGAAACGTCACTGACTGCGACAAACTTTATTCTACGTCACATATGAGACCAATGTTTACATTTGGAGTAAACATGGATACCGTCACAGTGGGTTTTGATCTAATTATTAGACACGATGCTTTTTGCTTCCATTTATTTACAAACTTTTGCAGCGCTTCATTGTGAAGAACACATGAGAAGGATGCTAGTATTACGGACAATTATTTTTCAAACATTGTTATGAATGCATTTAAAAACGAATGAATGCGGTTGGCTGTGGAAGCTTTTTTTTTTTTCCTTCTACAAACGTGTTTGAGTAGACGTAATTATTTTTTCCAGACGTATTAGGGCTGGATCCACGGTTTTAAGAAAGAAAAAAAAAACCTTGCTAGGTGTAGACATAGCTTGGTCAGCAGTGCACTAGAGTTTGCTAATTAAAGTTAACCATGATTGACTGGTTGGTAGCTTTGATCTTGCCAGAGAAGCTTGGTAGCTCTACGATCAAAGGCTTAAATCTATCAATCCTCGTTTAGCTTGTTACACACTAGCGGTAGTACGTCAACAAATGTAGAAGGCTTCTACATTCACTTTGAAGGCAACATGCATATCGTCCCAAAACCAATAATGAAAAGCCGATGTAGATATCATCTGATACAGTTTTAAAGTGATTTTATTGGACAACTCTTAAGTAACAGTCAAGTTTACACAGTTTTTAATGATTTTTAATACTTCTTAAGGCCTGAAATTAAGACGAAATCCATTTAATGGCTTTTATTGCTTTTTAATGACCGCATAAGCCATGTTACATATATTAATCACAAGCGTAGAGTGTTATCTTGGTGTGTTCAGCAGTAAAAATTGTGTCAGATCACGTTTAACCAATTGTGTGGAGGGCAATTTTACACCAATAAGCAAACTTGGTTGAGTGGAAGGCTGATCAATGCACGCTTGGTATTCGAAAGTACAAGTCAACCTTGAAGACATGATGAAAAGAGATCTGCACTGTGAAATAGACAATTGTAGATGTCTGTTCTTGCCATAAATCAGCTGGGAAATGCTAACGCTTGTGTGTGACCATAAAGATAATTCTGTGAAGGATGGATGGATAAATGGCATATCATGTAAATCCCTATTCAACATTTTTGTAAAAAGAACAATACCTCTCCATAAATTCTGAAGGTGCCAGTCTCCTCATCCAAATCAATGGCGGTGACACCTGCAACTTTCCTTGCTTGCTGAATGTTACTGCCATGACTGCCAATTGCCAGCCCCATTAAATCTGTCCTCACCGTAAACTCTTCTTGGAAGGATGATACCAGATGTCTAGAGTTCTAAACAAACATGAGTAAAGTTAACTGTAGGGTACAAATCCATCTCACACGATAAGCAACGAGTTAACACTGGAAGCCAACTGACCTCAAGGTGTTTTGTAGCTTCCTGGTTGCGGGACATGAGCATAAGTTTGGTTCTGAGGCTGCGGAGGTGCATGTCACTCAGCAAAGACACACGCTTAACTGTTGACTCATTGGTGGACTAAAATTACAAACACATTACACATTATCAACCTAGGCAGTGTTCTTAAGGGATAGTAGGAAAGACCTGTTAATATACTGTATATATATATATATATTAAAGAGGATTTCATTTAACATATGAATGGAATAGCAGATACACTGTATAATTAAGACATTTGTAATACAGTATGAGACAGCTGCAGCATAGGAAATATAATTACCAAAATGATCAGCTTGCTGGTCTCAGGACAGTATGACACTTGACAGGCTCCCACAGCTTTCTTGAAGTCTTTATGGGCATTATCAGTCTGACACCTGCAAAGTATTAAATATTATTATTATTATATCCTCTCATTTTCAAGTTTTCAAATCTCGATCACTCCTTGTTGTCTGCGATTTCTGCATCGCGACCCTCACTATATCACCATGTTTCACCCATAAAATCCCCCAAAAATCCGGCTGTGACCATTCACAGCTGTGTCTTGACATCCGGTGAGACATGCTACATGGAGTTTTTGAATCGAAACAAGGTAACAGGGTAAGTACGCGATGATATCTCGTTAAAATAGTGGCGTCTTTAATTCTGCTCTCGCCTCCACTTAGGGTTTTGCTGTTTAAAATTTTTTTTTCTTTAAAATGCCCTCCTGTTCAAATTTTTTCTTCCCCCAGAAAATTGAGATTTTAAGCTTTCCAATGATGTATCGCACATGCATATTGGACAATTTTGAAAGTTGGCCAAATTGGGGGTCTCGGAGCGGAACTTCAAGTCACCCGAGTTTTCCGCCATATATACACTCACTTTACTAGGTACACCTGTCCAACTGCTCATTAACACTTAATTTCTAATCAGCCAATCACATGGCGGCAACTCAGTGCATTTAGGCATGTAGACATGGTTTAAGACAATCTCCTGCAGTTCAAACAGAGCATCAGTATGGGGAAGAAAGGTGATTTGAGTGACTTTGAACGTGGCATGGTTGTTGGTGCCAGAAGGGCTGGTCTGAGTATTTCAGAAACTGCTGATCTACTGGGATTTTCACGCACAACCATCGCTAGGGTTTACAGAGAATGGTCCGAAAAAGAAAAAATATCCAGCGAGCGGCAGTTCTGTGGGCAGAAATGCCTTGTTGATTCCAGAGGTCAGAGGAGAATGGCCAGACTGGTTCGAGCTGATAGAAAGGCAATAGTGACTCAAAAAACCACCTGTTACAACCAAGGTAGGCAGAAGAGCATCTCTGAACGCACAGTACGTCGAACTTTGAGGCAGATGGGCTACAGCAGCAGAAGACCACGCCGGGTGCCTCTCCTTTCAGCTAAGAACAGGAAACTGAGGCTACAATTTGCACAAGCTCATCGAAATTGGACAAGATTGGAAAAACGTTGCCTGGTCTGATGAGTCTCGATTTCTGCTGCGACATTCGGATGGTAGGGTCAGACTTTGGCGTCAACAACATGAAAGCATGGATCCATCCTGCCTTGTATCAAGGTTCAGGCTGGTGGTGGTTGTGGTGTAATGGTGTGGGGAATATTTTCTTGGCACTCTTTGGGCCCCTTGGTACCAATTGAGCATCGTTGGAATGCCACAGCCTACCCGAGTATTGTTCCTGACCATGTCCATCCCTTTATGACCACAATGTACCAAACTTCTGATGGCTACTTTCAGCAGGATAATGCGCCATGTCATAAAGCTGGAATCATCTCAGACTGGTTTCTTGAACATGACAATGAGGTCACTGTACTCAAATGGCCTCCACAGTCACCAGATCTCAATCCAATAGAGCATCTTTGGGATGTGTTGGAACGAGAGATTCGCATCATTGATGTACAGCAGACAAATCTGCACCGTGTGATGCCATCATGTCAATATGGACCAAACTCTCTTGAGGAATGCTTCCAGCACCTTGTTGAATCTATGCCATGAAGAATTGAGGCAGTTCTGAAGGCAAAAGGGGGTCCAACCCGTTACTAGCATGATGTACCTTATAAAGTGGCCGGTGAGTGTATATTAGTGCTGTCAAAATTATCGCGTTAACGGGCGGTAATTAATTTTTCAAATTAATCACATTAAAATATTTGACGCAATTAACGCACATGCCCCCCTCAAACAGTTTGAAATGACAGCACAGTGACATCACCACTTGTTACATGTGTTTTTTTGTGTTTTGTCGCCCTCTTCTGGCCCTTGGGTGAGACTGATTTTGTAATTATTGACATCAACAATGGCGAGCTACTAGTTTTTTTTTTTTTTATTGAAAATTTTACACATTTTAATAAAATGAAAACATTAAGAGGGGCTTTAATATAAAATTTCTATAACTTGTAAGAGTGTGACAATATCTCGATACAGCGATATCTCGCGATATTTTGCAACCCGATGGGTTATCGATATGCTCCCGCCAAGTATCGATACTTTTATTTAACATATTGGCCATACAATGGAGTATGGATGCTGTAAACTGCTCAATGTTTGTTGAGCAATTCCTTGGCGGTCCACTAGGGGCGCTCGGGAGTGGCGGTGAGGGTAAAGTGCGCACAAGTTGTCTAGAGAAGAAGAGAGGCAGCTCCAAGGGGGTTGAAAAAATAAAAAAGCCCCGTGAGAAGGGGGAGGAAAAAATTAGAAAAATATTGCTACAAATCACACATGGGGACATTTTTAGATTTTACACCAACAAGAAAGGAAGTAAGGTGAACAAGGCCTTTGCTGTATGCAAGAATTGTCTAAGAAAAATAAGTTTCACTGGCAGCTGGTGACGTAGTGGAGACCGGAGTTCGTGAGCTTCGCTTTCATCACTTGTGGTAAGAAAGTTTTGCAATGTAATTGACTTTTTAATTTACATGTATTATTTTGATGACATTTGATGTTGAATGATATAAAATAAACCAGGACCCTAAACTGGATGAAAATGAATATCGAACAAGCCCACATGAATTTACCGATTTATTTGATATTATTTCAGAACCACTTTCCATCTAGTTTACTACACAAACTGTTATTACTGTCATTTTGATACAATAAGCTATAAAAATGGTTTGAATAGGTTCCAAGATATATAAAGTGATGTGCATGATAATTAATGTAGCCTACATATTAAAAATAGGTAATTATTGATTTTATTTTATTTTTTATTTATTTATTGATATTATTTTTAATTTCTATACATTCAATTCATATTTTTTTTAATTCAATACTTCCAACACAAAAAAAAAAAATCAGGATTTCAACTCAAACGGTATGAAGTAGCTAATATTTTTTGTTTTATTTTGTTGTTTTTAAGGTGAGGAAGACTGTGACTGAGCAAGTCTGACATCTTAAATGCTGAAGCAGATGGCGGAAGTCCTCAAACCAAGCAACAAAGGTCATATACAAAGAAAAGACCCACCAATTTTATCATTGCCCCACTCCAAGCTCAACTGCTGACACCTATGGCACTTTTTATTTTATTTTATTTTTTTTAAGATTTAAAACTTTTTAAAAAATTAAGGGTGCCATTCATCATGATCTCTCAAAGTGATATCAGTGGTCGTGGTTTGTTTCCTCTATATGTGCAGGGGCACAATTTGCAGTAGATTTATATTTTACAGCAATGTTGCACAGAAAAGGTGTCACTGTTTAATAAATGACAAACAGTATTTTTTGAATTTTTAATTTTTTTTTTGTGTTTCAACAGTTGTATCGTAGAATGTCATGTATCCAATTTCTGACCAATATATCGATAATCGCTGTATCGTGATATAATCGTTATCGTGAGCCTTGTATCGCGAATCGTATCGTATCGTGAGGTCCCCTGAGGTTCCCACTCCTAATAACTTGTACTAACATTTATCTTTTAAGAACAACAAGTCTTTCTATCCATGGATCGCTTTAACAGAATGTTATAATAAACAAAATACAGTACTTCTGTGCAGTATTCAGTCAATTCTCCCTTACCATCGACAACTGCACCCTCCCTCTCTCAACACACTCCCGCAACCTAGGTATCATTTTCGACAATAAACTAAGATTCGATCAGCACATCAACCACATCACCAGAACCGCCTTCTTCCACCTAAAGAACATAGCCCGCCTCTGCCCCTCCCTCACCTACTCTGCTGCAGAAACCCTCATACATGCATTCGTCACCTCCAGACTCGATTATTGTAACAGCATTCTTTTCGGATCTCCAGCCAAACTCCTCAATAAACTACAATATATCCAGAACTCCGCTGCACGCCTTCTCACCCGTACCCCCTACAGGAATCACATTACCCCCGTCCTTCACAAACTGCACTGGCTTCCCATCTCACACAGGATACATTTCAAAATCATCCTTCTCACATACAAAGCACTCAATAACTTGGCTCCTCCTTACCTCACGGACCTTCTCTGTCACCACACCCCCTCCCGTCACCTCTGCTCATCTAATGGAAACACTCTCGCACTGCCCCCACAAATAACACACCGTACTTGGGGGGACAGAGCCTTCTCCATTGCTGCCCACTCACTTTGGAACGCACTCCCTAAAACCATCCGCACCTGTTCTGATCTTCCCACATTCAAAAAATTGTTATAAACTCACCTTTTTAAACTGGCTTTTAATGTGTAATTCTTTCCTCTATTTTTCTGTACTGCCCACGTTGTGTGTGCTTTATTTATTTTTTCCCTCAACTGTAAAGCGCCTTTGAGCACCGGTAAAAGCGCTCTATAAATGTATTATTATTAGTAGTAGTATGTTGAATGTATATATCTGTCTTGTGTCTTTCCATTCCAACAATAATTTACAGAAAATATGGCATATTTTATAGATGGTTTGAATTGCGATTAAATACGATTAATTTTTAAGCTGTGATTAACTCAATTAAAAAATTTAATGGTTTGACAGCCCTAATATATATATATATATATATGTTTTTTAAGCAGTTCAAATCTAATAATTATGATAAGTTTTAAAAATGTTACTGTCCCACCGAATTATTTTTAAAGAAGAATAAAGTAGTATAAAAATGCTTGGCTTTGTTAAAGGCTTCTACTCAAATCCGCTCGAGCTGCTCGCTTATAGAGCAGGGCGGTAAACCGAAAATTTACCGTCACCGAAATTCTTAAGGATGACCGACATAATTTTGACCATGTCGGTAAATTCGGTAAATTAATAAAACAAGAAAATATAGTCTTTTCATCCCGCTTTGATTCTGTGTTGTTCGTCTATGTTCATTCCCCTTTAAGAAAGCAGTGAATGTGCTTACGTAGGGAGTCACGTGATCATCAGGAAGCCAATCAAACAAAAGCCCGGTAAGCTAACGCTAGCAGCTAACGCTCCAAGCAAAACGTGATGGAGTGTGGCTTAAGGGAGGTTCACCAAACTTTCAACCGACATTTAGTAGACTCTTGGTGGCATCCAGACGGGCTTTCACCCGCTGTCCTCCTTTGTTCTCACGATTTCCGGAGATGGTGCTTTCAGTGCTTTCTACTGGTAGCCAGGCTAACGCTAGCTAGCGGCTAACGCTACAAATGAACGTTATGGAGTCGGATAGCGGCTCTAACCTTGTCGAAACGGCTGAACTTAATGAGTGGATTGGGCACGGACTGCATCTAGCAATTACTATGTGGCGTTATTTTGTATCTGTCTGTGTGTGATTCCTCTGATAGCTTTTGTGATGGTAAAGCATTCAGCATAAAGTACAATCCAACGGCAAAACTTATAATGACCGAGAAATGGCCCCAGCTATTTTTATTGTGCGTGCATTTATTAAAAAATGCACTGGGGGGAAAAAAACCCTTAAACCATAAAGTAAACACTTGTATTTAATAATTATGTCACAGCAGCCATTAACAATAAGTTGTCTTTTTGAAGTGTACTGTTCAAGCTGCAAGTCATTTGGGTTACAATTACATGTTTGCACAGGCATATTGATTTTGACAATGTACATTGTTCAAGTCATACACGCTGTTATAAATGTTCATACTTGAATTCTTATTGCTTACATTTTTATAAACTTAATGTTTAGACTGCATGTACAATTGTTAAATACAGTATATCAAATTGAATGCTGGTAAATAAATCAACAAGAAATAGTTAATCTGTATTTCATGCATTGATTCAGATTTTCAAATTATATAACAGTCCGCTTGGGCAAATTTATCGTCATTTATCGTTATCGAGATAAATCTGCTCAATTTATCGTGATACATGTTTAAGGCCATATCGTCCAGCCCTACTCGCTTACACACAATGAGCTGCCACAGCAACTGTTTAAAAAGTTAAACGATTGACGCATGCTGCGCTCTTAAAGTTCGTGACTGGCAAGATCAAACAAATTCATCTGTCAAACATCGTTAACTTTAATAAGCAACTCCAGTGCATGCGCACTGCCTGCCTGACCAACAAAGAGCAGGGTGAGGGAGGGAGGGAGGGAGCGAGCGAGCGAGAGTAAGACTACACGATCGGCTCGGGACAGCTCATCGTTTTTTTTTTTTTTTCTTATTGAAAAAAACCCCGCATTGGACTGAGGGCGCGAAGTTTGAAGCTCGAAGTAGCGAGGGATCACTGTATTTTAGTTTATTGATTTGGGTGGATACACTTCCCTCTAGTGGCAACAGTGAATATGGCATAACTCATTTAACATGACTGAATACAGCCTCCCTGTTAAAACCATCATAAGGTGAATTTTTGTTTGAGTTCGAAAACATTTTTCTATGCAATTGTAATTTTGTTTATAGGTATATTTAGCAGTTTTTTTAGGAGTAAGTGTTTGAACGATTTGTTAAGAGCAATGCAAAAAAAACAATAGCATTGTATAACATTTAAAGTGCATGTGACACGAAAAAGCATGTTTATTTCATAATACACGCGGTATTTTAAGCTCCTGAATGATATGGACCGCTTGGATGTGTGTGGAACCGATCGCTATATTTATTTAGTTTTTTTAATCCCGCGCCATGAAAATGAGTGACTTCCGGCTTCGGTCTTGCATTGAGGAGGACGGCGCTTTGACGTGTACGGTAGAAGACGTCCTCTTCACTATACAGCGTACTGTTGTGTATGAGGATGAAGTATTTAGCTGATTTTGCGGATTAATACGTTTATTTTTCGCATCACGCCAGCCAAACGGCTGCAGAAAAATCATTCTGGATGACGGAGAGGCGAATGCGCCTTTTTGGAGTTTCAAAAGGTTCCCATTCACCGTGGATATTTACTGTGGGACCATTGGACTTATGAGGAAGTGAGTAAACATCTTGTTTTGTATTATGTCAAATATTAATACAGCGATTACAAAGTAAACACTACAAATTTTCTTTAAATAAAGGACTACTTGCGTTTGATCATTGATAGGCATGTAAAAAGCTCTCCTCATGCTCATTAGCAGCACGTTAGCTGCACAACAACTGCAGCCGCCCTCCTCCGGGGAACGAACTGTAAATTGCTCTCCGCCGGGCGGTTTGCCGATCCGCGAAGACAATCGACAACCCAGTCGTCATGTCAATAAATCCAGGCTAGTTATGTGTGATTTTCTGCTTCTAAGACTTTGAAACATCACTCAGTTCAGGTTAGCATGTCGGCTAGCTGTCACGCCTTTTGGTTTGTTTACATTCTCCGAAGCCAGGGAAGGGAAATGACATATGTCCGATTTAGGTGTCATAAAATATCGTTCGGGAGGTGCGACAGTAAAGGTGAAGTCGACAGTTTTGACCGTTATGGAGTAATTTTGCCATGTCGTCCTGAATAAATGCGCTTTTAATTATTTCATATTCCATTTAGCACAAGACTGTTATTTGTCATGACCATGCCATTTATTTAGCAATTGGGGAAAATACTTGGATAAAAAGAATATCCTGTAAAAATACTGAAGTAAGGAGACAAACAATTGACATTTTGCAGCTCTCTTCGTCGCGTTTTCCTCGTTGTGAATAGTTCCCCCTCGACGGGCTGACTGGTCCTTCTCAAGCCATTTATATAGCTATTGGGGAAAAGTACTTGGATTAAAAAGAATATCCTGTAAAAATATTGGAGTAGAGCGACTGAAAAAATGACATTTTGCGGCTCTCTTCGTCTCGTTTTCCTCGTTCTGAATAATTCCCCCTCAATGGGCTGAATAGTAAAACCGATGAGCCCAGTCTACCACTGAGTCATCCACCTGTTGGGGACGCTAAAGCCCTATAATGGGAGGCGTGGCTAACGGCAGATTAAAAGACTAATTTCTCGCCATATGCGCTTTGCTAAATTGTTGTATATAGTCGAATCGTCTCAAAATATGATTCTAATTCACATAATAATGCCATTTAAGACTTTTCTCCTGTCGTATGCTCTTTAAGATAGAGAGTTAGCCAATTGTTCTTTTGTTGTACTTAGATCCTCATTTATTTATTTTTTATACTATTTGAGGCTATTTTAACATGGGAATTTTATTATGTATTCAGATTTAGTGCACATTTGAAAGTGCAATCTTAGCAGGCCTTTGTTTTACATCTCCTAAAATTTATTCTGCTAAGCATTAAATGTTCCTAATGTGATTACTGTATTATTCGAACTAACTGGTTGATAGATTAATCAACTACTAAAATGATCGATAGCTGCAGCCCTATGGGGATGACAGATTGTAAAGTGCATTGAGTGCGCATTCGGTTATGGAGCTGTTTCTGGTATTACATCATTAAGTTAAATGTCATCAACATGTTTTACAAAAATCAAAAAAATCTTCATTGATAAAGAATATCTCCTAGCCTTCCTTTACATTCATGAAACATTTGGCCAGGGGTACATGTACTTACGCTTCTTGAAGATCCTGAGGAATAGTGATACTGCACTTGTGAAAGTAATTATTAGTGATTGCCTTGTTGGTGTTGACTGGGCGCAAGCGCTCAAAGGTGACAATCTCATTGTAGGTGGCATCACAAGCAGCATACTCAATAACAAAGAACTGGAAAGAAGAAGAAAAAGTTAAGACAGCAAAACAATTTGGCCATATTTTATTCAGTCAATCATTGTGTGTGTGTGTTTTTTTTGGCTACCACGCAAAGCATGTCTAATGCAGTAAGTATCATTACATACAGTATATGGTGCAGTAAGGAAAAACTCACATCTCCTTTCGTCATGCAGACTTTAGCTAGCCACCAGCCACAAGGTTCCAGCTCGTTAGCCCGGGAAAGGATCTACCAGCGCCATAAAAAAAAATATGATTAATACACACACAACCAGAAGAAGTTGGAAGAAACACTAAATACCGGCGAGTCTCTCATACCTCCACCTCCTCACCCTCTCTAATCTCTTTCTTGGCATCAGCAGGAGGTGGCATCCTGACATCACTGAAGGGCACCTGGCGTTCTGGTTGCCAACTGAAAATGAAACCATTAGGATGATTCTTGACAATGGTGCATTTCTTTTAAAAACAGATTTTGCAGCCGAAACTCACTTGTTCTCAAAGGCAATGGTGAGGGAGTCATTGTGGATGTCTTTGACTAAGCCCTTTAAAATAAAAAAAAATAAAAAAAATTTTTTTTTAAAAAGAGAGGAATTAAACGTTTCGCATGCTGGTTTAGGTTGTTCATTGTGTGTAAATAATACAGGGGTCCTCAACTGCGGGCCCGGTCCGTGGCGCATTTGCTACCGGGCCGCACAGAAATAATAACTTATTAGCGAATGCATTCTGGCCAAATTGACTTTGGCGTTTGCCCCTTAACATACCAATATCCATGTCTACTCTAGATATAATACTACAGAATAGAATGTCGTCATTGAAATCCATTGATTGTTTTGTATATGGCGGAAAACATTCAGGTGACTTGAAGTTCCGCTCTGAGACCCTCAATTTGGCCAACTTTCAAAATTGCCTGAAATGCATGTGTGATACATCATTGGAAAGCTTAAAATCTCAATTTTCTGAGGGAACAAAAATTTTAAACAGAAAGGCATTTTTCAAAAAAAAAAAAAAGAAATTTAACAGCAAAACCCTAATTGGAGGAGAGAACACGCGAGAGCAGAATTGAGGACGCCACGATTTTAACGAGATATTATCGCGTACTTACCTTGTTTCGATCCAAAAACTCCCAGTAGCATGTATCACCGAGTGTTAAGACACAGCTGTGAATGGCCACAGCCGGATTCTTTTTTTTTTTTTTTTTAATGGGTGAAACATGGTTATATAAAAAGGGTCGCGATGCAGAAATCGCAGACAACAAAGAGTGGTTGAGATTTTCTTTTTCATATAGTTACCCTTTTAAACGTTATTTTTCAATTTTTTTTTTGTTTGGATCGATTATCATGTAACATATCGGGGAAAATGCGACAATAACAAACAATTAAGCGATAGTGATGAGGTAGATATCCGTGACTTTTTTACAGACGCCAAATTTTTCATTGTGACGTAATTCGTTTAAAAGATTAAAATATGCGAGTGTATAATTTTTTATCTTTTTTTTTTTTTTTTTAACTAAAATTTGGACATCAATTAATGATTGTAAGCTAAAAATGACAGACATTTTGAATAATAAATATAATTACTTACCTTCTTTTTATGGCTAGGTTGAAACATAAGCGGTTGCGCGATGTCTGTTAATGGGGGTTTTCAGGGTAAAACGGACAAATTAAAAATAGTTCGGAGGCTTAGTGCGCCATGAATCTGCTATGGCAGCATATAGGCATATTATTTTATCAAACAACAGTTGTTTTGGCTTAAAATACAGCAGTTTCTTTTAAAGAGGATTGCAAGAGCAGAAACTGCTTTTTCAGTCTTGTCTGTGTTTTCCGCCATATCTATGTGCGCTTGTCCTCGATCATGACGTATGACGTAGGGCGGGCGCATCCCATTTGTTCGTGGAAATAATTAGCCACCACACTAGAATGACTGAAAAACAGACGTCTTTGGACAGATATTTTACAGGGAAAACGGCACCCAACGAGCCAGAAGATGAGCATACAAGCTCGAAGAAAACAAAATTATCACTAAAGTCACCAATCACTAAAGACCCACGAACTGCGAAGGAGTGGATTCGTGACCCGTATGTGAATAAACCGAGTGATTCGCGCATGTCTGTGCAAGACGAATATCAGCTTGTAGAGATCGCAAATCACGGCGACTAGGGTTGTTCCGATCATGTTTTTTGCTCCCGATCCGATCATTTTAGTTTGAGTATCTGCCGATCCCGATATTTCCCAATCCGACTGCTTTTTTTTTTGTTCCTGATTCAATTCCAATCATTCCCGATAATATGTCCCGATCATGTACATTTTGGCAACGCATTAAGAAAAAAATGAATAAAACTGACGAATGTATACATTCAACATACAGTACATACAGTGGGGAGAACAAGTATTTGATACACTGCCAATGGGTTTTCCCATTGACTGTGTATGAAATACTTGTTCTCCCCACTGTAAGTACTGTATTTGTTTATTATGACAATAAATCCTCAAGATGGCATTTACATTATTAACATTCTTTCTGTGAGAGGGATCCACGGATAGAAAGACTTGTAATTCTTAAAGGATAAATTTGACTTTGTATATTGTGACTAAATATTGCCATCTAGCGTATTTGTTGAGCTTTCAGTAAATGATACTGCAGCCACTTAACAGTTCTGCCCAAATGCATGATGGGAAGTGCAACCATGACTGTGCGTAGGGGCACCAATTGATATATCTTCTCTGCGTTGGTAAAGAACATAGGGTGTTAAGAAAATGATCAACTACTACCTTTCTACCCCACATTGCCTCCCACGATATTTTTAATTAATTGAGAGAGGGATTGCAAGGCTTTAGCTAAATAAAAAAAGGCTCCAAAGGCGATCAAAATTCTCTCTACTCATTGTACGCTGCCTTTAAGCTCTATATATATAGGTAAATCGGCGCCTTTATAGATTGAACGCGACATTGCGTGAGTGGGTCATGCAGCGCATGTGTTAATTATTTAACGTGATTAATTAAAAAAAATTAATTACCGCCGTTAACGCAATAAATTTTAATAGCCCTTCTTTAGGCCAAAACTACTCTGGATGAGTGTAAGACATTTTGTCTAACGTTAAATACAATTAGAAAACGATTTAAATAAAAAATACATATATATTATAAAAAGGCATGTCCGATATTTTTTTGCCGATTCCGATACTTTGAAAATGACGTGATCGGACCCGATCGATCGGGACATCTTTAACGGCGACCTTAAACGTACATTTGAGACAACAACTCTACCGAGGTTGTGGATTAAAGTCCTTTCGGAATATCCTTACATCGCTAGCAGAGCACTGAAAACTGTGCTACAATTTCCAACATCGTATCTTTGTGAAGCGGGCTTTTCACACTCTCCCATGTCGGGACCATCTCGTCTCAACGAAACAAGCTCAGGCCGCCCACTGATTCAGCGGGTGAGTTGTATTTTCCCTGCACTTAACACAACGGGGCTAAAAACAAATGTTATTTTATATTTGCTCATTTCGCTGTATTTTTCTGCTGCACGTTGCCGGTGTTCTTACAAATTTGGCATGTGCGTAACGTTGAAAATGACCGCGAATGCAGCGGTTCCAAAGTACACACTACAAACTTTCTTTAAAGAACGGAATATTAACTTACGTTTGCCATGTTAGCTGCACACAACAACTGCACGCAGTTCTCTCACTTAACGACTTTGCCGTGTCGTTAAGCATTAATTTCCACCATTTTCGTGTTGCATATGTATGTTTATGATGTAAATTTTTCAGCACGGTTGGATAACATTGAGAGTCCAACTGAATATAAAAGAGGCCTTTTTTCACCGCCACAAAAGCTTTAGGAGCAAAATTTTATAAGTGTGCAAAATTTGACAGAACACCAGTCCGTGAAAAAAAGACCCCTATCACACCGGTCCGTGATGCAAAAAAGGTTGGGGACCCCTGATATAATACACAATATACAATGCTTTCCAAAAATTTAGAATATCATGGAAAGATTATACATTTTCATAATACCATTCATGCACAGACCCTTTAACCTCCCCCCCCCCCCCCCCAAATTCTTAATTCCAAGAATGGAATTACAAGAACAATTTGCCTAAATAAAATTCTTTTTTTTTTTTTTTTTTTGTAGATTTAATGAATAGTGCAGCAAAACAATGCAAAAACATGAATTTAGTGTAAATAATCCTATTCCAATTTCATAATCTCTACAGTTTGCCCAACATTTTTTATTGGGAGCTCCAGGAGGAGGCGGGCCCGTGGGAGAGCACAGCCTGGACGAAGCTTTCCCGTCTTCCCCTTACCGCCCTCCCGAAGTCTTGGTTGCCGTAGCGACAATGTGGAAGTCAAAGAGCTACTGGCTAACAAAATTCAAGCTAGAATTTCGTTATGACAATATTTTCTCCGTAGTCACGCGGATTAATTACCACGTTATGGTCATACCATAGGTTTCATACTCGTTAGCTTTTCTTTTAACTTACTTGTCTACATATGTGGGCATTGAGTTGCACACCTCACAGTAGACCTAGTTTTTTGTCTCATCGTAGCTGAGTCCATTCCGGCGGTCTCGCAACAAGGCCTGAAACTTTCTAATCTTTTTCTTTTCATATTGGATTTTGCTTTCCCTCAACTCTTCGACTTTTTATTGAGTGGTCCCCCCCCCCCCCCCTTCCGGCGCTTGGCCAGGTACTGTGTGTTTCAGAAAAATGTCTTGTAGTATAACAGTGTTTCCCCTAGAATTTTTTTAAGTGGGCTGCATCGGAGTCTGACAGCCTCACCATGTCGTGCCACGGCAATTTTTTTAATTATTATTTTTTTGCCCCCCCAATAAGAACCATAACAAAGATATATTTGAAATATTTCATTAGCTAGGCTAATGTCGTAGCTCTCAGCCACGGTACGTGTACGTAAAATGCGACGCTGATTACAGGTACGTTACCCTACGTAATAATACGACTTTTTTTCTCTCGTAGCAATAGTACAACTTGCATCTTGTAGGGACTCAGGGTTCAGCAACCCAAAATGTTGAAAGAGCCATATTTGACCAAAACATAAATAAAAACTGAGCAAAAAATTAAAAGCCTTGTATAAGCCTTATAATGATAGCAACACTGGCTATATGTATCGATACTAGCTATATTAGCCTGCTATCGAAATGACTAAGTTGGCTAGAAATACATAATTAGCCTTCATGATTAAATGTTTATTTTCCCTGCAGTGGATCCTATAGAGCAGTGCTTCTCAATTATTTTCTGTCACGCCCCCCAAAGAAGACGTAAATGTTTCGCGCCCCCCCCAAACTCTCTGCCGCCACTGTAAATAGTATCATTTGTCTATAAAATTACTATTATAAATATGCATCTGCCTAACATTGTGTCCTTTTTTTCTAATAAAGAAAAAAAGTAACATCAACTTATAATAAAGTATAACTTTATTAACATTGTTTTGTTTGTAACAGAGAAGACTTGACGTGCATCAATTTGCCTGAATTTAAAAAAAAAAAAAAATCACATCCAAACTAAAAAATACACTCAAGGTACATTTTTGACCATTTGATACAGAACAATAAAATGTAATAAAATCAGTAAATAACAAATTAAAATTGATTAGAAACATTCACTCATGAGGACAATATGCCAAAAAATTTGACCGAAAAAACAAAACTGAATAAAAGAAAAAAAAAAAAGTGTCCTTGGACAGGACAGTTTTTATTTTTGCTGCTCACAGTATTTACCTCCTTTGCAATGGTGTGGAGTTATTTTGCAATGAGCATGCTAACAATGCTCACTGGTTTACTGATGTAACACTGACAAAGCAGGACGATTGTTGGCAATATTCGGCACGTTTTCACTGAAAAAATCAAGCGGCTTAAAAATGAGATTGAGGTCTAATGTCTTTAAGTGGCGTCTTAATTGATTTGGCTTCTGGCTGTCTGCTATAATTATTTTTAGACACAGTAAACAGTAGTCTTTCATCATCACCCACTGTATTAAAAGTCAAAGCTAAAAGGCAAACGGCACGAAAAAAGCGCGTTCACGGCGGCCGAGGTAGAACCGTAGGTGAGGGCGGTCGTCGTGACGATCCCAAGCCGAAAATGGCACTTCTCGGGCGGCGACGTGAGAACCGGACAAGACAGTGGGTCGCTGCGTGAATGAGTCCGGTCGGAAAACGGCTTTCGAAAACGGCGGTGGCACACTGCTCTTCATATCTGTTGTCTGTGTGTGCTGAGTGCTCTTCCTTAGTTCAAAAATACTGCGCGCACTCTGAAAATGAGAGCGCCACTGCCACCTACTGAGTGGATGTGCAAGTACACTTTATTCCAGTACGGCAAAAAAAACAAAAAAAACATGTTCCCCGAGGTCACATGCGCCCCCCCTGGCATTGCTCTGCGCCCCCCCAGGGGGGCGCGCCCCACTATTTGAGAAGTACTGCTATAGAGAATGGCGCACCACGTGACTACTCTTGTACGATGCCACTACAAGTTTAACTTCATTACAATATTAATGAATTGAAAGAATGTTTGTGTCATGTTTGTCCTCCTAGAAATCCTATTAAGACAAAAAATATATTTCCCTCTCCCATCTTTTTCCATTTCAAAAAAAAAGAAAAAAAGCTCCGGAGCAGCGCTAAAAAGCCGCACGCGGCCCTACAGTCGCGGGTTGCGGACCACCGTCGTAGTCCTTTTTTTTCCCTTTTATTTGGCCCTTTTAAGTACTAAATTAACAGTCCTTCTGTCAACGGACCCATTTCAAGAGGTGGGGGGAGGGGGATTCTAATATCCGTGTAAAGAGTTTTACTAGATTCGGTGAGAAGGTGAATAATTTTTTTTTCCATTGTTCGTGAACTACATTTCCACACAAACGCACATCGAGGTACCATTGACTTAGCAAGGAGAGGTATAAGAGTCATTTTTCAAGTGTCCCAGAGCTCACGAAACTTGAAAAAAAAGCTCATTTATCAAACTTTCGGCAACCGTAATGGCGTATATTCATCAGCCGAAACAGCACAGATAAAGTCATTACGCGTGAAATGTCCCCCCTAACGGGAGCGCCCACACGTCACTCGTACGAACAGCTTTTTCTTACCAATCGGTGGACACGGAAACGACTTTCTTGTACCGTGGATATGTATCATTTTACTCTGCTTGAACTAATAAATCTTGTACCCAAGAGAAGAAGTGACCCCAAAAATACCCCAAAATCAACAGGAAGTAACTGAAAATCAACAGGTAAATGACCTTAAATGGCCCAAAATTACCTCATTGGCAGGCATTGGCTGCCACTGACTGCCATGACCGAATGTTCATTCGCTGCCACCCTCCCAGTTCAAATGGACTGGACGTCTACTAGTGATAAACTCATTTCAATTCACAGCAGAAGCTTGTTTTTCTGTGTATTAGTCGTTTGTAGAATATCATTGAATCATTTGCTGACCAATGTATCGATAATCGTTGTATCGCCATATTAGCGTTATTGTGAGCTTTGTATCGAAAATCGTGTCGTATCCTGAGGTACCAAGAGGTTCCCACGCCTAGTAACAAGTATTTTTGTTTTGTTCAAAATCAAACCTTTTTTCAGTCATGAAAAAATAGGTTTTCCATTTATTAATCCAAATATATAAAAACAGCGATACAGCAATATTTTTGCTTAAAGTTATCATATCTACAGACTCGGACATCGTTCCATGCCTACTGAAAACGTAAAACATTCATTTATGTTACAACAAGCATGAAGCCAATTGCTCTTGCTCATGTGGATTAGGGATGGGAACATCAGGGTACCTCAGAATACGATACAATTTGTGATAAAAGGCTTACGATATCTATCTCACAATATGGCGATACAACAATTAACAATACATGGGTCAGGAAATCAATTCTATAATATTCAATAATAAAAAGAAAAACAAGCTATTTTCCATCCTTGTGCTGTGACTTAGAATTACCATCACTTGTAGAACGTCCAATCCATTTAAACTGGATTGGACATCTACTGGTGACGACCGTCAGTGGCAGCAAATGCCTGGCAATGAGGTAATTTTGGGGCATTTCATGTCATTTCCATGAGATGTCTAGCACCATCAACAGCAGCCAGCGAGCAAACGTGCACACTATTCCATACCTGTCAAGTTGAACGGTTTCGGCGTATTGTGTGAGCACTGATTTTAAAATGTGTACGTCGTACTTTCAAAATCTGTACGTTTTTCATGCATTACGTTTTTTTTTTTCTCGGTTCGGATTTTGTCACCGTTTCGGCAACGGGACAATGTGCGTTACTACGTTGGTTGAATGACGAGAGAAAAGTCAGAGACACGTAGAGAGAGAGGAACAGGAGTGGGAAGAGTGTTGTGACGCTGTTGCAAACGCGATGCTAGGCTAGGTGGCTCCAATATTTCCTGACTGTAGTCGACAGCCTACAATCTATGCCCACTTGATGCTACACTAGATATCACATGCATATAGACCTTGATGCGAAATGACTCGGCGGCGTTTGTAAACAGCCGCCATCTTAAAGCAGTAGAATTCTCTGAAAGGCTCTGTTGTAGTGAATTTTCCTATTGACTTTTGGTCTAAAATATTCCTAAATCGGCAAAATCTTCACTTGAATAAATCTTTAAATAATGAACCAGTTTTAACACTTTCAAATGTCGAAAATAGACAGAAGGGAACTAATGCAAAAACGGGAGCAATTTTAACAACTTTAATGGTTGATTCAAAACATTAAATGACTTTCAAACATAGCAAAGGTTACTGTTTTTTTGGGGGGGGGGGGTTTTAATGAAAACAACATGAACGGTAACACCAGTTACTTTGGCAAGTAACTAATTACTCTTACATTCAAGTAACTTGAGTTACTAACTCAATTACTTTTTGGGAGAAGTGATTTGTAACTAATTACTTTTTAAAAGTAAGATTAACAACACTGGTCATAAAGATGCAGTCTGCAGAATGAATAGCTATGCTGTGACGAAAGCAAAGATTTTATTCTGCCAATTTGTTGCCATACACAATTTGCCTGCAATTATTGCTGATCACTTCTTAGAATTAGCAAAAGAAATGTTCCCTGACTCAAAGATTGCATCGGTAAGTTAATTTTATCAATTTACCTTTTTAATTTATAATTGGACACACTAACAAACTACCTTCAAGTCAAACTGAATTGCGAGCTGAAGTGTAGTCATCAAAAGACAAGATAGAAATTAGGGGTGTGACAAAATATCGAAATGGCAATATATACTGTGATACTTTCTATCCCAAAAAGTTATCGATATGCTCCTATCAAGAATCGAAATATCGTTTTAAAAAGGTGTCAATGTTTTAACAAAAAAAAAAAAAAAAAAAAACATCAAGTTGCTACCAAAGTCTTCCACTATAACAGTGTCTCAGTCAACTCTAAGGCTGCTATTGACGGTGCTCGACGCCCAATCCATTTAGACTGAGAAAATGCATTCATTCAAAACTAGAGCATTCACAGTCATTCGGTCTGATTTTCGGGGCATTTACATGTCACTTGCTGTTCATTTTAAGGCATTTACAGGTCATTTCCTGTTGCGTTTGAGTCACTGCCTGTTCGTTTGGGTGAGTCCCCGGTCACTTCCTGTTCTGTGACTCAAACAGGAAGTGACCCATAAAATACACCAAAATCAACAGGAAGTCAATGAAAATCAACAGGTAAATTACCTTAAATGGCCCAAAATTACCTCATTGCCGCACTGGCTGCCACTGACGGCCATAGACGTTCAATCCATTTGAAGTGGGAGGGATGGCAGCGAATGAACCCTCCCAGTTCATTGGATGCTTACCAGTGATAAACTCATTCCAATTCACAGCAGACACTTGTTTTTCTGTTTATTAGTTGTTTGTAGAAAATCCTAGACCAATGTACCAATGTATCGATAATCGTTGTAGCGTTACATCGTCGGATCATCGTTATCGTGAGCTTTGTATCGCAAATCGTATCATATCATGAGGTACTAAGAGGTTCCCACTCCTAATAGAAATTGCCAAAAATGCTATATATATATATATATATATATAACAAAAGTCACTGTTAATCATGATGTAGCTGAAGATATTGATTGTTCTTTAATTGCACCAGGTTATATGTGACAATATTACCAATGAATTCATATTATTTTTTTAAAATTGAGTTTTATTTTTGTTTCCTATTGCACGCTATATAGACTATTTGTAAGATTGCCAACGGGCTCGGGTTGACAGGTATGTTATTTTAATGGAAGATTTTCATGGCAACGGTTGGTTTCTTTTTTTCCTCAACTCAGGGCTGGCCAAGGCCATTTGGGGCCCTAAGCAAAATAATGCCAAGGGGCCCATATTTTTCATCACAGTGTACTGTGAAACCCATACATGCAATCCAACCCATACGTCCATATTTTGTATATTAATCAGATTTTTCGTTTCTCTGCACCAGAAGGATAAATTCTCTTCGACATATTCGTGCATCTATTTTCCAAGCAAGTTTGAGCACCAATCATTGCAAAGCAGGTTCAACGTCACTCCCCAGGTTGCCAGATTGTAATGAAAAGAAAATGGATGTTTGCACCGATAAACGGCAATCTGCGACACATGATTCACGATGCTCTATTAACAACGTATAAAATGAGGTTGCCAGATTGGGGGCTCTTAGTGGTAAGGGGCCCTAAGCAGCTGCATAGTTTGCGTATAGGTTGGGCCGGCCTTGCCTCAACTGTGACACCTTTTTCAAAAGATGTATCAATTCTTGGTGGGAGCATATCCATTACCTTTTGGGCAATACATCGCTTTTTAGATGTATTGTCACACCCCTATTGTGTGGCCAGTCATTAATTCCTAATCAAATCTACACTTTTTGGCTACTCAGTCTTAACACATGCATGTTTAGACTTAATTGTGAATTATTTTGAACAGTGAATATAGCGAGGAGGCAAGATACAAGAAACGACGAAGATCAAATATAATCGAATGGAGCAGAAATGTTAGGTTGCCATGAAAGTGAGAGACTGACGGCAATTTTACACAAGCACCTAGTCTAGAAATAGCATTGAAGGTTTCGGTATCAACGAGGCCATCCCCTCTTCCGTCAGCTGCTCATGACTGACAAGGAGCAACTGGCTCACGCGTAAAAAAAAAATAGCTTCGACGTTTGTCAAATAAGAGACGGCTGCTTCAACGTTATTCTGAAACCAAGTTGTAATCCATACTTTCCTGATTATAGTATGCACAGTAGGTGCGACTATAATACACGAGAGTATAAATGACAATGCTTCCGTTAGCCGCATGTATCACGGTTAAACACCAAACTCTCCTCTGTGACTTCATGCTTTGATGTCAGCGTTTAAGTTGGGTTGCTAACACAACAAATAAATAACATATTTAAAACATGCTTATAGAGATCAAGTACAGTGATACTGTCCACTAAGGTTACGATTCTTGAGCTTTGGCCAAGATAAGATGCCGAAGAAGTTGCGAAAATTCGGCGGCATTGCTAGCTTAGCTAGCTAATTGTAGCTAGCGAGGCTAAAGCGGCTTACTAGCGAAAATTTAGGGGTTGGGTCTTGTCGCTAAATCCCGACTCGATGTCCCAGCTAAAGCTCTGTAACGCAAGGCACTGTTGCGTCGCAATAATTGAAAAAGGAGCCGGCAATTACCTTATAATATGCCCCGTTGGAGCCTCGAACCTCCACCTCCAGTTCTTCCATATTGGACACGCAAAGGATGCTGGGATAACAGGTGCTCCTTAAAGTACCAACAATCGGGAGTACATGCGAATCTGTTATTATTATGACGCTGAACCTCCTCTATGTGAATAAAGAGCGACCGATGGCAAATTCATCAGTTCTGATAGTAAATGTTTGTCACGTAAATTCTGAGCTCATACGCGGTTGCAAGAACACACAATAGCAATATCAATCGTTTGTGTACACTAAAGTAATGATAGACTATACTCATGTAGGCGTGATCATTTGGGGGAAAAAAGACAGTTGTGTTTCTTGAGTCCTATCTAAATAAAGTGCGTACGACAGGAGAAAAAAGTCTTAAATAGCATTATTATGTGAATTAGAATCGTATTTTGAGACGATTCGACTATATACAACAATTTAGCAAAACGCAGATGACAAGAAATTAGTTTTTTAATCTGCCGGTTAGCCACGCCTACCATTATAGGGCTCTAGCGTCCCCAAAAGGTGGATGGCGTCAGAGGGAAAATGGGCTCATCGGTTTTACTATTCAGCCCAATGAGGGGCAGTGTTGGGAATAACGGTGTTATAAATAACACCGTTACATAAAGGCGTTATTTTTTCAGTTACGGGGTAATCTAACGAATTATTTTTTCCGCCGTTACAACGCTGTTACCGGTACTGACGGTCAAAAGCGGTGCATTACTTACTTTGAATAAATAAAAGAAACTACCAGCCGTAGCGAGTCTACTCTGCGCTGTTTATTTGTCGTCCAAGACTTGGGGTGCGTTCAGGTTCATGGCAATGAAAACAGTAAACATACATAGCCTACCTTTGCAAGAACGATGGAGTTGCCGTTTGATACGGTCATAATGTGCAGGTCCTGCACCCATCCGCAGCAAAACTGTTCGTAGCTTTGTTGCGATTTAATTTCAGAATCGCTGATGAGTTTAGTAACATACACCAAACAACAAATACAGCAGAATGTCCATTTGGCGTAATTGTGGAAGCCCGTCGACATCTTTACTCCATTTGTCTTCGGCTTGCTCGTAAGGGTCAGCATTGTTCACATCCTTAAGTTTGATCACATATCCGTTCTTCGCCTTAGTAACGAGTTTGTCTCTTTATCGAACGTTAAAGTTTAATGTCCCGCGAGCCAGACCTGCTTCCAATATGGCTGCGCTGTTGTCAAATCTCACGTCATCCCCCATTCTGTGACGTAAACGCTCGAGCCATCCCTACTTCTCACAGTTGTGGTAAAAAATTTACATGCACTCGTAAAGGAAATAATAATCACAACTTTCTTGAATTCCTAGATATTTCTACTAGGGCTGCAACTATCGATTGTTTTAGTAAACAATATATCACGTTAGCTCGAATAATCGAGAAATCGGATTAGGAACATTTAATGCGTTGCAGAATAAATTTTAGGATATGTAAAACAAAGGCTTGATAAGATCTCACTTTCAAAAGATCAATAAATGCGAATACAAAATAAAATTGTCATGTTTCTTCAAACTATGCAGAATTGCACTTTCATTTAAAAATAAATTAAAATAAAGTAGTACCTCTAAATACAAAGTTAATTCATTCAAGGACCTTTTAAATCAAAATGGTTGTATGTCGAGCAGGATTTTCCTATAAGAATACATAATAATTCCATCAATTTGTCCCACAGCCCAAAAACCTACACGAAATCCTTAATAAATAATGCTGGTACTATTGCATATAGCAATTACACAGAGAAAAACAAATTATGAAAAAAAAGGAATAATAGTAATGATAATATCTGGCTGTAATAATGTAACGAATAGGGTTCTAATGTGGTGAATGTGTCTGTGTGGTGTACCTGAATGCATCGCGTGGCTTACTTGACAGACTGAACCTCAGCCTTTTTACCTTCACTTTTTTTACTTACTGCGGGGGACACTAGGCATGTGGTGTTGCACAGGTTGATGGAATACATGATTAGAAACCTGACGAAGCTGGCGATTAGAATAATCTATATTTTTAGACTGAGAACACCTCCAAACATTTTCCAGGACTTTACGCAAAATTCAAGCAAAATTTAAATATTGAAAACACCACAATAAAATCCAAGTATGTTCAAGGATTTCATGGACCCAAAGGGCGTAGGTATGCATAGGGACGGTAGGGACATAACACTACCAACTTTTCAGGATCCTCAAATTGGTCCCACCAGCTTTTAAGCAACCTTATTTGCATTATATATGACTTCAATTATATTGCTAATTTAGATTGTCTTCCCATGTTGTAAGGATAGAATTAACCCTATCATTGTTACGAGTACCCCTGGTGGTCAGGGGCCACGAGCGTAACATAAGACGGCAGGTGTGAAAGGAGGCAGTGACGAATCAAAACTGCAAATAAAAAGTTTATTTAACAGAAAGAAAAGGCAATGGACACAGAGCACACAAACATTTACCCAACCCCCTGCACTATGCAGCAAACACCAAATAAACAGTTCCAAAAACCCCAAGCTAAACCTAGAACCCAAAATAACCCCCAAACTAAATCACTACTGTGGCAGGCACCTAGTGTACCCCAAAATACATGGGTGGTGTTGCCGCTCTATCTAATGGACTAATACAGAGTTAGTACCTACGTGAGGTGGGAGACACGATGTATACCTGCAGGTGTCCAACTAAAGTCCCTACCTCTGTGCCAGCCTAAAGGGGAAAAAAAAGACAAAAGAGATTAATAAACAAGTGGCAGAAAGCACTCTCCACCGTAACAATCATTATTAAGTGAATTACAGTACTTTTAAAATCTTCAGACTTACATTAACCCCTTTTTGACTTCCTCAATGGCCCAGTCCTTTTTTCCCCCTCAAACGCAAGTTTGGCTGACGACTTAACCCCCCCCCCCCCCACACACACACACACACACAAACACACGCACGCAGGTTCTGTCACATTTTTCACCTATTATAATATTTTTCTCCTGAAGCGTTAGTGGTGGTGAATAAGCATTTTACACTCAGTATTACTTTCAATGTTATCCAAATGTGCTAAATAAACAAGTTACATCATAAACATACACGTGCAACATGAATATGGCAGAAAAAAATGCCTAAAGACACGGCGAAGACATGAACGGTGAAAGAGAGAGAGAGCGGCGTGCACTTGAGTTGTGTGCCGCTACATGGCAGGATTTGTCGAAGGAGAACTTTTCTCCATATCCGTCCATGATCAAACGTAAGTAAATATTCCTTTATCGAAAGTTTGTAGTGTTGACTTTGGAACCACTGCATTCGTGGCCATTTTTAACATTACGCGCATGTGGAGAACTGTTTGTTTTTTTACATTCCTGGATAGTTAAGAGATGATTAACAAGTTTGTATTTATGTGTATGATGTGGTACACAAGAAAGCCCACACGTCTCATCAGACCATAGGACATGGTTCCTGTAATCCATGTGCTTTGTTGACATGTCTTCAGCAAACTGTTTGTGGGCTTTCTTGTGTACCGTCTTCAGAAAAGGCTTCCTCCTGGGATGACAGCCATGCACAACAATTTGATGTTGAATGTGGCGTATGGTCTGGGCACTAAGAGGCTGACCTCCCACCTCTTCAATCTCTGCAGCAATGCTTACAGCAATCCTGTAACGAGTCACATGACATTTTGATCGGTTCTGTTGTTGCCTGGGGCTTAGATATTAATGGCTATATTTCGAATTATTTTGAGGGGAAAATCAATTAACTCTATTATATAAGCTGCACACAGACTACTTTTCATTGAGTCAAAGTGTCATTTTGTCAGTGTTGTCCCATGAAAAGATATACTTAAATATCTGCAGAAATGTGAGGGGTGTACTCACTTTTGTAATACACTAAACTGTGTTTGGATACTGCAATTTAAATTTGCTTATAAAATCCAGACACTTATTCTGGAAATTTTAAAAATGTGTCTTGAGTAGTTTTTGAAAACAAAGGTTTGAATTGAAGTCTACCACCAAAACCATTACATATGCACTGCAAAACCCCACCCCCCCAAAAAACTAGAAATAAGTGAAATTATCTGCCAGTGCTTCAAGAAATTTTATTCACCTAGATTTGTTAAAACAAAACAGCTAGCTGAAAATAAGCTCAACAGACTTATTTTAAGCAAAAAGTTTGTATATTTAATAGATTTAAAAACTTGTTTGTTAGAAATGTTCTTAATTCAAGAATATATATTGTTGAAAACATTATTTAAAAGCATTTTGTTCTTGATTTAGGTTAAAAATAAATAAATAAATAAAAGACCGACTTTTAGATGTATAGGCTTCATAAAAACAAATACTGTAGTAATATTAGTATTTACTTAAAGTAAGTGGAAGAATCTGATACATTAATCTGTTAACTAGCCTTTACCACTCAAAACAAGATGGAGAAAATTATTCGATTAGATTTAAGAAAGATTAACAGATTAAGATAGTATAAATTTGCAGTGTGAAAGTTAGTATGAATCAATATAGATTAATCTTGCATTGATCATTTAGCCTATCAATTAATTAGGTTTATATTGGTAAGAAATGTAGCCCTGACCCCAGTTCACCCGATCTGTTTGATCTTATTAATGTCCCATCCCCAGCAAAATGTGTACATGCAGGTTATGCTGTTATATCGTCCCTACCAATATTGAGACCAAACGTACGCCCTTGACCCCCACGAACCCTGAATAAAGCAATTCCCTTTTCATTCACACATTTATACATTTAGTATTTTCCCCCTCACCTTCTCTACCTGACTTATATGTATTTTTGTACGTTGTTTTTCAACTTCTTTTTGAATACAGCAAGGGATTCACCTGTTTTCAGTTCCATATCATAATTATTTCAACATTATTTCACTGACTACTCTAACAGAGCATTGTAATTTGTTGCAAAACACTGCCATAATTAAAATATGAAACTATTCATTTAAGACTTTGTTCTTTTTGGTGTGCAACTGCTCCCTCTAATGAAATACTGTACATGCCCTAAACGCCAAAACTCTGCTTAAAAAAGATAAAAGTCCAAGACTAAATGGAGTGTAATAAATCACAGTGAAAGCAATTCATGGTAGCTAATCAGTTACAAACAGCCACTGTGACACCTAGTGGCCGACAGTTAACCTCATGGGGAATCTTCTTGCTGGATATGTGCTACAAAGTGATATTATCCTTATTCACCACCACTGAGACTCTAAACTAGAGAGGTTGAACACGGGTGATTTTATTTATCTTCTGAAAAGAACATAAATCTTGATTTTTTATGACTCTGCACCACATTTACACAAACTTTAATCATGATTATTTGCAGAAATCCAATCGTTCACATACTTTCAGCAGGTAAGAAAGACTAACAAAAAAAAGAGCTACCAAACAAGTGATTTAAATTGAGTAAAACTGCTTCATGTTGATGATGTGGCCAATTCAATAATTAAAATTGGGACTTGGTATTCAGTGTTTGGGAATATCAGCGTTTGGCTCAAAGCCTGTCAGAAAATAGGCCAAAATGTTGGGTTCTAGCCCATGAATGTCTTGTCTTACTTGAAACCCGAAGGCTATTTTTCTGCTTTAATGGAGGAGCAAGGAAATCAACAGGTTTTCAAATTGGAGAAGCTAGAAGCAGTAGATTTCGGCTTTTTGTATACTTAGAAAAATGGTTTAAAACTAAGGGGTGAGAACCTCTGGGTACCTCGTGAATTGGGAGGGTGGTCGTTCATTCGCTGTTATCCCTCCCAATTCAAACAGATTTGACATCTGTGGCTGTCAGTGGCAGCCAATGTTAGGCAATGAGTTAAATTGTGGTCATTTAACATAATTTCCTGTTTATTTTCAGTCACATCCTGACAGGGGCGTCACTAGATTTAATACACAACTGGGGCAGAGCGGGGAACTGGAAAGCAAGCAAAAAAAATTTTTTAGGGCTTATCCATCATAAAAAGTAAGAAATATTGCTTTAAAATTGTATATAATCAGATAAAAATACAAGATTAGCTAAAAAGTTTTTTTTGTTTTTTCTCCAGCCATCAGTATTCAAAACAATACATTGGGACATCCCTTGTTGATAGTCAATTCTCCTTTGCTGGGTCTCCCTCAGAGGTCATGGGTCTTCCAGCTGGACCATGACCCAAAACACACTTCAAAAAGCACAGACAATGGTTTGAGAGAAAGCACTGGAGACTTCTAAAGTGGCCATCAATGAGTCCAGACCTGAATCCCATAGAACACCTGTGGTGAGATCTGAAAATGGCAGTTTGGAGAAGAAATCTCATAGACCTGGAGTAGTTGGCCAAAGAAGAATGGTATTGTAAGAAACTCATTGATGGATAGCGGTTGTTCGCATTTATATTTTTTCTAAAGTTTGTGCTATCCAGTATTAGGCTGAGGGTGCCTTTTGCCCGGGCCATTTTTGGAGTTTTGTGTAAAATGATAATGATTTAAAAAAACAAACAAGCAAACAAACAAACAAAAAAGAATTCATTCTCTTTTGTGTTTTTTCATTGCAAGTAAAATAAATGACAATATTACTACCAAAGCATTTGTAATTGCAATAATTTTCTGGGAGAAATTGGCATTATCTGACACACTTGCAGGGGTACCAATACTTTTGGCCAGCAGTGTATCTCTCTTTTGTGACGCCAGCCACACGCTGCATTCAGGTACATCACGCAAAACACCCCCGCCACATTAGAAACCAAGTTTTGTGTAAAATGATAATGATTTAAAAAAAAAAAAACCAAACAAACAAAAAAAAAAGAATTCATTCTCTTTTGTGTTTTTTCATTGCAAGTAAAATAAATGACAATATTACTACCAAAGCATTTGTAATTGCAATAATTTTCTGGGAGAAATTGGCATTATCTGACACAATTGCAGGGGTACCAATACTTTTGGCCAGCAGTGTATCTCTCTTTTGTGACGCCAGCCACGCGCTGCATTCAGGTACATCACGCAAAACACTCCCGCCACATTAGAAACCAATACGTCCTGGAACGAATTAACAAAGTATGTACAGGTACCACTGTGAATGCAAGTGCATTGACATACTTGAGGTTTTACCCCCCCCCCCCCCTTTTTTTTTATTTATTTATTTTATTTTTTTTTAGATAGGAGCTGTCACTTTCTTTCTTGAGTTACAAGCAAAATTTTAGACACTAATATATTTCACTCTTTTACTGGATAATAGCAGCACACTTGACAAATTCCAGCTACTACCAATTCATATTGGTTTCCTTACAACGAAAGGATACTATCAACTTGTGGAGCTAAATGCGCCATTAAGGTGATTTGACATCAAACGAAGAAGAGCAAATGTTAGTGTAATACTATTTGGTGATTTTTTTTCTTGTGACCACCCACATCATAAAAAACAACTCCATGTGGTTTGGGTGACTGGAGTCACTAATTGTAATATATAATCAATAATGAGTTATGCGTTAAAATTAGTTGAAATGTAAGTGTTTTCAGGTATGAGCACAAATACAGTGGGGAGAAGTATTTGATACACTGGCAATGGGTTTTCCCATTGGCAGTATATCAAATACTTGTTCTCCCCACTGTATGTATGTATACGTATCTTAATCATCATCCACCATTATTGGAAAATAAACAAAATATACAAACAGACATGGGTGCACACATTCTGTATACATTTGTATGAAAAAGTATCTGAACTTTGTGGAATTTCTCACATTTCTGCATAAAATCGATATCAAATCTGATCTGATCTTTGTCAAAATCACACAGAAGAAAAAACTGTGTCTGCTTTAACTAAAACCACCAAAACATTTATAGGTTTCATATTTTAATGGGGATAGTATGCAAACAATGACAGAGGGGGGCAAAATAAGTAAGTGAATTATCACATTTAATATTTTGTGCCCCCTTTGGGAGCAAGAACTTCAACCAGACGCTTCCTGTAGCTGCAGATTAGTCTGGCACATCAATCAGGAATAATCTTGGATCATTCATCTCTACAAAACTGCTGTAGTTTAGTCAGATTCCTGGGATTTCTGGCATTAATCGCTGTCTTTAGGTCATGCCACAACATTTCAATGGGGTTCAACTCTGGACTTTGACTTGGCCACTCCAGAATGTGTATTTTGTTATTCTGAAACTATTTTGAAGTTGATTTATTTCTGTGTTTAGAATTATCATCTTGTTGCAACATCCATCCATTTTTTAGCTTTAACTGTCTGACAGTGGGCCTCAGGTTTTCCTGCAAAACATCCTGATAAACGTTTGAATTCATTCATCCATTAATGATTGCATGTTGTCCAGGCACTGAGGTAGCAAAACAGCCCCAAATCATGATGCTCCTTCCACCATGCTTCACGGTGGGGACGAGGTGTTCATGTTGGTGAGCTGTTCCATTTTTCCTCCACACATGACGTTGTGTGTTACTCCCAAACAATTCAACTTTGGTTTCATCAGTCCACAAAATATTTAACCAAAACTTCAGTGGAGTGTCCAAGTGCCTTTTTGTGAACATTAAACGAGCAACAATGTTTGTATAGACAGCAGTGGCCTCCCTCCGTGGAGTCACCCCATGAACTGCATTCTTGTCCATAGTTTTACATATACGTAGTTGATGTGTGCACAAAGATATTGGACTGTGCCAGTGAGTTCTGTAAGTCTTTAGCAGACAATCCGTGTTGTTGTTGTTTTTTTACCTCTGTGAGTATTCTGCGCTGAACTCTTAGCGTCATCTTGGGTGGACGGCCACTCCTTGGGAGAGAAGCAACAGTGCCAAACTCTTTCCATTTGGAGACAACTTCTCTGACTGTCGATTGATGAAGATCCAGACTTTTAGAGATGGTTTTGTATCCTATCCCAGCTTAATACAAATTAACAATCCTTGATTGCAGGTCCTCAGACAGCTCTTTTGACTGAGCCATGATGCACATTAGACAATGCTTCTCATCAAAGCAATTCTTACCAGCTGTGTGTTTTATGGTGCCCAGGGCAGCTTTAAACCACTCATCAGTGATTGGGCACGCACCTGACCTAAATTGTTGTGTAAAAATTGGTTTAGGTTTAGGCTTTAGGTTTCCTTAGGCGGAGGGTTCACTTACTTATTTTTCCCCCTTCTGTCATTGTTTGCATGCTATCCTCATTAAAATATGAAAACCTATAAATGTATGGGTGGTTTTAGTTAAAACAGATACTGTTTTTACATCTGTGTGATTTTGACAAAGATTAGCTCACATTTGATGGGATTTTACTGTATGTAGAAATGTGAGAAATTCCAAAAGGTTCAGATACTTTTTCATACCACCGTAGATAAATACTGTATATTAGCCTATGCCACCGAGGTAGAAAAAATTATAAATTGACACGTAAACTAGTACTGTGTAGTAAAATATAGATGAATTTTATTTTATTTTAATGTGGCATATTTGGAGTTCTATTCAGCATTGAATGATACAGTGTCCTATTTTAGGTATTTCAGGGGCTCAGACAGCATTAATGTTTAAACCTCACAGACAAAAAGACATTTTTTGTATCCCTCTTGCACAATAGAGCAACAAATTATTTAGGTTTAAATAATGAAAGGTTAAATAGAACACCATAACCAGCCGTTACTAGTTGAGACGTTATTTTGCATGTATTATAAAATATGTTCATGTCTTTTTATGTGCTATTAATTTGTCTCCAATGAATGAATCAAAAATGGTGAACTACGTGCAATAACGTATGTGAAAAACATACAGTATACATACCATTTTATGAGCATATTTTGTTATATTCTCATTTAGAAGCGCCTGAGTGGACAACCGGCTTTGAATAAAGCGTGTTTCTGTTTTGTGTGGATGTGTGTGCGTGTGTGCGTCATTCTGGGGGGGAAATATTCCACTTGGTCTGAAGACATTACTCCAGCCTGCCTGATAGTCGGCCCTCACGTTCAGATTTAAACCAGTTTACAAATTCCATTATGCTAAGCCTGAACACTGGTTGAAAAATGATGAACGATTATGTGAAACACATAATCTCCCTGCTTCACCATCATTGCAATATGACAGCCAAATTTCATTCATCCTATCCAATTTCTTACTTATTGAGGAGAGAAAATTACTGGTCCCAGTAATCAGATATGTGGCAAGGCTACGTGAAGTTAAGCTCACTCCCATTAGGCTTGCTGCATTGCTCCCGCTTGAGTCGAATACACACTCACACGCACACACACACACGAGCGCGAGTATGCTCTCATAACCACTCTCACACCAAACAGATACACATGTTCCAAATGTCTGAAACTCAGCATTTTTCATATCCTGTTTGAGACATTTCAAGGACTATTATTTGGTCTTAATATTCTGTTTGCTCAACAACATCATCCATTAGTGATGCAAATTTGAAACGGCTTCTTCAAGAACTTTAAAGCACAAGTGTGCACATTCGCATATAGGCTACGTGACTTTAAAAATTTTCTTTTTTTTTTTTGCTTTTTCGTCACAAACGTTCTCTTTTCGATTTTTAAAATATGTCAAATTTGATCACTTTTTTGACTTTTTGGCTGAGCACACACAAGTTAGGGTAATAGTAAAATGGATGGATAGTGTAGAGATTTATTCCCACATATATGTTCAATTTACTTGGTACATTCATTTCCATATTATTTGTTTTTCTGACTTTATTTGGATAAGATAAGAGTGCAGCTCTCAGCCTCTTCTCTGAAGCAAGTTCATTAACAGATAACACAGATGCCTTTTAAAATTCCACTTTCTTTTGAGCCACTTTATGGGTTAATATGGGGGCCTGCTTATTTGCATTTGGAATTGGGCTGTTCAATTTTGCCGAAAAAGAAAATCCCGATTATTTTCTCTCAAACCCAATTTTCCATATAATTACGATTTCTTGGGAAAATAAAAATAATGACAAAGTATTCAGAATGTCTTCAATTTTAACTTGTTTTTTTTCTTGATTAGAGTTGAAGATGCCAGGGAATTTAACTCTGTTAATAGACACAGAACAAACCCTTGGGATCGAGAGCATTTTATTTATACAACACACTCCAGCTCTGTTCTTAATTAAAGTGATAATAAAAGAAAGTGCATATACCATTTGAAACAAAATCAAACATTAGAAAAGGTAGTCAGTCAGTCAGTCTGTAAACCAAATAGTCTGTCAGCAAGCCAGTCTGCCAACCAGCTAGCAAGTGAATCAGGTGAAGTAGGTAGGCAGCGAGGCTAAGGGGGATGTGCTGTCACATTTCTCTCTGGTCTTACTTACATAAATCAATGATTAGTGCAAAACTGTCATCCAATAATAACAATATGCAAGGTGGCAATCACCTTGTCTAAACAAACACGAATACGCTACATTAATGCCAGGGAAGGTAACAAACACAATTATACCTTAGGCTTATGAGCACCTCATCTTTACAGAAGACGTCAAGTCAAACACATTAATGGACCAATGAACAATGTGCATATAGATTAAATTTTCAAACATAGACCTATGCATTTTGCCAAAATATATTGTATCAAAACAAAAAAACAACATGGCATGCTTTTAGTTACTGTAAGCCAGTGTTGTTAATAATGGCGTTAGAATATAACAGCGTTTCTAACAGCGTTATTTTTTTCAGGAATGAGTAATATAATATAATTACTTTTCCCATTTTTGCAACACCGTTACCAATACTGAGGATGTGAAGGGGCGCTTTGCTGCATTACTACACACAGCTCACAGCGAGAGCAGCGCGGGAGGGAGGATAGAAAGGGGTCATGACGTTGATGCGCAATGATGATTGGCTCGGAGCATTAGCATCAGAGGTGGGTAGTAATGCATTAGATGTACTCCGTTATATTTACTTGAGTAACTTTTAGAGAAAAAAGTACTTCTAAGAGTAGTTTTACTAAGCTTAACTTTTTGCTTTTACTTGAGTAGATTTGTGAAGAAAAAATGCAACTCTTACTCAACTACTTTGGGCTACACAAGAGTTGTTACATTTTTCCTCTTTATTCTACATATAAGATTTTTTTTTTTAAATTTTTTTTTTTGCCAGCGATACCAAGAGTAGAGACGTGCCTGGTGTATTACCGGGGTAGCTCTACCGATTTCACTAATGAGACGTCACAACAATAATCACATGACTCCATTATACCAATCTGACGCAAGCTTGCCATTCTATCTTCATGCCAACCTGTTCAATCATGTGGTGTCTTTAAAGCACCGTAGAAAATGAAGTATTTGATATAGAGCGCTGCCCTGAACAAAACTCGAAAGCACGGATTTTAACCTCTCTCCCAGTTTTTATTTGGCACCGACTGATCAAGGAAACCAGAGATATGATCCTTTTAAATTCAAAACAGTAATTATGAAGGAACTCTTCACTATTAAAATTATTTTCTCCACCAGAGGGCAGTCATAATGCTTCATGTATGTAATTTTTTTTCTCTTGTCGGAATTCAATGACTTTTTTTTGTTTTTTTTTGTGTGTATTTCTTTGGCCTAATATTGTTATGTAATGGGTTATTGTACGGTATCATGATAACAATAGTCCATATAGAAAAATACCATAGTTAAAAAAAAAAAAAAAAAAAACTGAAAAAAATATAAGCAGTTACTCACAATGTTACTCATTACTTGAGTATTCTTTTCACCAAATACTTTTCACTTTTTTTTTTTACATTAGTAATATCATTTTGATGTAACGCTACTCTTACTTGAGTAAAATTTTGGGCTACTCTACCCACCTCTGATTAGCATAGCATTCGCGTTAGCATTAGCATTTAGCGTGGCGAGCGTCATCTTAAACTTTCGGGCAACTGTTTCTTTTTTTTTTTTTTTTTTTTTTTTTTTTTTTAAATACAGTTCGTGGCATCCAGGTAAGTACAGTTGATTGAAAATAATGGAATGTTTTCCCACGGATTGTGCAATATCATCACCAAGTTGGCTTTGTCCTTGTAGATGCTACAATATAATAATATATATTATTTTTTAATTAACAAAAATACTCACTTGCCCTAAACTTTTGTTGAATGACGTATCCATGAACATTGAGTGATGTTTTTCAATCACAAAAATTTGAGCAAAGACAGGAAAGGTAGAAGATTTAGAAGCTCACCTGCATATTGAAAAATAAATCTATATCTATTAGGGGTGTGACGATACATACAAGTCAGCGGGTTCAGTACAACAGGAAAAACAAAAATGCTTTTTTTCTCACAGCATTTCAAAGTTAAAGTTTCTATACCATTACACTCTTATATTTAAATTTAAAAAAATAAAAACAAAAGGTGTGACCTACTTAAAATATCAGTTCAATTCAATCAGTTAATATAAACATATTTGATGTGAAAGATGCTCCAGAATGTATAATGTATGAGGTAACGGAGTTACTAACTCAATTACTTTTTGGGAGAAGTAATTGTAACTGTAACTAATTACGTTTTTTTAAGTAAGATTAGCAACACTGCTGTAAGCCAGTAGCAGCAATCTTGACAGGAAAATAAGACAGTGGAACAGACACACAAACACGCACACACACACACCCCAAGATGAAAAGATAGACACATACACACGCATATACAGTGGTACCTTTACATATGAAGTACATACATTCCAGGACCTTGCTTGTAAGTCAAAATGGTCGTATGTTGATTAATTAAATGCTGCTGGTACTATTGCAAATAGCCATTACACAGCGCAAAACAAATAAATTATGACTAAAAATCGAAATAATGATATAATCATAGTAATAATAATAATAATAACTGTAATAATGTAACGAATCGGGTTCTAATGTGACGGATGTGTTTTGGGTGATTTATTAGGAGAAAGCAGCGAACAGAAAGGGGTTATGGGGGAACAAAAGAAAAGAACAGCAACAAATACATTAAACGCCTACTCTAACTATTAATATGCTGGAGCTACAGTATCATTAGCTTGCTGGGGGGGGGGGGGGGGGATCGCAGCGATAAGTGATTGGAAGGGGTGAAGTGTACCTAAATCAGCCATGTGGTCTCGAACCCAGTATTTGTGTGAATCCCTTGCGAGTGTATTTTGGCATCCTATTTTATGCTGTCTCTTCGCAAATCCTGACACCGAAGTTTCCTACTTGAGTGTGTCTAATTTCACCTAGTCATGCGTGAGTTCAGTCTAACGTGATCGTCCCGCAGACGTATGGAGATGCCGCCTGGGTGCCACGCCAGGGCCACGGCCCTTCCACAGCCAATTCGGGGGGGCGGGGGTGATCGCCACCCCCAGGGTCCCAGGGTGGTCCTCCGGGCCACCCCCGCCCCTACAGACCCCACTCACATGACGTCACAACCACGCCTCCGCGCCATATTGTCCGTCTACTCGTCGTGTTGACGCATTACCGCTACGTAAATTCCTCCTATCATGGCGTGTTTTTCTGCTCGTTAACAATAATAATCAAAATGGTGAAGGCGTGTGTGGCGGTTGGTTGCAATAACAGAGAAGATAGACGGAGAGACTTGAAGTTCTACCGTATTCTGAGAGACCCGGAGAGGAGAGCGAGATGGACTGCTGCAATTCGATGAGAAAACTGGGCTCCAAACGATTACCACGGATTATGTAGTAGTCATTTTATATCTGGTAAGATGCATTTAATATATATTTAGAGGGTTTTGGGCTGACAACCACAATTAAGATCAATGCGAGGCTAATCGCCGACAACATACAGTTTCAAATTCAAGATGCTTATTTCTTCCACCATCATTACATTTTGAATAATATTTAGCTGGTACCAAGTGAAAGAAGCTGGCCTCGTCTACGGATCATCAGTTAAATAGGTGTGTCCAAACCTTTTGCAAAGGGGGCCAGATTTGGTGTGGTAAAAATGCGGGGGGCTACCTTGGCTGATTTACATAGAACAATATATTTAAACAAATTTTAGTAAGCCCTTCTGTGTGTCACATTTGCTTTTTATTTTTTTTTAATTCATAATTTCAACAGTCTCGATTTTGTGGCGTTCTCTTTCGACACTCGGGCTCTTGCGAAATACTGCTGCTGTGAAATTAAACTAGCTTCAAGTTGCTATAATTTCTCGCTGCGTATCTTCCCTGTAATGTTGTCGTACATGTCAGCGTGTCTTGTTCGGTAATATCATTATCGAACTCTTTGAAAACAGCGACTGTCTCTTTGCAAATGAGGCAGACAGAGTGCTTAAAGTGCTGCTCTTAAAGTTTTTCAAACTTTAGTGAGAATAGGCTGATTTTGTGTGGACAAGATAGTTGTAGATATCAGGGTAGCAGATGTCAGGCAGAGAGGGCGAAGACAGCGAGTCGAAAAATATCGATTTAGGCATCAAATATGGATCTGGCGAATGGATAGACTGAAGCTTTTCCACATAACGCCTTTTATGCAATGCATCCAATGAGTTTACAGCATCTGAAAGCACCGGGGCTTCCATGAATTGCACTATAAATTGCACGACAAATTGAAACCATTGAGAATACGGATAAACAAAGACGGACAATATGGCGGCCGGATACAGCGACAAGTCATTCTGTGACGTTGGTGAGTAGGGTCTATAGGTCACCATAACTTATAAAGACTGGCGAACGGAGGTCGGAAGAGGAAAGCAAAGAGATCCTAGACATTCTACGGCAGTATTGTCGAGCCACTTCACCGACGGGCACACCACGCTCATATTTTTCTATCATTTCCATCTTCATTTCAATGGTAAGCTTCACTTTTTTCCTTTTGCACTAACATTCTTGGAACCCATGTTGATTTCTCTCACAAGAAAATCCGCCGTGTGTCCGTCTTGCGGGAAAACAAAGAAACTGTGGCGCTGTTATAAGTCGTCGTATTTTGAGCATGCCTTTGGATGTAGAAATAAATGGCGAGTCAAATTTTACTTTGGATGTCGAAGCGATCGTATGCCGAGGTACCGCTGCACTTTCATACTTGCGGTATAGTGCAATATACACTTAGCCAGACGTGGCACTATATTAATGTCTGTCATTGTGTTGTACATGAAAGTGTGCAGACGAAGTAAATGAGCAAGTGTTGAACGTTTCAAGGCTGCATGTTTTATTTGACAATCCACTGCAATCCTTCTACAAATACAACTTGAAGTACATCATGAGATACACTTACTCTTGCATCATGCAAATTGTGTCCAAAGTTGGCTGGGCAAAAGTAGCAGAATCGTAGGTAGCCATGATTGTTGTTGTTCTTGTTGTTTAAGATGGCGCTCTCTTGTAAGAGAAAGCAGAAATGCAGAGGAAACTACGGCGGCTTAGATAAACTAAAATGGTGCGGTTTTGAAAATCGAACGAACCGATTTGAACGTTTTTAACATCCTTTTTACCAGAAAAGTCGGTTTCGGTTCAAAATCGATTAATCCAACAGCCTTAATTTTGGAATAACAAAAGGTGTATGCATTGAAAGGTCGGGGCAGATCTTCTCAAAAGCACTTGAGGACATTTGTCCCAGCCGGCCATCTTTTAATTGTTCTTTTCTTAATAAATGTATTTAGCTCAAGTGATGATTACTTTCTTTTTCTTCCTGAATTGTGTGTCGCCATCTCCCGTTCATTAAGTGAAAGTAAAAATTATCTTCTTCTTTCGAAAGCTTTGAACATGTAATTGATAAAATGACAAAATTTAAATGTAGTAATGGTGAAACATTATCCGGTATCAATATTCATTTTATTCCTCTTTGTGCAGTGAAATTACCAGCACGGTGCGAACATAAACACTATGTCATTTGTACTAATTCAAACCACATAACAAGTGCATTGAGCCTACAGTTTTGTTTGTTCTTTTCCACACATGTTCAATTTAACTCTCCAATTGGGAATGCATTATAGCTGTAATTGAAAATTAGGAGTACATCTTTTTTTCATAGGGTAATTTATCAGGCCTTATTGTTCCCGTATGACACCTCCAGGGCTTGTTTCTAACAAGGTGCCCGCAGCTCCGAGAGGGTTTCTGCTTGCTTAGGCCCTGAAGCGCTCTCATTGCTTTGTTGCTAATTGTGGCCTCCTTTCCAATGAATTGTGATTTGGGTAAAAGAGCTTTTTGGCTCAATGCAATGAAGCTGCCGGTGACGCTCTCACCATTATCATAGATACTCTTGATCTTTTCAAAAGCAGGAAATGGATTTTTTTTCCCAAGCCCTTGTTCAATCACACGCAGAGTTGAGGGGGAAAAAGTAATTTGCAATGCGTCCATTAGTTGTTCATTAAAGCAAGATTAAATTGCACCTCGAATCACATCTGCCTTTGGTAGAGCAAAGGGTGACAGTTTTAGGGCCCAAACTAATTACTAGTGCCAATGAATGAGAAAGGAAAACAGGGCTGTTTTTACATGAGATAGCGTGGCCTGTCATTATATTCAGACTAATTCCACTCTGCCTGCTCTCTTAATGAGACCAGAACATCCTCACATCTCTCTCGCTCGCTTTCTCTGTATCTGTACCAGCTCCAAACATATAATTTAGATAGCACTTGGAGTACGTATTAATTAATTTTTCTATGAGACCTGCTACAAGTGCCAAATCTGTGATGGTATAAATTAACATTTTGAGAAGAAGGGAAGACTGATGGACGTGAGGGGGCAAATACAAAAGTTATGTGCTCAAACAACAGAAGTTTTAGGGACTTGTCTATTTCTGTCATTGTTTATAAGGTGTAAACATATCTGTTTCTTATCTACGGGAACACTAAATACATCTGCATTTGTAAATAACTGAATAATTGTTAAAATTTTGAAAAATGTTGCGATCCATTTAATAAGAATCCACTGTATATAAGCACGATAAATTTAAATAAATAAGTTATGTAAGTAGTAACGTCTAAGCCGGATGATATTTGACTTGACTAAAGCAATTAAACCGGTATGAACCTACAAATTTGGTTCAAAGATTCAACATAAATATAATAATATAATCTATAGAAATTCTAGCACTGTTGAGGGGCCCTTTTGCAAGACCCCCACCTGTAATACTACACTATTTGGATGCTCTTTCTCTCTTGACATATTACCTTGAATGCCTGAGTTCGTGTGATCCGATTATCTATGTAAATAGTTAAATTTAGCCACAGAAATTAATCATTGAATGTCATACTTTGGGCGAGTAAGCATTTCTATCTCCTTCTCATTCCCCCAAAGAGCAACGTAAGGTCTTTGATTAACCATTTGTGTGTTTGTAAATGTTTGAATGTGCGGGTCCACCCCCCCACCCCCCGCCCCCAAACGCACGTTTGATTGGCTGATGACTTGACCGCCCCTCAGGCCATACACACGCACATGCATACTCACACAGCCCCGACAGATTGAAGTTGACAACATCCCACCTCTTCCACCCCCTTCGAAGAGGAGGGATATTAGATGTTTTTTTGGGCCAGCAGCAGCCACGATAAGTAATGTAAAAATACATCGATGTTGTGGAGGTGGGGGAAACACCACTAATTTTGCTGCTGAAAGTCCGACTTGCATCAGAGTTAACATAACATTAAACTGTGTGAACTTGCTCACCTGCAAAACTACTGCAGTTAGGCCAGCCTCCACAAGGAACAACAAAGTCAAGCTAGTCGTCCCTCATATGGATCTCCATTTGCATTCTGTGAATTACGGTAATGCAACATATATTCCCTGATTGATTATATTAAGTGTGTTAGAGTAATACAAAGAGTCTAACGGTAAACATAATATTCCCTTCAACCAATACAGATGAAAGTACAGATTTATTGATTGTTTAGCCTATCAATTAATTAGGTTCATATCCATGAGAAATAGCCCTGACCTCCGTTCAATAATCTGTTTGGTCTTACTAATGTCCCGTCCCCAGTAAAAAACAGTGTACATGCAAGTTATGCTGTTATATCGTCCCTACCAATGTTGAAACCAAACCTACGCCCTTGATTGATTGTTATAAATTTAACGGTTTTCATGTTTTTTTTAACAGTAAAATTCTACCAACTACAGCTGCCGGTATATACCGTAAATATAACACTTTTCTTTTAACAGCAGGAGTGGGAACCTCTTGGTACCTCACGATACGATACGATTTGCAATACAAAGCTCACGATAACGATCATCTGACGATATGGCGATACAACGATTATCGAAACATTGGTCAGGAAATCATTCTAGGATATTCTACAAATAACTAATAAATAGAAAAACAACTTTCTGCTGTGAATTGGAATGATTTTATCACTAGTAGAAGTCCAATCCATTTGAACTGGGAGGGTGTCAGCGAATGAACGTTCATTCGTTAATGCAGCCTTAGAGTTAACAGACACTACCCAGAGAGCAGACGGACGTTGAAAAGATGTTGGATCAACATTCCGCTGTTGAATCAGCGTCACTTTTGCACCCTCAATTAATGTTGTTTCAACGTTAAAATCCTTACAAAACCTAATAGTCATTTCGATTATTAACAATATTGGAACAACGCTGAATCAGTGTTATGTTTTCGACCAAAACGCCCGCTCATCCATAATTCAATGACTTTTCAATCATATTTCTCCGTCAATCATAAATCAACTATTTGTTAACATTAGTTCATCAACAACGTTGACCCAACCATCGCCTGACACACTATAGAACAACGTTGATGTCACTTCACGTGGAAAATTTTGATGTCACCCATACTGATGATTTTGATGGAAAATCAACGTTTGTTCAATGTCGGTCTTCTATCTGGGTATATATGGTAGAAGATTTTGGTAGCAACTTATTGGTTCCTTTTTATTTTATTTTATTTTTTAGACATTGACACCTTTTTAAAACGACATCTCGATTCTTGGCAAGAGCATATCGATAACCTTTTGGGATACAAAGTATCACGATATATCACCATTTCAAAATTTGTCACACCCCTTTTTAACAGTGTGTGGAGAACATACAACCTCTGCACTACATGCTTGATTTCAAGCACCAGCCTCAGAAGTATGAGACGAATAGGATAACCACTCATCCATGATGCTTGCCATATTTGCAATGTTAGCTTCAATATTACAATCTTGATATTGAAAGGGAACCTAGGTGAAAATAAATGAACATTTGGAGATAATGGATTTCTTTTTTTTATAAGATAACCCCAGAGATCTTCCTTCCCTCTTCTGTGCTTTACTTTTCTACCTCTCTTCTCAGATTCACACCTCTGTCGTGTGGGGTTTTGAGGATGGTTAGATTAGTATTACAGCTGAGAGCAGCCAAGTCACACAAACAGGATTTAGCATGTTGTCTCTCAGTGGCAGCCCAGCTCGAGATCACATAGTGCTGATGAGCCCCAAGGCATAACATGCTTATAGCAGATACACTGCGAGCTACAGGAAGAGGAGAAGTGCAGAGTACACCATCTTAACTCGGGTGCAATTGTTAACAGTGCGCAAAGTTGAGATTTTGGCATCTTTAAATGAGTCAACAATGTTGTAAGGCTTTAACTCAGCGCTCTTCGTAAATCTCCTAATACACATTACAAGCTATTCAGAGCTGCCAGCTGATTAGCTTTCTCAAGACGATTTTTGCCATCTTTAAAATGTTTTTTCCCCCCATACAGCGCATTTTCCTGCCAAGGTACAAACCTCCTGTCCTTGCAAAAAATATACATGAACTAGCACTAATTTTTTAAGTAGAGGAATCACCCGAACAGTTTCTGCTGAAGTGAGATTTGGCTGCAGCGACCGCACTGGTTCCAGAAACTCAAACCTCATACCATTCCAGACTGGGCTTATCCTAAGCTTGTTAGTATGTGTGATGCTGGGACTGATAGGGACCTCCACATTACCATATACCGTTGCTGAATTAACTATGATCTTCTCCTGCACAGGGAGAAATGTTGGTCCGCTGAAGTTTTGCAGTGTGCAGGATATTATGATGACATGCCATAATAAATGTTTATAATCTACTTAGTGGATGACCAGAGTTCAAATATGTTTCTATATTCGGCTTATTAATGCTCCTAAAGAGTTTCTGTTCCACCTTCAGCATGGGCAAAAGAAATATGCACACAGCTTTTGAAAAATAAGTGATCCTACAGTTCCAACAGAAAATCTGCAGAAACAAAAGTTATATACAAAATTATTTCATACTGCTGCTACAGTTATTATTATTTACCTTAGGCCACAATTCCATACAAAATGTAGTTACCGTAATTTTGGGACCATAAGCCGCTACTTTTTTCTCTCATTTTGAATCCTTCGGCTTATAGTCCAGCGCGGCTTATTCGTTGATTTATTGCAGGGGTCCCCAAACTAAGGCCCGCGGGCTCCACGTTTGGTCCAGCCCCCTGAACAAAAAAAAAATTTGAAGAAAAAAAAAAAAAAAATTTTTTTTTTTTTTTTTTCCCCCCAATAGTGTTATTTATTTCCTGGCTTTTCGGTGAAGAACCCAGAGAGGGTTATTTGGTTATTATCTATTTAATTAATAGTGTTATTATTATTTATTATTATATTATATTATTCTTTTATTTACTATTGTTCCGTGAAGAATCCAGAAAGGATTATTTGATTGTGGCTTTCTGAAAAACAATAAATCTTTACATTTAGGCACTCCTGCAATCGTCACACCTTTTCTGTTACAAACTGACCCCGGGCCCTCATCAGAGAAGGAAAAAGTTATGTGGCCCTCACTGGAAAAAGTTTGGGGACCCCTGATTTATTGGGTTAATAGGTAACACAGCGGCGACAGCAACATTATAAGACTGCCATAAGACCGTATTAATTATGACTTTACACCATTATGGGCATTTTTGAATGCTTTTGACGGTTGTCATTTAGTGTCATCCTCAAATTATGTCACTAAGTCCTTTTACATCCATTCAAAATATATTGGGTGTTTACGCTACTTCGCAGTTTTTCCACTTATCGTAGCGGGTTCTGGGCTTCTGGTCCCCATTAATCGCGAAAAACGAGGGATCAGTGTACATACAGTCAAGCTTCTCCGAACACTCACATCTATATACAAATTCAAAAGATTGACATTGGAAAAAAATCTCATGTAACATTGAAAAAAGTCTTCAAAAATATTGACAATAAACTAGTTCAGGTCAATTTTTTCTGCCATCCCACTCAGTTTCCTTTTGAACATGACACAGGGCTACGTCACACACAACGTCACACAGCCTACTCTTCCACCGTTTACGCACTGCTGTCACTTCTCTCTCGCCGACTCTCCTGGAGAAAACAATGACAAATCTGGGCCATCCTCTTCCTCGAATTGATGGAATAATGCATTGGCTTGCGCTAAATTTAGTTTTCGATTCATTCCGCACGTTTCATAGTCCACGTTTCAATACAACTGGCCGTTGCTCGTTACCTCGCCTCCCTCTCATTAGGTGGCGCCTCGCGCGGCAATTTATCAAAAATGTTCACATTACGGCCGTCCTTCGTGACCTCACAATGGCTCCTGTGATATGTAGTTTTTCATGGTGCTTTTGGTTTTAATGTTTATTTAGGACGGAAATAAAACTAGAAAACTCAAATGACATTATCTCCCGTTTTACTTGGTCGGTGTACCTCAATTAAAAATGGGCGTGGACCTCAACTTCAGCACTCTCAAATGAGACCAACCAGTGGCACGTATGTAACGTAATTACAGCGTGACGTGGCTTCAATGATGAAATGCGTAAATGGGTCACCGCCAAAAACAAGAAATTCCAAATGCTTTATTTGTCATTATTTTTATTTTGCCAAGTAATTGTAATTAATATCAGAAAATTGGGTTTAAGAGAAAATAATCGGGATATTGTTGTAAGGCAAAATTGAACAGCCCTATTCTCCAATGCAATTAATTAAAAGGCATATTACATAAAATTGAGTGTGTCTGCCATTTTACAGTGGGGCAAATAAGTATTTAGTCAACCACTAATTGTGCAAGTTCTCCCACTTGAAAATATTAGAGAGGCTTGTAATTGTCAACATGAGTAAACCTCAACCATGAGAGACAAAATGTGGGAAAAAAACCCAGAAAATTACACTGTTTGATTTTTAAAGAATTTATGTGCAAATCATGGTGGAAAATAAGTATTTGGTCATACCAAACGTTCATCTCAATACTTTGTTAAGTACCCTTTGTTGGACATAACGGAGGCCCAACGTTTTCTGTAATTCTTCACAAGCTTTTCACACACTGTTGTTGGTATTTTGGCCCATTCATCCATGCAGATCTCCTCTAGAGCAGTGATGTTTTGGGGCTGTCGTTGGGCAACACGGACTTTCAACTCCCACCACAGATTTTCTATGGGGTTGAGATCTGGAGACTGGCTAGGCCACTCCAGGCCCTTGAAATGCTTCTTACGAAGCCACTCCTTTGTTGCCCTGGCTGTGTGTTTGGAATCATTGTCATGCTGAAAGACCCAGCCACGTCTCATCTTCAATGCCCTTGCCGATGGAAGGAGATTTTCACTCAAAATCTCTCGATACATGGCCCCATTCATTCTTTCCTTTACACAGATCACTCGTCCTGGTCCCTTTGCAGAAAAACAGCCCCAAAGCATGATGTTTCCACCCCCATGCTTCAAAGTGGGTATGGTGTTCTTCGGATGCAATTCAGTATTCTTTCTCCTCCAAACACGAGAACCTGTGTTTCTACCCAAAAGTTCTATTCTGGTTTCATCTGACCATAACACCTTCTCCCAGTCCTGTTCTGGATCATCCAAATGCTCTCTAGCAACCCGAAGACAGGCCTGGACGTGTACTGGCTTCAGCAGGGGGACACGTCTGGCAGTGCAGGATTTGAGTCCCTGGCGACGCATTGTGTTACTGATAGTAGCCTTTGTTACTGTGGTCCCAGCTCTCTGTAGGTCATTCACTAGGTCCCCCTGTGTGGTTCTGGGATTTTTGCTCACCGTTCTTGTTTTCATTTTGACGCCACGGGGTGAGATCTTGCATGGAGCCCCAGATCGAGGGAGATTATCAGTGGTCTTGTATGTCTTCCATTTTCTAATAATTGGTCCCACAGTTGATTTCTTCACACCAAGGATTTTACCTATTGCAGATTTGGTCTCCCAGCCTGGTGCAGGTCTACAATTTTGTCTCTCCTTTGACAGCTCTTTGGTCTTGGCCATAGTGGAGTTTGGAGTGTGACTGAGTGACATTGTGGACAGGAGTCTTTTATACCGATAATGAGTTAAAACAGGTTCCATTAATACAGGTAACGAGTGGAGCCTCGTTAGACCTCGTTAGAAGAAGTTAGACCTCTTTGACATCCAGAAATCTTGCTTGTTTGTAGGTGACCAAATTCTTATTTTCCACTCTAATTTGGAAATAAATTCTTTAAAAATCAAACAATGTGATTTTCTGTTTGTTTCCGACATTCTTTCTCTCATGGTTGAGGTTTACCCATGTTGACAATTACAGGCCTCTCTAATCTTTTCAAGTAGAACTTGCACAACTGGTGGTTGACTAAATACTTATTTGCCCCACTGTGTGTATAAAGTTAAACTCCACGTTTAAATTGTCCGTCTTATAGCGCTTGTCTTAGTCTGACAAATAGTAATTTGGTGTCAGGAAAGACAGAAAGGGGTGAATACTGTATCTGTCTTTCTGCCATTCACCACCTTTATTGCTTGGGCTCAGACTCCCCTCTCTTTTACTGTGTTGACACATATACATATCACACAGCAGGATTAGCATGACACTCGCTGTAACAAACCTCTCTTTTGAGGGGGGAAAAAAAGCAGCCTATTCTATAGTGGAGGTGCCCAGCCAGAAAATAGCATACTTAGACAACAATGGCGTGGTAAGTACCTTAGCAAGGATCAGTGCTGGCAGAGTGAAACACATTACAAAACAATGGCTGACTGCCTGTCTGCTTGGCTGCCTGTCAGAGATGGGAGCTTCCGTGAGCCGCCGTGATGATGTTTGGCGAGGCAGAGACACACGATAGTCTCACGCCTCAACGTAAACACTGGCGTGAATGACTGGTCATAGTGCGTCTAATCCAGCCTGGAAGCATATCTTTCATGATCCTCTTTTGAAGTGTGTCGAATGGTGTTGTACCACAACAGGATGTGGATCTGTATGCAAAGGTTAGAAGCCAGGATAAGAATGAACTACATTGAAAAGTGCTGATTTTTTTAATCAAGCCTATCATGTGCTTTTCAGTCCAACTTGACCAGTCATTAATAATAACAACAGTTTTGGCCTGGGGGGCTGGTTACAGTGCTGCAATTCCTTAAGCATGTCTAAAATAATGGGTGGCTTGTAGAAGTCAAAAATTAGGAAACCCTATGACAATTACATCTTAAATTTAGGACTGTGGCCCAGATTTAGTTGGATCCCAAATACAATGGTACCTTGACATACGAATTTGACTCGTTCAAATATAGTGGTACCTCGACATATGAATTTGACTCATTCCAGGACCTAGTTTTTTATGTCGAAATGATCGTATGTCGAGAAGGATTTCCCCATAAGAATACATTATAATTCGGTTAAATCGTTCCACAGCCCAAAAGCCTACGATGAATGCTTAATATATACTGCAGGTACATTACGAGTAGCAATTACACATAGTAAAACAAATTAATTCTAAATAAATCGGAGATAAAAAAGCATTTTTACTGTTCCCTTAATATATAGAGATTGGCGAACTGACTTCGGAGGAGACGGCGGGTTTGGAGGTAAAGGAGGATACCATGATTCTGTCTAATGTAACAAATGCATTAAAATAGACACATGTAAAACAAATTAATTATGAATCAATAAGAAAGTTAAAAAAAAACATTTTTACTGTCACCTGTGCCTGTGACAGCATAAAAAAATCTTAAATAATATTATTATGTGAATTAGAATAGTATTTTGAGACGATTCGACTCTATACAACAATTTGGCAAAGCACTAATGACGAGAAATTAGTCTTTTAATCTGCCGTTTAGACCCGCCTGTCATTATAGTGCTCTAGCGTCCCCAACTGGATGATGACATCAGCAGGGTCACAATTTTATCTGATTTAGAATTCAGCCCATTGAGGGGGAAGATTCAGAACGAGGAAAATACGACAGAGAGCAGCAAACTGTCGTGATTGTTTCAATCTCTCTACACCAGACGTGTCCAAAGTCCGGCCCGGGGGCCAAATGCGGCCCGTGATCAAATTTCATCCGGCCCCCAGCCTCTGTCATAAAATCAATAATGTCTGGCCCGCACACAGACTTAATAACATGGTCAGCTGTGCTGCTACCAGCATATGAGGTAGCTTACGCACTAAATGCTGCTCATTTACCCACTAAAAAGTAACATTACTCTAAGCAACATTACCCCGTGTGACCTTTTACTCCCAATTTTCTAGAATGGCGACAATCAACAAAAAACAATAAAGTTGACTGTGACGACCGACGCTTCAAGGATAGGTGGAAATTGGACTATTTCTTCACTAAAATACACAACAACTGTGTCTGCCTCATTTGTAAAGAGACAGTCGCTGTTTTTAAAGAGTTCAATGTATGGCGATTTTACCAAACAAGACACGCTGACATGTACGACAAGATTACAGGGAAGATACGTAGCGAGAAACTTGAAGATAGTTTAATGTTACAGTAGCAGTGTTTCGCAAGAGCCCGAGAGTCGAAAGCTTAGCCACAAAGGCTCGTTGCGAACTTTATCCTCAGAACATGTCCAACACTATTGATTGCATGGGTAATCGATGATTCTCATGCGTGCGTATATTATTTTTATTGGTATACTAAGTAGGCATCATTGACTCGCGCTAGCTTAGCCACACCAAAGCCCTGAAACTAATAAATAACTAACAAACTGCGCGGTACTTGTTGAAATCAACCCCACCGACTAATTAAACCAAGGTAAATCAAAGATTAAGTTATATTATGTTAAAAATTCTGAACTTCCCCTTTAAATTCATTAATGGGAAAGTCAACTACAATGGCATTTTTCAGCCACCGGGGGTGGGGGGTGGGGGTGGGGGGTGGGGGACGGGGGGCACTGCCCCCCAACACCCCCCCAAACTCCGCCTATCCCACTGCATCATAAGGCACAGTAGTAGTAGCAGCAGTAGCGGTTGGCATTCTGTTGTGCATCCACAAGATGGAGCTCAGCTAAATGGACTATCATGCAACGATTAACCACTATTGATCCATATACTGTATAAGGCTTAATGTATTATAAGGCGCACTGTTGGCTTTTGAGAAAATTGAAGACTTTCAGGTGCACCTTATAGTGCGGAAAATATAGTAATCATGAAGGCTCAATATGTATTTGTTGCCAATTCAGTCATTTTGATAGTAGGCTAACATACAGACAGCATGTGTTGCCTTCATTATAAGGCTTATATAAGGTTTATATATGGCTTTCAATCCAACATATTTACATTTTTATTTTTGCTTTTTTGCTCCAGTATGGCTCTTTCAACATTTTGGGTTGCCGACCCCTGACATAAATACTTTATGCAACCGTCTCTCACATGATTTATGTCATTTAGGCTAGGTTTTAACGCACAAATAAGAATTTACTCGAGTGAGGCATTAACTTGACGATCTGAATGGGAAAAGTCGCATGAAAGTGGACCATTTCAAATCCGTTCTATGTCACTTTTGTATGTGGTTAAAATCCGAAATGGGCCACATTTTTCCAGAATATGGCTGCGGTCTGAACTGTCAAGTCCCCCAATTTGGAAATTAATTCAGCAATTACGTCAGCAAAGAGCGAGAGAGACAGGGCACTACGGTAGTGATAGAGCGTTAGCGTTGGCGCCTAGCTTGAACGCGGCTTTTACGGAAGAGGCGGGCTTGACAACAGTCATAAAAAGATAAAATGGGGAAGGGGGGATAAGCCTGAGAATGCTCGATTTTCTCTCTGTGCTCCAAGCAATATTTCAAGACTGCTTACACGGCCAAGAGTCAGGGAAAACTGTACGTACTGTATGTATGTGCATCCAGCATGCACTGTGCGTGCATGCTATCAATCCATATGAACTTTGAATATAAGACTAAACGGTGATTATTTATGTCTGTTATTTGTATCCTCTTTATGGAAATCAAAATATGATCACCCTTGAATGACGTTGAGCCAGCATGTGCCATTGTGTCAATGTGTCAGTCATTTATTTCAATGCTCCTGCCATAGACTTCATAATAATATTAACGAGGCGCGGGGCGTGGGGCCAAATAATAGGAGGCCTGCATTGTTGGCATGGCCGTCAAAGCTGACTGAGTGGAATCACAGACAAAGAGCTTTTTTCATTGAAAATTCTTGTGAATAAATGCTTAAATCCCTGAATTCTTGATAGATATGGATGTAAAACAGTCTCGATTCTTGGTTAAAAGCAAAAAAAAAAAAAAACATGCAGTTAGCATTTATTTTACGTCACTATGTCGAAGTACGATGCTAGTCTGTAAGTCAGTGTGGCGGCCGCCATATGTAAACAGAGCTTTTCCAGTGAAAATTCTTCTGAATAAATGCTTAAATCCCTGAATTCTTCATAGATATGGACGTAAAACAGTCTCGATTCTTGGTTAAAAGCAAAAAAAAATGTGCTGTTACCATTTATTTTATGTAAATATATCAAAGGATGATGCTAGTCTGTCAGTCAATGTGGCGGCCGCCATATGTAAACAGAGCTTTTCCGGTGAAAATTCTTGTGAATTAATGCTAAACCCCTGAATTCTTTATAGATATGGATGTAAAATAGTTTCGATTCTTGGTTAAAAGCAAAACAAAAATAAAAAACGGGCAGTTAGCATTTATTTTACGTAAATATGTCAAAGTAGGATGCTAGTCTGTCAGTCAATGTGTAGGCCGCCATATGTAAAGAAAGCTTTTTCTGTTGAAAATTCTTGTGAATAAATGTTTAAATCACTGAATTCTTGATTGATATGGATGTAAAAGAGTCCCCATTCTTGGTTAAAAGCAAAAAAAAACGTGCAGGTAGCATTTATTTTACGTTAAAATCGTGAAGTATAATGCCAATGCTGTAGCAGCGAATTTCTCCCATTGATTTTTTTTCATAACGTTTTAAAATGGATGCATGGTACGAAAAATATAATAATTACCTTTAATCCTCAAACAAGTCACCTCTGAGACAATCCTTCCTGTTTGTATGCGGTACAGCTTTCGTACTTTTTCAACACAAATCTGGCGTTGGATCGCTGCATGTGTCACTGCGAACGACTGTGAATAACTGAAGCTGATTGTGAGATGGACCCCTACTTGAAGGCATGGCGCACTGAGGGTCGAATCTGACCCGTCAATATCATTATGAAGTCTATGCTCCTGCGCATGCGGGTCAGTTTGCTCAGCACAGTTTGCTCGGACCGCGAATTAGTGCGCATGCGTGATACTTGAAAGGGCTCAACGGACAAAGGCAGTCTAAACGGGCACACCAAAAAAACAGATATCACAAAAAAATCGGAATTGTGCATTAAGACTTGTGGTATGTACCTTGCCTTAGTGACCTGTCCATGTTCGTTTATTGCCTGATTTGTACAAAGTATCATTGAGAAACCGCAACAAAAAATAACACTGTGTTCAAAATGACACATTTTATATTAAAATGTTTTGATATGATCTAAATAAGGAAATTTAAATTTATTCCGGCTTCATCATTGGGCCAGTAATGACTCCAGACATTTAATATTAGTTAAAAGAGGAAAAGGCCTCTGTAGAAGAATAGGTGTTACTAATGATATAAGAGCAAATGTTGGCGTATCGCCTGGAAATCTAGCAGAAATCCTCTCGTCGCCGCTGTTCCCTTTTAATGCAAAGAAAATGAGCCTGCTCTGTAATAAGAAGCTTCCCAGAATTAGTTTTCATTTGCAGAAAATTGCAATGCAAAAAAGGAGGGGGAAAAACTACTACTTTTATCTATGAATTTCACTCCTGCATAAGCAAACGGGAACGAAGGCAGACCCTCCTCCAACATTATTTGGATGACGTTCCATCAGTAGGAGCAGCAAGAAATAACATTGTGCAAATTCTATGCATGTTAATGATAAATAGAAATCCACCTGCTCACAGATAAAATGAGTTTAATTTCCCCCCCACCCGTGCCCGTGTGCCTGCTTGGCCTTTTAGAAATTACTTATGCACAGCTATTATTAAAATAGGGCCCGAGCAAATGAGAAAGAAGCGCTATCTCTGGAGGGAGAGTGGCTGGCTTTAAGACTGCTGCTGCCTCTGCAGCAAAGACTCTCTGCTTCACACAGTCAGCGTTTCTTTCTCATACACACGTGCCTGCCGATACACACACAGACACACACACATGCATGTAGCAGAGCCTCTCTTCCTCCAGCAGCTATGACCCTGTGTTTACTAAATTAACCCAAATCTTTTTGGGAGAGTTTAATAGAGTAATGGAATTTGCAAGCTTTTTGAGAACATCCCTATGAGTGTCTATTTACTTGCTAATACTTAGCGTACCAATGGGACAATGCTTGTGTACGTGCCACAGTACAATCAGAACGAGCAAGTGAGAGAGCGAGTGTGTACACTTGTATATTATTTAATTTTGTTGCAGGGAGAGAAAGATCTTTTGACTATTCAATGTGAGTATTCCTGCATGTTCAGAGTAGCTGAGGATGTAAAAACTAAATGCTGAAGGCTGGGTAGAAGAAAAAAAAAAAATCACTCTTCAGAGTTGACAAGAATTTGCATCTGCTTAGATAAGTTGGGCAGAGAACAAAAGTCAGGTGGAAAAAGGACTTTAAAAGAGGCCATAGCAGGGGGGTTATTTGACCTATTGAGTAGTATGTTGTTGTCAACTCTATTCGCAAAGTCAACAAATTCCATTAAGTTCTGCTTTTGGCCCTGAAAACAGATTTATTCATAATTTTCCAATTCAAAATGATGACAACGTCCAAACTAGAGCTCAGATCAGCCTAGGAAATAACAAAAAAAGATCCTCTTGAGCATCATTTTGTCAAAACAATATTAAGTGAAAAATGCAGAAGGTTCATTCCATTATTATTAGAGGAGGTTTGACATTTAAATTTCTTGCAAAATAACCCTAGATTTTTCAGATTTTTCTGCTAATTATCATTAATAGGCAATAAGCTATCATTGGTTAAATTACAGTGTATCACAAAAGTGAGTACGCCCCTCGCATTTCTGCAGATATTTAAGTATATCTTTTCATGGGACAATACTGACAAAATTACACTTTGACACAATGAAAAGTAGTCTAAGTGCAGCTTATATAATAGAGTTCATTTATTTTCCCCTAAAAATAACTCAAAATATAGCCATTAATATCTAAACCCCTGGCAACAAAAGTGAGTACACCCCTTAGAAACTACGTACTTCCCTAAATGTCCAAATTGAGTACTGCTTGTCATTTTCCCTCCAAAATGTCATGGGATTCGTTACAGGAGTGCTGTCAGCATTGCTGCAGAAATTGAAGAGCTGGGGGGTCAGCCTGTTAGTGCTCAGACCATACGCCGCACTCTACATCAAATTGGTGTGCATGGCTGTCACCCCAGGAGGAAGCCTCCTCTGAAGACGGTACACAAGAAAGCCCGCCCGCCTCTTCAGACCACAGGACATGGTTCCAGTAATCCATGAGCTTTGTTGACATGTCTTCAGCAAACTGTTTGCGGGCTTTCTAATGGGTAACATACATGAACAAAAATAAATACAAATGACTTACATTAAGCACAGTGAAATGGAATATATTTTGAAGATAACGCAAACTTTGACTTTTTAAATTTTTTTTATTTTTTATAAGGAAATAAATAAGTAGCCTAACATAGGTAAATGAACAAAAAATAAGTCCAAAATACACATTATTGCCAAATGTATCACATTTGAGAAAAGCATTTCTGGAACTCCAAGCAGTAAAAAAAAAAATGTTTTAAAACCTTATTGCATTCAAACTCACTTCAGCACGTAATGCTTAATGTATCGTTTATGATTAATTTTCAAAACTTGTTTCCAATTTTAATATACAGTGGTACCTCTACATACGAAATTAATTCGTTCCAGGACCTTGTTTGTAAGTCAAAATGGTCGTATGTTGATCAGGTTTTTCCTATAAGAATACATTATATAATTAGTGTCGCACCGATACCGTTTTTTTGGCCCCGATACCGATACCTGGGTGTGCAGTATCAGCCGATACCATTCCGATACCACTCCGTTTTAAAAAATTATATATATGGCGGAATACACAGACAAGACTGAAAAAGCAGTTTCTGCTCTTGCACTCCTCTTTAAAAGAAACTGCTGTGTTTTAAGCCAAAACAACTGTTGTGTTTGATAGAACAATATGTCTATATGCTGCCTTAGCAGATTCATGGCGCATTAAGTCCCCGAACTATTTTTAATTTGTCCGTTTTACCCTGAAAACCACCGTTTACAGACGTCGCGCAACCGCTTTTGATTTCAACCCAGCCATAAAATGAAGGTAATTAATTATATTTATTATTCAAAATGTCTGTCATTTTTAGCGTATACTCATAATTGATGTCTAATATTTCGTTTAAAAAAAAGAAACGACTTTGAATAATTTTTTACTCGCATATTTTAAACTTTTAAACAAATAACGTCACAATAAGAAAAATGGCGTCTTTAAAAAAGTCACGCATATATACCTCATAACTATCGCTTAATTGTATTTTTTTTGTTACTGTCGCATTTTCTCCGATATGTTAGATGATAAATAATCGATCCAAAGAAAGAAAGGAAAAAAAAAAGTTTAAAAGGGTAAATATATGAAAAAGAAGATCTCAACCACTCTTTGATGTCTGTGATTTATGCATCGCGACCCTTGTAATATTACCATGTTTCACCCATAAAATTCCAAAAACGTCCAGCTGGGCCATTCACAGCTGTGTCTTGACACATGATGATGCATGCTAGATGGAGTTTTTGTATCGAAACAAGGTAAGTACACGATAATAGTTCGTTAAAGTCATTATGTCTGTAATTCTGCTCTCGCGTGCTCTCACCTCCAGATAGGGTTTTGCTGTTTAAAGAACATTTTTAAGATGCACTCCTGTTCAAAATTTTTCTTCCCCCAGAAAATTAAGATTTTAAGCTTTCCAATGATATATCACACATGCATCTAAGACAATTTTGAGTTTGGCCAAATTGGGGTCTCAGAACGGAACTTCAAGTCACCTGAGTGTTTTCCTCCATATATATGTACAGTGGGGCAAATAAGTATTTAGTCAACCACTAATTGTGCAAGTTCTCCCACTTGAAAATATTAGAGAGGCCTGTAATTGTCAACATGGTTAAACCTCAACCATGAGAGAAAGAATGTGGAAAAAAAAAAAAAAAAAAAACAGAAAATCACATTGTTTGATTTTTAAATAATTCATTTGCAAATCATGGTGGAAAATAAGTATTTGGTCAATACCAAAAGTTCATCTCAATACTTTGTTATGTACCCTTTGTTGGCAATAACGGAGGCCAAATGTTTTCTGTAACTCTTCACAGGCTTTTCACACACTGTCGCTGGTATTTTGGCCCATTCCTCCATGCAGATCTCCTCTAGAGCAGTGATGTTTTCAGGCTGTCGTTGGGCAACACGCACTTTCAACTCCCTCCTCAGATTTTCTGTGGGGTTGAGACCTGGAGACTGGCTAGGCCACTCCAGGACCTTGAAATGCTTCTTACAAAGCCATTCCTTTGTTGCCCTGGATGTGTGTTTGGGATCATTGTCACGCTGAAAGACCCAGCCACGTCTCGTCTTCAATGCTCTTCCTGATGGAAGGAGATTTTCACTCAAAATCTCTCGATACATGGCCCCATTCATTCTTTCTTTTACACAGATCAGTCATCCTCGTCCCTTTGCAGAAAAACAGCCCCAAAGCATGATGTTTCCACCCCCATGCTTCACAGTGGGTATGGTGTAATTCAGTATTCTTTTTCCTCCAAACAAGAGAACCTGTATTTCTACCAAAAAGTTCTATTTTGGTTTCATCTGACCATAACACATTCTCCCAGTCCTCTTCTGGATCATCCAAATGCTCTCTAGCGAACCGCAGACGGGCCTGGACGTGTACTTTCTTCAGCAGGGGGACACATCTGGCAGTGCAGGATTTGAGTCCCTGGCGGCGCATTGTGTAATTGATAGTAGCCTTTGTTACTGTGTTCCCAGCTCTCTGTAGGTCATTCACTAGGTCCCGCCGTGTGGTTGTGGGATTTTTGCTCTCCGTTTTTGTTATCATTTTGACTCCACGTGATGAGGAGGGAGTTGAAAGTCCGTGTTGCCCAACGACAGCCCCAAAGCATCGCTGCTCTAGAGGAGATCTGCATGGAAGAATGGGCCAAAATACCAGCAACAGTGTTTGAAAAGCTTGTGAAGAGTTACAGAAAACGTTTGGCCTCCGTTATTGCCAACAAAGGGTACATAACAAAGTATTGAGATGAACTTTTGGTATAGGCCAAATACTTATTTTTTTCCACCATGATTTGCAAATAAATTCTTTAAAAATCAAACAATGTGATTTTCTGTTTTTTTCCACATTCTGTCTCTCATGGTTGAGGTTTACCCATGTTGACAATTACAGGCCTCTCTAATATTTTCAAGTGGGAGAACTTGCACAATTAGTGGTTGACTAAATACTTATTTGCCCCACTCTATATACTGTTATAAGAAGAGCTACATACTTGGATGTGATATCTTTGCTATCATGGCTTTGTCAGGCTACTGCTTACCTTTGTGAAAACAGGAAAAAGACTAATACTAAATGAATCCAGTAGAAATTTTTATTGCATACCTGGTATGGGTGACAAACAATAATGATAATTTGATAATAATTTATCACAGCATCCTTTCTCTTCATTTTACACTTCTCCTCATATACATTTTATATTTATATTTATTTAAATTTGATGCTTTATACTTATACTCACTTTTGAGATTTTAACTTATCCTGCACTGTAAAGGAAGATGCTCCTCAATTTCATTGTACAACCGTATTATGACAGTAAAGGGCTATTCTATTCTATTCTATTCGAAGTGGGGGCGGACTTGCTCTTGCTCACGCATAGAAGAGCGCGCTAAAACGCCAGAAGAAGACGCGCAGATACGAAGCATCTGAGCGAGTGAGCGAGCGAGCTAGTGAGAAAGGAAAACACAGCTCCGAGCCTACGTGCATTTTTCATGCTGATTTGATCCAGATTTGCGTTGTTGCGAACATGTTTGTTACTGAGGACAAAGTTGTTGGGTTTTTTTTCATTTCTATTTTAGGTTTCATTCTTCAAGTTATGACGTTAGGATCGACGGCAAAATAAAGTAAAAAAATCATACCGATGTCCTGCATCGTCATTTGGGAGTTTAGCTCGCTGTATAGCCAGGACTGAGCAGTAGCGTCTTGGTGAGGTCAGTACAGCTGCGTTCAAGTGATGCCAGTAAATGTTATTGACGCCCTATTTGTTGGTAGCCGCCGATACCGATACCACCATTTCAGGCCGGATCGGCGCCCCCTGCCGATACTGGTATCGGCATTGGTGCAACATTAATTATAATTCAATTAATTCATTCCGCAGCCCGAAAAAACCTACACTAAATCCTTAATAAATACTGCTGGTACTATTGCAAATAGCGATTACACAGATCAAAAAAATTAAAATATGATAAAAATCAGAATAACAATACAATAATAGTAATGATAATAATAATAATAATACCTATAATAATGTAACAAATCAAGTTCTAATATGGCAGATGTTTTTTCCATAGTGCACCTGAAGGCACCGCGTGGCTGACTTGACAGAGTGAGAGAGGGACTTTACTTTCACTTTGTTATGCTGCGGCGGACAGTAGGCATGTTGTGTTGCACAAGCTCTGAAATCAATAATTAAAAACCTGATGAAGCTGGTGATTTTTTGGGGCGATGTTACAATAATAATAATTCTCCCCTTAACTTAAAAAGACTGCCAAACAGAGGAGGACCGCCAAGAACATAGATCGTCTACGGCCGTATTGTCGAGCCAGTTCACAGACACGCCCACCAAGCTCATATTTTTCTGTCATTTGCATCTTCATTTCAATGGTGCGCCACATTTGTCCTTTTTTCATCACCCGCACTAACATTCTTGGAACCCATGTTGATTTCTCTCACAAAATCCGCCGTGCGTCCATCTTGCAGAAAAGAAAGAAACTGCGGCGCTCTCATAAATAGTCATATTTCGAGCATGTCGTTGAATGTAGAAAGAAATGGCGAGTCAAATTTTACGTCAGATGTCAAAAAGATCGCGTGTCGAAGCGATCGTATGTCGAGGTACCACTGTGTTATATTTAAGGACCACATAAAGCTTTAAAATTTAAAATCAAAAAAACAAAAAAAGAATTTTCTGTTCATTATTTCTGGGGTCAGGCATAATAGAGTTACATGGAAGACGTTATCCATCAGAGCAAATATAATCAAATAAAATAAGCATCTTTAACCTTTTTCTTTCTCTTTAAAATCTGGTCAAATTTTCCTTGGCATTGCCCTTTTTTATCGCATTGATTCAACAAGCTTGTTCTTTTCCTTTTCTTTTGTTATCCAGAAAAATGTGCATTTAAACCAATCAGAGCTTACTATCCATGCTGATCACATGTCAGTATGTCAGCCAGTTGAATGAGCAACTGGAGATTAGGCCAAGGAGGGTGGTTAGCTACGCGTATGCGCACATCGACGCAACTCGTTAGTCACATGCTCAGAGAACTCTGTGGAGTAAATAAATATCGGTGGACTGGGATGACGCTACACGAGTACTTTATTAGGCTCGTTATTAACACTTGTTGTGTATGGAGATGAGTGTGTGTGGCAGAATGACTGTTGCCGTTGTATTTTTAGGATCAAAGCACTATTCCGCTCCTGAATTTTACACTGGAATGGCGCACCAGACCATTCCGGCCCACTTTTACCTCTGGCTATAAGCATGATTTTCCTTATTCGGGCAGGCTTTAATTTTCTGATACTGATATATCATTCTATATGCTGACAAACTATAGGTTCCAGACATCAAATGATGTAAAGTGTAAACACAATATTATGTCTACAGAGGCTTTGTTCAGTTTAGTGTATAGACAATGCAACGTGTAATTTAGAAACAATCCATGGTGACTAAATCACAGCATGCCACAGTAACTTCACCTTCAGCGCTCGTACATGAAGATAAACTGTCACATCCTTTACTACAAAGCAATAGTATACCTTTCTGATACGATGATAAACACGTGTTTTACATAATTGCAACGTTCAGAATGCATGCTGAGCTGAATTTATTTGTCTTTTTCGCCAGTGAAGAATGAAACGCCAAGGGTAGTATTTCGGTCATTCCGAAAAACAATGGTATGTCCCACTGTTCAAATTTTAAACCCTACTTAAATTTTTTCACTCTATTTAAACTTATATATTTATAGAACTTTAGTATATAAACTCGGAACATAGAAATTGTCTGTGTGTTCGTTCCCATGGACTTTTAAACAGCTGGGAGGAATTTGACTAATTTTTACACACTTGTACTTTATGCTTCTGGGAGTGTGTTTAGATGGGTTTGATCTTTGTAGGCCTTCATTTAGTGCGGAAAATTAATTAGAAACTCCAAAATTTATCATAGAAAATCTGATTGTGGGGGCGACAGCGCCGTCTTTTGTGTAAAAGACGAGTCTCTTACAATTGTAATGTGGCAGTTGGCTTTCAAACTCTACTGTTTCATGTACCAAAGAAAAAATGTACAGTTTTCAGTAATATTATAAGAAAGGGATTCATTTCGGCTGAATATTCATACTTTATACAGTGATGGAAAAGCGATTATGCATTACCCCTTTATGGTGTCCCTTTTACTATTACTACATTACAGCTGCATCTCTAAGGAAAGTTTTATCTGCGATTCGGTTTTATTGTCATCATGTTACACAAACCCGAGAAACGCCTAGCTGTACTGCTAGTTTAACGTAATTTCAGTGTTATCAAAAAGTATCTGAACCTTTTGGAATTTCTTACATTTCTGCATAAAATCACAATCAAATGTGATCTGATCTTTGTCAAAATCACACAAATGAAAAAACAGTGTCCGGTTTAACTAAAACCACCCAAACATTTATAATAGTAACTATGGCCAAGAATGATGTTCATGGGAGGCCTCCACGGAAGAAGCCACCGCAATCTAAAAATCATTGTTGCTCATTTAATGTTCGCAAAAAGGCACTTGGGCACTCCACAGAAGTTTTGGCAAAATGTTTGGTGGACTGATTAAACCAAAGTTAAATTGTTTGGGAGTAGCACACAACGTCATTTGTGGAGGAAAAATGGAGCAGCTCACCAACATCAACACCTCATCCCAACTGTAAAGCATGGTGGAGGGAGCATCATGATTTGGGGCTGTTTTGCTGCCTCATGGCCTGGACAACTTGCAATCATTAATGAAAGAATGAATTTGAAAGTTTATCAGGATGTTTGGCAGGAAAACCTGAGGCCGTCTGTCAGACAGTCGAAGCTAAAAAGAGGATGGATGCTGCAACAAGACAATAATCCAAAACACAGAAGTAAATCAACTTCAGAATGGTTTCAGAAGAACAAAATACAGTGGAGTGGCCAAGTCAAAGTCCGGACTTGACCCCGTTGAGATGTTGTGGCATGACCTTAAGACAGCGATTAATGCCAGACATCCCAGGAATCTGACTGAACTACAGCAGTTTTGTAGAGAAGAATGGGCCAAGTTTAGTCCTGAATGATGTGCCAGACTGATCTGCAGCTACAGGAAGCGTCTGGTTAAAGTTATTGCCGCCAAAGGGGGGGCCACAAAATATAAAATGTGATGGTTCACTCACTTATTTTTCCCCCTTCTGTCATTGTTTGCATACTATCCTCATTTGGTGGTTTAGTTAGAGCAGAAACTGTTTTTTCATCTGTGTGATTTTGACAAAGATCAGATCACATTTGATGGTGATTTTATGCAGTAATGTGAGAAATTCCAAAAGGTTCAGAGACTTTATACCACTGTATATAGCTATTACTTTGTTATAAAACTGAATTTTCTATCCAGATGGAGGAGGCACGCTTTAAATATATTAAAGTGATAAGGCATCTTTGAGTGAACTTCGAGTAAAATTTAAGTATCTCGAGGCCGGGCCGAAATATGGTCACCCTAATATAAGCCTACTGTACATTCACCTGACTTCGGTGCAGGCAGCGTGGGATATATTCCCACTCACTGATGGAGTGACTGTGAGTGGGAACGGTTTTCTGTCTGTGTGCACTGCAACTGACTTGTGTGGTACGCCTTTTGCCCGAAGTCAGCTGGTATAGGCTCCAGGAACCTGCAACCCTGACAAGGATAAATGGTATTTAAACCGGATGGATGAGCAGTCACTCAATCAGAAATTCTTAGCTCAACTTGTTGGTGACAGTTAAATTTACTCTGAAATGCTTTAGAAATGAGAAACTTTTCAGTAATCTGGCAGTTTGGAGACAAGAGCAAAGTGACTGAGTGACAGCAGAGGACTGTACAACTTTAAATTCCTCATTATGGTCTAACACATAGACAGCACGTGTGATCCTATTCCATTACTTACTCTCCTGTATTGTCATGCTCGCAAGAATTCAATGTAGTACCATTCATTGTAGAAAATGAAAAAAATGTCATTTTCCACTTCTCTCACTCTACCGCTGTGCTAACACTAATTTAAAATGTCTCATCTCCTTGTGCGTGTTCAACAGTCTGATTGCCTGACGCTGAAGAAAGAAGGAGGAATTCCTCTTTATGAAAAGTCGTCCAGGTGGGAGCTGAGGAGGGGAATGGACAGGAGCAGGATGAATCATGAAGGCGAGAATGTGCAGCTTCATCAGAGTCGGTCAAGCGGGACAGTTGCCATTGCTGACCTTCTAAACTAGCAGAGAGACACCGTCAAGGACAAAATGTTTCTTTTTCTCCTCCAGCAGTCACAATCGCCCGCCTCCATTTGGCCTTCTGTCTTTTCTACCTTGACCACTTTACACTCACAACTTATTTCTGCAGTGCAGGGTCAGGATTTTATCTTACCTCGAAAATAAAGTCTCTGCGGTGTGAAACACAGCAATGCAGTAGAGGTAGTCCCCGGGTTACGAACAGGTTCTGTTCGTAGGCTGGCAATGTAACCCGAATTTTCCACGTACATCTGAATTATCATTTTTCAAAACATATGAGCAAATTGGAACATAAGTATAATGTTAAGTGAACATAAATCAAACAAAATAACAAAATATTCTAAAAAAATAAAATAAAAAATGCAGTCCTTTAGGTGAGCCTAAACCCAGAGCCACAGCTCAACATTATTACCATCAGAACAAAAATAATTGAATTATTTTCCATAAAGAGCACGTGTGTATGTCTCGTATCATGTTAACATTATTCCAGGGCCATGCAGAAACCAGTAGAGGGGCAGGTGCTCATAGATCAAAAGGGGCACATGAACAAGTATTTAATACACTTTACAACAACGGAATTGCGATTTAACCAGCTTTACAGTATAATTGGCTGTGACTGTGACATACTTTAATTAGATGGGGAATAGTAAATAGAAATCAACACTGTCATCAACACTTTCTGGCTGTGACTCAGTCAGTCTTTGCCTCTTTTCTTCCTTCAATCTGTACATCAAAACTTCCTTCCTCAACTTGTTGTTCGTCTGAGAACAAACCACATCAGATGATCACTTAGCCACCATCAGCACAGGTTTTTCAAAACTATTATTTCATTATTATTGATATTTGACAAGTCTAGCACCTAGTAATTAATAAAGACATACAGTATAATCTTATAGAAAAATAACATTGTAATTGTGTTTATAATTGTTGTATTTTATACCTATTTTTGCAAACTGCATTATTCTTACCAAATTTTTTTTTTTTTTTTTTTTTTTTTATCCCTTAAACTCCTTTCCTTACGAGGCATGTCTACATAATGAAATATAAATTTTTAATTTTAAAAAATCCGACTCCCGGTGGCTTTTATTTTTGAAGCTTTCTTAATTTCTTTCTCTCTCAGTGACTATGGAGGTAGATTTGTGTCGTTATTATTCAATCAACGACAAAGTTGCTTTAATAAAATATATTTTCAATCAAAACAGTCACTTCAACCAAAAAAAAATGTGTTTGAATGCATTTGAAAGTATTTGAAAACTATTTTTCTTTGAAATATTTTAATTGATTGAAACGATTTTTTTTTTTTTTTATTGAAATAATGTTTTGTGTTTGGGCCACATTTTGGCTAGGACATTTGTGTCAAACGCCACATTTTGGCTAGGACATTTGTGTCTTTATTATTCAATCGAAAAATAAGTTTCTTCAAACACTTTTTTTTTTTTTTTTTTTCGCGGCTTAGCAGCACGCAGATGGCTTTTTTTTTTTCTTTTCTTTTTTTTTTAAAAAGGTGTTTTCAGTGTACTCAGTGGCGTGCCTGCACAGTCGGCCAGCACACATACGCACCCAGAAAAATATGAATAAATAAGGCCAGTCAAAAGTGGCAACTTGGGCGTGTAGGAGCAAAGGGGCATGTGCCTGCATTATACATACACAGACAGTTGCCAGAGAGAAAAAACAATACGTTTTACCACCACTAGACACACTAAACACGCTAGAGTTAACTCTCATAGCTGGTGGGAAATGTTCATGATAGCGTTGACTAACCTTTAATTTTGTATAAATGCGAAATCATATTGGAGGTACTATCTCCTCGGCAGCCACCCTCCGCAAACATTTTTTACATGTCGGTTGGCCCTCCTCCTCTAAGCCGCGGCTGTCTGTAACTTTTCTGAAGGCAAAGTTGTCCCATACCATTGATTTCCTTTTTTTTCGATGGGGGAAGTGTAGCACAGCTGGCTCACTGACACTGAGCAACAACCGGTGGGGATGGTTGAGCCTTGCAGATGCAAGTGGGGACATAGAAAAAGCTAATACTGTAGGGAAAGCATGACGGAACATTTTTGCGGTTTTCAAACCTTGACGTTTTAATACCGCGGTATACCTTGAAGCCGGTAACCGGCACATATCTACTCACGAGTGAGTCGCCTTGCTGAGAGAAAAGGGCCCTGTGGAAAGAGTAGGGAGGCGAGAGCGGGGGGATATCATGGGCACTCAGGTTGCCCTAACCTCCAAAATCAAAAAAACGGATCGGGACTCGCAAGAGGAGTCAGCAGGGAAGTGGGACCTCACGCTGTCAGGAACTGCAGGACGGCGGCAACGCTGCTGAGGGAAGAGGGGATCCTTACATGACAAAAACTAGGTTCTGTTTAAGTGACCAAAAAAACAAAACACAGGAGACAGAATGGCAGACGAGACTCCGGTGTCGTAGAGTTGAAATCACATAAGTCGGGTACGTTGTATCCCAGGGACTACCTGTATACGCAAATTCATAAAGTAGCATGTCGGGATGAATTTGTAAGAGGAAACACGCATGTTCGTCATTGTCACTGGAAAAATAAATTATTTAGCTGTTCTTTAGAAAAATGGCCATGGAGGTATTGGAATACGTGTCAAGTCCTTCATTTTTTTCTTTTCCTTTAATTTTTTTTTTTTTTTTTTAATTTACATACGTTTACATTGTCTTCCGCCTATGAGAAGCACACAAGGAGCAATGCAACACACCACAAAATATTTTCTTACTTTTTTTTCGGAACCATTCAGTCGATAAACCTGCTATAAATGAGTACATATTCAGTAAGAGAGTCCAGAAACCTGCTATAAATGAGTACATATTCAGTAAGAGAGTCCAGATTTCAGCTGTCACATTAACACAACAGAAACTATCTGTAATGGCAAAGGTTCAGTTTAAGATAGGTACATTTTTAATAAAGTCTCTATGAATTATTGGCCGGAACCCAACTCATTGACAATGTAATGTGTAAAAAAGTTGGCATATGTTTAAAATGTACTTCTTAAAGTACTATAAAACTAAAATTCTCTCTATTTTAGAATCTGTACTAAATGTAAAACATTCTAATTAAAGGAGGAAAAATCTTTTAGATCTTCTATAATTCCTGTTATTATTGCTTATTTATGGACTTCTCCTGTTCAGTTGCTTGTGCTAAAGTTTTACCTGAATATCACAGAATTTCAGGCAGGATTCATATCAAAATATACAACGTTCACTAGTATTAAATGCCGAGTATTAAGTAGTAATTACACAGGTTTGAAATATTTGTTCATTTTCTATATTTCTGTTTTTTATTCTTTTCTGGTATTCTCATTTTTTCAAAGCTCTAGTAGACAAAAACAAACAAAAAATAACAATTAAAAAATCCAAAAAATACATGTCTGATTTTTATATTTTTGAATTGTTATTTGCAATCTTATACATGCAACTGCAAAAAATAAATTATGTGTAAAAAGAGATATTAGTTAATGCAGTGCAAATGGAAGGTATTCACAGCTCTTCATATTTTCCCCATTTTGCTCGGGGTTTGACGGATCATCCTTGAGCTGTTCCTAAAGCCTAATTGGAGTTCTCCTATGGTAAGGTCAATTGAATGATTTAGATAGTCACACACCTGTCACACATGCGACACACCAGAACACGTAAGACAACAAATAAAGGAGTTGTTTAAGGACGGAATTGTGTTGAGGCCAGTGTTGTCACAGATTACTTGAAAAAGTAATTTAATTACCGATTACAGATTACGCCTCAAAAAAGTAATTTATCGGTTACTTTTTACAAATTTTTCTCCCTTTACTGTCTCAACATAAGATTTAAAACAGAAAAATGTCATTGCATGTAATTGACTTCAAAAACAGTTATTATTCGATGGAGTTGATTTCAACCACATTGACTCGCGCTAGCTCAGCCACTCCGGAGCACTGAAACTAACAAATAAAAGACATACTGCATGGAATTTGTTGAAATCAACTCCACCGACTAATTAAACCCCTGCTAACTCGATGATTAACCCTAATGTCAAAAATTTCGAACTTCCACTTTAAAATAAAGACCTAGCCGTTAAAATATTGTCTAGAAAAGTAAAGCAATTAAAAAAAAAAAAAAAAGAGAATGACATGAACAAGAGTCCTACAAAGTATTTCATAATGGGCAGTGCATAATTTGTAAATCATAACGTGCCGGACGCAAAGTACATATGACAGCGCATGAATGACGAGACGGGCACAGATCCCGTAACATATGCAGAAAATGGTGCTGAAAACAACACACAAATGCCCACTGGCCATGCTGTGGGACTTACAATCCTCAATTTCAGATAATATCCATGGTATATATGTTATGACAACAATTCAGTATTATTTAGGCTATACTCTGCACAGCCCGGGCAATTGCCTACATAAGCACAGGTGGGAGTTACTGTAATGTACGGTCTAACTTAAAACATAAAAAAATTTGGAGATTACAGAGACCTATTCTTTTGCGAGTTTCATCCCCCCTGGGTCATTCCCACCACCATGCTTGCCTGTAGGCATGACACACGTATCTTTGTACTCACCTGGTCGCCGCCACACATGCTTGAGACCATCGGAACCAAATAAATCAAACTTTGTCTCATCAGACCATAGGACATGGTTCCAGTAATCCATGTGCTTTGTTGACATGTCTTCAGCAAACTGTTTGCGGGCTTTCTTGTGTACCGTCTTCAGAAGAGGCTTCCTCCTGGGGTGACAGCCATACACATCAATTTGATGTAGATTTCGGCGTATGGTCTGAGCACTAACAGGCTGACTTCTCACCTCTTCAATCTCTGCAGCAATACTTACAGCACTCCTGTAACGAGTCACATGACATTTTGGAGGGAAAATGACAAGCAGTACTCAATTTGGACATTTAGGGATGTATGTAGTTCCCATGTGGTGTACTCACTTTTGTTGCCAGGGGTTTTGATATTAATGGCTATAATTTGAGTTATTTTGAGAGGAAAATAATATAACTCTGTTATATAAGCTGCACACAGACTACTTTTCATTGTGTCAAAGTGTCATTTTGTCAGTGTTGTCCAATGAAAAGATATACAGTGCCTTGCAAAAGTATTCGGCCCCCTTGAACCTTGCAACCTTTCGCCACATTTCAGGCTTCAAACATAAAGATATAAAATTTTAATTTTTTGTCAAGAATCAACAACAAGTGGGACACAATCGTGAAGTGGAACAAAATTTATTGGATAATTTAAACTTTTTTAACAAATAAAAAACTGAAAAGTGGGGCGTGCAATATTATTCGGCCCCCTTGCGTTAATACTTTGTAGCGCCACCTTTTGCTCCAATTACAGCTGCAAGTCGCTTGGGGTATGTTTCTATCAGTTTTGCACATCGAGAGACTGACATTCTTGCCCATTCTTCCTTGCAAAACAGCTCGAGCTCAGTGAGGTTGGATGGAGAGTGTTTGTGAACAGCAGTCTTCAGCTCTTTCCACAGATTCTCGATTGGATTCAGGTCTGGACTTGGCCATTCTAACACCTGGATACGTTTATTTTTGAACCATTCCATTGTAGATTTGGCTTTATGTTTGGATCATTGTCCTGTTGGAAGATAAATCTCCGTCCCAGTCTCAGGTCTTGTGCAAATACCAACAGGTTTTCTTCCAGAATGTTCCTGTATTTGGCTGCATCCATCTTCCCGTCAATTTTAACCATCTTCCCTGTCCCTGCTGAAGAAAAGTAGACCCAAACCATGATGCTGCCACCACCATGTTTGACAGTGGGGATAGTGTGTTCAGGGTGATGAGCTGTGTTGCTTTTACGCCAAACATATCGTTTTGCATTGTGGCCAAAAAGTTCAGTTTTGGTTTCATCTGACCAGAGCACCTTCTTCCACATGTTTGGTGTGTCTCCCAGGTGGCTTGTGGCAAACTTTAAACGAGACTTTTTATGGATATCTTTGAGAAATGGTTTTCCTCTTGCCACTCTTTCATAAAGGCCAGATTTGTGCAGTGTACGACTGATTGTTGTCCTATGGACAGACTCTCCCACCTCAGCTGTAGATCTCTGCAGTTCATCCAGAGTGATCATGGGCCTCTTGGCTGCATCTCTGATCAGTTTTCTCCTTGTTTGTGAAGAAAGTTTGGAAGGACGGCCGGGTCTTGGTAGATTTGCAGTTGTCTGATGCTCCTTCCATTTCAATATGATGGCTTGCACAGTGCTCCTTGAGATGTTTAAAGCTTGGGAAATCTTTTTGTATCCAAATCCGGCTTGAAACTTCTCCACAACAGTATCTCGGACCTGCCTGGTGTGTTCCTTGGTTTTCATAATGCTCTCTGCACTTTAAACAGAACCCTGAGACTATCACAGAGCAGGTGCATTATACGGAGACTTGATTACACACATTTGGATTCTATTTATCATCATCGGTCATTTAGGACAACATTGGATCATTCAGAGATCCTCACTGAACTTCTGGAGTGAGTTTGCTGCACTGAAAGTAAAGGGGCCGAATAATATTGCACGCCCCACTTTTCAGTTTCTTATTTGTTAAAAAAGTTTAAATTATCCAATAAATGTTGTTCCACTTCACGATTGTGTCCCACTTGTTGTTGATTCTTGAAAAAAAAATTCAATTTCATATCTTTATGTTTGAAGCCTGAAATGTGGCGAAAGGTTGCAAGATTCAAGGGGGCCGAATACTTTTGCAAGGCACTGTACTTAAATGTGAAATGTGAGGGGTGTACTCATTTTTGTGATACATACATATCACAAATACACACACACACACACATTATATATATATATATATATATATATATATATATATATATATATATATATATATATACTGGACTGTCTCAGAAAATTAGAATACACAATATTCTAATTTTTTGAGACAGTCCTGTGTATATATACAGGACTGTCTCAGGAAATTAGAATACACAATATTCTAATTTCCTGAGACAGTCAGGAAATTAGAATATTGTGTATTCTAATTTCCTGAGAATACACAATATTCTAATTTCCTGAGACAGTCAGGAAATTAGAATATTGTGTATTCTAATTTCCTGAGACAGTCCTGTATATATACACAGGACTGTCTCAAAAAATTAGAATATTGTGTATTCTAATTTTCTGAGACAGTCCAGTAACTTAACATTTAATAAGGTTATTTTAGTTTTTTTTACAAAAAATCTGACCATCGCTGTGGGGTTCACAAACTTTCGAGCAGCACTGTATATAGTACAGGCCAAATGTTTGGACACATTCAATGCTTACAAATGATGGTCCTAACTCCATTGAAAATAACAAGAAATTACACTTACTGACCCTGATAAGGCATACCTGTGAAGCGAAAATCTGCATCTTAAATCTCATTGAGAGAGTGACAAAAGTGTGCAGAAAAGTTAAAAGAGCAAAGGGTGGATACTTTGAAGAAAGTCGAATATAAAACCTGTTTTCAGTTATTTCACTTGTTTTGTCAAGTACATAATTCCATGGTTCCATTCATAGTTTTGATATTTTCAGTGAGAATTTACAGTATAAGTAGTTGTGAAAATCAAGAACACACGCAAATGAGGTATGTCCAAACTTAGAAAATAGTTAGAGGTCTGAAATTTAAATCATAGATGCATTTCCAATTGTAGAGACATAATCTGCAAAAAAAATCCAGAACTCAAATCGTATGATTTTTTTAAGAATAATTTATTTGCAATTTACTGGGGTCTCCACAGTCTCACAATCTCCACAGTATTAAGTCAGTTGGAAAAAAGGTATAGACTCGTGATCAGTATCAATACAAAATAAATTGGATTAAGTGTTTCATATAAAAACAAAAATTGGGAAATGCAAGTTATACGGTTTGTATTCCTACTTATACACTGTAGCATCTACTACAATACTATCACACATTTGATTAATGCAGGAAATATTTAAGACAGGACTGTGAAATGAACAGAGGTGGGTAGCCAAAAATTTGACTCAAGTAAGAGTAGCTTTACTCCAAAATCATATTACGAATGTAAAAGTATATTGTCATCCCCAGAATTTACTGAAGCCTAAAAAGTATGCTTGAAAAGGGTACTCAAGTAGTGAGTAACTACTTACAATGGCTGATATATTATAATACAATGGTATATTTTTTTCCCCAGTAGAATGTCACCTATATCAACTGGTATTATTATACAGTACTACAACCTATTAAATGACCATATCAGGCCAAAAAACACACAAAAATTCATCAAATTCAATAAGAAAAACAGACAGAAATGAGACTTTATCCGTCCCGCGATCCAATGGAGAAAACATTTCCTAGAATGAAATTAAAAGGTTATGTTTTCTGTGGTCTATTAGACGCCAAATATACACAGGGAGAGAGGCTGGAATCCGCGCTTTCGAGTAATGTTGACTAAGTGAAATAGTTTTAATTTTTTAAAGCGCTTTAAAGACAACACGTGATTAAACATGCCAGCGTAATTGTAGGACTTCCGACTGCAAGCTTGTATATTGTCATGTGACTGTACAGTATTGTTACGTCTGACTGGTATGACGGAGTCGTGTGATTGCTGTTGCGACATCACATTGGCGAAATTGGTAGAGCAATTGTGGGCGTCTCTGGCAAAAATAAAGTCAAATCTAATATGTAGAATAAAGAAGAAAAATGTAAAGATTCTTGTGTAGCCCAAAGTATCAGAGTAAGAGGAGCATTTCTTCTTCACAAATCTACTCAAGTAAAAGTAAAAAGTATGGCGAGGTAAAACTACTCTTAGAAGTACCTTTTTCCTCTAAAAGTTAGCAAATGTGTGCCAAGGGCGTAGGTTTGGTCTCAACATTGGTAGGGATAATATAACAGCATAGCCGGCATGTACACTTTTTGCTGGGAACGGCACACTTGCCTCTTAGCAGCGACCTACTCGAGTTTTGCAGGTTAGCAAGTTCACACAGTTTAATGTTATGCTAACTCTGATGCAAGTCAGACTTTCAGTAGCAAAAATGCCGGTGTGTTTGTCACCTCCACAACATTGTTTTTTTACATGACTTACAGTGGCTGCTGCTGGCTGAAAAAAATGTCTAATATCCCTCCTCGTCAAAGGGGGTGGAGGCGGCACACTGTCTAAATGTATCTATGTCGGGGCTGTGTGCTTGTGTGGGGGGGGGGGGGCAGTCATCAAGTCTGAAAATAATTCACTTAATAATATTAGGGTCAATTCTATGCTCATAACATATGGGAAGACAATCCAAATTACCTATATAACTGAACGCATTATAAAATGCAAATAAGGTTGCTCAAAAGTTGGTGAGGACAATTTGAGCATCCTGAAAAGTTGGTAGTGTTATATCCCTACCGTCCCTATGCAAACCTATGCCCTAGATAGGAGTAAATGTAATGCTTTACTACCCACCTCTGGTTATGACAAATGTCTGAGGCCAAACGCGATTAAACCATTTCTCTTGCACTGTGTTGCAGGAAAACTGTAATAAAAGTGCATCCTTGTAATCCACCTGACCGCCTGTGAGACTTTGAAGCACCAGTGGTGTCGAGCTGCATTGTGCCACAGCTCATAAATGTCCCTCGCCCCCCTCCCTGTCACAATGCACCCATGACCACATATACTTCCTTTTTTGTAAAAATAATTCATGCAATTGCTTCTTTCATTCAGAATTCTGATTTTATGCATTTAAAAGGTATGAAACGTGAAAATCGCAAACTGAATCGCAACATTTATCAGAAAATTTCATTTTTTGCTGTTGCCAAAGACGTGAAGCCTTATAACAGGCTTCCCGTCGAATTTGAGCACTCAAGTGAGAAAGGGCCTCTATGTAGAGAGAACTTTCCAGAAGGTCAACCATCTCTGCAACACCCCAACAATCAACAAATATTGCATTGGAAGCCACTCATGAGTAATAGGCACATCGCAGCCTGCCTTGAGTTTGCCGACACGACAAAGAACGTAAGCACACAAGCAAGACAATGAAAGAGAGGATCTAGGACAACTTTGCTAATGTTTTTCAGTGGCCCAGTCAGAGCTCAAAACCATCTAATCGACCATCTCAGTAATCTTAAATTGGCCGTTCACAGACGATCCCCACTCATCCGAAAGAAAATGAGCTTTATTGGTATTATAAACATTCAAAAAGACTTGAGGTTACAATTACAGTCAAAGGTGCATTAGCAAAGGTTTGCAGAAAGGCTGTAAATGCTTATTGACGCCTTCTTAAAATAATCACCTAGAGTGCTGGCAAAAAGTATTGGCACCCATGCAATTCTATCAGATAATGTGCAATTTCTCCCAGAAAATGATTGCAATTACAAATGCTTAGGTAGTAATATATTCATTTATTTTGCTTGCAATGAAAAAACACAAAAGAGAATGAAAGAAAAAAAAAACCCAATCATTATCATTTTACACAAAACTCCAAAAACGGGCCGGATAAAAGTATTGGCACCCTAAGCCTAATACTTGGTAGCACAACCTTTAGACAAAATAACTGCGAACAACCTTTTCTGGTATCCATCATTGAGTTTCTTACAATGCTTTGCTGGAATTTTTGACCATTCATCTTTGGCCAACTCCAGGTCTCAGAGATTTGAAGGGTGCATTCTCCAAACCGCCATTTTTACATCTCTCCTCTGATGTTCTATGGGATTCAGGTCTGGACTCATTGCCAGGCACTTTAGAAGTCTCCAGTGCTTTCTCTCAAACCATTTTCTAGTGCTTTTTGAAGTGTTTTTTGGGTCATTGTCCTGCTGGAAGACCTAGGACTGGGGTCTTCTTGGGTATTCTACCATAGAATCACTTTTCATTCAGACGCCGACAGATAGTACGGGTTGACATTGTCGTACCCTCGAACTGCAGGACAGCTTAAACTTGTTTGGATGTTAGTCGAGGTTCTTTATCCACCATCTGCACAATCTTTCGTTGAAATCCCTCATCAATTTTTCTTTTTCGTCCAAATCTAGGGAGGTTAGCCACGGTGCCATGGGCTTTGCACTTGTTTATGACACTGCGCACGGTAGACACAGGAACATTCAGGTCTTTGGAGGTGGACTTGTAGCCTTGAGATTGTGCATGCTTCCTCACAATTTTGTTTCTCAAGTCCTCAGACAGTTCTTTGGTCTTTCTTTTGTCCATGCTCAATGTGGTACACACAAGGACACAGGACAGATGTTGAGTCAACTTTAATCCATTTTAACTGGCTGCAAGTGTGATTTAGTTATTGCTGCCGCCTGTTATGTGCCACAGGTAAGTCACAGGTGTTGTTAATTACACAAATTAGAGAAGCGTCACATGATTTTTCAAAGGGCGCCAATATTTTTCTCCGGCCACACAAGATGGATATATACATTCAACATACGGTACATAAGTACTGTATTTGTTTATTATGACAATAAATCAACAACATGGCATTAACATTCTGTTAAAGCAATCCATGGATAGAAAGACTTGTAGTTCTTAAAAGATAAATGTTAGTACAAGTTATAGAAATTTTATATTAAAACCCCTCTTTATGTTTTCGTTTTAATAAAATTTGTTAAATTTTCAATCAAAAAATACACTAGTAGCCCGCCATTGTTGATGTCAATAATTGCACAATGCTCATGGGTTCTGAAGCCCATAAAATCAGTCACACCCAAGCGCCAGCAGAGGGTGACAAAACTCCAAAAAACACAAGTAACAAATGGACATTGCACTGTGCTCATTTTAATCTGTTTGAGCGGGGCCTGTGCGTTAATTGGCATGAAAACCACGAACCTCGTATACTGTAACATTCACCTCTTTAATAGTGTTCCCTGCGACATCCACCACGCGGTCGCGCTGCTTTATTTAGATTCAATTGTTTCTTCTTACTGCTTTGTGTTAGAGTTCATCTGAGAACGGTGTGTGCGAACCGCTGAGTTCCCGAGGAACAAGTGGTCGAGGAGGATTTATTTTCTTTGTTTAATAAAAGTGCACAAGAGGAAGCCTGCTCCCTTATTTTGTTACTTTTATACACGCATCCTACCGGTCACGCGTTACAACACATGCCTATGTCTTTTTATCATTTCATTTTAAAATAAAATACTGTATTAGGGTTAGGGTTATTATTTTCTTTAATTGGATAAAAAACCACGATGGACTGAGGCTGTGAAGTTTGAAGCGCGAAGTAGCGAGGGATCAATGCTTCTGAAAATAATCACCTAAATCAGCCTACAGCAGAATTTTCAGGTAACATAAAAAATGAACCATTTAATTATTGTTATTTTTTTATATTTACAATTTACTTATCTTTTGGTTAAAAAAAAAAAAAAAAAGAGGGTCGCGTGGTAAGGTGTGTGTGGTGTGTGATGCCTTAGTTTTGTAAAAAAAAAAATTATATCAATAATCTTTTTTCATTTTCATTATGAGTTTTTTTGTGTAGAATTTCGAGGGATTTTTTTTAGGGCTGGGGTGAGCTTGTAAGTTAACATAAAACGCAGAAAAAAAATAATTGCACAGAATACTTTCTGGATGCACTGCATAATTATACATAGTATAATAATATACAGCCATATACTAGTAAATACCGGGTGTTCCCAAAAATGTATACTCTTCAGCAGTTAGTAACCAAATAGTCTATGGATTTTTGTGTATCTTAACCCGTTGAATCAATAATAGCAACCAGACTACACTTTGAAGAAAGAAAATTCATTCTCAAATGCCATCTGAAGTATGAAAATGCAGCGCAAGTGTGAACATGTCAGCTGCAAAAGGGTGTATTTTTGGGACCCCCTTTTATTAGACAGAAAAATATTTAAATAAAAAAAAAACGTACTAGATAGATCAAGGAAAATTAAAAAAAACTAAATTTCACTAAATGGTGACATATTTTGATCACACGTAATTAAGGCCATACAAAAAAAATAATGCAAAACAATACCTCACTGGAGTTCTCATAGTGTTGCACTGCCCTCCGGTGGACGACAAAAGAGATGCATCTAAAATCAGAAATAATACTTTTGTCTCTCTATTATTTGTAAGCAGGAATGTCAGCGTGAAAAGTCTGCCAATTACAAAATTTTAGATATTTTGGAATTTATTTAAATCAGTTGTAGGGTCAAACTTATAAACACAGGCGGGGGGCGGGTGTCAACCAAAACGCCACCAATTGTTCCCATGAAAGGCCATTTCTCTCCTAAATGTTTAAACACGTTTGCAAAATGCCTCCCTGAGGTTGATTTATCTATCCAAACACACTTTAGCATCATTTTAGTACTTTATTATACAGGCATGAAAATGGGTCAGGGGTTAAAAAGGTGAGAAGGGTCTGGAGGAAATATGTTCCGGTACACTGTACAACCAGGGCTGTCCCAAACGACTAATTTTCTCCCGATTAGTCAGACAACTGTTTTTAATATGAGTTGACTAATCTAATAACTTTTTATTTCCGTTTTTTTTTTTTTTTTTTTTTTTTAACTAATTTACTAATTTAGCAATGAAATTTTTGATGACGCTTAATATTTCACAAAAACACTCGGAACACTTTAAATTCTTTATTAAAGTACAAATAAAAGAAAAAATAACAACAATAAATCACAAATAAACGATGAAGTTAAATGCTGATAGCATTAACTAGTGCATAAGAATGGAATGTAAACAGATTCAGAACACTGACTTCGCCTTTCCAACAAACTTCAAAACATTCTTAAAAAATATATCAAGCATTAATATTATAGTATACTACTATACATAATATTAGTATAATAATTATTCATTGCCAATCAGATTTTTCATAAAGGGTGTCGTTTTAAAGCTGTTCTTAGTGTCGAATCTCAATTCTGAAATATGTGGGATAAACTCCAGAAATCGTTATTTATATGACGAACATGACGTACTTTTATTTTGAAATGTTCACCAGAAGTATGTTCGCTAAACCGCTAACCGTAAACTTTACATTCCGCAAAAAAAATCTGTTTTTGTCATGGCATGTGGTGTCAGCAATCCTTTTTTTTTTCATTTGCTACTGCTGTTAACCAGTGATTTTTCATGTTTGAAGTGTCACCTTTTAACCGCAAGTTTGCGTTTTGGAGAAGATTGCCAATGTTTGATAGCAGGTGAAAGTAGGTTGTCTTTTTTTATTTTGTACGTCTGAACTTTAATTTTACGGCGTGTTAATGACCAATCAAAAACTGTGAAAAGAAATAGAGTCTAATGTGCCATCAGCACGCACGCAAAAATGCATGCACACATGTGCGGCGATAAAACGCAGCCGTGAAAATTACCGCCCTCATTTTTATTTACCGTGCGATAAATGATCTCGTTGCATATTGCGACAGGCACAGAAACTTCAATAAAACATGTTGTTAGTTAGATCGACTTACGATTTGCTAGCTTGTAGCCATCTCCTGTCGTCTTCCAAAATTGGGTGACGCCGCTTTAGGTGTTCATTCACGGCCGACGTGCAGCCAAGCATGGCATTGAAGAGACAGGACACAACAGTGTACTCTTGTTTCGTTGAAATAAGTCAATGTTTTGGCCACTCTGGTGCGTTTTTTTGGCTCTGTGCCGCTTTCCCCACTTGTATACCAAGCGTCCGACATTGAAAAAAATCTCCCGACAACCCCCACCCCCTTAAAAATTTTCTCCTCTGATCTACACAATTCACGTAGGTCACCCTTTACTAGTCCTTCTCAAAAAATTGTGCATATTGTGATAAAGTTCATTATTTTCTGTAATGTACTGATAAACATTAGACTTTCATATATTTTAGATTCATTACACACAACTGAAGTAGTTCAAGCCTTTTATTGTTTTAATATTGATGATTCTGGAAAAAAAAAAAAAGTCAAGAAAAAACAAAAATCCCTATCTCAAAAAAATTGCATATTTCATCCGACCAATACAAAAAAAGTGTTTTTTAATACAAAAAAAGTCAACTTTCAATTAATTATATCAGCTATGCACTCAATACTTGGTCGGGAATCCTTTTGCAGAAATGACTGCTTCAATGCGGCGTGGCATGGAGGTATTCAGCCTGTGGCACTGCTGAGGTGTTATGGAGGCCCAGGATGCTTCGATAGTGGCCTTAAGCTCATCCACAGTGTTGGGTCTGGTGTCTCTCAACTTCTTCATCACAATATCAAACAGATTCTCTATGGGCATCAGGTCAGGATAGTTGGCAGGCCAATTGAGCACAGTAATGCCACGGTCAGTAAACCATTTACCAGTGGTTTTGGCACTGTGAGCAGGTGCCAGGTTGTGCTGAAACATGAAATCTTCATCTCCATAAAGCTTTTCAGCAGATGGAAGCATGAAGCGCTCCAAAATCTCCTGATAGCTAGCTGCATTGACCCTGCCCTTGAAAAAACACAGTAGACCAACACCAGCAGCTGACATGGCACCAGACCATCACTGACTGTGGGTACTTGACACTGGTCTTCAGGCATTTTGGCATTTCCTTCTCCTCAGTCTTCCTCCGAACTCTGGCACCTTGATTTCATTTCAGATTGAAGTGCAAAATTTGCTTTCATCTGAAAAAAGTACTTTGAACCACTGAGCAAAAGTCCAGTGCTGCTTCTCCGTAGCCCAGGTCAGGCGCTTCTGCCGCTGTTTCAGGTTCAAAAGTGGCTTGACCTGGGGAATGCGGCACCTGTAGCCAATTTCCAGCACACGCCTATGGGGCGCCGTTTGTAAAGTAGCACATGCTGAAAAGTACGACATTTTCTCACATTTAGCGCCACACAGTGTTTAAAACGTGGTGTAAATTTTTAGAGTCACTTTTTTTTTTTTTTACATTTACATTATTTAGCAACTTAAATATTCATTTTTAAATAAGAAGTTTAGGACCAGAGTGTTTAAATACAGAACTAAATATTTAATATAAATCTTAAATTTATAGCCTATATCCTAAATGCTAAATCTGGAAACGGTTGGAACTAAATATTTAGCTTAATACGCAAATTCACATGACTGGAGACCAGAAGTAACAAAATAAAAGCTGGAACACACAAAATACTCTTTAAATTGTTTCTCCTAAATATGTATTTTACCTAGCTATTGTTATTATCACAATGAGTCATGTCTAAGAGCAGACTGCCACCGGTGAGTAGGGATGGGAATCGAAATCCGATTCCAATTCGGAACCGGTTCCGAGTGTTTTGAGGCCTCGACATCACAATGAAAAAGCCTTAACGATTCCTTTAACGATCCCTAAAGACGCATATTGCGTCGTGACGTGTCTTGTTGTCCAGACGCATCAAACTAGCATGGCGCCAAGAACCACTCGCTCCAAAGTTTGGCTACACTTCACCAGGAAAAAGGGTGAAAATGAAAGGTTACGATAGTTTAGCACGAGCATTGTCGCTGTAAACATAACAATGACAGCACGTAGGTTCGAACGCTCGAAAGTGTGTCTTCAATTCACGAGGAAAAATTACAACAAAGCGACTTGCAGTCTTTGCGAGATGGAAATAACTGCATCGGGAGGGAATAGACTGCACTGTCCTCACCGAGACGCTAAGGCTAAGTCATGGCTATACAGCTAGCTAAACTCCCAAATGACGATGCAGAAGACGTTGGTATAATTTGCTGACTTTATTCAACCATCACTTGAAACTAAAAATAGAAATGAAACAAATCAATTTCGTCCCCAATAACAAACAGGTTTGCATCAACGTAAATCAGCGATGATTAGCTGCTAACACAGTAATAACAAACAGTTAGCATGCGTTCGCTAGCATTAGCACATCGTTTAAACCACAACACAACTGGATTTAAGTGTCCGATCGCGAGTGGAAACACACAGCAACAACACAGAAGATGATACATACAGGCGTTGGCTCTGTAGATATTTTACAAACATTAACAAAGGTAGGCTCGTGGCAGTGTTTCCCTTTCTCACTAACTCGCTCACTCACTTGGATACGCATTTCTTCTTCTTCGGTGTAAGCGCGCTCTTCTTCACGTGAGCGCGCTCTGCTTCGCGTGAGGAAGCGCAAGGGCGCCACCACTTGAGCGTGAAAGCACCATAAAAACTAAAATGCATGCATTTCAATATACTGGTAAATAAAAACAGGGGTCTCCAAACTAAGGCCCGCGGCTCCATATTTGGTCCGGCCCTCTGAACAATTCCAGAGAGCATTTTTAAATTTTTTTTGTTTTTTTTCTCCCTCAGTAGTGTTATTTATTTCCTGGCCTTTTTCAGTGAATAACTCAGAGAGGGTTATTTGATTATTATCTATTTAATTATTAGTGCTATTATTACTTATTATTATTATATTATTATTATTTTTATTTTATTTACTTTTGTTCTGTGAAGAATCCACAGAGGGTTATTTGATTGTGGCTTTCTGAAAAACAATAATTTTTTTACATTTACGCACTCCTGCAATCGTCACACTTTTTCTGTTACAAACTGACCCCGGTCTCCCATCAGAGAAGGGAAAAGTTATTTGGCCCTCACAGGAAAAAGTTTGGGGACATTGCCAAAGGCAGAACAATGACCTACAGTGCCTTGCAAAAGTATTCGGCCCCCTTGAATCTTGCAACCTTTCGCCACATTTCAGGCTTCAAACATAAAGATATGAAATTTAATTTTTTTGTCAAGAATCAACAACAAGTCGGACACAATCTTGAAGTGGAACAACATTTATTGGATAATTTAAACTTTTTTAACAAATAAAAAACTGAAAAGTGGGGCGTGCAATATTATTCGGCCCCTTTACTTTCAGTGCAGCAAACTCACTCCAGAAGTTCAGTGAGGATCTCTGAATGATCCAATGTTGTCCTAAATGACCGATGATGATAAATAGAATCCACCTGTGTGTTATCAAGTCTCCGTATAAATGCACCTGCTCTGTGATAGTCTCAGGGTTCTGTTTAAAGTGCAGAGAGCAGTATGAAAACCAAGGAACACACCAGGCAGGTCCGAGATACTGTTGTGGAGAAGTTTAAAGCCGGATTTGGATACAAAAAGATTTCCCAAGCTTTAAACATCTCAAGGAGCACTGTGCTATATAAATAAATCTGCCTTGCCTTGCCATATTGAAATGGAAGGAGCATCAGACCACTGCAAATCTACCAAGACCCGGCCGTCCTTCCAAACTTTCTTCTCAAACAAGGACAAAACTGATCAGAGATGCAGCCAAGAGGCCCATGATCACTCTGGATGAACTGCAGAGATCTACAGCTGAGGTGGGCGAGTCTGTCCATAGGACAACAATCAGTCGTACACTGCACAAATCTGGCCTTTATGGAAGAGTGGCAAGAAGAAAGCCATTTCTCAAAGATATCCATAAAAAGTATCGTTTAAAGTTTGCCACAAGCCACCTGGGAGACACACCAAACATGTGGAAGAAGGTGCTCTGGTCAGATGAAACCAAAATTGAACTTTTTGGCCACAATGCAAAACGAAATGTTTGCCGTAAAAGCAACACAGCTCATCACCCTGAACACACCATCCCCACTGTCAAACATGGTGGTGGCAGCATCATGGTTTGGGCCTGCTTTTCTTCAGCAGGGACAGGGAAGATGGTTAAAATTGACGGGAAGATGGATGCAGCCAAATACAGGAACATTCTGGAAGAAAACCTGTTGGTATCTGCACAAGACCTGGGACTGGGACGGAGATTTATCTTCCAACAGGACAATGATCCAAAACATAAAGCCAAATCTACAATGGAATGGTTCAAAAATAAACGTATCCAGGTGTTAGAATGGCCAAGTCAAAGTCCAGACCTGAATCCAATTGAGAATCTGTGGAAAGAGCTGAAGACTGCTGTTCACAAACACTCTCCATCCAACCTCACTGAGCTCGAGCTGTTTTGCAAGGAAGAATGGGCAAGAATGCCAGTCTCTCGATGTGCAAAACTGATAGAAACATACCCCAAGCGACTTGCAGCTGTAATTGGAGCAAAAGTTGGCGCTACAAAGTATTAACGCAAGGGGGCCGAATAATATTGCACGCCCCACTTTTCAGTTTTTTATTTGTTATAAAAGTTTAAATTATCCAATAAATTTTGTTCCACTTCACGATTGTGTCCCACTTGTTGATTCTTGACAAAAAAATTAAATTTCATATCTTTATGTTTGAAGCCTGAAATGTGGCGAAAGGTTTCAAGATTCAAGGGGGCCGAATACTTTTGCAAGGCACTGTATATGCCAAAATATACCAATATTTTTTATTTCTATTAGAAAAATGTTTCAGTAAAATGTTACACATTCTTGTGCATTTGCCACTTATTGCCACAGTTAACATTGAGGCTTTGGGCCTCTTTTGACCTCGTTGTGAGATTGTAAGGTTGTGACTTCTGATTAAACAAATTTGATGCCAATCAAAATGTTTGTTCTTTTTTCCAAAATTAGAATCGATAAGAGAATCGATAAAGAATCGAATCGTTAAGCAATATCGATAATGGAATCGGAATCGTAAAAATCGTATCAATTCCCATCCCTACCGGTGAGTAGGTTTTATTCGTATTCAATAGGGGTGCACGATATCCATTTTTTGAAACCGATTAATTCCTGCTCCTCAAAGCCAATACAGACATCGATAACCGATAATAAATATATAATTTTTAAAATGTATAACCTGAGTTTTTGAACACCTGGAGGTTTAAAAAAAAAAAAAAAAAAAAAAAACTAGTGGTGGATTCAACATAGATTTGCCTTTGATCTCACCAGATTTTTTATAATGACATGAACAAAACACTGCGTTTCACTTCTGCACTGCCCGACAGCCAGCTAACAATGAATGCACGTCCATAAACCACAAGGCTTGGTCTTTTCTTGCTTTTATGGGAAGACACTCGTCTTAATATTGTGAAAGTACTACAGAAAAATACACATATTCAATACTCAATATACAACAAACTGCAAAATACACTTATATACACACTATTATATGTACTGTCTAGCACTGCACATTGCACATTGCATAGTAGTTTGAGCTACTAAAGCATTGGCTGCCTTTTATAACACAACTTATGAAATTATGTACATATGACCCTTCACCACAGAAGTAAACATATATTACACATCCATATGTTATAGTAAACATAAAATACTTACATATATTTCCGAGGCGGAAACGTAACAAAGCATTCACGACCGTCAATGCTACCGCTAGACACCGCAATGTGTAAGGGATTGAACCAAACTACTGTAACAAAAAATAGATGCAGTGAATTATTCTGACCAGCAGGTGGGAGCAATACCCCGCAAATGGTCAACTGACTTCCCGTACAAGTGTGTAAACTGTAAAGCCAGAACACTACCAATAATTATCGTGCACCAGTAATTTTCAAGCAAAGTCAACAGAAAGTCTGAGCTGCTCCACCAGCTTTTATTTTGTTACTTCTGGTCTCTAGTCATGTAGATTTGCATATCAAGCTAAATATTTAGTTCAGACCGTTTCCTGATTTAACATTTAGGATAAAGGATATAAATTTAAGATTTAAATTAAATATTTACTTCTGGATTTAAAGAATCAAGTCCAAAATTTCTTATTTAAAAATGAATATTTAAGTTGCTAAATAATGTTGTAAATGTAAACAAAAAAAGTGACTCTAAAAATTTCACACCATTTTAAACACTGTGTGGCGCTAAATGTGAGAAAATGTTGTCGTAATTTTCAGGATGTACTGCTTTACAAATGGCGCCCCATACACGCCTGTGCACGGTGACTCTGGATGTTTCTACTCCAGACTCAGTCCACTGTTTCTGCAGGTCCCCAGAGGTCTGGAATGGGCCCTTCTCCACAATCTTTCCCAGGGTGCGGTCACCTCTTCTGGTTGTGCAGCGTTTCCTGCCACACTTTTTCCTTCCCAGACTTCCCACTGAGGTGCCTTGATACAGCACTCTGGGAACAGCCTATTCGCTCAGAATTTTTTTTCTGTGTCTTAGCCTCTTGCTTGAGGGTGTCAATGATTGCCTTCTGGAAAGCAGTCAGGTCGGCAGTCTTGCCCATGATTGCGGTTTTGAGTAGTGAACCAGGCTGGGAGTTTTTAAAAGCTTTTGCAGTTGTTTTGGGTTAATTCGTTGATTCAGATCATTAGGTTAGTAGCTTCTGTAGAGTACCTTTCCACGATACACAAATTTTTTGAGATAGGGATTTTTGGGTTTTCTTCACTTTTTTTGCCAAAATCATCAATAGAAATTTAAAGGCTTGAACTACTTCAGTTGTTTGTTATGAATCTAAAATATATGACAGTCTAATGTTTATCAGTACATTACAGAAAATAATGAACTTTATCACAATATGCTATTTTTTTGAGGAAAGTTACTTACCCTTTGGTTACTTTTGCACTTGCCACTGTGGGGAGAAGGAGGGGGCATGAATGGCTATGTAAATGTATTGATATTTCTTATCTATTTATGGTGGGGTTTGGGGGGGGGGGGCACTCGGGACACTTACCTATATCCTGCTCTGCACTAAGCACTTTTAATTGGTACTATGTAGTGTTGTTGGAACTCCAATTTGAATTCCGTTATTATCCTGACAATGACAAATAAACGCTGAATCTGAATGTTTTTTACTTAAAAACGGCGAATTTCGCCAAAAGGTGAGAGATTTTCTTGCCTGATTATATATAAGTAGGCCTATATATATTTAAGTATAATCATTTTAGTACTTTTTGTTTTCAGAATCATTTGTGATGCTAATTTGGAACCGTTGGAATTAGGGCTGTCAAAATAATCACGTTAACGGGCAGTAATTAATTTTTTTAATTAATCACGTTAAAATATTTGATGCAATTAACGCACATGTCCCGCTCAGACAGATATAAATTACAGTAGAGTGAAATGCCCACTTGTTAATTGTGTTTTATGGCGTTTTGCCGCCCTCTGCTGGCGGTTGGGTGTGACTGATTTTATAGGCTTCAGCACCCATGAGCACTGAGTAAGTAATTATTGACATCAACAATGGCGGGCTACTAGTTAATTTTTGATTGAACATTTTACAAATTATATTAAAACGAAAACATTAAGAGGGGTTTCAATCTAAAATTTCTATAACTTGTACTAACATTTATCATTTAAGAACTACAAATCTTTCTATCCATGGATCGCTTTAACAGAATGTTAATAATGTTAATGCCATCTTGTTGATTTATTGTTATAATAAACAAATACAGTCTTTATGTACCGTATGTTGAATGTATATATCCGTCTTATCTTTCCGTTCCAACAATTTATTTTACAGAATATATATATAATTTACAGAAAAATATGGCATATTTTATAGATGGTTTGAATGGCGATTAATTAATTTTTAAGCTGTAATTAACTCGATTAAATATTTTAATCGTTTGACAGCCCTAGTTGGAATGATAAAATTCAGTGTTCTTGCAACATTTTAAAAGTAAAATCAAATTTATGCTTTTTATGACAAATTAGGACCTTAAAAATTTTAAATCAAAACATGTCGCAACAATTTCCAATTAAGAAATATAATAATTTTATTTCACTGTAAACACAGAGCTGCTGCTGCAGACCGCTGGTGTTTTTCCTCCTCTCATGTGCGACTCCACAACTTTGACCCCCATTGTCCCTAACAAAAGTCTTTTTTTTTTTTTTTTTTTTAAACTTTTACCGCAAATGAATAATTATCGGCTATAAAAATCGGCCCCTCTAACTACTAATAATGGGTATCGGTCTTGAAAAACGCTTATCGGTGGGTCCCGTATCGGTGGATTCGCAACACTTGTTTGTCGACAAATTTACGTGACACTACTCAGAGGACAGGGAAGTGTAAAATAATCCTATTAAATTACCACTGCATTGAAAAGCAGTGACATGGACACTCACTGGAAAATCTTTGCTACTTTTGAGAATACAACCAGTGATACTCGATAGCAGAGGAAAACCACAAAAGGAAAAAGGTCAACAATAAGAACCTACTTCACTTGCATTTTACCTGTGGTTAATTGCAGTCTTACCCACATACTTGTTTATCAAAATTAAAAATTTAAATTAGGAAAAAAAAAAATTTGACAAACGAAAGATGGCACCTTTACATTCTCACCTCCATTTCTGAAACCACAATCTTGTGGGATGTTGAGGTCTGCTGACGCCGAGAGCTGCCACACTTGAAGTGCATTCAGTGCCCCTTGAACTTCAAAGTCTCACTTCCATGCTTATTGAGGATCAATATCCTGCTAAAAAGGATTCTTTCACACATTCTAAGCCAGAAGGAAATTGACGTCCTCAAAATAAGTCAAACGTTAGAACTATTACAAGTTACTAGAAATATCCTCAAAGAAGTTCCGCAATGACTCTGGTTTTCAATACGGTTGCACCATCATGGTGGAAAAGACTCCAAATTAAGTTCAAAACTTTAGTTGGCTTCAAACTAAAACTGAATTAGCTCATGTAACAAACATGACCTATCACTTCACAATGTTTTATAAAAATGTCGTTATTCTTGAAACTATCTCGCGAACTCTCACTATTGTCTTCTACAAAACATTTTTACTGATACTTGTAATCAGAGTTGTATGAAAATATCGACTGACAAAAGCATTTTAAAATGATATCTGATAATATTTACATCGGTTTTTCATTAATTCATTTGGGCCACTATGCATATGGCGGAAAACACAGACGAGGATGGATAAGCAGTTTCTGCTCTTGCACCCCTCTTCAAATTAAACTTCTGCATTTTAAGCCAAAAGAACGCTTGTGGTGATACAACAATATGCCTATATGCTGCCATAGCAGATTCATGGCGCATAAAGCCCCCAAACTATTTTTAATTTGTCCGTTTTACCCTGGGAACCCCCGTTTACAGACGTCACGCAACCGCTTTTGTTTCAACCCAGCCATAAAACGAAGGTAATTAATCATATTTATTACTCAAAATGTTCGTCATTTTTAGCTTAGAATCATTAATTGGTGTCTAATATTTCGTTAAAAATGACTTTAAAAAATTATTCACTCGCATATTTTAAACTTTTAGCAGGTGTATCCAACTCTGTCCTAGAGACCTCCTACCCAGCTTGTTTTCCATGTGTCTCTCCTCCAGCACACCTGACTCAAATAAGCAGGATTGTTATCAAGCTCCTAAAGAAGCTTGCTGATGAGCAGATCATTTGATTCAGGTGTGTTAAAGGAGGGAGACATGGAAAACAAGGTGGATAAGGGCTCTAGAGGACTGGAGCTGCATATCTCTTATGTGAGGAAAGCACTTTGTAACTTTTTGAAAGACATTTAAGTTGCTTGTAAGGGTGGAGGAAAGGGTACTGCACATTTTGTACATGAGATGGTGGCGTGCACCTAAAAATTGCTTACAATCTGCCATTAACCAAAAGTAGACCAAATGTAAGGAAGTACAATTTAAGGTTCTAAATGCAATTTATCCCACTAACGAATTTTTGAGACTAAAATTTAATTTTCAGACTAATTGTTGTGTGTTTTGTGAAAAGGACATTGAGGATATTGACCATCTGTTTTTTCATTGTGACCTAGTTCAATTGTTTTGGAAGGATATGCGGAGCTGGCTTCAGTCCAAACAAATTGATCTATCAACGTGGACAGTGGAGTCTATTAAATTTGGTCTGTCTGGCAAAAATAAAGATTTGGTATCTGTTATTAATGTGATTGTTGTACTTGGTAAATTTTTCATTCACAAATGCAGGTACTTTAAAACAAAACCTTGTTTTAAACATTGGATGAATGAGTTTCTTTTATGGTATAGATCTCTTAAGTTGATCAATCAGCAAAAAGCTGTCAATTTAATATCTTTGTTTGAGGAAGTTAATATTTCTTTGTAAAGCCCTGTGATTAAATGTGTGTGTGTGTATGAATACAGACATGGTTTAGTAGTGATGGGTCCGTGAGACCTCATGAAGCGTGTCGAGACAGTGACACATTGTGTTGATACAGTGTGGATACTGTGTCATTGAATACTGACACCTGCTGGACATAAAAAATCCCTACAGGCAACCCACTTGACAGACACGGAATTGATGACATAGCATGTAAAATCAAATCATTTAAGTCTTTGCATTCATATCGCATTATTCCATATCTTTAAATTATGTGAACATATATTATAATGTGAAAATGTAAGTAATAATGAATGGTGAATAAGGAATGCCTGTGGACTTTTTGTTCTGATAAAATTTTATTCAAAAACCTAGGTTTTTTTATGTTTAAAATTTAGTTGGTTACTTTTTTTTTTTTTTTTTTTTTTAAACAAGCCTGCTGTGGACAACACACTCGCATGGAACCAACGATGCCAGCATGCAATAGAATTTCCAGTTGAAAGAGGTTTGGATAAGATGTCCATTGGCTCCTCCAGTATTGAAGAAAATTGGCATTGCGTGCCATGTTCGGCTCAGCCATGCATCGGTGCACTTTTGCAATTTCATCTACAGTTGCATTGCCTCCTTGACTCCCCACTTCGTCATCTAAGTGCTACCATAGCCCATCAGTAAGAAATTGAAGTGGATAAAAAATAAATTATAGCTTAATTACAGATTTCTAATAAATTACATAAAAAGTGACTGTGGGAAAGTAAAGGAATGGCTCTATACCTGTGTTTATTTTGGGATTATCAGAAACTTCATTCTCATGCTTTGCCCAATAATGCTTCAGCATTGAGGAGGTGGCAACTGTTTGTATATGACAGGTTAGTCATATACAAAGTACAAATGTGACATTTCATCCGCAAATAAATAACTTTAAAAGTAAAATCCAAAGTTTTGAAGCCGGGCTGCGCTTCATTTAACACGTCCTGACCAGGAGTCGAACCCACGCGCACGACGCGTAGGGGACGAATGGCGTTTGCTTTGACCACTAAGCTAGCAGGTCACGTCTTCTTGAAGGTAATACAACGCAAACGACGGACCAACGTGCACCCGTCACACTTATAAACTAAGATTTACCTTAAAATTAATTGTATTTTGAATGGAAGATGACAAGTGCGTTTCCCTGTCTTACGTCCATTTCCACAGCATGTAGACAACGAGGAAGTAACCGTGAGATGTGGATTGTTTCAGCAGCTCCATCGCGTTGACAGACGCGCTTCCTTTTGAACCAGTTTGCCGCGTCATGACTGTGTCGACACAGTTCAATGAGTTCATGCATCGGTCACGTGATTTTCTTGTAGCGATACGCGCACCGACGCAGGGGTTCCGCCATGAGCTCGGCGCGCGCGGGCGCATTAGTATCACTGGACCCATCACTATGGTTTAGGAAGTGGTGTATCATTATGGAGAGTGTTGTTTAAGGTTCTTTGTTGGAATGTTGCACATATGTGAGCCCGTTTTTGTTTGTAAATTTGTATAATTGTGTTGATTTAAAAAAAAAAAAAAAGTAGAATTTTAACGCGCACGCGCAGTACAGCTGCCAATTTGCGACCGGCTGTTCACTTGACTGCGCTACCGCACTTCCTCCGTTGGCTTTATGCTTATAAACGCGAGAGATTAGGACATATAATTACTCATCAAATCGTCTGGCATATGGGTTGAATAATAATGAATGAGAATGAGACATTGCGGCACGTAAAAAAATCTTTTGACTCGGGTGCATACTGCCATCTAGTGTACAAGAATATGCAGTGCCCATGCTTTCACCCTTCCTTTATACATGTTTCAAGTATTTTAAGTGCAGTTTAAACGGTCTTCCTCTCCCCTCACCCAAAGTAAACCCTTCAGAATCCATCTATCGCTACCCCAAAAATAGAAAAAAATATATTTATTGTTTGATGGATCACGTACATTTATCTACTATATGTGCCATAATTGCTCGAGAAAACGGCGTGGTTTCGTGCGTGCACAGTAGCAATCCGTCGCGATCGGTATTGACCGTATCATAGGAGTTCTTGCCATTTAACATTTTGTGCCTTAAGCAAGCATCACTTTTAAGTTATATTCTTCCTTAGTTTTATATTCATAAGTATTGTCTAGTTACTCTAGTACAGGGGTCCCCAAACTACGGCCCGCGGGCCGTATACGGCCCGCCTCCACATTTGGTCCGGCCCCCTGAACATTTTTTTTTTTTTTTTTTTTACTTGTGTTATTTATGTCCTGGCTTCTTCTGTGAAGAACCCAGAGAGGGTTATTTGGTTATTATCTATTTAATTAATAGTGTTATTATATTGTATTATATATTTTTATTTTATTTAGTTTTGTTCCGTGAAGAATCCACAAAGGGTTATTTAATTGTGGCTTTCTGAAAAACAATACATTTTTACATTTAGGCACTCCTGCAACCGTCACACTTTTTCTGTTAAGAACTGACCCCGGCCCCTCATCAGAGAAGGGAAAAGTTATGTGGCCCTCCCAGGAAAAAGTTTGGGGACCCCTGCTCTAGTATATTGGGGTGGCGTGGCTCAGTGGTAGAGTAGTTGTCCCCCAACCCAGAGGTTGTGGGTTCAAGTCTCCGCCCTGATGAACTCGTCTAAGTGTCCTTGAGCAAGACACTGAACCCCACATTGCTCCTGGTGCTGCGTCACCAGTAGGTGAATGGCGAGATAGTGTAAAGCGCCTTGAAAAGGTGGAAAAGCGCTTTATAAGTATAACACCATTTATATTGGAGAAATGTATATCCCGTTTTGTTTGCATTTGTGGTCAAATGTGGTTACATCATTTCATTGCGATCATGCTGTACTACCAGTTGCTGTTCAAACTGACACATGGTGTATACTTTGTGACGATTTCATATCTTTTTTTTTGTTTGTTTGTTTTTGGTTTTCCAATAAGTATCTCTTGTCAAGATGACCGCAGTACAGCCAATTCAACTTTACTCCGGCGTCTGACTTCTCTTTCAAGCAGGGTATTTAACTCCGGTCCTCATCCTCCTAGTTCAGAAGGATATTAGTGATAAACCAAGGTTATAAGGTTTGGTTTCAACATTGGTAGGGACGATATAACAGCATGACCTGCATGTACATTTTTTGCTGGGGACGGGACATTAATAAGACCAAGCAGATTGGGTGAACGGGGGTCAGGGCTACATTTCTCACGACTATGAACCTAATTAATTGATAGGCTAAATGATCAATGCAAACTAAATCTGTATCGACTGTATCGACTGATAACAACTTTTACGTGCATCGGTTCAGGTGATACACTGTTCGAGTCAAACCTTTGTTTTCAAAAACAACTAAAGACCAAAGAAACATTTAGAAAACTTCCTGAATAAATGTCTGGTTTTTATTTGTAAACATAAACATAATGAAAACAATTCACTTAATAATGGTAGGGTCAATTCTATCCTTACAAAATATGGGAAGACAATCTAAATTCCCTATATAACTAAACTCATTATATAATGCAAATAAGGTTGCTTAAAAGTTGGTGGGGACAATTTTAGCATCCTGAAAAGTTGGTAGTTATGTCCCTACCATCCCAGTGCAAGCCTACACCCTTGTGATAAACTCATTTTGATTCACAGGAGGATGAAATGAGTGAATGATTTCCCGACCTATGTATCCATAATTGTTGTATCGCCATATTGTGAGGTAATCGTTATCGTGAGCCTTTTATTGCAAAGCGTATCCTATCGTGAGCTACCGAGAGCTTCCCACCCCAACTATATACAGGTATGTGCCCCAAAAAGTTGAATATTGGTAGAAAGGCCATTTATTTCAGTTTTTTTTGTTTGTTTGTTTCAGAAAGTGGAACTTGTACATTAGTTAAACACACAAACTTTTTTCAAACATATTTATTTAAATTTTGATGCTTATAAGAGAAATAGCTCAAATTAGGGCAAAAAGACAAAAAAAAAAAAAAAACAGTATTTCAGGAATTCATTATATTAGAATGTTGTAACGAAAAAAACAAAAAAAAAAATCAAACATAACTGTTGGCCTTTGAAAAGTGTATTAAAGTAATCAGAAAAGAATCTTCATAATGTGGGGATTTTTTTTTTTTTTTTTTTACAAATTTTTAAAAATGGGGGTAAAAATCATCAATAAAAGGCAATTATTTCCAGAGCAGACAAAAGTGCTGTGAGCAGATATGTTTACCTGCTATAAACATTAGCCAATCATATGCAAATATTTTATAAAGTCCGCAATTGCTTGAACGTAATAAATTTGTTCGATGTTTATCAGCATTAACGTGCTGTGCGCAAACAGCCTTCTAACATTGTATTGTATTGTATTGCATTGTCATCACAAAGAGTAAAAACAACACTGCATTCCCATTTTTTCACTGAAGACTTTATTCAAATTGTGACATACTGCTATTATGGGGAGGGTAAAACAAGCTAGCTGCACAAAAATCAAACAGAATGACATAACACCTGTGGACGATGGCTGACCTGTGTCATCTCAATGCACAATGCGGCGATACCCATCCATCTCTTTTCTGTACCTCCTCACTAGGTCATAGGTGAACTGGAGCCTAGCCTAGACGACTTTGGGCGTGAGGTGGGGTACAATCGCAGGGCGTATATAGACATACAACCAACCATTCACGTCTCAAAAAAATGAAGCATGAGAACCACATGCAAATAACTTCTATTCACAGTTTTTTGATTTATTTATTTTTTAAACATATAAGTGCAAAAACCACACATCAATGTTCATGGCACAACAGGTAACTTGCACAACTTGAAGGCACCATTCATGCTGAAAGGTACTGTTATGTACTGTTTATATATTTTTGTTGATTTTACTGTGTAAAGTATCCTTTGCCCAAATTTGGTTAAGCTTCAATGTTTCCTACTAATCTTTATGAATTGTCTGTCTACAAATTGATATTATCATTATTTATTATTTTCTTTTCTTTACAAATTAGGCCTATTGGCTAGTACTGACAATTACTATTCTTTTTGCCAATGAAGAGATTTCTCGAAAAAAAATGATTTTTAAGATTCTGCCCAACTCCAGTGATGTGTTGCAGCTCTAAGCCCAGCCCAGTTTAGTTCAGGTTTTTGCTCTTTCCTTCCAGGAAATATTAGAAGCAACTGTGAATTCAAAATACATTCCTTAGAAGAAACATTACAATGTCTACGCATTACAAATTAAACATGAATTGAAAAGAACGTACAGTATTTTCCTACCATTTCAGTTTAACGCGCCATTCTTCGATTCGAGTTTCCATTTTGAAACCGAAACTGGCTACTTTTTTGGTGTAATCCCTTTCTCTTTCTGAAATTTGGCAATCTGGTTAAAGATGTGCAACAGGTCTGCAGGAAGGTCTTTTTTAGACCGTCCCTCTGGTACCGATATCTCCTCACACTGCTCATCTTGGACTTGGGCTGTGTTTGAATTGTTCCAAGCTGGTTCCTCTTCTTCCGCACTAATGTCCTTCTCTTTGTGTGTTTCATCTTCATCGCCTCTAAAGGAATTACGCCTGGAAAAATCTTTTCTGGAAAAGGCAGACTCAGATGACGAGCAGGATACTTTGCGCTTCCGCTCATCTAAGCTACTTCTTTTGGGCCCACTGCTACTTCTTTTATCTTCCCTGCTCCACTGACTACTTTCCCCGCTTTTGAATCTATCTTTTTCATCAGAACTAATACTATTGCTTTTCCTCCTCTTTCCTTCCCCATCCTTTGTTTCTCTCCGTCTGTGTGATGACAACCCACACTCTTCATCCTCTGAGCTTTCTGACAAAGAATACAGACATATTCTTGGGCCGTTACCTTCTTTACCCTTCCTGCTTGTCCCACCCTCCTCCTCATCTAACGCTCCAAAACCCTCCCATGCTTGCTGGTTGAGAAAGGTGGCAGAGGTATTGGGAGGAGCCGGGTACCACTCCAGCTCCTCTTCCTCGTCTTCCTTCCTTTTTTTCACCCGCTTACCCTCGTCACTCCTCCTGCTGCCCTCTTTTGAGAGCCTGCGATGCCGTTTGCTTTCTCGCCCTGATTTCCTCTTTCGCTTTTTCTTTTTTTTGGATCTCCTGCGAGAGGATGAGGACGAAGAGCTGGAAGATTTACTGGAGGAAGAGGACGACGAGGAAGAGGTCGATCTCTTTCGTTTTCGTTTCATCCTGGCCAAAACAAATACGCTGAGAACTATTCATTTGGTCAAAATGCTAATATTCCATCAGTCGCAGCATGCTCAACAAGCATCATTCTTCCAGATACAGAACTCACCTCTTCTCCTCTTTTAAGATCTTACGCAATTTCTCAGCACTGCTTTGACTGCTCTTAGCTTTCTCTTCCACTTCTTTAGCCATTGCTTCTTCCCGCAGGCGAATCGAATTCTTTATGGCCGCCAGGCGATACAATTCAAGGCACAATAACAGTGATCCATACAGAAATGTAAAATTACAGTGACCCATCACATGCAAAAGTAACCCCGCAAACAGAATTTTGTCCATGTGTTATGAATAAATCGTAAAGTGCAGTGTAACATAACCAACATGCGAGTCATTTTGATGTATTTACCATAGAAAAGTGGTGCAATCCAAAATAGGAGAAAAGACAAAGGTATGAGCAGATACATAAGATTGACAATATTACCGTTTGTTGATTGATCATGGATAACGGACGAAACAGTGTGCAGGAGTCGATCATTTTCCAGATTTTATTCCCCCCCGCATGACAAAGGCCGTGTCAGTCAGAAGGTCAAGTCCCAGAGTCGCAATCATATGAACACACAAAAAAATCTCATCAGTATTACAAACCGCAAGGACAAAACATTAAAAACATGGGGGCGCTAATGTAAATGCTCCCAAATGACAAATGAAACAAGAAGGTAACACTTTACAATAACGGTCCCTTAATTAACATTAGTTAATGCATTTTTAGACAATAACTAATGTTTAAGTAACATGACAATAATTCATTTAATCCCTTATCTAACATTTATTAACATATTAATTAACATGAGTTAATGCATTAAGTTAATGCATTAGTTAATGCATTTTAAGACAATAACTAATGTTTGAGTAACATTACAATAACTCATATACCCCTTATTTAATATTTAGTGATATATTAATTAACATTAGTAAATACATTAGTTAATGCATAACCCGGCAGTAACTAATAGTTTGGTAAAATTAAATATATATATATATATATATATACATACAGTGCCTTGCAAAAGTATTCGGCCCCCTTGAACCTTGCAACCTTTCGCCACATTTCAGGCTTCAAACATAAAGATATAAAATTTTAATTTTTTGTCAAGAATCAACAACAAGTGGGATTTATTGGATAATTTAAACTTTTATAACAAATAAACTGAAAAGTGGGGCGTGCAATATTATTCGGCCCCCTTGCGTTAATACTTTGTAGCGCCACCTTTTGCTCCAATTACAGCGGCAAGTCGCTTGGGATATGTTTCTATCAGTTTTGCACATCGAGAGACTGACATTCTTGCCCATTCTTCCTTGCAAAACAGCTCGAGCTCAGTGAGGTTGGATGGAGAGTGTTTGTGAACAGCAGTCTTCAGCTCTTTCCACAGATTCTCGATTGGAATTAGGTCTGGACTTTGACTTGGCCATTCTAACACCTGGATACGTTTATTTTTGAAGCATTCCATTGTAGATTTGGCTTTATGTTTTGGATCATTGTCCTGTTGGAAGATAAATCTCCGTCCCAGTCTCAGGTCTTGTGCAGATACCAACAGGTTTTCTTCCAGAATGTTCCTGTATTTGGCTGCATCCATCTTCCCGTCAATTTTAACCATCTTCCCTGTCCCTGCTGAAGAAAAGCAGGCCCAAACCATGATGCTGCCACCACCATGTTTGACAGTGGGGATGGTGTGTTCAGGGTGATGAGCTGTGTTGCTTTTACGCCAAACATATCGTTTTGCATTGTGGCCAAAAAGTTCAATTTTGGTTTCATCTGACCAGAGCACCTTCTTCCACATGTTTGGTGTGTCTCCCAGGTGGCTTGTGGCAAACTTTAAACGAGACTTTTTATGGATATCTTTGAGAAATGGCTTTCTTCTTGCCACTCTTCCATAAAGGCCAGATTTGTGCAGTGTACGACTGATTGTTGTCCTATGGACAGACTCTCCCACCTCAGCTGTAGATCTCTGCAGTTCATCCAGAGTGATCATGGGCCTCTTGGCTGCATCTCTGATCAGTTTTCTCCTTGTTTGAGAAGAAAGTTTGGAAGGACGGCCGGGTCTTGGTAGATTTGCAGTGGTCTGATGCTCCTTCCATTTCAATATGATGGCTTGCACAGTGCTCCTTGAGATGTTTAAAGCTTGGGAAATCTTTTTGTATCCAAATCCGGCTTTAAACTTCTCCACAACAGTATCTCGGACCTGCCTGGTGTGTTCCTTGGTTTTCATAATGCTCTCTGCACTTTAAACAGAACCCTGAGACTATCACAGAGCAGGTGCATTTATACGGAGACTTGATTACACACATTTGGATTCTATTTATCATCATCGGTCATTTAGGACAACATTGGATCATTCAGAGATCCTCACTGAGCTTCTGGAGTGAGTTTGCTGCACTGAAAGTAAAGGGGCCGAATAATATTGCACGCCCCACTTTTCAGTTTTTTATTTGTTAAAAAAGTTTAAATTATCCAATAAATGTTGTTCCACTTCATGATTGTGTCCCACTTGTTGTTGATTCTTGACAAAAAATTAAATTTCATATCTTTATGTTTGAAGCCTGAAATGTGGCGAAAGGTTGCAAGATTCAAGGGGGCCGAATACTTTTGCAAGGCACTGTATATAGGCCTGTATAGGGTTAGGGTTTGTTAACTCAAGCATTTATAATTTCTTAGTTAAGAGACACATGTGCTACACTTTACAATAAGGGTAAAAAAAACATTGTGATGGTTAATTAAGGTTAAGTAATACTTACGAGGTACCTTCACGTGAAATAATACCATACTTAGGGTTAAGTTATAATATATAATATATATAATACATTACTTAACATTAATTCACATGTACATTAGTGCATTAATAAATAGTTAATAATGTATACTGGTACTAGTAAGTGATTAAGTTATTTTAAAATAAGAAACATTGCTCTGTGAGTCCTTGGGTGGCTGCTAACCTAACCTTAAATATGGTATTATTTCACGTGAACCTACCTCATAAGTATTACTTAACCTTAATTAACCATTACTGAATGTTTTTGGACCCTTATTGTAAAGTGTAACACATGTGTCCCTGAACTAAGAAATGATAAATGCTTAAGTCCCCCTACTTAACCTTTATTAACCATTACTGAATGCTTTTTGGACCCTTATTGTTAAGTGTAGCACATGTGTCCCTTAACAAAGAAGTTATAAATGCTTAAGTTAGCAAACCCTAAACCCTAACCCTATATAAGCCTATATTTAATTTTAACAAACCATTAGTTACTGTCTGGTTATGCATTAACTAATGCTTCAAGTAATGCTTTGACTCATGTTAATATATTAATAAATATTAGATTAGCAATTATATTAATTATTGTAATGTTACTTAAACATTAGTTATTGTCTTAAAATGCATTAACTAATGTTAATTATGGGACCCTTATTGTAAAGTGATACCGAAGTTAAAAACTGATCATACCCTTCCAGCAAAAATGAAAAACAAAATATTTTGATCAGATTATGAATGATTAGCAATTATCTTCTGGAGTTTATCTAAGATTTCTTGATCTACAGGTAGTCTCCGGGTTACGAACAAGTTCGATTCCTGCGCAGGCGACTTAACCAGAATTGCCGCGTAAGTCGGAATGAACCCTTTAGGTAAATTTGAAAATAACTATCCAAAAAGTCCAAAACCATTGTATTTTGTTTAATGATGGAGTATACACTGCCCTCTGGTAGCAGCGTTGGGTCTGGCTGGACTGTCGCCTTGTATGATTGAGAAGCCAACTCAGACGTCTGACATGGATAAAGGATCGCTTTGCTCTGGTTTGGCCCACAAAAGGCTTTAAGTTGTTTCAGCTAATACATGTTTCTGTATGCATTTGTAATTAAGTTTACAGCTACAGTTTGTGGAGTTATGGCTGAGTTATTCTTCTGCGGCAGACACGATTTACGACTCTCCGCCGTTGCCTGACGTGCATCTCCGCAATTTTCTGACTGGTCGACGCGTCAACGCTTGGTGACGTGGCGCAAATGGACTGTGATTGGTCCGCTCGGACTGTTGTTTCCGGTTCAGCGTGAAGTCACTGCCATTTTCAAACATTGTTTTGCTACACACAAAAATGGACCAAGCAGACGAGAGTATCATCGAAGAGCAAGTACGACAACTCTCGTCAAGACATTATAAAGATTGCCAAATGGCAAGGTCAGCGATTCCATAAAAAAATGGAAGAACCACCGAGACAAGTATGTGTGTGTTCGAAAGCAAATGGCCATCCGAAGCGATGACACAGTCAGCCAAACACTGCCAGCTTTTTATCACTTTATGTTGTATTTTTGGTTGGTGCACTTCATCATTTATTGTGTACATATGTTTGCTGTGAGTCTGACTTATTTACATTTCACACTTCAAGTAAATGAAGAATAAAGCACAGGTTTGGTGTCAAGAGTTGTTTTGAGGTTTAATTTTCAACAACAGTTCACACACTTAATCACTGAGAGTGCCTTGGTGCTTTTACTGTATGATAACGGATGGGGAGAAGAAGGAGAGGAGTCAATGATGGCTTTCACGGGGATGGCGTGGCTCAGTGGTAGAGTAGTTGTCCCCCAACCCAGAGGTTGTGGATTCGATTCTCTGCCCTGATGAACTCGCCTAAGTATCCTTGAGCAAGATACTGAACCCCAACTTGCTCCTGGTGCCGCATCACCAGTAGGTGGATGGTGATGTAGTGTAAAGCGCTTTGAGCGCCTTGAAAGGTGGAAAAGCGCTATACAAGTATAACACCATTTACTTTTCCCACTTTATTGTGGCAACATGCGACCACTAACTTTCGCTTTCTCCCGTTCTTTCCACTCGCTTCCCGCTACGTCACCACTCCCCTGTCTGATTGCCTCTTAAAGGACCCACGCTAGTTACGGACATTACAGTATGATCAACAATTGTTCTACAATGTTGATGAGCTGAAGATCCACATTCTAGCATTCCATCAACATTGACATTCTTGTGTAACCGGAAGAAAACTAGAACAAGTCGACAAGAGCCCCCCCCCCCAAACTGTACAAACATGATGCCACACCCCTGTAGTGGCTTGGCTATGAATTACCGAGCAACCAGTCCCCTTTCCACAGAACTATCGGATGCTCATTGACGCCGTAGTAGCTTCGCCGTTATCGCAACACAGAAGCATAACTCAGGCTTTATGTGTGAGCAATTTGCTATGAGAATTGTGAATACCTTAGCAATCGTAGCATTTAAGCCAGCGGACTTTTGTTCGGCAAATCAGGCCAATTTAAACTACTAAATTTACATATTGATCAGACTTGATGGACATTTTGAACACCAATTTTTTGTGTCAAGTGTTTTATTGTTAAAATGCGTGTCGTTTTGAACATAAGTGTACATATGTGTGTTACAGCTTTACAAATTGTCAAAAGTCGAGGAAGGAAAAGCTCCAAAAAGCACAATTGCCTTGTTTGCTGTCTGTAAAGCTGAACCACTTCACGTTTAGTTAGAATAGAACACATCATATAAATAAAGTAAAATATAAGATACTGTGAAGTACAATAAGGTACTGTTTAAGCAACTTAAAAAAAAAAAAAACGGTGGCAATGGCAGACGAGATTTCGGTGTCGTAAAGACGAAATCGCGTAAATTGAGTACATCGCAACCCGGTGACTACCTGCATATTGCAGGGACATAAATACTAAAAAGTCTGAGTGTTGAGGCCCACCCACCTGTATGGTCTCTGTAATTTTTTTCAAAGCCTCCTGGGCCTCAGGATTCGTGTCGTCCAGAGAAATAGCTCTTTTGTACACTCCTTCCGCTGTAACAAGTTTCTCTTGTTCTTCAAGTCTACAGAGGAGAGACAATGGAAGGGTGATTGAGTGGCACAAATCTAATATGATAGTATTTCCTTCATGGCACATGCAAACCCAGTGATGTGGCTACTATGAGTGTAACGGTATTCGTATTCATCCCGTACAGTCACGGTACGGACATGACGGTTTGGTACACGCAGTCAGACGACGAATATGTTTGAGTAAAAAAAAAAAAATTAATATAATAATCCATGTCGGAGTTAGTCCATCTTTACTCCAAGGGGCAGTAGAGGTAATGCACCTAAACCAGCAACCGCCATTAGGGGTAAAAGAAGACAAATCAAAACAATACAAATAGTGGGAACTCTATGAAGTGCATTTATTTGATATTTTCAAATCAGGAAACATATTTTTCTCTATCCCTATGCTGAAGTCATTGAAACACACATTTCTGTGTCAGTTCCTGTTGATTTTGGGTTATTGAACAGGACTTAAGCCCGGGAACGTCCCAAAGTCAATAGAAAGTGACTCAAAATCAACAGAAAGTGACCTGTAAACCCAGGAATACTGGCTGTGAATGCTCTGTTTTCAGTGCCATTTAGGGGTGTGACAATTTATTGAAAAGGTGATGTATCACAATATTTTGCATCCTAAAGGGTTATTGATATGCTCCCACAAAGAATCGTTATATCATTTTAGAAAGGCGTCACTGTTTTTTTTTTTTCATGTTCCTACCAAAATGTTCCTTTGGAATAGTGTCTACGTTTATCCTAAAATGACTTCCTAACCAATGTATCAGTAACTTTGTATCGCCATTTCGTGAGTTCATCGTTATCATGAGCCTTGTAAGGCAAATCGTATCGTGAGCTACCTAGAGATTACCACTCCTAGTGCCACTGACGGCGCTACACCTCGAATCTTTTTTGACTGTGAGGGCCGATCAAACGAACGTTTCCACCATCACCTTGTCAAGAGTCAAGAATGTTCATTGGACAAGCTGTCAAGAGTCAAGAATCTGCATTGGACAAGGTGATGATGCTGGAACTTTGGCTTGGTGCTGTTCCAGTGTGATTTACAAAGATGACTGCCTGAAGAAAATATCAAAATTCCCTCAGTCCTTGATGATATGGGGCTGCATGTCAGGCAAAGGCACTGGGGGAGATGGCTGTGGTTAAATCTTCAATAAATGCACAAGTTTACATTGAAATTTTAGACTACTTTCTTATCCCTTCAATTGGAAAATATGTCTGTCACTTTCCAAGATGACAATGTATCATGCCACAGAGGTAAAACTGTTAAAGCATTCCTTGAAGAAAGACTCATCCAGTCAATGTCATGGCCTGCAAATACCCCAGATCTCAACCCTATAGAAAACCTGTGGTGGAAATTGAAAAAAATGGCCTAGCAAGGCTCCGACCTGCAAGGATGATCTGGCAACTGCAATCAAAGAGAGTTGGTACCAAATTGATGAAGAATACTCATCAAGTCTATGCCTCAGAGACCAGAGGTGGTGCTACTAAATAAGAGATGTGTTTTGATTAGGGGTGTAACGGTACACAAAAATCTCGGTTCGGTACGTACCTCGGTTTTGAGGTCACGGTTCGGTTCATTTTCGGTACAGTAAGAAAACAAAATGCAAAATATAAATGTGCTAGTTGTTTGTGCTTTCAACAATAGTAACATTAGCCTATACAAAGCTAGAATTCTGCTCAAAAAGTAGCGGGTATTTAAAGATAATCCAACAACAATTTGCCTTTCAGACCCCGCGTATTGGTCAGCTTTCTTTCTGAAAGAAAGAGGAAAAAAGTCCTGCGCTAAAGAGAAAAGCAATCCCAATGACAAAGATTTTAACATGTATTTTACAAATGAAATGCCTCAATGAATTTTTTTTTTTCTTATGAACGGTTTTCAAAAGCTTTATTGGTGGATTTTCTCAAGTTAAAGCACCACACAGAAATGAATTCATTTATTTGTGTAAGCAGGATCTGTGTATTCTTATTATTTAATTACAGGTTTCTTAGCTTATTTCAATTTATTTTATTTAAATTGGCTATTATTTATTTTATTATGTGTTTATATTTTACAAATGTGATGTAGTATTCATTTATATTGTATATTTTATGTAGTATAACTTTAGTTCCTATGTGAATATTAGTTCCTACTTGTTTTGTTGTGGTAGGAGGGTTTTGTATTGAACACGGGGCCGTGTTGGTGATTATTATAGCAGAGAAGACAGCAGTAAATCAACAAAGACAAGTCAACTATGCCCCGATCTACCACTCAAGAGATCTGATGGGACTCAAAAAGTGGGTTATATTAGTTTCAAAATCGACCGGATCCACCTTATTTTTACACGACTTCCAGTCTGCCCGATCCTAGCTACTGGTAGTAGTATTGACGCAGAAGGGTCGCGTCTCGCGTCAAATAATAAACTCTGCTGTTCTTTTCGCGTGCGTCGTGTTGAGCCGCTTCTGGGACGCGTCTAACACGCGGCCGCACTGCAACTGGTGTGCATTGGCTGATTGACTTTAACGCCCGCGTTTCACTACGTTCTCGCGGCGGCAGCCACGTTGTCGCGCCGTTGACGTTTCTGGGTTATACTGTCGTACCGTGTTGGTCCTCATTATAGTAGAGAAGACGGAGTAAATATAATCTACACAAAGGAACTAACCCGATTGACTCACAGCCTCGAAAAGTAAGGGTTACATTATGTCAGAAACTCGTTCGGTACGCCTCCGTTCCGAACCGAGCACCACATACCGAAATGGTTCAATACAAATACATGTACCGTTCCACCCTTAGTTTTGATTGTTATTTCTTTGTTTCTCATGATTCCATATTTGTTTCCTCAGAATGGAGTGAGTCCATATATATTTCCCTGCACTTGAGCTATAAAAGCAACATTTACTGACGACCACAATGTTTTTATTCATTTCTTTTAGTGTTTCTGAATGCCAAAGAGTTGCACTTTTGAACTAATTCATTATTTTTTCAAGCGTTTGTCAGAGTTTGTTCTACATGATAAAATGTCTACGTGAGTGCTCGTCAGAGACTGGTGATTCCATACTTTTTGCTAGGGGTTGTATTCTAGTGGGCGATTTTGCTGGCGGCATGTTGGTTAGTTTTTTTTTTTTTTTTTTTTTTTTTTTTCAACAGAGACTTTTTTAAAACGATAGAATGATTCTTAATGGGAGCATATCGTTAATCTTTGAGGATACAAATTATTGTGATATCTCCTTTCAATATATTTCAACACCCTTATTTTGATGTGTGCAAATTTTGTTTTAAACTATTTCAATCGGAGCTAGGATTAACATGTGCAAAACTTACTGTTTTCCTTTCTCAACTAGTGTTTGGCAGAGGTACTTCTTGGCATTGCGATGATCTGGACAGGTCTCCAAGGCCAATTCAAAGTCCGATATAGCCTTCACGATGACTCCTTTATTAGCATACCTTAGAATAGGAGGCAGCCAGTTTAAACCAAAACAAACATTCTGTTTTTCCATCAAATAAAGACTATAGGGGTAACTGTACAACACACATCGGGGATTTATTCTGACCTCAACATTTTTTTCTATTTAAAAATACCTTTTGCCTCCAAATGGAAACATGAATTTCATCTACAATTTGCTGAGTAAAAGCATGTTTCATCTAAATACTAACCATGGACACATTAACGTTCTCAGAGATTTGGTGATGTTAGAATGTAGCGCAAATATGTGTCCTCTCATGCCCAAACATCTTTTCTTTTTCAAAATAGAAAACATTTTGCATTTAACATGTATTTCAGTAAGAACCTCAAAACAACAACTGACACATCAGTCAATACCATAATCCAGAAGAGTTTAAGTGTTGTGTAAGCTTTCAAAATCCATGCAAAGAAAACTAAAAGGTGCTTAAAACTTGCATGGTCATTGATCGAGACATCATTGCACGCAGTTTGCCTTATCTATCACAGTATACAGTAATGCATACTGTAATTAAAGCTGAACAATATCGGGAAAAAAACTTGACATTGCGACTTTAAAGGGGTTTGCAATATATTGCGATATTAGAATAATTTTCACCAAATTACTTCAATAGCTCCGTTAAGGAAGAATTTGATTGACTCAACATGACCACATTGTATTCATATAATACCGTTTAATTATGGGGCTATATCAGTCTCATAATGAACACACACATCCAACAGAAACACACACGCCTTGTGGGATTTATAAACACATATGATACAAAACATGCACACAACACACACGCACTGTACGATTCATAAACACATATCACAAAAAACACACAAACAATCATCAAATGTGTGTGTGAATTGTCTTACGCGCATTTATAACGTGCTTTAAACTGAAATTCCCACTCACAGTGCGTTGATCTTTTTGAGACAGGTTTCGCGCAGGCAAGAAACACACTTGCCTTTTTTTCTAAATGGAGCCAGTCTGCAGCCAATCAGACATTTTCCGTCTAAAACAGCCAATCACACCGGCTGGGCTGTTTTGTTACGTCAATGCTGTGCCTGCGTTTGGCTGGCAATTTCGGTGAAGTTAGCCGAATTTTCTGAATAAGTGGTCAAGCCAGCCGCACTTTCTTTTCAGTTGCGTTTTCCTTTCAGATTTTGTTATACAGAAACAAACAACGCATGTGGGTTCTGTCACATTTTTAAAAGAAAATCATGACTGCATCATCGTTTGGAAGTATAGTCCAGTGGTATAAGCGGTTGGCTGTCACACAGGAAGCGTCGGTTTGAATCCCACTAGCGATTATTTACTCGTATTTTCCTCAATAAAAAAGTACAGGCCAAAAGTCTGAACGCACCTTGTCATTCGTGCATTTTTATTTTCATAACTATTGACATTATTAACTCTCACTGATGGTAATAAAACTATGAATGCACACGTGTGATAGTCAGGATCAGAGTCGTATCGTGGCTGACTGTCCTCAATAAATTCGTCAACTGGATCGAGTGTCCTCCATGTCTTGTACATCCAACTCACGTTTAGCTAGATAAGGGTGATCTATATTAAGTGCTCGGCGCACATCAGCTGGCAACTGTATTGCTGCATCGGACGTGTCTGCATCAGTTTGAGTGGCAGCATCACTCATATTAGGTGAATACTGAACAGACACACTTACTGCCTGATGAACTGACAGTAGAGGTGAATTATTAGCTTCCTCTGAGACTAGCGGTACGCCAGAAGGTTCGCCTACCGCTGTAGTGACAGGAGCGGCTTGCCTGCTAATGAGAGCGGCCAGCAGTTTCTTGTCTTTGGTGCTTTATTGTGCGCATTTCACTCGATATCCGAGTGTGTTGAGGCTTCTTGTGAGGGAAAATAGTTGGAACAGCATTTGATTTTAGTCTCCGCTTATATCCAGCTGCTGCGGTGAGCTTTTTCATAAGTTGCCGTCGACTAAAAGCCTCAAAAGTGGTAGGAGAAAAATGGCGAGAACAAAGCCTTTGGGTCTTTGGGAAGTTTTGTCAGTCTACAGGCATTTTCCCAAACCTTTCTCCTCTTCTTATCAATAGGAAATCTGTGGAGACATACATCACACCCCCATTTGACTGGAAATTCCATCCAAAAGCAGCACATCGTGTCATTTTACTTGGCGAGTTTAGGCAGCAATACACAATTGTTGTACACAATTGGAAACGTCCCAATTACGTCATCACTCCGAGCCCGCAAAACATGGCGCCAAATATGGGTCAAAATATGTACTAAATATTATAAAATATTGCCACTGATTTAACTTTTTATGTGTTTCTAACAACATATTTTAGTACAAGAGAGCAATTGTGGTTTATTAGAGTCTTTATGTCTATAAGATCGAGGATCCCTTTAAATGGTAAATTTAGTTACACTTGTATTGTGCCTTTCCATCTTTTTAAATTCCCTCGAGGCGCTTCACACTATATCCTCATCTACCTACTGGTTACGCAGCAACGTGGTTTAGTATCTTGCTCAAGGACACTTGGAAGAGGTCATCAGGGCGGAGAATCGAACCCACAACCTCTCGGTTGGGGAGTGACTATTCTACCAAGTAAAGGAAAATGAAGATTTCAATATGCCTTTTTAAAAAAAAAAATTTTTTTTAAACTTTGTAAACTAGCATAGTAAACATGGTAAACCCTTTGGATTAAAAAAAAACTCACAGTGCTCCTCGAGCTACCAAGGCTTCCACGTTATTTGCGTCAATGTCCAATGCTTTGTTGTACTCATTCATGGCTTCCACGTGACGACCCTGCTTGAAGTGAGCTACCCCTGCCTTGACACTGAAAAAAAAATAAACAATGAAAACAATGAGAAATGTGTAATATTTCTTGCAAGAGAAACAATGAATGGGAAAAAAACATGTTTTGTACCACTTCAAGGCCCACGACGCAGACTGCTGCTTCCGGATGACGGATGCAAAATCCTCTTTCACAAAAAGTTTACTGTTAGAGGAGTGGAAAAAGAAAACATAATAGTATTGACTATCATGAATGTCATGTTCTTACATTCATGTCTGAAAATGCAATCTTGCAAAATCATCTCATTCACAAGCACTAAAACAGCATTGCCACCCGCAGGTGAGGAAGACAGCAGACACATTTACCTTTGTAGCCCTCTCATCATTGATGGAGGATGGATGTCACTGACACCAACGTTTACCAGCAAGTAGTCCACCACAGAGGGGTTGTGGTAGCCATGGCAACCCCTCAGTATATGCTCATATGTCTTACTGGAGTCATTAGCTGCACAAACACTACGACTGAGACAAGTAGCCGTGATTAATTTCAGATCTGAAGCAACATCCACCATGTATTCATATTCGGCTTACATACATTTTGTCTGTTGATATTAAAGTTTCAGTTATTCTTAATATGGTTGTCTTACTCGTATTGTACAGGTAGCTCTTCCCTGGTCATTACTCCCAATTGGATACTCTCTGGTCTGGGAGATATGGATGTTTGGAGAAGGGATACAGTGATTTTTTCCTGGTAGCGGTCGATGTCTTTCACACCAGCTACAAAAAAAAAAAATAACTTGAATAGATTTGTTTGTTTAATGAATAATCTGGTGCTATGTTGTACTATGGTTACCTTTAAAGGAATGCAGGCATACCAAATGCCAAAAAGACACTTGCACTTGGATCTGAATATGATTCAGTCTTGTACAGTAAGTCAAACTTCCACAAGATAGAAAATTCATGCCCTGCAGGCTTCTATTCAGTTTTTGCCCAAAATTACAGTTCTTCCAAAATATTTTTTATGACCCAAAAAGTCCCATTCATTTCTTATGGCACATTCAATATTTCAGCTTGGAAAGCCTCCCATTCCTTTTTCAACACATTCACATGATTTTAACTTCAACATATTGAATAAACATTCGATATATTTTCAATTCCTCACCTTTTTTCGCCGAAATTTCACCAAAACATCACAAATTTTTACCAAAAGCTTGCAAATTTTCACCAAAATGCCACCAATATTAACCAAAAATTTGATAACAGAAAGTGACCCCGTGGGGTTTACAATCCAAAGCAGCGTTGTTTTCGTCAACAATGACGATAATGAAAATACTTAGTCGACGAACAATTTTTTCATGACGACATGACAAAGATGAGCTAAAAACGTGGCTTGGAGACTAGAACATAATGAGACAAATGGCATTTTTTGACTGACGAGACGAAAATGTGAAATAGTTTCTGTCATATGTTTATAATGCGTGACGTTTTCATATTGTACGTGGAGTACCTCAGCTTGCATCCGAGCAGTGTTTGGGTTGTGTCACTCATGTGTGTGCTGCGCCGCTCCCTCACTCTCCTCACGGGAGTTTAGGATGTGTGTCAAGTAGACATGTGCCGATTACCGGTTTCAAGGTATGCCGTGGTATGAAAACGTTAAGGTTTCAAAACCGCAAAAATTTTCCGTCATAACGTCACTAAGGTATTAGCTTTTTTTTGTCCCAAAAATTGCAAGGCTCAACCCTCGCCCACCGTTTCTTTGCTCAGTGCCAGTGAGTCAGCTGTGCTACCCGATGGCTGGAGGAGGTGAAACTGCTGAACTTTTTCCCCATATTGAAGAAAATGAAATCGTTGGTCAGGGAATAATTTGGCATTAGTAAAGTTACAGACGGCCGGGCCTTTGAGGAGGAGGGCCAACCGACATGTAAAACATGTCATAATACATTGGTACCTCTACATACAAAGCTAATTCATTCCAGAACCTTGTTTGTAAGTCAAAATGGTCGTATGTGGAACGGGATTTTCCCATAAGAATACATTATTATTCCATTAATTCGTTACGCAGCCTGAAAACCTACACTAAATCCTTAATAAATACTGTTGATACTATTCCAAATAGCAATTACACATAGCAAAACAAATTAATTATGAATATAAATAGGAATAATAATATAGTAATAGCAATAATAATAATACCTGTAATAATGTAACGAATCGGGTTCTAATGTGGAATTGTCATTATTTGATGTGATTATAAACGAGATGAAAAATGAATTTCAAACTTGCCAAAACACTTATCCACTGTGGGGGTTGAATAATTTTGAACACAACTGTAGACGTTACAATACATGGTGGTCTGTCTGCGTTCATTCAAGATTGTTGGAAACCTTTATTTTTTGACTAAAACGTTTGAATTTTACAGACGAAAACATTTTGAGTAACTGTCGACTAGAACTAGATTAAATTTGTAGGAGATTTCGTCAACTAAAAAACATTTTGAAATGACTCAAATAAGACTAACACAAAGCAGTATTTTAATCCAAAAAAGGCAAAAATAAAAAGGGCTGCCAAGAACAACACTCTTCCAAAGTAAAGGTACCATCACAATTTGTCCAGATATTGCATTTTCTTGTTAACTCGGCCACTAAAGATATGAAAACGTGAATTACTAAAAGAAGAACACACAAGATATGGCAACATTGCTGCCAAACAGTAGGAAGTTATCACTGGAAAAGCTAATGTGTAAGGTGAACAAATATTTCGGCATTTGCTTGGTTAATAAAACAAACCTTAAGTCACTATCAATCATTTAAAAATGTATTGTTAAAATCATTACAATGAAGACAATCACCTCTTATTAAGTCCCCAATTTGGTAGTAGGACAAAGGATCATCATGACTGCCAGTTGAAGGAATTTCCTTAATGTGACAAAGAGCCTGGGAAAAAAAAGGGGGATTGGGGGCAGATTTGTTTGACTTAAAATTCAAAGACTTCACAGTGACTGGGTTAGTTTCAGGCTAACATTGTGTCTACCCTACACTACCTGGCACTTATTTGTTCTTGTGTATAGTGGCTCAAGTGGAAAGCTGACATAAGTTTCGACTGTACATCAAGACTGTTAGCTTACCGATAACTCCAGGTCTTCTATGTCTCTGTTCAGCCCTCCTGCCATGCAAATCAGGGTGAGAAAGAAGCCATATTCCCGAATATTGTTGATCCTTCCCACCACAATGTCGCCTCTCTCCATATCCCTATAAAGCATGGCCCTTCTCTCCTCATAAGGCACCTCCATGAATAACTCCAGAGGTGGCATAAGAGCGTAAGCCTCTGCAAAAATTAGAAAATGTAATAACACAGTTACATTGATACCAGAAGCAACAATTAATTATTCATCGGTTAACAAACAGTCAAACATCTGAGTGGTAAAAATTGGGAGTTAAAAATATTGCTTTCAAAATTTTAACCAAACCTGGCATTGGAGCACAACAGGTGACTCACGCTCACTTACTGTTGTTACTTTTTTTAATGATGACAACATTGCTACTCTCCTAAGGTTGTATGAAGTATAAAACTGATAACCATAGAACTGGGAATACATTTTACTGTTTATTAGGGGTGTAACAAAATATTGAAATGGTGATATATCGTGATAGTTTGTATCCCCAAAGGGTATCGGTATGTTCCTGCAGTATCGATATGTTTTTAAAAAAAGGTGTCACTGTTAAAAAAAATATATAAGGAACCAACAAGTTGCTACAAAAACCTTCCACTAAAATAATATCTCTGTGAACTCAATGGCTGCCATTGAAAGCGCTAGACACTACTGGTGCACGGTAATCATTGGTCCGATAATTATCAATCCTATAATAGGAATTATGACATCATCCTAATAAATCCAATAACATTATTAATAAGACCAATAATATGCACTGTAATATTTTTAGCACGGTGTCGGTGGATTGGGATGTGTGCCTCTGTAAATCAAGCGCTCCTTTCTTTGACATCACGCTCAAGTGCACCGCACGGCTGGCGAGAAACACATCTTAATAGGCCACTTAAAAGATGACAATCGCTTCGATGGTGTTTTAAAAGAGTACGAGGACGCGCGAGCTGCAAATGAATCTAGCCATCCGATTCCAAAGCCAGCTAATAAGCCGGGGTTGTACCATTTAACAAGGCCTTTGAAAAGTTTCACAAAGATGATCACAGAAATGAAGGTGCTAGACAACCAACCAACTCTTTTCCCTCATCGAGGACATAGGATTCAAGTGGCTACTTCGTCATTTGGAGCCAGGTGCATCATTCCAAGCCGCCGCCACTTTTCAGATAAATGTTTACCGGCAAAGTATGATGAGATTGCCACACGCTTCCATACTTCGATCGGCCACCATGCACGGCACGTAGGTTTTCACCCCGGACATACAGTATAGACGTGTAATGTTAGTCAATGTGTAATGACAGCATGCTTGGTAGGATTTCGTACTATGCAGAGAAGAAACCTCATACTTTATTGAAAATGGGTTCACTCACTGCCGTTTATATTAATTATTATAAGGCAAGCCATTAATCCTTTATGTTCTACCATATTTTTGTTATGAGGAATGAGTGATGAACCTTACTATATAATGTTTGCATTTTACAGTGTTAGTTATAAGTTAGTAAGTTATTGAGAGGCCTTATGGTTATTGATAGGCTTGCTGTCCTACAATTGCCAGGTTAAGAAAGTTGTTTCATGGACCAAGACCACAACAGTCTCCTCTCCTGTAGCACCAAATATTTTTATCTGATGATAAAGCACAATACCTGTCGGGTTTATGTTTTAGTTCAGTGTTCAGTGTTCAGAAAACACATCTTCAATTATTTAATAATTGATTGTGATTATTAATTAATTAATTAATTAATTAATTAATTCTATTTCTATCTATTTAAAACGTAAATATTGGCACTTTATTTGAAGTCAAGACTGTTCTTGTCTTTTTTTTTTTGTTCATTAAAATAATGTTCATGTCAATATGAAAAATCTGGTTAGGTGAAAGGCAAATCTATGTTGAATCCACCACTAGTTTTTTGAAACCTCCTGGTGTTCAAAAACTCGGGTGAATATTAGGGTTGGGCATTGATCATTCCGGTTCTCCCGGAACCGTTCGAATTTTAAAATTTCGATTCCATGTTTTGATGCCCTGTCCGCCGAGTGGGGAAAAAAATGCTGCCGAAAACCACGGGGAAGAAGCCACAAGAAGCGCGTTTGTGCATTGTAACATTGAGGCTAATGGTGGAAAAAAAGACAACCTACTTTAGCCTGCTATAAAAAAAATTGGCAGTCTTCTCTAAAACGCAAACTTGCGGTTAAAAAGTGACACTTCAAACATGAAAGATCGCTGGTCAACAGCATTTGCAAACGAAAAAAAAGGGGGGGGAAATTGATTACTGACACCACATGCAATGACGAAAAGTGCTATTATTGCGGAGTGTAAAGCTTATGGTTTAGCGAACGTACTTCCGGTGAACATTTCAAAATAAAAGCACGTTATGTTTGTCATATAAATAACGATTTCTGGAGTTAATCCCACATACTTTAGAATTCAGATTCTACACTAAGAATAGCTTTAAAATGACACCCTTTATGAAAAATCTGATTGGCAATGAATAATCATAATTATGATAATACTATAATAGTAATTACTATTATTATTATTATTATACTAATACTACTATAATATTAATGCTAGATATTTTTTTAAAGAATTGTTTTGAATCATGTTGGAAAGGCGAAGGCAGTGTTCTGAATCTGTTTACATTCCATTCTTTTGCACCAGTTAATGCTATCAGCATTTGACGTCATTGTTTATTTGTGATTATTGTTATTTAGATGATTATTTGTACTTTAACCCTTTAACACCGAACGTGTCGGCAGCGGCGCATTTACGCATATCGTCTTTGAAGCTTCGTCACGCTGTAATTACGTCACCCACGTACCGCTCGTTGGTGTCGTTTGAAAGTTCGGAAGTTGATGTCCACACCAGTTTTTATTTGAAGTCAATCGGCCAAGAAAAACTGGAGATAATGTCATTTGAGTTTTATAGTTTTATTGCACTGATAAATATGCATTAAAACGCTGCATGGACCATGTATCCATTTCCATATTTCCATCATTTCTTGTCCTTTTTCAAAACCGAAAGCAGCACAAAAGACTACTTATCCCAAGAGCCGTTGTGATGTCACGAAGGACGAACCGAATGTGATCATTTTTAATAAATTTCCGAGCGAGCCACCAACTATTGAAAGGGAGGCATGCGAAGCAAGCAACGGCCGGCTGGTTTGAGTGAGCGACTTTGAAACGTGCAGAATGAATCTAAAACTACATTTAGCGCAAGCTAATGCATTATTTCATTAACTAAAAGAAGAAGATGAGCCGTATTTGTCGTTTTTTTCTTGGGATGAGTCGGCGTCCCGGCAAGTAGAAGTGACAGCAGCGCACAAACGGCGAAAGAGTAGGCTGTGTGACGTTGTGTGTGACGCAGCTCCGTGACCTATTCAAGAAGAAGCTTTATTGAGTGCACAAAAAAAAAAAAAAAACTTTATTGGGTCGCATGTCTGAAAATTTTGAATTGAACTGAACTACTTGTCAATATTTTTTAAAACACTTTTATTCAATGTTATATATATTTTTTCTTCACTATAATCTTTTCAATTTTTATGTAGATGTGTGTTCGAGAAGCTTGATTGCAAGTACGTATATACTTTTGATAAGGTGATGGGTACAACACCTAACTTCACAAAGAGATATCCTCCAAACCCTTTTTGTGTTAGATGATATTTATAATTTTTTTTCTGCCTATTTTGCACAGTATACTGTATAACCTGTTTTGACCATAGTATGTGTAAAGGCCAAAAACGCCTATGACCATACCTGCTGTTTGTGTTGAATTGTCAAACATAAAACTGTTCAATCTTATTTTTTTCTATTTAATGTTTATCCTAACAAATTGGATAAATATTATCAAGCTTCAAAACGGTTGGTTGAGCATGTTTGGTTGTCAATGGGACATCAACATTACAAATTTTGAAAAAAGATTTTGGGATTTTTTTGTCTTTTTGGGTCCAAAATGTGGATTATAATTGGTCAGTGAAGAAAACAAGTTTAGACAAGAAGTTCAAGATGTCCTGAAAAAAGAGACCCAACTTGGCCATTGTAAACAATTTTTTTTTTTTTAAATATAAAGGCAACATCAAATGCATGCAAATTCGACCAAAATAGGCTTAGGTGTTAAAGGGTTAATAAAGAATTTAAGTGTTCCAAAAAGCTTTTGAGAATTAATAAGAGTAAACAAAAATTTAATTGCTAACTTAGTTAAAAAAAAAAAAAAAAAAAAAAAAAAAAAAGATTAGTCGACTACTCATAAAAATAATCTGCTGACTAATCGTGAGAAAATTAGTCGTTTGGGACACCCATAATTTATATCAATTTATTCCCGAACCCTCACTCAAGTAAACAGGTTTTTGTTTTACATTTGAAGAACATATGGCTTTCATTATAGTATTTTCTATTTTTAGTGCAAACCTGCTTTAGTCCAAACCTGCTTAATTGCAAGATTTTAAATACTTTATGCCTCCGTTTTTGCAGTAAAAGCCAAACACTAGTAATAAATTAACAATATTGCATATCTACATTGGCAAAATGAAAAAAAAAAACATGGACAACCTGCAGCCTCCTCCTCTCCATACTCCTCCTCTTTGGGAGTTGCAGTCTTCCATGATGGACTGAAAAGAATGTCAGCTTTCCTCGCTATGAACTGCTCCACGAGGGGGTTGCTCTGTTCTTCGTCATATCTGTGAAAGTGAACAAATATATTACATCCTTATGGTCTACCGCAAATCTGAGGCTGGGTACTAGAGGTGGGAACTTCTTGGTACCTCACGATACGATACAACGCTCACGATAACAATGATCTCATGATACAGCAATACAACACAAAACAACAACTGATAAACAGAATAGCAAGCCATTTTCATCATTCTGCTATGAATTGGAATGACTATCATTAGTGGATGTCCAATCCATTTAAACTGTGAACGTGGCAACAAATGAACAAATCTCCCTCCCACTTCAAATGGATTTGATGTCAACGGCTGTCAGTGGCAGCTAATGCCAGGCAATTATTGAATTTTGTGGCATTTCACATAATTTCCTGTTGATTTTTGGTCACTTCATTTTCCTTTTGGGGTGTTTAAGGGTCAGTTCCTGTTGATTTGGGGCATTTACATGTCACCCATGTTGGTTTTAGGTTACTGTAAAGGAAGTGACTCAAGAATGTCTCCAAATTAGGCCTGCGCAAAATATCGTTTAAAAATTGCCATCGCAATGTGTGCATGCGCAATAGTCCCATCACAAAACGTGCGATTGTCCCCGCCCCCCAACTTTTATTTTGCTTCTTAAAAGCAGCAAGTGTGCAGAGACATGTCCTTCTGGATCCCTTTAATATACAACAATCTTCATCATTCACAAATGAACTCCCTTAGTTTGGATTATACGGTATTAAACGTTGTTAAGAGAGCTATACAAGTCATCTGGTGAAAGTTCTTCTAGTTATAATATCGCAATATATATCGTAAACACTCAAAAAATTGCAATGTCGTTTTTTTTCTTACATCATTCAGCCCTACTCCAAATGAATAGGAAGTGTCTCAAAATCAACAGGTAATAAATAAACTGTAAATGTCCTCAAAAGACTGGCTCTGAATGCTCTGGTTTCAGTGCCATTGACGGTGTAGGTACACTATCCGCACGGGGTGCACAATCTCCTCGGAGGGCCTGCGCTTGACAGTGATCTTCGGTTATTCTCGCAATATGATTGGCCAAAGAGTCGAAATGCACACCCAAAGCCGTGCTCTCCTGTAAAATGCCTGTTTAAAAGTGTGACAGTTGTTCTTGAGAGTCGTAGTAAGCGTCGCTTATAAGTGTCAGTTTAAAAATGCGTATGTAAAGCGATTGATGATATCACACACAGATATGATTATTAACAATTAAATGGGAAAGCTTAAAAAAAAACATTAAACAGGCGCGCACACCTGTCTCTCTCATGTTAGAGGACATTAACCCTTGAAAGTCGAAGGACGCGCCGGCGCGTCCTCAGCGCACGTCGTCTTTGAAGCGCCCTCACGTTTTAATTACGTCACCCACATGCCGTTGGTTGGTCTCGTTTTAAAGTGCGGAAGTTGCGGTTTACTCTCGTTATTATTTGAAGTCAATCGACCAACTAGAACGTGAGATATTGTCATTTAAGTTTTATAGTTTTATTGTCCTCTCAAAAAAACATTAAAACGCTGCATGGATCATTTGTTTATGTCTATATTTCCATCATTTCTAGTCCTTTTTCAAAACGGAAGCTCCATGAAAAAAACACAAATCAAACGAACCCTTTCGAAGTCACAGTGGAAGCACAAAATGCGTTTTTTTTTTTTTTTAATAAATATAACTGCGGTGCGAGGTTCAACCGAACGAGAGGGAGGAGTGTTCTGAAGCAGCGAGGTGGCGAGCGACGGCCAGTTGGATACTCCTGGATCGAGCAGCGACTTTGTGTGACTTTGACAATGAACGGAAAACTAAATTTAGCGCAAGCAATTGTGCTTCTGATCAACTTGAGGAAGAGGATGGTCCAAATTCGTCATCATCGTCTTCTTCGGAAGAGTCCTCGAGTGAAGATAGTGACGGATTTGAACACGTAGGTGACGCCATCGACGAGCAGAGGTAAACCAACTCACTCTTTTTTTTCATGCTGAAAACGTTTCTTTTGATATTGCAAGACAAAGTTAATTTTGATGCAATATAAGTGTGTGTTTGTGTATATAATAATAAAATGTGCATATCAGATCAAAGTCGTACGTGCACTGTGGGTATCCCAGGCAGGAATTTATAATTTGTGGTGTTCTTCTTTCTATATGAAGATTAGGTATGTAGCACATATTCAGCTATGGTATTCTTTCTATTGTCATACATATAGATTTCCATTATTATTTATTGCTGTATATATTTTTATTTTATACTTTATTATTTTCATAAATACTGACTTATTTTCATGTACATTTATAGTGACAATGAAAGTAAAGTGAAATGAAAATGGAAGGGTGGAAAGAGGACCGACACCCCATTGAAGTGTGAGCTGTGTGATGTAGCCGTGTCTAATTCCAGGACGAAACTGCTTTTCGGAGTGGCATGACTGAAAAAAATTTAACTTGTTTATTGTAAATATTTTTGAAAATGCTTTTTTTCCCCCAATGTTATATATATATTTTTTTCCCACATCAATCTTCTCAATTTGTGTATATAAATGTGTGTTCAAGAAGCTTGATTGCGTGTACATAGTTTTCATCAGGCGATGGGTCGCAATACCTAAACTCATAAAGAGATGGCCTCTAAACACTTTTTGTGTTAGATGGTATTTATTTTTTCACTGTTCTTCACTGTTAGGTCTGCTGTATATAACCTGTTTTGACTGGAGCATGTATAAAGGCAAAAAACGCCTATGGCTATACCTGTTGTTTATGTTGAATTGTCAACTATAAGACTATTTATTCTAAATTTTTTTGGTTGAATGTTCATCCTAACATGTTGAATAAATATTACAAAGTTTCAAAACGGTTCGTTACGCATGTTTCGTTGTCAATTGGACATCAATATTAAAAATTTTGACAAAACGATTTTGGAATTTTTGGTCTTTTTGGGCCCAAAATGATGATTTATAATTGATCAGTGAAGGAAACAACAATTTGGACATGAAGTTCAAGGTGTCACAAAAAAAGGGACCAAACCAGGCCATCGTAAACAATTCTTTCTTTGAAATATAAAGGCAACTTCAAAGGCATGCAAAATCAGACAAAATAGGCCCAGACCTTAAAGGGTTAAATATCAGGGCTGATCACTGTCCATCTCTAAAACTAGTTAAAAAAAAAAAAAAAAAAAATCAGTTTTAATCCCTGGCTTTTACCCTGCATCAGACTCAACCCTTTGAATGTTTTATGGTTTGTTATTTTATTATGCTTTTTTTTGCTTGCTTGCTGGCTTTTGACATCAGTAGTGATGTTGTATGTTCCTTTCTTTAAATAATGAAATTGTTCTTCATATAAATCGTACATTATTGACACAATAGAAAAAAACAACCAGAACACTTTTGCTGCATTTGAGGAAGGTGGGTAATGTATGTAAACAACAAAGATAGTTGATTGCGACAATTCGTTTTTATTTTGGCCATTTAAAGACATTTTGACCTTAGCAAACCTGCCTTTCTACAGTATAAGCGATCGAAAAGTGGAAGAAAATGACAGATGAGATAAATTGCACACACTGTAACCGCCTTCTTTAGTTACATCCTTGCTGAAAGGCAATATAAAAAATATCAATTCATCAAGCTAATTTACTGTATGAGGAAAAAAATACACGGCGCCTCAAACAAACCTAATTTAACTTCATTATTGTGTCATCAATACGTTGCCTTGAGCACCATTTTGTCGAGAGATGTCAGATTAAAGCAACTCGTGAAGTGGTACTTTTTTCCCCCAACTTCGCGACTAGGATCTTCCAGTTCGAGTGGCGTTCCAACTTCCAATGATATTTTTCCTGTTCAGAGGTTGGAAAAGTCTGACTTCCCACATTCCCCAAATGCTACACGAGTGTTGTTGTGACATCATCAGCAGATTGTGCACCCAGAGTGGATAGTGCACCTACAACGGCACTACTGTAGACGTCCAATCCAGTCAAAACGAATTGGATGTCTAGCACCGTCAATAATCTACTCATTTTGTTATAAAAATTCTACCTCCACAAATGTGAACTTAGCAAACTGTCACCTTTCTTTTCTCACTTTCATAACGAAACTGTATGCTACATAAAGTTGTTTAAAAAAATCAAAGAATTTGAAAGCCGAAAAAACAACTAATATTTGTGGAAAACTAGAACTTTTTTGTACTTGATTTCAGCAGTGTTTATTTTTTTGTTTCGAATGTACATTTCATGGTGTGTTTATACCCCCTGGCATATTTGTGTTAGTATTGTTTATTTTTTGTTGTTGTTATTGTTTGTGTGTTGATTGTTCATTTCGGTAAATTTACGAAAAAAAAAAAAAAAAATCTAGCGCCGTCAATGGCAGCCAGTGAGCTAACGTACATACTATTCTAATAGAAGATTTGGCTAGCAACCTGTTTGTTCCTTTTTTTTTTTTTTTTTTTAACAGTGACACCTTTTTAAAACGATATATATCGATTTTTGGTGGAGGCATATTGATAATCTTTTCGGCAACAACCATACCATACCGCCCCAACAGAACACTCAGTTCTCAGAATGCAGGTCTACTGGTAGTTCCCAGGGTCTCTAAAAGTACAGTAGGAGCGAGAGCCTTTAGCTACCAAGCTCCTGTCTTGTGGATCAGCTTCCAGCTAGTATTAAAGAAGCCGACACAGTCTATACATTTAAGATTAGACTAAAAACGTGTCTATTTGACAAAGCTTGTGGTCAGGCTAGTTAAAATCGGACTATACTCACAGTTCAGTCTAAGCTGCAGTAGAAGCTATAACGCAGGGGAAAGTTCAGCCACTGAGTCCTATGCCCTTTTTTTCACTCTACCTACCACTTGTCTTACTTTATTTCTCTTTTCTAATTCTAATATCTAGTTGACTAGTCTCTTCATCACTAGTCCCCCGGTGTCCCCTTTCCCCCCTATTTTTCAGCCGCAGCCTCCTGACTATCCTGACACCTGGCTGGATGGACGTCCTCGTTACCCCCTCCCCCACCCGTCTGATCTGGCTAGATGGACCTTCTCTTGTTTCTTCATTCCATTGCATCTCTACAAACTGGGCCTCCTGCAGCTAACACCCACCATCAGTCCTGGTGCATCTATAGCCTGTCCCTCCTGGAAGTGGATCTCTCCTACCTGTGGTTCTCCCCAAGGTTTCTCATTTTATGACGGACCCGACCCGGTGAGATTAATAGAATTGAAGCCTCGAGAGTACAGAAGGAGTTTACAGAAGATGTAAAGTACAGGGAGGTGTGGGAGATGACGACTGGCAACGGCAACCAATGCAAGACTTCTCTATTTCTACAGACAGTTGCTACATTGCACGATAGCTACGTATGGCACACGTGAAAATTAGGTTAGACTTACCCATCATATGCAGCCTTGCACAGGTCAGTCACCACGGCTTGAAAATCGGGATTTTCCGTCTGTTCACATTTCAATTTGTTGAACAATGACTTTCCGTGATACGTCAGACATTGCCTCAACAAGTCTCTATCCATTTTGCACACTAGAATGCCTTACATTGTTTTATAGGAGGAAAAAGGCAACAATTAGTGCGAAAACCCATAATACAATCTAGCTAACGATCCGGTAGATTTGTAATGAACAATATACCAAACTAGCGTGATTAGCATATCTCGCGCTAATAAAATCGAACGATGGGTTGTGCCTTTGTTTGATATCTTCGTTTTAAAACACACACGCGCAGTGCTCCGTACACAGTAAAGCATACGCCTCTTCCGAGACAACAAGACTATAATTTGCCTAGGAAGAAACACTTTTTTTCATGCTGAGGACACGCTGCTATTTTGTGTTCACTGCTAAAATGTCACCCCGGAACAACACAAGCTTTTAGGTCACTGCGCATGCGTATTGCGCACACTGTGTGTCACACAAGCGATAGTCGGGTCAGACAAATCAACAGAATACCTCGCTGACCTTCTCTATTTATAAATATTAATAGAAATCACAATCCAGTTTTATCTCAAATTATTGATATTTTATTTTATTATTATTAATAATTAAAAAAATATATATATATTTATATAATAATATATAATAGGGCTGCAGCTATCGAATATTTTAGTAGTCGATTAATCGATGAACTAGTTAGTTCGAATAATGGGATAGCAATAAAAAAATTAAATAAAATAACTGAGCTGAGCCTCAAACGTTATAAAAAAAAAAATAAGGATCTATGTACAACGAAAGGACAATTGGCTAACTTACATAGCAAAAGTCCGCTAGCTTAAATGCTATAAAAAAAACTTTTTTTTTTTTTTTTTTTTTTTTAAACAATGCTCATAACAAATGGTTCAGACACATATTTCCACAAAAATTGGCTAAATATACCTTTAAACTAAATTACAAATGCATTATAAAAACATTAGCTCAAACAAAATTTGAGGGCAGTGTATCCACCCAAATCAATAAAACTAAATGCAATCAATTTCAAAAACAAACAATTACAACGCCACTTTAATTAAACGAATACTCGAACGGCAAAATTCAAATCTTTTTTCCAATCGAATACTCGAGTTAATCGATTAATCGTTGCAGCACTAATATATAAAGTAATATAAGTAAATATAAATAATATAAAATAAAATAAATTATAAAAATAAATTGAATGAGCAGAGGCAGGTAAAGAAGAAAAAAGTTGATTTTTTTTTTCTTTTCACATGTGTTTTTATTCTCTTAATGAACAGGAGATGACGACACACAATTCAGGAATAAAAAAGAAAGCAATCATGACCTCTGATAAATACATTTATTAAGGAAATAATAATTAAAAGCTGGCCCACTAGGACATGTCCACAAAATGTCCGCTCAGGTACCTTCGAGATGATCTGCCCGGAACTCTCAACACCAGAGGTGTGTAGAGTAGCCAATAATTTTACTCAAGTAAGAGGAGTGTTACTTCAAAATAATATTACTCAAGTAAAAGTTAAAGTAGTCATCCAAAAAATGTACCGGTACTCAAGTTCAAGTAAAAAGTATTTGGTGAAAAGAATAGTCAAGTAATGAGTAACATTGTGAGTAACTGCTTACATTTTTGTTTGATTTTTTTTTTTTTTTTTTTTTAATTAACAACGGTATTTTTTTCTGAGCACAAAGATATCTATATTACATAACCACATTAAGCCAAAGAAAAGTAATTAAAAGAGAGAAAAAAACAGTAAAGAAACATTATTTGTCCAAAGAGCATAAGTGCCCTGCCCTCTAGTGGAGAACATAGTTCCTAGTTTGAATAGTGAATACTGCAGTTCCTTCATAGTTACTATTATGAAATTAAAAGGATTATATCTTAGGTTTTTCGTGGTCAATCGATGCCAAATAAAAACTGGGAGAGTTTTAAGTCTGCGCGTTCGATTAATTTTGAGGGCAGCGCTCTATGTCAAATACTTCTTGTTACGGTGCTTTAAAGACGCGTGATTGTACAGGCTTGCCTAATCATAGAACGGCAAACCTGCGTCTGATTGCAGTAATGGAGTCATGTGATTATTGTTGCAACATCTCAATGGTGAAATTAGTAGCGCTACTCTTGCCAATAGCATCGCGAGCAAAAAATTAATTAAATCATTACCTTACATACTATTTTCATGGCGTAAAATGTGATGCAAATGTTGTTTTTTGTATGTAAACACAGCACGTTCCCCGTTGGTCCGTTGTGCTTATCATACCAAGTGAGAGTCAACCTTCCACTGAGCAAACTATTTTCTCCTCCCATCAGATAGAAGTCTAGTAGTTGAAAGAATTGTAATAAAGCCTGTGAATTGGGGACTAAGCAGTCCAAAACCTGCTCGAAAAACACAACTTTCCCTAGATTTAGTCAGCTTGTCCTAACCTTCACCGAACCCCTTAGACTAGAGGTGTCCAAACTTTTTGCAAAGGGGGCCAGATTTGGTGTGGTAAAAATGTGTGGGGCCGACCTTTGCACTTTAGACGAATAATGCTTCATTGCTGTCATTTTTTTCTCTCTCACTGGAATTCAATTAATTTTATTTCAATTTTTTTAATCCTGCGCCTTGAAAATGATTGACTTCTGGCCAGAGTCTGGATTGATGAAGGAGGCGGTAGTGATTATTTTCACAATACAGCCATTTTTATAGTATGTATAGTATGTAGAAGGACTGCATATTCAGCTGATTTTACGGATTAATTTGTTTATTATTTATTTCACGCCAGCCCAATGTGCTGCAGGGTTTTGTTGCTACAACAGGGAGAGTGGTGTGAGGCTTTTTGGATTTCCAAAACATAGCCTACTGTTCACCGCGAGGAATGGGCAAAACAAGTCTGACAATCTGGAGACTGTTGGACGGATGACGAAGTCAGTAAGCTACAGATTTTATGTTATGTCAAATACTGGGATCATGGCAAACGTTTTAAAAAGGAGGTGGCTTGCATTTTGTGGGTGACAATGCTCCACGGCCACCGAAAAGGCCACTTGGCAAACGACCGGCGGCTTGTCGCACATCTTTGTTGTCGGCCAATAATGGCGTGCCCGCCTATAGAGGGCTATCCTCAGCTTGGGCCCAGGGAGCCTCCGCTCTCGTCTCCGGTTCTCGATTGTGTCCAGACTTCCAGCCCCCCCTCTTCTTGCTTTAATTGAACATTTACATGATGCACAACTTTTTTTGGGGTGAATTGTTTTTGTTTTATTGTTGTCATTGTAAAATTCATTGGACCATATTCATTCACATTCCTCACGAGGGTCGCGGAGGTGCTGGAGCCTATCCCAGGTAACAATGGGCAGTAGGCAGGGTACACCCTGAATTGGTTGCCAGCCAATCACAGGGCACACTGAGACATACAAACATTCATGCACACACCGGCCTTCACACAGGAAGGCCGGAGCCACTCTTGGGGCCCACGGGGCCTTGGGTGGGGCTTGCTGTCCCTTGCCGGCTGGGTGGACATCCCCTGGTCTCCGGCACTTGGCGTTGCACCTGTTCGGGGTGCGGGGTGGATGCTCGGGCGGCGGGGGGGTGGGTGCAGGTGCACCGGGGGTGGTCTGGGGCAGGGGTTGATCGGGGCCCTGGCGCTTCTCCTGCCCTGCGGCTGGTGGTTCTGGTGGACGGCGCCATTCCTGCGGGAGCCAGCCTCTTAATTCATGCGCTTCTCACTTTGCACTGTAAATATCTTTCACCCTGGCACCTACATACTCACCCATTCCTCCGGGGAATGGTGGGACGGGTCCTTACAGTCCCGGGCCAGCTCCCCCCTGATTTTAATGCATCACACACCAAGGTTGCGGGATGGATGGGACCTGGTGGGGGGGTGGGGGGGGGGGGTGCTCACGGTTACCTCATCACATCAGGCCCCGCCATTCCTGCACCATTTTTAACGCACCATACACATCATCCTCCACGGGAGAGCTGCGGCAAAGGGCGGCAGGACGGGCGGCTGGGCAGAAATTCCATGCAGCGGTCCACCTTCCCCAAGCCGAGCTCTCCTTTTTTAATGCATACATTGCACTACCCTCCCCACACAATCCCATGACGGTGCTGGGTAATGGCTGCCAGCCGGGAACCTGGAAGCCACAGTAATAGGGTGGTAGGTGGGTCCCACACTTTTTCTCTATGGCGGGGCTCTCGGGGCGTGGCCTCCTCTCTGCCTGGGCTGCCGGCCGCGGGAGTGGGGGGAGGTCGGGGCTCCGATCTCGCGTTCCCCCACGGCGGCTCCTCGGCGCTCTCCTGCCTCCGCCTTGCCCTTGCTTCTCTGCCTGGGTATCCACCCTGCGCTTGGTCGCGGGTCGCTGGCTGGACGCTGGTGTTTCGGCTGGATGTCGCCTGCTCCGACGGGGGACCCTGCCCTGGGCTTGGTGGGCCGCTGGGGGTCCCGTGGCGTGCTGTGCCGGTTGGGGGCTGCGGTGGCGGCTCGTGGGCCAGTGTTGTCGGCCGGGGTTGGGGTTGGTGGTGTGTCCCTCTTCCCATCCCTAAAGTCCGTTTGATGGGAGCGCGGGTGGCCACGGGGACCACCCTCGATCACCCCGGGGGGGCGATGGCTCCTTTGCTGGGCTGCGGGAGGACGGATGGGCTGCGCTAACATTGGAATAAATATCTCTCCACGGGCAATCTGAAATTCTCGCATTTCATATTTCATATTATACTTTTCCGCCTCAGTATTTTTGATTCATTCAGAAAACACAAGATTTCATTTTTTTGTGTGCAGAAATGTATCAAAACAGTGTTTTTCAAGTTCTTGTTTTAACATTGTCTCGCTGATAACTGAACACGTACACTGGCATAAAAGCAATCCAATACACCATCTCTGCTGAAATGTATTTTTCTTCACAGTTTAAGAAGGATAGTAACACGCTTGTTTGTTAATTTAATATCAAATTGTCCACGTGTGTAAAGATGAGTGTGACAATTGGCTGCGATTTATACGTCTCTGGCCCAGAGTGTACCCCAACTCATGCTCAAAGTAAACCAGAATGGGAACAAATGGAGGGAAATGAAAATCATTTTGATGGTTAAATTATTTGACCAATAGCAGGTGCATATCAACAAATTAGATTATCATGGAAAACATCTGAATTAAGTACATCATAATAGTCTCTTGAAATAGACTATTGAAATGATAAAATAGTATTCAAAATCATTCCGTCTGCAAATAACATTGATAATATTGTAATAACAGCATTAATGAAGCTTCACAGTGACTGTTTCAAAGTGTAGCCTCCCTCTCAACATTGTTCCTTGCTCAATAGTTGGGGGTGGGTGGAGCCTCAACAAAGAAAATGCGAAATATGGACTGATGTTCCAGATAGATACCCGACAGTGAGGCCAGGTATACAGAAATATCTCGATTGCCGCAATGAAAATATTGCTTTACTGGATGTATTTGCATGGATATTTGTCTACAATGTTTCAAGGTAACTTGCTTTAACATATTTCTGCATCAGAGGTGTAAAATGCAAAGTCGTGGAAAAATCTTTTGTCTTATACTTGTACTAGAGCTAAATTCATTACAATGGTATTAGTAAAGTAATATTATTCCTATACTTTGCATGGTTTGTAAACAGTAAAGACTGATTTCATCACTTAACAAGACTTAAAATCATAAGTATAATTGCTTTAGCATATCAGTAGGCGCTCTGAGGAACTTGCGGCCTCATATAACAATAACATTTATGGCCCTTTCATTTCCTTTCACAAATGGTAAATGCGATATTTAAAGGCCTCTGCCATACTTTCTGAGGCTTATAATGCACACAATGGTCTGGCACGGTGATCCTTCGGGTGTGGTTATGAATCACATAATTGGTTGTAATCTGCAGTATTCAATAGTATATACAGTGGTATGAAAAAGTATCTGAACCGTTTGGAATTTCTCACATTTCTATATAAAATCAAATGTGATCTGATCTTTGTCAAAATCACACAGATGAAAAAGCAGTGTCTGCTTTAACTAAAATCAACCAAAAATTTATAGGTTCTCATATTTTAATGAGGATAGTATGCAAACAATGACTGAAGGGGGAAAATTAGGTGAGTGAACCATCACATTTAATATTTTGTACCCCGCCCCCCTTTTTTTGCATTAATAACTTTAACCAGGTGTTGCAACAGATCAGTCTGGCACATCGTTCAGGACTAATCTTGGTCCATTCTTCTCTACAAAACTGCTGTAGTAGTCTGGCATGAATCTCTGTCTTGAGGTCATGCCACAGCATCTCAATGGGGTTCAAGTCGGGCCTTTGACTTGGCCACTCCAGAACGTGCATTTAGTTCCTCTGAAGCCATTCTGAAGTTGATATACTTCTGTGTTTTGGATCGTTGTTTTGTTGCAGCATCCATCCTCTTTTTACCTTCAACTGTCTGACTGACAGTTTCAGGTTTTCCTGCAAAACATCCTCATAAACTTTTGAATTAATTCTTCCATTAATGATTGCAAGTTGTCTAGGCCTGAGGTAGCAAAACCGCCCCAAATCATGACGCTCCCTCCACCATGCTTCACGGTGGGGATGAGGTGTTGATGCTGGCGAGCTGTTCTATTTTTCATCCACACATGATGTTGTGTGTTACTCGCAAACAATTCAACTTTGGTTTCATCAGTCCACAAAATATTTTGCTGAAACTTCTGTGGGTTGTCCAAGTGCCTTTTGCGAACATTAAATGAGCAACAATGTTTTTTTTAGACAGCAGTGGCTTCCTCTGTGGAGTCCTCTCATGAACACCATTCTTGGCCATAGTTTTACATATAGTTGTTGTGCGCGCACAGACATATTGGACTGTGCCAGTGATTTCTGTAAATCTTTAGCAGACATGCTAGGGTTCTTTTTTTAGCTCTGAGTATTTTGCGCTGAACTCTTGGCGTCATCTTTGGTGGATGGCCACTCCTTGGGAAAGAAGCAACAGTGCCAAACTCTCTCCATTAGACAACTTCTCAGACTTTCGATTGATGAACATCCAGACTTTTAGAGATGGTTTTGTATCCTTTCCCAGCTTTATACAAATCAACAATCCTTGATCGTGGGTCTTCAGACAGCTCTTGTGACCGAGCCATGATGTACATCAGACAATGCTTCTCATCAAGACATTTCTTACCAGGTGTGTGTTTTATCGTGGGCAGCACAGCTTTAAACCACTCATCAGTGATTGGGCACACACCTGACTTAAAATGTTTGGTAAAAATGGGTTTCAATTGCTTTTTAAGTCTCCTTAGGCAGAGGGCTCACTTACTTATTTTTCCCCCTTCTGTCATTGTTTGCATGGTATCCTCACTAAAATATGAAAACCTATAAATGTTTGAGTGGTTTTAGTTAAAGCAGACACTGTATTTTCATCTGTGTGATATTAACAAAGATCAGATCACATTTGATGGTGATTTTATGCAGAAATGTGAGAAATTGCAACAGGTTCAGATTCTTTTTCATACCACTCTCTATGTAAACAAATATATATACATATATATATATATATATATATATATATATATATATATATATATATATAGTATAAACACAGAATTTCTGTAATCCCCCAATCATGAATTCATTTTACCAAAAAGCTATCTACTGTATAATGTAATAGAATATTCAAAAACAGTTGTGTAAACTTAAAACTGGATAAAGACATAATTGGACGGCTTTTGGAGGATGGCATTATTGTTTCTGAACTGTCATTTAACAGCACCTCACTAAGTGTATACTGTAGTTAATTGCAAACAGAGTGGCAGTGGTACATTTCCACATCTTTGTTGATTAATTAGAGAGGAAGGGACCACAAAAGAAATTATTGAAAAAAACAACTTAGAAAATCTATAAACACTTTCATGCACGAATTATGTTTTATTTATTTATTTATGTTTAAGCGCATTAAAATAGGACAAGGATTTCAAACTTGTGGCCTAGGAGCCAATTGGAGCCCAAGGGACAGTATTTTGATTGATTAATTAATTAAAGAGGAAGGGACCACAAAAGAAATTATTGAAAAAGATAAACATGCACTGAAAAAAACAACCTAGAAAATATATAAGGCGGAAAACACAGACAAGACTGAAAAAGCAGTTTCTACTCTTGCACTCTCTTTAAAATAAACGGCTGTATTTTAAGCCAAAACAACTGTTGTGTTTGATAGAACAATGTGTCTATATGCTGCCATAGCAGATTCATGGCGCATTAAGCCCCCAAACTATTTTTAATTTGTCCGTTTTACCCTGGAAAGCCCCGTTTACAGATGTCGCGCAACCGATTTTGTTTCAACCCAGCCATAAAACAAAGGTAATTAATTATATTTATTATTCAAAATGTCATTTTTAGCTCAGAATCATTAATTGATGTCTAATATTTCATTAAAAACAAACAATGACTTTAGAAAATTATTTAGTCGCATATTTTAAACTTTTAAACAAATGACGTCACAATGAAAAAAATGGTGTCTGTAAAAACGTCACGGATATCTACCTCATAATTATTGCTTAATTGTATTTTTTTTGTTACTGTCGCATTTTCTAAGATGTGTTAGATGATAAATAATCGATCCAAACAAAGAAAAATTGCACACACAAAAAACGTTTAAAAGGGTAAATATATGAAAAAGAAAATCTCGACCACTCCTTGATGTCTGCGATATCTGCATCGCGACCCTTGTTATATTACCATGTTTCACCCATAAAATACCCCAAAAATCCAACTGTGGCTATTCACAGCTGTATCTTGACTCTCAGTGATACATGCTACATGGAGTTTTTGGATCGAAACAAGGTAAGTATGCGATAATATTTCGTTAAAGTCATGGCGTCTGTAATTCTGCTCTCGCGTGCTCTCACCTCCAGATAGGGTTTTGTTTTAAAAAAATAAAAATATATTTTTTAAATGCCCTCCAGTTCAAAATGGTTCTTCCCCCAGAAGATTGACATTTTAAGCTTTCCAATGATGTATTACACATGCATATCGGACAATTTTTAAATTTGGCCAAATTGGGGGTCTAAGAGCGGAACTTCAAGTCACCTGAGTGTTTTCCGCCATAAACACATTCATGCACAAATCATTTTTTTTGTTTGTTTTAAAGTGCCTATGACTGGATAAAAAAAAGTCTTAAATAGCATTATTATGTGAATTACAATAATATTTTGAGACGATTCGACTATATACAACAATTTGGCAAAGTGCAGATGATGAGAAATTAATCTTTTAATCTGACGTTTAGCACTTGCCTGTCATCATAGCGCTCTAGCAACCCCAGTTGGAGGATGACGTCAGCAGGGTCACGATTTTATCCGATTTAAAATTCAGCCCATTGAGGGGGAATTATTCAAAACAAGGAAAATGCAATGGAGAAAGCAGCAAAATGTCGTTGTTTCAATCTCTCTACTCCAATAATTTTACAGGATATTCTTTTTATGCAAGTATTTTTCCCTAATTGCTAAATGAATGGCATGGTCATTCATGACAAATAACGGTCTTGTGCTAACTGGAATATGAAATATTAAAAATGCATTTATTCAGTACGACATGGCAAAATTACTCCATAATGGTCAGAACTGTCGACTTCTTGCACCTCCCGAACAATATTTTATGCCACCGGAGTTAGTCAGGCTTTTGTCATTTCCCTGCCCCGGCTTCGGAAAGCATAAAGAAACAAGGGGGCGTGACAGCTAGCCGACATGCTAACCCGAACTGAGCGGCGTTTCCAGGTCTTATTCTCGCCTTTCGAAGCGAAGAATCACACAAAAGTACCCAGGATCGTGTCACATAGCGGCAGGGTTGTCGATTGTCTTCGCCGATCGGCGGCGAGCAAGTGACAGGTTGTCGTTCCCCTGCTGCGAGCTGGAGAGCTCATTTGCCGGGGAAGCAGCTGGAGAATGACCGCTGGACAAACCGGCCGGCGTCAGAGGAGCCCGCAGTTGCCCGGGCCCAACCCGAGGATAGTGGTCTATTGCCGGTGTTCTGCCAAATTTTGCACCCTTATAATATTATGAAGCCCCCATTTGACATCAATTGTAGTATTAGTGTTGTCCGCATGTGTTTTGAAACAAAAAAAATCTGTAAACAAAATTTTAAAAATCAATTAAAAATTTTTAAATATTATGAATAAATAAGGCAGCAATGTGGTAGAGTGGTTAGCCATGGTCCACCTCACAGTTGCTTCCAGACACTCCCAGTTAAAATGGATTGGGCGTCTATTGCCGTCGAACGGTGTTTTCAACGTCAGGTTCCCTCTTTTAATAACTACTGCAACACACTCTCTTAGACCTGGGCTTGCAGTGAATCTGCGAATCATCTGTCATACACTGCGCCACGCCGTCAAGTAGGGGGCCTGCCAACATCAAGAGTTACTCTCAAAACACACGCACGCAGCAATCTAACGCCGAATTAAGTTTAAAAAAGTATGAAAGCTGTACAGCATACAAACAGGAAGCATTGTCTCAGGAGTGATTTGTTCGAGGATTCAAGGTAATAATCACATTTTTCATACCATGCATGCATTTTGAAACGTTGTGAAAAAAAATTAATGGGAGAAATTAGCCGCTCCGGCATTCGAGTCATAGTTGGCAGTATTTATGTAAAATAAATGTTTAACTGCTCGGTTTTTTTTGCTTTTAACCAAGACTCAAGACTGGTTTACGTCCATATAAATAAAGAATTCAGCGATTTAGGCATTTATTCACAAGAATATTCAACGGAAAAAGCTCTTCGTGGTGATAAGGCGGCGCTACAGTGGCTTAAAGACCAGCAGCAGAGTCGACATATTTACGTAAAATGAATGCTAACTGCCCCGTTCTTTGCTCTTTTAACTAAGAATCAAGACTGTTTACGTACTTATCTATAAAGAATTTACGGATTTACGCATTTATTCACAAGAATTTTCAACGGAAAAAGCTCTTTGTTTACATATGGCGGCCGCTAATTTCCTTACTGACTAGCCTCATAGTTCACAATATTTACGTAAAATAAATGCTACCTGCCCGTTTTTTTGCTTTTAACAATGAATCGAGACTGTCCATATCTATAAAGAATTCAGGGATTTAAGCATTTATTCACAAAAAATTTCAACGTAAAAAGCTCTTTGTCTGTGTTTCCACTTGGTCATCTTTGACGGTGATAGGCCCCCTATTATTTGGCCCAACTCCCCGTGTCCCGTCAATATCATTATGAAGTCTACACTGTAAAATATTATAAGTTGACTTTACTAAAAAAAAATATGCAAACTTGCTGCCTTAAAAAATTTAATTTATGTTGACTTAGATGAATTAGATTTGATTAACTTAATTATTGTGAGTTGGCAGTACTCAAATTAACTTAAAAAAATGAATTATAGTCACTTGTTTATTGTGAGTTGGCAGTACTCAAATTAACTTAAAAAATTTGGATTATAGTCACTTGTTTATTTTGAGTTGGCAGTACTCAAACTAACTTAAATAACTGGATTCCAGTAACTTGTTTATTTTGAGTGTACAGTACTCAAATTAACTCAAATAATTGGATTGTAGTAACTTCTTTGATTTTGCAGTATTCAAGTGATAATTGTGTATTAATTATCTTTAGTTTTCCATTTCATCCATCATATTCAGGTCAACTTAATTTTCTTGACCTAAAAGAATTCCACAATAGAAATTACAACTGCACATACTAATTTCATTAAAAACACATTTTCTAACAGTAATGACCCCCAAAACACAATAAATGGAGAAGACTCAATGGATTAATTCAGTGGAATTAAATTTTACTTTAAAATGCTCAAAAGTGCATTTAATGGGAGACACTGGCTCCTGGCAGGCTGAACAGCGTTTGGTTAATGCTCAGTATCAATGAAGTGGATTATTATAAACCAACTTTTGCAAACATTTTGCACCTCATACAAAGTATAAGTACCGAAAATAACCTTTTGCTACAGAAATTACTGAATAATACCTGAACTGCATCAATGTCCACTCCTATCCTGTGATTTCCAAAGACTAACAGGCGACAGCCTATTCTCATAATTTCAGGACATTAACTCGAGCATTGAAGACATGGCGTCAAACTAGTTTCCCATTACAACATGAGCTTGAGCTCTGGTAAGGATAAAAGTTCTGATTTCTCCAACAATATTAGTGATCCAAACTGGAACTACAATCACATTGTGCCGTGGTTTAAACTGCGCAGCAGTGATAAAATAAACATAAAAATACAGAACTCTTTTTAAAACACACAACTCATTTCAATTTCAAATTTCACTTTAACACCTGATACAGTAAACAAGATACCTTGTTTTTTTCACATCACTAAAAGAGTAAATGCAAAACATGTTCTGGAGTTATACACTTGAGAAACCTAAAATCTTACCAAGAATATGTCTTATTTTTATTCAAATTCTAATTTCATATTAAGCTTTTTCCTCTAAAAAAAGTAATTTCTAGTCAAAAATATGTCATTAGTATGTATATATATTTTTTTTCAATTAAAAAAAAGTCATGTCAATCAAAAAAATTTGCTTGAATGAAAAAATAAATTTCTAAGTCAAAAAAATTTATTTGAAAACTATTTTTCTTTGATTTAATTTTTTTTTTTTTGAAACAACTTTTTTGATTGATGTAATTCTGCATTTGGACCACATTTTGGCTAGGACATTTGTGTCTTTATTATTCAATCAAAAAATAAGTTGCTTCAAACAAAAAATTTATATTTTCAAAAGAAAATCACTTCAATCAAAAAAAAAAAAACAAAAAAAAAAAGCGTAGAAAAAAAGGTTTGAATGTGAAAAAATATTTGAGACTCAGAAATTTACACTTTTCATTGAAACTGTTTTCTTTGATCAAAGCAATCCTTTTTGTTTTCAAGCCATATTATGGGTAGGACATTTGTGTCCAAATCAATCAATCCCAATAAAAGTTGCTTCAATCAAAAAAACTATTTTTAATAAAAGAAAAAAAAACTTTTGCAAAAATATTTTTTTGAAAATATTTTTTTTTATTTTAAATATTTTTTTTAAATTGACTTGTCACTCTTTTTTTTTTTTTGAAAAGCAAAAAGTTTTAAACTTTTTTTTTTTTCTAAGGTGGAAAAAGTTTTGAAGGCACTTTTTTTTGGTTGAATCATTTAGACACGAAGATCCAAATTCAACGCTACTTCCGACATGTTTGAGTGGCAGGTGATTACGCCAATGGCATAAAAGCAGGAAGCAAGAATAATGGCCACCAGGGCTCCATCCAGCCATCGGACTCTGCTCGAGTCCAAGCCAAAAATAGGGCACCGGTGCGGGGGTGTGACATCGGCATCTCACCGGAGTGCCGGCGATGGTACGGTGCCCTGTCGCAGCGCACTGGCGGACCCCATTATCACCCCCCCCCCGGCGCGGAGGCCGGCTGTTGAGTGGACGGCCCGCGAGTGACACGACACTCATTCAAAGCTGAAGCGACGGGGCTCCCGGCGCGGACTCGCTTACTGGGCAGGCTAGTGTCGGGCCACTCCCATACCGGCGCGTCGCGACACTGCGGTTGGACCCCGATTGCCAACCGTCACGTCAGGGCAGCGGGTGAAGTTCCCCTCTTGAATCACATTAAGCAGCAGCGCACCATACCATCGCGGGCACTCCAGTGAGATGCCGATGTCACCCCCCCGTACCTGTGCCCTATTTCCGGCTTGGACTCGAGCAGAGTCCGATGGCTCGATGGAGCCCTGGTGGCCATTAGTCATTCTTTTATGCCATTGGTGTAGTCACCTGCCATTCAAACATGTCGGAAGTAGCGTTGAAGTCGTATCTTTGTGTCAAAATGATTCAATCGAAAAAAAGTGCCTTCAAAACTTTTTCCACTTCAAAAAAAAAAAAAAAAAAAAAAAAAAGTTTAAAACTTTTTCCTTTAAAAAAAAAAGTGACACGTCAATAAAAAAATATTTAAAAATATATATATTTTCAAAAAATATATTTTTGCAAAAGGTTCTTTTCTTTGATTAAAAATGAGTTTTTTTTATTAAAGCAACTTTTATTGGGATTGAATGATTTAGACACAAATGTCCTACCCATACTATGGCTCAAACACATTTCACTTTTCTTTGCTTTTGTGTGCAGTGAAAGTAGAATAAACACTGCTCTGAAAGTTAGTCTTGATATGGGCAAGTAACCATTTGCCTCAGCTTAAGATGTCTTCGCAAATGGGTGAAGAAGTCTGCTTCTGAGCAAGGCTCCACAAAGTTGCACAACTGACGGTCAAATGCAGTTTCTCCACTTTTGCCTGCATCTTTTTGAGAGTGCCATGTCGACAGGTGTACTTTGAGTGCATTAAAAGATTTAAATGTGCAGAGGCAGTCCTTATGAAGACATGGGAGTAGGGATGTCCGAGTGTGGTATCCATGTTTTAAGCGGTAATGCTTAAGCAAGTAGCCTCTTTTCAGCAGAAAATGTGCAGTACTTGCAAGTCCACTGCATTAGAGAATATTGCTCTGGTTGACCTGAAAAGACATGATAATTTCAGCATTGAGAACTTGTTAGAAAAAAAAAAGTTACATTTTTTCTTAACAGTCACAAATTAAAATGTCCAATTATTTTTAATCACAAATTAAAATCTGCAATGAATTATTTTAATATGCACAAACTAAAATGTGTAATAATGAGTTTTTAAATTAACGTAATTGATTATTTTTTAACATTCAAATTGAGATGTACAATTAATTTCTTAATCCATCTGTAAAAACATTAATGCATGTTTGTTATCCCAACCCATGAAACAAATACAAATATTAAATGATTCATTGATCAGTGTATGAAACATACCTGTAATTGCTGAGACTGAGGTATGTGTGGACTTTTGACCAAATGTGGAGGCGGGCCGTATCCGGCCCGCAGGCCGTAGTTTGGGGACCCCTGCTCCAACGCAAGAACCGATTACGTTGGCGCACATGAAGTCTGACTGTGCATTTAGCTCTTACCTGAGCCGAAATATACAGGCTGAAGCTGACTTAATTCTAGCACTAACTCTGTAAATAAATAACTTTATCGACATTTCTACATTTTTACGTGAGAAAGTAGCCGTTTAGCTCCACAACGTGCAAATTCGGCGCTACTCAAGCTAGCCGTAGTGACTAAGGCACTTCCTGTTAGTTTCACAAAATAAAACACCCGCTAACGATAGAATTAGTGTTTTTATTTTTAAAACAGGAAGCGATGCTCCCCTCGGTCTAGCTAACTTAAAACCGCTCGGTAACTGTTTTAAAAACCTCTCCCATCGCCTAAAAACGTTAACGAGCCCCGTCTGTCAACTTAATTGCCAAGAATTCAAAACGCCGGCATAAAATGGTAGTCTACCATAAAATGTAGTCTACATTTGTTTCTGAAAATGATGAGGTTACTGTCACGGTCATATAGCATGCTTGCTAGCGGTGATATTTGATGTAATTGACACTTCTCCTCCCTGGCAGCACACAGGCTACTACGCTACAACAAGACAAATCGACGGTTTACAAAAGAGTAAAATATTTACTTACCAAATCAGTGTGCTGAGGACAAGTAAACCCACAATGGCGAAAATAACTGAGAAAGGTGTTGGAAAGAGCGCGAAAGTGGGCAGGGCAGATCTGCGCATGTTTGATAGAACGCCCAAAGGACACTGGGTACAATAAATTATTTTTTCTAATTTGACTTAACTCGGATATATCAAGTTAAGCAAGTTCTCCAACCCCAAATTACTACTTACTTATTTAAAAGTAGTGTTCACAACAGGTTGATGAAAATTGAGTTTAGTTCACTTATCACATTTAATTAATTTGAATGTTAGCATTTACAGTGTATGAATGAAATTGAAGCGCATGCCATTTCGTAAAGGGCATTTCATTTTATACTTGAATAAAATTAAATAGGTGCATTTTGTACACTCACTGGCAACTTTATTCGCACACCTGTCCAACTGCTCACTTATGCAAATTTCTAATCAGCCAATCACTTGGCAGCAACTCAACGCATTGAGCCATGTAGACCTTGTAAACCGATCAGCTGTTTTTCAAACCGAGCATCAGATTACGGAAGAAAGTCTTGTCTGAGTATATTCGAAACCTCTAATACTTTAAATTATTAGACAATGGACTCTTTCTGAAGGATATTACTCAGATGGTATCAGGTTGCAAGTAATAAAAAGACAACACAATGAACTCAAACTAAGGTTTGTCGAACAGGTTTCTAAATCTTATAGCCATAGAATATAGACAAGTTTTTACTTTGGTATATGATAACCTGAGCTTTAAAAGCTTCCTTATTCCTATTGTTTGACTAGAATGTGTTGTGAAACAAGAAGGACTACTCAAATTGGTGGGTTTTGCTTATTACCGTAATTTTCGGACCATAAGCTGTTACTTTTTACCTTAATTTTGAATCCTGCAGCTAATAGTCCAGTGCGGTTTATTTGTTGATTTATTTGGGTTAAAAGGCAACACATCCCTCAGAGCATGCATTGCAGCACTACAGATCTAAATAACAATCAAAATTCATATTCTTACTTAGTCAGTTACTGTTCCAGTTGTTTCATCAATTGCTTGTTGTGGTATTTGTTAACACTTTATTTGACAGCAGCGTCATAAGACCGTCATAATTATGACATGACACTATCTTGGGTATTACTGAATTCTTATGACAGATTTCATTAAGTGTCATCCAGCAAATTATGTTACTAAAGCCATTTATGTCCAGCTCGGATCTTTTGCATCCATTCAAAAGTGAGATAATTTGCCGGATGACACTAAATGACATCTGTTATAAGCATTCATTTATGCTCATGACAATGTAATGTCATAATTATGACTACCTAATGACAGTCTTAAGGCGCCACTGTCAAGGTGTTACCAAATACCATAATTAGCAATTAATGAAACTGGAACAGTAACTGAATAAATATTTTGCACAGAACAAGAATTTTGATTGTTATTTTACATCTGTAGTGCTGCAATGCATGCTAGGAGGCATGTTGGACAACAACAGTGTTGACAGCAGTGGCATGTACAACGAAGCCGGTTTTCTGGCTTATCAGGGTAACTTCGGGAGTAACTTCATCACGTGCAATCTAACTTCCCGGCTAACCGAAACTACGAAAGGTGGATATGTTGGAACCGGGGAATTTTGCCATAGCAACACACGCCACATGTCAAACCTGGTCGTCTCAGAGTTAGATCTTGCTTAACCCCAGGTTTCAGATTAACCACCCCACGCCTGCCACTTGGGTCTTTCATCGGGCTTAAAAAATCCTGCCCGACCCGGCCCGTGGATACTAAAGCCCGACCTGGCCCGAACCCGATCAATTACCTTGATTTGCAGCCCCCAGCCCAAAACACCCCGAAATTTTATATTTTATTTGTATGCGCGAGCCCGAAAAAAACTGAAATTTTATGTTTTATTTGTGAGGACTCAGGAGGAGGAGGAAATGCGGAGATGCGATGCATGGTTGCGTTTTGTGTGATTACATTTGTGGCGATAATGATAACAAATTATAGCCTGTCTTTTGTAACGAATTCTCACAGTTAAACAAGACTGTAATATGCATATTCAATAAACATTTATATCTTTTATATTTGTGTATTTTCTATCAGGCAGATGGTGGACTTGACATTTATGTTATTCTTTGAGTTGGCAGACAAAAAACGAAAGTTTTCTCAATTTTTAAATAGTCTACATATTTTTATGATCATTATAAATGCATTTACACAATGAGAAAACAATGGAAAAGTTTGTCAAATATATTTATTATATGAGAGGAAAGCGCCGCATTCGTTGACATTCAGCAAAGTCGACACAGGTTTTACACACTGTTTTGGATGATGTTCTTATATTTCATTTTGACCTGTTGCCAGGTGCGTTTTCTGCTGCTGTTGCCTCTGAAGATGTTCAAAGGACATATAGACTCATTCAGTCAAGGGGACTAAACATACAATCATCCTGCTTCTTGTGGTGATGCACATACCATAAATTATTTCTTGCAGCTAACATCCCAAATATTATTTCATTGTCCTGACAGCAGGCTTCATTTCTTTTCGCTGACATAAGTAAAACTGGCATACTTACGCATTCAGACGATCTGTAATTCGCTGCCAACAGACCAGTCATGCTCCACTTGCTGAAAGTGTTGGGTTTTGCGGTGAGGGTGGATTTAAATTCGGCATACCTTCGCATAATTAACACACATTCCTCGCCTGAGAAATAAGGTGCCCATGCTATCGTCAACTTTTTGTTTGACTCTGGTATCAGCCCCCTTTTACAATATGTGAACGCGCAGTAACTGATTAGGTTAACGCAGGTTCAACAAATCAACTTCATAATCAGCGTCGTAGCACCGATTAACCCCAAACTAGATAACCTGGTTTTGTCAACCCCGGTTTCCAGCTGGAACCCTGGGTTTCTTCTGAGTAAGTTGAAACCCGTTCGTAGTACAGGCCACATGTGGCAGAAGAGGTTGACTTTCTCCCCCAATGGAGCAGCGATGGCCAAATGAAGCTTTTTGAAGCAATGAAGCTTTAAAGCCAATTGGTTCAAAACTTCATGGTGGTTCATTTGGTCTTATGACAGCCGTATGATGCCACTGTCAAATAAAGTGTTACCGGTTAATATATTTTGGTGTAAACAACCCATAATACAGTGAGGACAGCTGAAGCTTATAGTCCGGTGCGGCTTAATGTGTCACATTTGGTAGGTGGCGGCTTATAGTGAGGTGCGCCTTACACTGTAGTGCGAAAATTACAGTAAATGGACTCATTGGCCAATTCATTAAGCACACATGACCAACTGTTCATTACCTCAGTTTCTAATCAGCCAATCATATGACAGCAGCACAATGCATTTCGACATGGAGACAGGGTCAAGACAATTTGTTGGCGTTTCAAACTATCATTGGAACGGGAAAGAAAGGTGATTTAAGTGAATTTGACTGTTGCATTGGTTGTTGGTGCCAGTCGGGCTGACCTGAGTGCTGATCGAATGGGATTCTGATGCACAACCGTGCAAACCACAGGAAGTGGAGAATGTTTCATGTTTTAACATTCACATTAATTGACTCAGGGGTCAGCAACCCGTGGCTCTAGAGCCACATGCAGCTCCATGGCACTGCCCTTGTGGCTCCCTGGAGCTTTTTCAAAAATGTTCAAAAATGAAAAAAGATGGGGGAGGGAAATATATTTTTTTGTTTTAATACGGGTTCTCTAGGAGGACAAACATGACACAATCATTCTTCTAATTTATTAATAATGTAATGAGGTTAAACTTGAGGCGGAGTAGTCACGTGGTGCGTCACTCTCTATAGGATGCACTGCAGGATACATAAACATTTCATCATGAAGGCTCATCATGTATTTGTAGCCAACTTAGTCATTTTGATAGTAGGCTAATAAAGCTAAAATACATACTGTATGTATGTATTGCCTTCTTATATAAGGCTTAATTTCTTTTGCGCTCCAGACATGTTTGTTTTGTTAGGGCCAATATGGCTTTTTCAACATTTTGGGTTGCCAATCCCTTGGTTAACTTATATTTGAAATTTGATGCCAAATTAAAAAAAAAAAAAAAAAAAAAAAAGACTTATGCTGCCATAAAAATCAAAGTTTATGATAGTAAATAAACTGGCCCAAATCATTTTTTAAGACTAATTTTCTATTGAATGTATAGCAGGCTATAGTTACAGATTACAGTAAATTACACAAAATTAAAAATTAAAGATATAGTTGAATGTGACATGAATGTACAAGTATAGACAATGTACTAACTCATTATCAATTTACCACACATATAGATTCATCTCAGATAACCATGACTCCAGCAATCACCACTAAGGCAGCAACTGAAGACTATGAATCACTGAAATCTGGGAATCAGACAAACACAACAGGAACAAGCAATGTGCTCAACATCACAGCTACTAATAGCTACAGGACAAGTATAGAAAAAGCTTCGAGAACCACTTCAAGACCTACCACTTCCACAAACACTACAGAAATGATTTCAAGTGCAACAACATTCAAAACAACAACACCTTCTACAAAGAGAAGCACACTTACAAATGCATCACCAGAAAGTGAGATGCCCCAAACAAACATGATGAAATCAGAGACAACCGAGAGCATAACTCTGGGCACCACGCATCAAACCAAGTTTACCACAAATCTAGACACGACGATGTCTACTTCTGCAACAACTAATACCACCATTTCACTAGAAAACAAAACCATTTCAACGCCAAGCATGACAATAGCAACAACAAAAAATAACATGACTACCAAAACCCAGAACAAACATACAACCATATCCCAACCTCCTAAACCAATGGCAAGCACACCTGGGCTATCTGCCTCTCAAAACCAATTAAACACAACTTTATCTGCAAACATGACAACAGCAACAACACAGACAAATATGACTATTACAACCTTAAACACAACTATTTCACCAAGTCCTAAAATGCTAGTAACATCCATCACTACTGAACCCCAAACCTTAATATCTACAACTATATATAGAGATAATACAGTGCCAAATACAACAGAATCAACAATTCTAACTAACATACCTGTGACTCCAGACATGACCATGTCAACATCTGCAACAACTAACACAACTATATCAACAACTGTCTCCTTAGCAACACCAAATACAATAGTGACCACCACAACTCAAAAGACAAATACAAGCACATTCCAAACACCTGAAACAATAACAATGACACCCGCGAATGTTGAAAGTCAAAACACAGTAAAGACAACCATATCTCAAACTACTAAAACTCCAAGCCACACACTTGCAACTGCTGGCAAAACCATGCCCACTCCAACCCAAAACATGATCACACCCACAAGTCCAGTATCAGCAACAACATCCATGAGAACTTCAACCCAAAACACAACTGGAACATTATCTGAGTCTACCTTCGCACCAACTACCACAGAATCCTCAACTAAGATAAAAACATCCATGACTACAGTAACTGAATACACCACCATATCCACATCTGCAACAACTAACACATCTATGACTCCCACCATCACTCCATCAAAAACCACAACTATATCAACAACTGTCGCATTATCAACACCAAATACAATAATGACTACCATACCTCAAAAGACAAATACAAGCAAATTCCAAACACCTGAAACAATAACAAGCATACCCGCGAATGCTGAAAGTCAAAACACAGTAAAGACAACCATATCTGAAACTGGTAAAACTTCAAGCGACACACTTGCAACTGCAGGCACAACCATGCCTATTCAAACCCAAAACATGATCACACCAACCAGTCCAGTATCAGCAACAACATCCATGACAACTTCAACCCAAAACACAATGACTGGAACGGTTTCTAAATCTGCCTTAGCACCAACTATTACAGAATCCTCAACAAAGACAAACAAACCCATGACTACGATAACTGAATACGCAGCCATATCCACATCTGCAACAACTAATACTTCTATGACAACCATCACTACTACACCACAAAACAATAGTATACTCCCCTACAGTCCAATACAAGGCACAACAGCAAGAACACATGTGAATACTAGAACCCAAGACCCATTAGTGACAACCAAAAGCCGGACCACAGATACCACCATATCACAAACACCTGAAACAATGACAACAATCACTAATACACTACAAAACACAACAAAATTTAAAGCTAACACAGCCCAAAGCACCAGAGCAGAGATCACAAACACAGCAATTACGACTAACATAATTCAAAACAAATCAACGGACATACCGCAAACACGTCAAACAATGACAAGCATACCTGTAATTACTGGAACTGAAAACCCATTTAACACAGTCAGTTCAACAATGCCCAGTACCCTAAGTACAACAACACCCACAACCATTACTACCATAACCCAAAAAACAACTGTATACACAAATCCAACAACATTAGTAGCATCCGTGACTACTGTGTCACAAAACACAGCAAATATATCTATGGCTATTACAGTGCCAAATACAACAAAAGTTTCAACCACAACATACAGATCCATGACTACAGAAACTCCAGACACAACAACTAACACATCTATGAATACTATCACCGCTACACAGCAAAACTCAACTGTCTCAGCAACTCAAACAATGTCAAGCACCATCACTACAAGAACCAACATATTAAGTACAACCATATCCCAAACACCTGAAACAATAGCAAACATACCTGTGACTACTGCAAGTGAGGACCCAAAAAACAGAACCATATCCACAACTCAAAACACCACACTTGCAATGACAAACATAATCACAACTCCAGCAAACCAGAACACAATCATAACCACACATCCTGCCCCAACAATGACTACTTATGCAGCCCAGAACATGACCTTATCTACAGCAACTTCAGTGCCAAATACTACAGAGTCTCCAACCACCACAAATGAATCCATCCAAACATCAAATTCATCGACATCCACAACCAAATCAACGTCAAGCATACCAACTTCATTAACAAACACCATGACTCCCAAAGGTACTGTACGTTACCCTTCCATTTCATGATTGTTTTCACTGATAATTTTGGAATGGATATAATTAAAATTCAAAATTATCCTTAATCCCTGCAGGTCCCCCATTACTGGCCCACATCAGGATGAAGATAAATGTACTGAATGGGATTACCAATGATATGATTATTGAATTGGTTGAAACAGTAAGTGAAATTATTCATTCCCACTTATAGTACAGTGGTATGGAAAAAGTATCTGAACCTTTTGGAATTTCTCACATTTCTGCATAAAATCACCATCAAATGTGACCTGATCTTTGTCAAAATCACACAGAGGTAAAAACTGTCTGCTTTCACTAAAACCACCCAAACTTATAGGTTTTCATATTTTAATGATAACATGCAAACAATGACATAAGGGGGAAAATAATAAGTGAACCCTATGCCTAAGGAGACTTAAAGAGCAATTGAAACCAATTTTTACCAAAAAATTTAAGTCAGATTTGTTCCCAATCACTGATGAGTGTTTTAAACCTGCCCTGCCCACTATAAAACACACACCTGGTTAGAATTGTCTTGTTGAGAAGCATTGTCTGACGTGCATCATGGCTCGGTCAAAGAGCTGTCTGAAGACCTATGATCAAGGATTGTTGATTTGTATATAGCTCGGAAAGGATACAAAACCATCTCTAAAAGTCTGGATGTTCATCAATCGACAGTCAGAGTAGTTGTCTACAAATGGAGAGAGATTTGCACTGTTGCTTTTCTCCCAAGCAGTGGCCATCCACCAAAGATGACGCCAAGAGTTCAGTGCAGAATACTCGGAGATGTAAAAAAAAAAAAAAAAAAAGAAACCGAGAGTGTCTGCTAAAGACTTATAGAAAACACTAGCACAGTCCAATATCTCTGTGCACAAATCAACTATATGTAAAACTATGGCCAAAAATGCTGTTCTTAGGAGGACTTGGCGAAGGAAGCCACTGCTGTCTAAAAAGCCCCATTGTTGCTCGTTTAATGTTTGCAGAAAGGCACTTGGACACGCCACAGAAGTTTTGGCAAAATATTTTGTGGACTGAAGAAACCAAAGTTGAATTGCTTGAGAGTAACACACTACGTCATGTGTGGAGGAAAAATGGAACAGTTCACAAAAATCAACACCTTATCCCCACCGTGAAGCATGGTGGAGGGAGCATCATGATTTGAGACTGTTTTGCTACCTCAGGGCCTGGACAACTTGTAATCATTAATGGAAGAATGAATTCAAAGGTTTATCAGGATGCTTTGCAAGAAAACCTGAGGCTGTATGTCAGACAGTTGAAAGTAAAACGAGGATGGATGCTGCAACAAGACTATGATCCAAAACACAGAAGTAAATCAAGTCCAGACTTGAACCTCATTGACATGGTGTGGCATGACCTAAAGACAGCGATTCATGCCAGATATCCCAGGAATCTGACTGAACTACAGCACTTTTGTAGAGAAGAATGGGCCAAGATAAGTCCTGATCGACCGGCTGATCTGCAGCTGACTGATCTGCAAATATTAAATGTGATGGTTCACTTACTTATTTTTCCCCCATCTGTCATTGTTTGCATACTATCCTCATTATAATATGAAAACCTATAAATGTTCTGGTGGTTTTAGTTAAAGCAGACACTTTTTTCATCTGTGTGACTTTGACAAAGATCAGCTCACATTTGATGGTGATTTTATGTAGAAATGTGAGGAATTCCAAAAGGTTCAGATAGTTTTTCATGCCACTGTAGTAGTGCAGTATAGCCCATTTAAGTACAATGGGAACTAAAAATAGACTTTGTGTTTTTAACTTCGTCCTTTTCAGTTTTTCAGACAACAGCTTCCGATGGAGACATCTTACGCAATCAACTTTACCAAAGTTGAAAGAACTGACCATTAAAAGCTTTGATGCTACTGCTTGCTAGCTAGCACATGACAATGGAGTACAATATACAACATAATCAAATGATTTTTTTCCCTCATTTAATATCAAACTGATTCTTTTTGGTAGATTTATATTTTCCAGGTAAACATAACTGAGTTTTTTTTTTTTTTTAAATAAACTTTTTGAATAAATACCAAATATTGTATCCCAGCTTGAAGGGAATAGATCATGCCTCACTTCAATGATTGAAACAATTCTGGGCTGGCAATCAATTCAGGGTGTACTCTGCCTACTGCCTATAGTTAGCTGGGACAATCTCCAGCACCCTCCTGAAGATAAGCGGAACAGAAGATGAATGAATGAATTAGAGATTTAAAAAAAAAAAAAAAATGTAAAAAAAACTACACTATAATGAAATTTAAAACTACTCTAACCTTGGTGAGTTGAGTTCCCACATCATATTAACTTTGAGCTCTCTGGGAGCTGTTTGGCTTCTTTGGTGAACTCAAACTACAACAGTCCGTTACAAGATTTACAAATTTACAGTAAATGTAATGTAATACCTTGACAGTTCAACGGATTTGGACGTATCAATTCATTCAGTATCAGTACAATTTATTATCATTAGAGTCACTGGGGTGGCTCAGCCTATCCCAACTGACTACGGCTAGGAGGCGGGGTAAAACCCTGAACTGATTGCCAGCCAATAGCAGAATTTGGATACCAAGGGCGTAGGTTTGGTCTCAACATTGGTAAGGACGATACGTATAACAGCATAAACTGCATGTACACTTTTTGCTGGGGACCACACAATTGTCTCTTAGCAGCGTCCTACTCGGGTTTTGCAGGTTAGCAAGTTCACACAGCTTAATGTTATTCCTAGTGTGATGCAGGTCAGACTTTGAGTAGCAAAATTAGTGGTGTGTTTCTCACCTCCACAACATTGACGTATTATTACATTACTTACACTGGCTGATGCTGCTGCTGGCCAAAAAATATGTAATATCACTCCTCTTTGAAGGGGGCGGAGGAGGCGGCAAAATCGACCGGCACATTCAGCAATTGAAAATGGGTAAATGTAAGTATGAACATAATGAAAATAATTCCATTAATAATGTTAGGGTCAATTCTATCCTTGTAACACATGGGAAAGCAATCTAAATTACCTTTATAACTGAACTCATTATCATATGCAAAAAAGGTTGCTTAAAAGTTTGTGAGGAAAATTTGAGCAACCTTAGAATTTGCTAGTTCTATGTCCCTACCGTCCCTATGCAAACCTACGCCCTAGTTGGATACCCTTTAAGTTCAAAGTTTGCACTTAAAATATGCATTGATTGTTTCATTTAAACTCTGTTCGGTTTTGTCATACTAAACAGGGATGCTGAAAATCATGTCAAGGTCTAAATATTTACAGGTATGAACCTGACTATTTGAAAAAAAGCCTACAAATTCACCTTTTATCAAGTATATATACAGAATGTCTTAATCATGAGTTTGAGTTAAATGAGAATGAAAATGGAAAAATATTGTCTAGCCTGGCAAGCCACCCTGACTTTTGCCATGAACAAAATACAAATCACTCAAAAGGTTCTTGGGTCAATTAACAATCACAAAGTTTATTCAGGCATGAAAATGGGTCAGGGGTAAAAAAGGTGAGAAGGGTGTGGGGGAAATATGTTGCGGTACACTGTACAACTAGGGCTGTCCCAAACGACCAGATTTGTCAGCCGACTGTTTTTAGGATTAGTCGACTAATCTAAACCCCCCCCCCCCCCTTTTTTTTTTTTTTACTACTAATTTAGCATTTTTGATGACGCTTATTAATTCACAATAACATTTTGGACCACTTAAATTCTTTATTAAAGTACAAATAAACACGTAAATAACAATAAATTGCAAATAAACAATGAGATCAAATGCTCATAGCATTAACTTGTGCAAAAGATGGAATGTAAACAGATTCAGAACACTGACTTCGCCTTTCCAACATGATTGAAAACAATTCTTAAAAAATATATATCTAGCATTAATATTATAATATACTACTATATATAATCATACTAGAATAATTATTCATTGCAATCTGATTTTTCATAAAGGGTGTCATTTTAAAGCTACTTAGTGTAGAATCTGAATTCTGAAGTATGTGGAATTACCTCCAGAAATAGTTATTTACAGTGCCTTGCAAAAGTATTCGGCCCCCTTGAATCTTGCAACCTTTCGCCACATTTCAGGCTTCAAACATAAAGATATGAAATTTAATTTTTTTGTCAAGAATCAACAACAAGTGGGACACAATCGTGAAGTGGAACAACATTTATTGGATAATTTAAACTTTTTTAACAAATAAAAAACTGAAAAGTGGGGCGTGCAATATTATTCGGCCCCTTTACTTTCAGTGCAGCAAACTCACTCCAGAAGTTCAGTGAGGATCTCTGAATGATCCAATGTTGTCCTAAATGACCGATGATGATAAATAGAATCCACCTGTGTGTAATCAAGTCTCCGTATAAATGCACCTGCTCTGTGATAGTCTCAGGGTTCTGTTTAAAGTGCAGAGACCATTATGAAAACCAAGGAACACACCAGACAGGTCCGAGATACTGTTGTGGAGAAGTTTAAAGCCGGATTTGGATACAAAAAGATTTCCCAAGCTTTAAACATCTCAAGGAGCACTGTGCAAGCCATCATATTGAAATGAAAGGAGCATCAGACCACTGCGAATCTACCAAGACCCGGCCGTCCTTCCAAACTTTCTTCTCAAACAAGGAGAAAACTGATCAGAGATGCAGCCAAGAGGCCCATGATCACTCTGGATGAACTGCAGAGATCTACAGCTGAGGTGGGAGAGTCTGTCCATAGGACAACAATCAGTCGTACACTGCACAAATCTGGCCTTTATGGAAGAGTGGCAAGAAGAAAGCCATTTCTCAAAGATATCCATAAAAAGTCTCGTTTAAAGTTTGCCACAAGCCACCTGGGAGACACACCAAACATGTGGAAGAAGGTGCTCTGGTCAGATGAAACCAAAATTGAACTTTTTGGCCACAATGCAAAACGATATGTTTGGCGAAAAAGCAACACAGCTCATCACCCTGAACACACCATCCCCACTGTCAAACATGGTGGTGGCAGCATCATGGTTTGGGCCTGCTTTTCTTCAGCAGGGACAGGGAAGATGGTTAAAATTGACGGGAAGATGGATGCAGCCAAATACAGGAACATTCTGGAAGAACACCTGTTGGTATCTGCACAAGACCTGAGACTGGGACGGAGATTTATCTTCCAACAGGACAATGATCCAAAACATAAAGTCAAATCTACAATGGAATGGTTCAAAAATAAACGTATCCAGGTGTTAGAATGGCCAAGTCAAAGTCCAGACCTGAATCCAATCGAGTATCTGTGGAAAGAGCTGAAGACTGCTGTTCACAAACACTCTCCATCCAACCTCACTGAGCTCGAGCTGTTTTGCAAGGAAGAATGGGCAAGAATGTCAGTCTCTCGATGTGCAAAACTGATAGAAACATACCCCAAGCGACTTGCAGCTGTAATTGGAGCAAAAGGTGGTGCTACAAAGTATTAACGCAAGGGGGCCAAATAATATTGCACGCCCCACTTTTCAGTTTTTTATTTGTTAAAAAAGTTTAAATTATCCAATAAATTTTGTTCCACTTCACGATTGTGTCCCACTTGTTGTTGATTCTTGACAAAAAATTAAAATTTTATATCTTTATGTTTGAAGCCTGAAATGTGGCGAAAGGATGCAAGGTTCAAGGGGGCCGAATACTTTTGCAAGGCACTGTATATGACAAACAGGGATTAACTCCAGAAATATTTATATGACGAACATGACGTGCTATTATATTGATATTATATTTATATTCACCGGAAGTACGTTCGCTTAACCACTAACCTTAAGCTTTAGACTCTGCAAAAAAAAAAAAAAAAATTTTCATTGCATGTGGTGTCAGTAATACATTTTTTTCATTTGCAAATGCTGTTAACCAGCAATTATTCGTGTTTGAAGTGTCACCTTTTAACCGCAAGTTTGCATTTTGGAGAAGACTGCCAATGTTTTATAGCAGGCAGATTGTCTTTGTTAGCCTCAATGAAGCAATGCTAACATTTCCAGTGTTTAATATTGATGTGTCTCCTTATTTTGTTTTTTAAACTTTAATTCTACAGCGTGTTGATGACCAATAAACATCTGTGAAAAGACCTGGAGTCTCATATGCCACCAACCCTCATGTGTACACGCATGCACAAATGTACGCATGCGACGATAAAATGCAGCCGTGAAAATTTTTGCCAGCTTGTCTCCTGTCGTCTTCCAAAATTACAACTGGGTGACGGAGCTTTAGGTGTTCATTCACTGCCGACTTGCAGCCAAGCTTGGCATTGAAGAGACAGGACACAACAGTGTACCCTCCATTGTTTAGTTGAAAAAAGTCAATGTTTGGCTTTGTGCCGCTTTCCCCGCTTGCATACCAAGCGTCTGACATTCAGTGGCGCCTCCAGAAATTTTTCATAGGGGTGGCCAGATGGGGCCACTTAAAATCTTGGGGTGGCACACCAAAACTAAGGTGCCGTTTTACATGGTGACTCTCCGAGAATACGAAAAATTTCAAATATGCATTTGCATTTGCGTCTCCATTTGAACAATGTCGCAATTTTGCATGAAAACGATGTAGTATTCATGCCAGACCCTAGGGGGCAGTGCAGATTTACAGGGTGACAGAGAATGATGCACTTTGACCCCACCAAGCTCCCTCAGCCCGGAAAAAAATATGCCCGCCCACTCGACGCAATGTCATTTTTCTTTTGTTCAAAGAGGCAAAACATTTGAAACGTTCAACATATTTCATTTAAAGCAGTAAATAAAAGCAGATATTCCACCATATTTGCTGTTTTTAATGTTTAGTAGCACCACTGCGCACGCCCAACGTGACGTGTACGAGTGCTGACGTTACGGCGCGACACAAGAGCAAGAGCCTTTGATACGCATGCCGAGGAAGCCCCCCACAACCGGATTCTTCCACTGTGGAGGCAGGATTCAGAATTTTTCGTCTTCGCCGACACCATATGCACGCGAGGCAAGTCCGCTACTCAGTCATTGCGTCTTTGTGTCGCAGAGTCGCCATGTAAACTGCCCCTAAAAGCCATGATTTCAGGTTTTCATTATATTATTGCAGTAAAAAGGTCAGGGGAAAACTATCAGAAAAATTTAAGGACACGGCTACTGTACTGATATAGTTTGGTGTATTGTGTAATATTTGATGTTACTAATGATTTAATGTGCATTGTCCATAACTGTCCAGTCAACATTTTGAGTTCCACAACAGTTCTGTTTTACTGTGTTATGTACGTATATATTAGGCATAAGGTGTACATTTAACAAAACAAAATAATTACTGGGGAAAAGCAGGTGCTGGCAGATTTGCATTTGGGATGAAAATGCATAACTGATGCTACAACAATCTAACGATATACTGGCAAGCGGGGTGGCCAGTGGGGTGGCCAACAAATTTATAGGGGTGGCTGTGGCCACCCCTGGCGGCGCCACTGCTGATATTAAAAAAAAAAAAAAAAAAATCTCCCAAACCCCCTCCCCCCTTAAAATTTTCTCCTCGGATCTACACAATTCACATAGGTCCCCCTTTTTTGACTTCAAAACGGCGAATTTTGCCGCAAGGTGAGAGATTTTCATGCCTGTTTATTTATCAACAAGTTCAATGTAACACTTTGCTCAGAATCCATTTGAGAACAATTCAACATAAAAAAATAATAAAAAATCACATTATTTAATCTATAATTCCCAATTCCTATCTATGGGTCATATAGAAATAAAAATCATTAAAAGGTTTCTTGGGAAAATGGCAGAGCCCAGATGGCATTTGTCCACATAAATTACATTTCAAACATTCAAATAACAACACTAAAAACTACAAAAACATAAATTGTGCTTCATATTTGTCAATACTAAATTGTTTGGATATATTTCAAAGGACAGTTTTAACATTCTTGACAGGATACGGTCCACCAGTAACATCGATGCATCCAGTAGCAGCAGCCTAAAAATGTCATAGATTAATTCAGATATAATCCTACTAAAATTCGGATGGCATTCTTAAATTACTGTGGGTGTATTTTTTGAGTATTCGCATTTAAAAACTGAAATGTTTCATCCTGAATATTCCAAATGCAGGGAGGAGCAGAAGTATTTGCACCCCTTGTGAGTTTACCCACTTAGAAAATTTGTAAAGGTCTGAAATTTAAATCAGAGATGCATTTCCACTTATAGAGACATAATCCCCCCCAAAAAATCCGGAACTCACATTGTATAATTTTTCAATAATTTAATTTAATAATAATTTATTGTAAATTACTGGGTTCATAAGTATTTGTGCACCAGAGAATCAGCAAAGAGCTGTGAGTCTACCTTAAAAAATGTCCACCTTTACCCAATGAATAACCACCCACCCACCACCCGTTTCAGCTCAATATTGTCACCTGTGCACTCCAGAGTCAGTCATAATCCAACTGCTACCATGGGTGAGACCAGAGAGCTTTCGAAAGACACCAGAGAAAAAAACTGTTCGCTCCACAAAGCTGTAATGGCCGTATGGGCCATTCGGAAAGCAGCTTAGTGAGAATAAATTAACAGTTGCAGCAATTGTTAGAAAATGGAAAAGGCTAAACAGGACATAATCTACCTCGGTCTGGGGCTCCATGTAAAATCTCTCCTTGTGGGGCATCACTCATGATAAGAAAAGTGAGGGCTCAGCTTAGAACTACATGGCAGGAGCTGGTCAATGACCTGAAGAGAGCTGAATGCACAGTTTCAAAGGCTACTGTCAGTAGAACACTACGGTGCAATTGTTTAAAATCATGCATTGCTCAGAAAGATCCCCTGTTGAAGGCCCATCTGAAGTTTGCCAGGGACCATCTGAATGATGCAGAGGGGTCATGGGAAAAAGTTATGTGGTCAGATGAGACCAAAGAACTTTCTGGTGCAAACTTTACTCGTCATGTGTGAAAGAAAAAGACAGATGAGTATTCAAGAACACCATCCCTACTGTGAAGTATAGGGTGGAAACCTCATACTTTGTGGCTGCTTTTTGGCAAAGGGGACAGACAACTGTACCTCATAAAGCAGAGGATGAATGGTGAAATGTATTGTCTGATTTTGAGCCACAACCTCCTTTCCTCAGTCAGAGACCTGAAGATGACTCGTGGATGGATCTTCCAACATGACAATGATCAGTAGCACATGACCAAGTTGACCAAGGAGTGGCTCAGTAAAAAGTATATCAAGGTTCTGGAGTGGCCAAGCCAGTCTCAAGACCTCAATCCAATAAAAAAATCTTTGGATGGAGTTGAAATTTTATGTTTCTCAACGACAGCCCCGAAAGCTGACAGATCTAGAGAAGATATGTGTGGAGGAAATCCCTGTTTCCATAAGTGGAAACCTGGTGAAGAACTACAGAAAGCGTCTGACCTCTGCGATTGCAAACAAAGGCTTCTGCACTAAATATTAGCACCGATTTTCACAGGGGTACAAATAATTATGAACCCCAGTAAATTACAAATTATTGAAAAATCATACAATGTGAGTTCTGGATTTTTGGGGGGACTATGTCTCTATAAGTGCAAATGCATCTACAGGTCCTTCTCAAAAAATTTGCATATTTTGATAAAGTTCATTATTTTCTGTAATGTACTGATAACATTAGACTTTCATATATTTTAGATTCATTACACACAGCTAAAGTAGTTCAAGCCTTTTATTGTTTTAATATTGATGATTTTGGCAAAAAAGTCGTGGTAAACCGTAAACCAAAAATCTCTATCTAAAAAGATTAGCATATCATGAAAAGGTACTCCAAAGAAGCTACTAACCGAATCATCTGAATCAACGAATTAACTCAAAACCCCTGCGAACGATTCCTGAGGCTTTTAAAAACTCCCAGCCTGGTTCATTACTCAAAACCGCAATCATGGGCAAGACTGCTGACCTGACTGCTGTCCAGAAGTCCATCATTGACACCCTCAAGCAAGAGGCTAAGACACAGAAAGAACTTTCTGAGCGAATAGGCTGTTCCCAGAGTGCTGTATCAAGGCACCTCAGTGGGAAGTCTGTGGGAAGCAAAAAGTGTGGCAGGAAACACTGCACAACCAGAAGAGGTGATCGCACCTTGAGAAAGACTGTGGAGAAGGGCCGATTCCAGACCTTGGGCGACCTGCAGAAACAGTGGACTGAGTCTGGAGTAGAAACATCCAGAGCCACCGTGCACAGGCGTGTGCTGGAAATGGGCTACAGGTGCCGCATTCCCCAGGTCAAGCCACTTTTGAACCTGAAACAGGGGCAGAAGCGCCTGACCTGGGCTACAGAGAAGCAGCACTGAACTGTTGCTCAGTGGTCAAAAGTACTTTTTTCAGATTCAGGAAATTTTGCACGTCATTCGGAAATCAAGGTGCCAGAGTTCGGAGGAAGACTGGGGAGAATGAAATGCCAAAATGCCTGAACTCCAGTGTCAAGTACCCACGGTCAGTGATGGTCTGGGGTGCCATGTCAGCTGCTTGTGTTGGTCTACTGTGTTTTATCAAGGGCAGGGTCAATGCAGCTAGCTAGCAGGAGATTTTGGAGCACTTCATGCTTCCATCTGCTGAAAAGCTTTATGGAGGTGATTATTTCATTTTTCAGCATGACCTGAACCCCATAGAGAATCTGTGGGATATTGTAAAGAGGAAGTTGAGCGACATCAGACCCAACACTGTGGATAAGCTTAAGGCCTTTATTGAAGCATCCTGGGCCTCCATAACACCTCAGCAGCGCCACAGGCTGATTGCCTCCATGCCACACCGCATTGAAGCAGTCATTTCTGCAAAAGGATTCCCAACCAAGTATTGAGTGCATAGCTGATATAATTAATTCAAGGTTGACTTTTTTTGTTTAAAAAAAAAAACTCTCTTTTTGTATTGGTCGGATGAAATATGCTATTTTTTTGAGATAGGGATTTTTGGCTTTTCTTGACTTTTTTGCCAAAATCATCAATATTAAAACAATAAAAGGCTTGAACTACTTCAGTTGTGTATAATGAATCTAACATATATGAAAGTCTAATGTTTATCATTACATTACAGAAAATAATGAACTTCATCACAATATGCAAATTTTTTAGAAGGACCTGTATGATTGAAATTTCAGACCTCTACCTAAGTGAGTGAACTCACAAAGGGTGCAATTACTTCCCTCACTGAACGGGAAGTACCTGAGAAAATTCTCAGAATGTGAAGTTTTAATGAAATTATTTTGACTCACGTCTGTGCTCTGGTAAATTTGGGGTTGGTCCTGGCTGTCATGTGGATTATCGCCCTCTCGGCAGCTCTCTCTCGTTTTCTCCTGACATATACTTTCTCTTAAAGGAGTAAAGAAGAATGCCCAAGCGCTCACTCATTTAGCTTTAATTTTTTTTTTTAATGTGATCATCTTACCTGTCAACCACAACCGTCTCACTTGATGTCTGGTAAGAGAGCAATTTAATTTTGTGTTAAGCAGGAATGGAGTATTACATCATCAAACTGTGCACACAGGACGGAGGTGGGTAGTAACTAGTTACATGTACGTACTCCTTTACATCTACTTGAGTAACTTTTTGAAAAAAATGTACTTCTATGAGTAGTTTTACCAAGCCATACGTTTTACTTTTACTTGAGTACATTTGTGAAGAAAAAATGCTATTCTTACTCCGCTATTTTGGGTTACACAAGAGTCGTTTCTTCTTTATATTAGATTTATTTTTTTGCCAGCAATGACAAGAGTAGCTCTAATATTTTCATCAACGAGATGTCGCAACAATGATCACATGACTCCATTACACCAATCTGACGCAAGTTCGCCGGTCTATGATCACGCCAGCCTGTTCAATCACGAGGATTCTTTAAAGCACTGTAAAAAAAGAAGTATTTGAAATAAAGCGCTGCCCTGGACATGACTCGAAAGCGCGGACTTAAACCTCTTTCCCAGTTTTTATTTGGCACCGATTAACCACGGAAAACCGAGATATGAGCCTTTTAATTTCATGATAGTAACTATGAAGGAACTATTCACTATTCAAACTAGGAACTATTTTCTCCACTAGAGGGCAATCATGCTCTTTGGACAAATAACGCTTCATTTTTTTTTCTCTCGCCGGAATTCAATAATTTGTTTTTGTATTTCTTTTGCTTAATGTGGTTATTGAATGAGTTATTGTACAGTATCATAACAACAGTTCATGTAAATATTTTTGGTATTTTTTTTCTCTCAGCACATTGGTTACAAAAAAAACCAACAACAAAAAAACAGTTACAGTATTACTCATTACTTCAGTATTGTTTTCACTGGATACTTTTTTTACTTGTTCTTGAGTACATTTTTTGGATGACTACTTTTACTTGAGTAATATTATTTTGACGTAATGCTACTCTTACTTGAGTACAATTTTGGCTACTCTACCCACCTCTGACACAGGATCATATTGTAGTGGCTGATGATTTTGTCAATGGGACTAAAATGGAATATAGCCAAGAACAAATACACAATAATTAAATGATTTTAAAAATGTAAAAATAAAAACCTGCAAGTGGTCATGGTGACTGAGAATATACAAGGAACCCTGTCCTGAGATCCTGAGGACCTGCTCTCCAGTCCAACCTTCCGCAGGTGTGATTGGGATGAATAGAACCTGCTGTATGCACTGTAAAACATTGTTTAAACTTACGAGAATTTTTTTACATACAATTTGCTACACCACAGTTTCTGTAAGAGAAAAATTCCATTATTTCATTTGTTTTCTTTTTTTACTTCAAAGAGTAGAGGTCAGTATAACACCTCTTTAAAAACTTTACAAAAGTTATTTTCTATTTGTCAAAAAATGGTAAAAAAACGAAGAAGAAAAAAACAAATCTACACAATAGAGGACATCCAGTAAAACACAAGACCTGTAAATATGTGAAGGAAAACTTTTGTCCATCCTCTTTTGCAAGTCGCCCTTGGAAAAGCACCACCAAGCGGCTCTCCATCTGTTTGGCTGACCATTTCCGATCAATGGTGATCCTGGCGGTCATTCCCAAGGCTGAAAGAGCTGATTGCTCTTCCCCTTGTGGTGCAATGTTTCTGTGAAAACAAAGAGGCATTTCTGTATATTGTTGTTCCTGGCAACCAGAGATGGGTAGAGTAGCCAAATATTTTACTCGAGTAGCGTTACTTCAAAATAAGCAAAAGTAAGTCATTCAAAAAATGAACCCAAGCACAAGTAAAACAAATATTGGGTGAAAAGAATGCTCCAGTAATGAGTAACATTGTGTGTAAATGATTAAGATACAGTTATCTCTCATTTTTTGTGGTTAATGGGGGCCAGAGCCTGCCGCCTTCAGTGTAAAACAGCGAAGTAGCGCCCCCACCCCAAAAAAAACAAAAAATTTTTTTCACTCAACACTCAAATCCGCTCACGCTGCTCACTTACACACAATGAGTTGCCACAGCAAGTGTTTAACAAGCTAAATGATGATTGACACATGCGGCGCCTTGAAATTTCGACTTCCAAGGTTCTCTGGCAAGATCAAACATGAACGCCTGTCAATCATCGTTAACTTTAACAAGCAACTCCAGTGCACTGCCTGACCAAGAAAAGCAGCAGGAGGGAGGGTGAGACTAAGTGATCGGATCGGGACAGCTCAATAAAATACTGCAGAGTGATCCCGTGCTACTTCATGCTTCAAACTTTGCGCCCTCAGTCCATCGCAGATTTTTTTTCTTTTTTTTTTTTTTAAATACAGATAAGCTGTCCTGAGCCGATTGCGTAGTCTCACTCTCCCTCTCCATGCTCTTTGTTAGTCCGTCGTGCAGTGGAGTTGCTTATTAAAGTTAACAATGATTGACAGATGTTTGGGTTTGATGGTGGCAGAGACACGAAATTCAAAGCGCCGCATGCATCAATCCTCCTTTAACATGTTAAACATTATGTGTAAGTAAGCAGCTTGAGCGGATTTGAGTGGACTCACTCAATGAAGCATTTAAAAAAGCTACTTCGCGGTTTTTCACTTATCGCGGCAGGTTCTGGTCCCCATTAACCACGAAAAACGAGGGATCACTGTATTTTATTTATTTTTCAGTTGAAAAAAAAAATCCTTGATGGACTGAGGCCGCGACGTTTGTAACGCTAAGAAGCGAGGGATCACTGTATTGCATTTTTTTTTCTTAAACAATTTTTTTTCTCAGCATAAAGTTATCTATATGAACAGTTATTATTATATTGTACTCTAACCACATTGTCAAAGAAATTAAAAAAAAAAACTGAATTCCGGCGAGACAAATAAAATGTATAGAAATGAAGCATTATTGATCCAAAGAGCATGAGTGCCCTCTAGTGGAGACAGTATATTTCCTATTATGGAATTAAAACGATCATCTCCGGTTTTCTGTGGTTAATCTGTGCCAAATAAAAACTGGGAGAGAGATTAAAATCCACACTTTCGAGTCATGTTGACGGCGGCGCTTTATATCAAATACTTAAATTTCTTATGGTGCTTTAAAGATGGCAAGTGATTGAACAGGCCGGCGTGATCATAGAACAGCAAGCTTGAGTCTAATTGGTATAATTGTGTCATGTGATAATTGTTGCAATGTTTCATTGGTGTAATTGGTAGAGCCACTGTTGGAGTCTCCAGCAACAACAACCAATAAATAAATAAATAAATCTTAATATGTAGAATAAAGAGGAAAAATGTAACGACTAGTGTATGCCAAAGTAGCGGCGTAGGAGTACCGTTTCTCCTTCACAAATCAACTCAAGTAAAAAGTATGGCTTGCTAAAACTACTCTTAGAAGTATATTTTTCTCAAAAAGTTACTCAAGTAAATGTAACGGAGTAAATGTAATGCATCACTACCAACCTCTGCTGGCAACATATAGGCTACATGCAGCCAATTTGAGTCTAGGTCAATGTTGTGGGTGCTTTGCTGTTGTTCTTTTAAGATTTGGAATAACTCAATTTCGTGTCTTCTGGTAGTATGGATACATAACAAGGGCGTAGGTTTGCATAGGAAAGGTAAGGAAATAACACTAGCAACTTTTCAGGATGCTCAAAATGTCCCTACTAAATTTTAAGCAACCTTATACGCAAGATATAATGAGTTCAGTTATATAGGTAATTTCGATTGTCTTCCCAAATGTTGTAAGGATAGAACTGACCCTACCATTATTAAGTGAACCATTTCAAACTTACATTTACCCTATTTCACTTGCTGAATGCGCCGGTCCATATACATGTCAAAAGCATGCCACCTCCACCACCCCCTTCGAAGAGGAGGGATATTAGAAGTTTTTTTTTTCGGCCAGCAGCACCCACTGTAATTGTTTTAAAAAGACGCCAATGTTGTGGAGGTGGGGAACACACCACTAATTTTGCTTCTGAAAGTCCAACCTACATCAGAGTTAGCATGACATTAAACTGTGTGAACTTGCTAACCTGCATAACACGAGTAGGAAGCTGCTGAGAGAGAAGTGTCGTTCTGTTTGTGTTTTCTACAGTTAACCTAAATTTAACTGTGAGGAATGTAATGAACTATGCGGCACTATACAACTAGAAGAACATGAGCAAGAAGCTGCTTAGCGAGAGAGGGGTGCTGCATAACCTCATATGTAGCTCACACAACACAACATACACACAACAATCATAATTATGTACATTTTAAAAATGTGGGGAATTCTGCGAGCTACCCAAACTAGATTTGCGATTGACTGGTCGATCGTCATCGACGTCATGAGCACCCCTGATTTAGCATATCAATTAATTAGGTTCATGTTTGTGAGAATTGTAGCTCTGACACCGGTTCACCCAATTTGTTTGGTCTCATTAATGTCCCATCCCGAGCAAAAAGTGAACATGTAGGTTATGCTGTTATATCGTCCCTACCAATGTTGAGACCAAACCCACGCCCTTGATACATTATGAATGTGGCTTAGACAGTGGGGGCAAAATGACATGACTTCTAGTTGCATGACAGATAGAACACATGAAGCCAGATGTTAAACATGATACAATACAACAAATGTTTTATGGATTTTAGCAAACAGAAACAACAGCTCTCACTTTACATCTTCTCACCTCATGATTTCTTCATTGTAGTAGCCTCTTGGTAAACAGAGAACGTCTTTAACCACCAGCCCAGTCTGCTGTGGAGTCAGTCTCTTCCATTTCATTCGCCTTGCTTTGTGTGAGGTAGCTTCATGAAATGTCTTCAAAGTGGATCAACATTGATTGGACCATTAGTAAGAAGCTGATTTTGATTCTGATGTCGATATTCTAACAAAGTCTGGATAGAGGTTCAAAAATAAAAATAAATGTATGACTTATATGACCAATATAAAATAACTAATATTCTTGCAATTATTGAAATCTCTTGCTTTGTATAGTATGGGATGACAGGCACTTTGGCATTCATTAAAATGCCTTCATAAACATTCTAATTCAGTGGTTTTTAACCTTGCTAAAGATATCGAACCCCACAAGTTTCAGATGTGGATTCACCGAACCCTTCGGAGTTAGATAATAAAGCAATTTTTTCAAATTCGAAACCGATATGCCGTTATATTTGGACTATAAGGCACACCTGACTATAAGCCGCCACGCACCAAATTAGACACGAAAACGATCGATAAGCCGGACTGGACTATAAGACAGCTGTCCTCACTGTATTATGGGATATTTACACCAAAAGATATAAACCGGTAACACTTTAATCAACAGCGGAATCATAAGATGTCATAAAACCAAATGAACCACCATGAAGCTTTGCAGCCAATTGGTTCAAATCATTCATTGCTTCAAGAAGCTTCATTTAGCCATCACTGCTCGCTTGAAGGACACAGTCAATCTCTGCTGCCAGCTGCTGTAAACACTATTGTCGTCCAACATGCCTTCTAGCATGCATTGCATCATTACAGATGTAAATAATCAAAATTCATGTTCTGTGTTAATTATTTCTTCAGTTACTGTTCTAGTTGTTTCATTCATTGTAAATTGGGGTATTTGGTAACATTTTATTTGACAGTGCCACCATGGAACTGTCATAAGACCATCTTAATTATTACATGACACTGCCATGAGTATTAATGGATGCTTATAACAGATGTCATTTTGTGTCATCTGGCAAATTATCTAACTTTTTGATGGATGTAAAAGATCTGAGCCTGACATAAATGGAGTTAGTATGACGTGGCTGTCAAACAAAGTGTTACTTATTAACCCAATAACCTGCACTGGACTGTAAACCGCGGGATTCAAAATGAAGGAAAAAAAGTAGCTGCTTCAAGTCCGAAAATTACCGTATCTAAGCTAGCAAGCTAATAATTTAGCAAATTCCAGTTCAAAATTCTTCATATTTTGACAGAATATTTTATAAACAGGTCAAAATTTGAGACCACACTGCCCTTTGGTCTGTTGTATTCCCTCATAACAAGTGCGAGTCAGCCTTCCACTGAGCAAACCAGTTCCTCTTCCTATCCAATCGAGGACTAGCAGTTAAAACAAATGGATTAAGCCTGTAAACTGGGACCAAATCAGTCCAAAACCTGGTCTAAAAAGCCACTTTGCCTAAATTTAAGCGTAAAAAAATAGGGCTCTGCGTTTCTTTACCTTCGCCGAACCCCTTAGAACATGGGTGTCCAAACCTGTCCGCAAGGGCCGCTGTTGGTCCTGGTTTTTGTTCCTACCAATCGAGCACAGACAGTTTAACCAATGAAGTTTGTGCTAAAACAAGCAGCACCTGACTGCAATCAACTGATTACACTTGTGAGACACCAGATTGGTGAAAAAATGTAATCTTGTTTTGTAGGAATGAAATCCAGCACCCACTGCAGCCCTATGTGGAATAGTTTGGACACCACTGCCTTAGACTTACTCACTGAACCCCCGGGGTTCGATCGAACCCAGGTTAAGAACCACTGTTCTAATTCTAGAAATCAATTTGAAATATGAATTTATTTGAGAACTACACTTATTATATATAAAACAAATTCTAAATGAACTTTAATTATGGTATTTACCATGCTAGTCTTTTTTTCTTGATTATATTCTTTTTCAATATATAAATTAACCATCACTGACCAACTGAAGGAAATCACTCTCCTTTTCAGGTCCAAGGAGGCTATTAGGTATGTATTCGATTTACAAAATCATTCAACAAGGGACAATTATGCTACGTCTACACTAGGATGGATAATGGCCTTAAAAGTGTAATTACTGTAGTTGGACTATACGGCATGCCGGCTACACTTATGGGCCTCTTATCAGTGCAAGAACTTACACAGATAAACTAGCCGGCTAGTATTACCCGCCTCTTAATATAAACTAGTGTCTCTGTACAACAATCAGATACCGGGGAAGTGACGTCATGGAGCGTACCATTGCCATTTTTAGTGCGGCATGACGGCATTCTAAATAATGGAGGCGGATGATCGAGAGGTGGCATTCCTGCTCCTTTTTTTTTTTCTACAGTCATTGTTTACAGTTTATCATCTAGAGCGTAGAACTGGTATTAGGAACCTATGTCTTCGCGAGTAATTTCTGGCTCTTTTGATGAGTGCATCTGCCTCTCAGCCAACTCGTAATTTTAAATGTGGTACCGGCCGGTTCTCTGGACTTGAACGAGATGTGAAGAGCTGATAATGCAGTCACACATTTTTCTTCAACCTTCAAAAGTCACTTAGGAGCCAAATATTGTTGTGAAACAGACAACAGTTTGAAAAACAATTTGCATTGATTGATTGATTACATCACATGCACAGTTGTGTTCAGATAACAAGCAAGACAAGACCTTAAAACCTGTCCGGTTCAGCAGTTTGACTAGGAGAATGGAAGTTCAAGTGTCCGGTTGGTCTGAACAGTTTTGATGTTTCACATTGAGAGCATGACATACTCCTAATTGTGATTATTCAACATGCCTCATTTATTATGACAAAGCAGGAAGGGGTAATGAGGGGACAATAAAGGAAACACAGGAAAATAAACACAAACAACGACAACAAGAAATATATTGAACCCCTACACTAACTATGAATATGTTGGTGGTATCGTCAGCTAGATGTATTTCCGGTTGACACTATGTGGGGGGGGCACATGACCAGTGAAAGAAGGGGAGGGGTGGGGGAGTCTATAAGCTAGGTGATTGGGAGGGGTGGAGTGTACAAAAATCAGCTCTGTGATCTAGAAACCAGTAATCGCGTGAACCCCCTTGTGAGTGTAAGCCTGTCGGCAACCTACCCTACGGCACCCCACCGCCAATCCCGGCACCGGGGCCCCCCACCTTAACGCGCCCAAACACATCCGGCTGTTCGCGAGCCCCACCAAACACGCGACTGCCATGCAGACGGGGGGAAGATGCCGCGCGGGCGCCTCCCCAGGGCCACAGCCCCCACCCAGCCAGCCCCTTGGGGGGGGGGGGGGGGGTGAAGCCCATCACTCCTCCTGGAGCCCAGCAAAGGAGCCATTGTATTCCTCCCGGTATCCATTTAAAATAGGAGAGCTCGGCTTGTGGCAGTGAGACCGCTGCATGGAATTTCTACCCAGCCGCCCGTCCCACCGCCCTTTGCTCGAGCTCCCCCTTGGAGCATGATGTGTGTGGTGCGTTAAAAAAGGTGTGGGAATGGCTGGGCCTGCCGTGAGGAGGTAACCGTGAGAACCCCGCCCTAACAAGTCGCATCCCTCCCACAACCTTGGTGTGTGAGGGGGAAGCCGGGCTTGGACTGTATGGCCCCTTCCCAACTCTCCCTGGAGGAATGAATGAGTATGTAGGTGCCAGGGTGAAAGATATTTACAGTGCAAAGTGAGGAGTGCGTGAATTAAGATGCAGACTCCGCAGGCGTGGACCTGTCCGCCAGAGCCACCAGCCGCAGGGCGGGTGAAGCGGCAGGGCCCCAATCAACCCCCGCCCACCGGACCACCCCGGGCGCACCCGCATCCGGCCACCCCTCCCCCCACCGCCTGAGCACCCACCCCGCACCCTGAACAGGTGCTACACCAAGCGCCGGAGACCAGGGGATGTCCCCCCTACTGGCGAGAGACAGCAAGTCCCACCCAAGGCCCCATGGGCCCCAAGAGGCCCCACCGTCAGGAGGACAGTGGCAGCTGCCGCGTCCAGAGAGGCGGACAGGGCCGGAGACAGACCAAGGGGATGGAGGCGCGACCCCCCCCCAACCCTCTTTGGGAATCAGCGTGTCGTAGCTACTAGGGAAGGGAACTTCTGGGTACCATACAGTACGATTTGATTTGCAGAACAAGGCTCACGATCACGATTATTTCACTGTATGGCGAGATAACAATTATCGATACATGGGTCAGGAAATAATTTTACAATACTTTACAAATAATAAACAGAATAAAACATGTTCTTTTCATCCTTCTGCTGTGAATTGAATTGAGTTTATCACTAGTAGACGTCCAACTCGTTTGAACTGGAAGGGTGGCAACGAATGAACATTCATTCGCTGCCACCCTTCCAGTTCAAACGAATGAACATTCATTCGCTGCCACCCTTCCAGTTCAAACGAGTTGGACGTCTATGGCGGTCAATGGCAACCAATGAGTTTAATTTTATGGCATTTCAGATCTAGTGCCGTCAATGGGAGAAAATGAGTTAACAGAGACAATATTCTAGTGGAATATTTTGGTAGCAGCTTGTTGTTTCCTTTTCTATTTTAAACTGTACACCTTTTGAAACGATGTATGGATTCTTGGCAGGAGCATATCGATAACTTTTTGGGATACAAAGTAGCACAATGTATCACCATTGTGATATTTTGTTAAACCCTTAGTAGCTACAGTAATCATGCTGTAGTATTCAGTGAACATCAATAGGTTTAAAAATAATAATTTAAAAAAAATTGTAAGGAGAATTACCGGAGTAGTAAGATCCACAAGCCGAGCCTCAAACGTCATAGGGAGAGGAAACTCCTGAGACAGAATAAGCAAATCAATGTTGGTTGGTTTTATGCATAGGCGGGGTTTGACTTTTGGGGCAGGGGGGCACAACATGTTGATGACCCCGAAACGCAGTGACAGCAATAAAATTAACTTACATTATATATATATATATATATATATATATATATATACATATATACATATATATACATATATATATATATAATATTTTCTTATATTTATAATAATAAGTTGACAATGAGCATGTTTTGGTTTCCCATCATTCTTGAGGGGAATTCGAAATCAGGCTGCTTAGGCAATACTTTTCACCAAGATCATCATCCATTGAATATGGTACACCCGCCGGTGTCGTGCCAATGTAGTTACTGCAATCAAAAATTGTATCCCCTGGACGGAGCCACATGGAGGTAGATTTGTGTCTTTATTATTCAATCATTCAATCAAAATATATATTTTCAACCCCAAAAAAATGTTGCTTCAATCAAAAAAAAAAATGTTTGAATGCACAACTAAATCTGAAACTCCAAAAAAAAAAAAAAAATGCATGTGAAAGCTATTATTCTTTGACTGATTTTTTTTTTGTTTTTTTTTTTTTTTTTATTGAAGCAACTTTTTTGATTGAAGTAATGGTGATTTGTGTTTGGGCCACGTTTTGGCTAGGACATTTTTGTCTTTATTATTCAATCAAAAAATATGTTGCTTCAAAAAAATATATAGATTTTCAAAAAGAAAATCAATCCAAAAAAAAAGGAAAATTTCAATCAAAAAAAAGTTTTTGAATTAATTTTTAATTAATTTTGAGTTAATTTTTCATTGAAATTTTCATTGAATTTCCTTTGATTGAAGCAATCCTTTTTGTGTTTAGGCCATATTATGATTAGGACATTTGTGGCTAGATCATACAATCCCCAAAAAGTTGATTCAATCAAAAAAAAAAAATCGATATAATATAACGTATATTTATAATATATTTTTTAAATATTTTTTTTTCTAATTTTTTTTTTTATTATATGCAAAGCAAATGACCGTCTAAGGTGCTCGAAAAATAATTTGATCCATTATAAAAATATATTTTTTTGTTCATTTCATTCATTTCTGTTGCAGTTTTATTGCTTTACAACTTTTATATTTACTAGTATAGGCAAGTGAGTTACATGCAATGACACTTTTAGGCCACCGGGGGGGCCTGGACCCCCTGGCCCTCCCTTAAAATCCGCTTATGGTTTTATGGGAAGGAATTGAATTTTGACAGAAGAATTATTGAGGGAACAAAAATAAGACGCACTTCTTAAATAGAATATTTGCTTCAGCTCTCAAGTTTGTTATTACATTGTGCAGGTGGTCATCCTAGACAGTGTCTTACCTCCATTTCTATTTCTATGTCCTCCATGAACACTGGAGGAGGGGGACGGTGGTCAACGTTTTTATTTACCCTGGAAGGGGTCACTGTGTTGGGTTTGACCTTCTGCAATGTGTCTTGCATCTCCAGAGTTGGTTCTTCCTCACAAATAACTAGAGGATGCTCCAAGTCCTTCTCCATTAAAAAAATAAGGAAAAATATAACCATCATTGTTAGTTGTAAGAGTAGAAACACCACTCTGATATTGGTTGCCTCTTTGCACTAATATGAAGGCATGGTGGACACTACTCAAATAGAAATGCATAAACACATACTTTTAATTCTGGTTATCAATTATAGTTGGAGTGGGAACCTCTTGTCACCTCATGATACGATACGCGATACAAAGATCACGATAACGATGATCTGACGATATGGCAATACAACGATTATTGATACGTTGCTCAGGAAATCATTCTAGGATATTCAACAAACAACTAATATACAGAAAAACAAGCTTCTGCTGTGAATTGGAATGTGTTTATCACTAGTAGACGTCCAATCCATCTGGGAGGGTGACAGCGAATGACCATTCATTCATTCGCTGCAACCCTCCCACTTCAAACGGATTGAACGTCTATGGCTGTCAGTGGCAGCCAATGCCAGGCAATGAGGTAATTTTGGACCATTTAAGGTCATTAACCGGTTGATTTTCAGTTCAACCTGTTGATTTGGGGGTATTTTATGGGTCACTTCCTGTTTATTTTGAGTTACAGAACAGGAAGTGGCCTGGGAATCACCCAAATAAATAGGCAGTGACTGAAACTCAAAAGGAATGTCCTGTAAATGCCCTGAAAATCAGACAGAATGACTGCGAATGCTCTGGTTTCGAATGAACGAATGTTTCCAGTCTAAATGGATTAGCCGTCGAGCACCGTCACTGGCAGCCTTAGAGTTAACTGAGATACTATTATGGTGTAAGATTTTGGTAGCCATTTGTTGTTGTTGTTGTTTTTTTTTTTTTAAAACATTGACACCTTTTTAAAATGATATCTCGATTCTTGGCAAGAGCATATCGATAAGGCGGAAAACAGACAAGACTGAAAAAGCAGTTTCTGCTCTTGCACCCTTTAAAAAAAAAAAAAACTGCTGTATTTTAAGCCAAAAGAACTTTTGCGTTTGATAGAACAATATGTCTATATGCTACCATAGCAGATTAATGGCGCACTAAGCCTCTAAACTATTTTTAATTTGTCTATTTCATCCTGAAAACCCCCGTTTACAGACGTCGCACAACCACTTTTGTCTCAACCTAGCCATCAAAAGAAGTAATTATATTTATCATTTAAAATGTCTGTGATTTTTAGCTTAGAATCATTAATTGATGTCTAATTTTTAGTTTAAAAAAAAAAAAAAAAAAAAAAAAAAGACTTTAAAAATTATTCACTAACATATTTTAAACTTTTAAACAAATTGCGTCACAATGAAAAATTTGGCGTCTGTAAAAAAGTCAGGGATATCTACCTCATAACTGTCGCTTAATTTTTTTTTTTTTTTTTTTTTATGTTATTGTCACATTTTCCCTGATGTTAGATGATGAATAATTGATCCAAACAAAAAAAAAATGTGAAAAATAACGTTTAAAAGGGTAACTATATGAAAAAGAAAATCTCAACCACTCCTTGTTGTCTGCGATTTCTGCATTGCAACTCTTGTTTTATCACCATGTTTCACCCATAAAATCCCCCCAAAATCCGGCTGTGGCCATTCACAGCTGTGTCTTGACACACGGTGATACATGCTACATGGAGTTGTTGGATCAAAACAAGGCAAGTACGCGATCTCATTAAAATCGTGGCGTCTTTAATTCTGCTCTCGCCTCCAATTAGGGCTTTGCTGTTTAAAAAAAATATATATATTTTTTTTTTAAAATGCCCTCCTATTCAATATTGTTGTTCCCACAGAAAATTGAGATTTTTAGCTTTCCAATGATATATCACACATGCATATAGGAGAATTTTGAAATTTGGCCAAATTGGGGGTCTCAGAGCAAACTTCAAGTCACCTGAGTGTTTTCCGCCAGAACCTTTTGGGATACAAAGTATCACGATATATCACTATTTCGATATTTTGTCACACACCTAATTATAGTAAATTATACACTGACATTTTGAAATGAGTATCATTCTGTTATTATAGTTGCATCTAAGCTTTTGAACCATCTACAAATGACCCTATGATTCGCTCTTTAGTAATCGAAATGCAGTAGTAATTATTTAAAAACAGTTTTAGGGGTAAGCCAGGTATTTAAATGTATGGCTGACGTGATTCCCAAAACAAGATCTAATTTTGAGGGTAGGAAAGATCACCACATACCTTATAAAAGTAATTGTCTTCCTTCAGCTCTCCCGCCGAAAGCAACTCACAGGATTCTTCAGAAGAAAACAATTCCATCTCAATGTTTTCCTTCATCGCCAACAAAGTCTTCCTTTCATTTGGCCTCATTCTATTTGCAACAATGGCAATTTACTAGCATGAGAGATACCTTTTTTCATTTACTTGTCAGGACAATGTATTTTATCCTTACACAGACAGGAATTTGTGATAAATGCTCAACATGTTTTACTTTACACTCTACTTTTCTATGAAGTTGACATTCCAAAACTATGGCCAGCTCATTATTTCAGCTGAGCTCTATGACAGGCTCCAGTCATAATTGGTTCAAATTTGCACTCGTGGACTGTGATTGATTGGCTAAGAGAATGTTAGGTATTCCTTTAAAGGGAGGTATTCTAAAACTGATTGGACAATGGTGACATTTGACTAAGCAAACAATGCAATATTGAGTAACGGCATCTTTGATGACTGTTACTGTTTAGAGTGACCTTTGTCACTCATCTGTTTGGCCCATTGATTTCAAGAATCATGACTAGTTCAGTAAGGCAAGGCAAGGCAAGGCAAATTTATTTATATCGAACAATTCAACACAAGGCAATTCAAAGTGCTTTACATCACATGAACACCATAAAAATCACATTTAAATCAACACAACGTAAAAACCAAGACAAAAGATCGCATTTAATCACAGAATAAAAATAAATAAATAAAAATAAAACAAAAATAAAAATAAAGCAAAAACTACTACTAATAATAATCACTGAAATCAGCAATGGAGATAAGCACAAGAGGAATAGAAGGCAGGTAGATTGAAATATATAGACAGTTATGGATATGCAGTGCTAAACAAAAGCGTTTTTAGCCCTGATTTAAAGGAGCTAACAGTTTGAGCATACTTCAGACGTTCGGGTAACTTGTTCCAGAGGTGAGGAGCATAATAACTAAATGCTGCCTCACCCTGCTTGGTTCTTGTTCTTGGAACATGCAGAAGACCCGTTCCAGACGACCTTAGGGGTCTAGATGTCTCATAGGAATCTAACAAGTCAAGCATGTATTTTGGTCCAAGGCCATTAAGTGTTTTGTAGACGAGCAGTAGTATTTTATAGTCTATCCTTTGACTCACTGGAAGCCAGTGTAGCGATTTCAAAACCGGTGTAATGTGGTCCAGCTTCCTTGTATATGTGAGGACTCTGGCTGCAGCATTCTGTACTAGCTGCAGCTTCCTGATTTTTTATCAAGATCTGTAAATATACCGTTGCAGTAGTCCAATCTGCTGAAAATGAATGCATGCATAAGTTTTCCCATGTCTTGTTGAGTCAGAAGCCCCTTAATTCTGGTTATATTTTTTAGGTGGTAATAAGCGGATTCAGTGACGGACTTTAGATGGCTATCAAATTTTAGGTCTGAGTCAATAATTACGCCAAGGTTTCTGACTTGATTTGTAGCTGTAAGTGACATTGTGCTAAGTTGGCTGCTTATCTTTGACCTTTCCTTTTTTGGCCCAAAAATGATCACCTCTGTCTTCTCCACATTTAACTGGAGAAAATTCTGGCACATCCATTCATTGATTTGATGAATGCATTTACTCAGGGAGACTAAGGGTAAGGGACTATACTCATGTGGGGACACAGAAATGTACAGTTGTGTGTCATCTGCATAGGCGTGATGTCATACTGTTCCATTATCTGAGCTAACGGAAGCATATAGATGTTAAATAACAGTGGTCCAAGAATTGACCCTTGAGGGACTCCACACGTGAATTTGATTCGTTCTGACTGATAGTTTCCAATTGACACAAAGAAATCCCTATCATGTAAATAGGATGTGAACCACTGAAGAATAGTGTCAGTAAGCCCTACCCACTGTTCCAATCTGCTGAGTAGTATGTTGTGATCAACCATGTCAAATGCGGCGCTGAGATCCAATAGTAGCAGAACAGATGATTTGCCTGCATCGGTATTCCGACGAATATCATTTAGGACTTTGATAAGCACGGTCTCGGTGCTGTGTTGTGGCCGAAATCCAGACTGAAATGAGTTAAAAAGATTGTTTTGCATCATAAAAGTCTGGATCTGTTCAAACACAACCCTTTCGATAATTTTCTCCAGGAATGTCAGATTTGATATTGGCCTGTAATTACTAATGGTTGAGGCATCCAGATTAGTTTTTTTTTAGGAGAGGTTTTATTACTGCAGTTTTTAAAAGTCTGAGGAAACTCTCCTGTTTGGAGGGAAGTATTTATAATCTGAAGTATGTCTGGGGCTATGCAATGAAAAACAGTTTTGAAAAAGTTTGAAGGAAGGATGTCAAGGCAGCATGTTGTGGGCTTTAATTTCTACAAAATTTCTGTTAAAGTGGCATAGTCCAAGAGGCTAAACTGTCTAAGATTGACGTGGGGGACATTTTGGGAGGCGTTTAGTGTAACATTTGTTAATCCGGAGTTGCACACAGTCTGTCTAATCTTTAGTACTTTGTGTATAAAGAATGCTGCGAAATTATTACAGGACACCTCAGATGCCAATTCCTGAGGTATTGATGCATGTGGGTTTGTCAGTTTGTCAACAACAGAAAATAGTGTGCGAGTATTGTTGGTGTTTCTACTAATGATCTCTGAAAAATATGATTGTCTAGCATTTTTCAGTTCCTGGTTGTATTTGCGAAGACTCTCTTTGTAGATATCATAAAAAACTAGGAGTTTGTTTTTTCGCCATCTGCGTTCTGCTCGTCTACAAACTTGCTTTTGTTTTATAGCTAGTATGGCATTTCTCCAGGGTATAGAACACACTAATAACGCATATGGTATGAGTCAAGCACGGGTATTTTACCCCAGAAATAATTTTAAAATAAAAAAAAAAACATTCTTGATTGAGAATTAGAAGCTCAGATAGCGGCTCCATTGTACATTGCTGGCCAAAAGTATTGGCACCCTTGCAATTCTGTCAGCCAGTGCTCAATTTCTCCCAGAAAATGATTGCAATTACAAATGCTTAGCTAGTAATATCTTCATTTATTTTGCTTGCGATGAAAAAACACAAAAGAGAATGAAAAAAAAAAATCATTTTCATTTTGCACAAAACTCCAAAAATGGGCCGAACAAAAGTATTGGCAGCCTCAGCCTAATACTTGGTAGTACAACCTTTAGACAAAATAACTGCGAACAACCGCTTCCGGTATCCATCAATGAGTTTCTTACAATGCTCTGCTGGAATTTTACACCATTCTTTGGCCAACTGCTCCAGGTCTCAGAGACTTGAAGGATGCCTTCTCCAAACTGCCATTTTCAGATCTCTCCACAGGTGTTCCATGGGATTCAGGTCTGGACACATTGCTGGCCACTTTAGAAGTCTCCAGTGCTTTCTCTCAAACCATTTTCTAGTGCTTTTTGAAGTGTGTTTTGGGCCATTGTCCGGCTGGAAGACCCATGACCTCTGAAGGAGACCCAGCTTTCTCACACTGGGCCTTGCATTATGCTGCAAAATGTGTTGGTAGTCTTCAGACTTCATAAATTCACAGTCAAGCAGTCCAGTGCCAGAGGTAGCAAAGCAACCCCAAAACATAGGGAACCTCCATGTTTTGACTGTGGGGATTGTGTTCTTTTCTTTCAAGGCCTCGTTTTTTCCCCCTGTAAACTCTATGTTGATGCCATTTCCCAAAAAGCTCTACTTTTGTCTCATCTGACCAGAGAACATTCTTCAAAAACATTTTTGGTTTCTCAGGTAAGTTTTGGCAAAAGGTAAGTTTTGGCAAACTCCAGCCTGGCTTTTTTATGTCTCTGGATCAGAAGTGGGGTCTTCCTGGCTATCCTACAATAGAGTCCCTTTTCATTCAGATGCCGACGGACAGTACGGGTTGACACTGTTGTACCATCTGACTGCAGGACAGCTTGAACTTGTTTGGATGTTAGTCGAGGTTCTTTATCCACTATCCGCCCAATCTTTCATCGAAATCTCGCGTTAATTTTTGTCTTCTGTCCACATCTAGGGAGTTTAACCACAGTGCCATGGACGTTACACTTATTGATGACACTGCGCACGGTAGACACAGGAACATTCAGGTCTTTGGAGATGGACTTGTAGCCTTGAGATTGCCCATGCTTCCTTACAATTTTTGTCCTCAACTCCTCAGACAGTTCTTTGGGTCTTCTTTTTCTCCATGCTCAATGTGGTACACTCAAGGATAAAGGACAGAGGTTGAGCCAACTTTAATCCATTTTAACTGGCTGCACGTGTGATCAAATTTTTGCTACCCCCTCTTATGTGCCACAGGTAAGTAACAGGTGCTGTACTTACACAAATTAGAGAAGCATCACGATTTTTCAAAGGGTGCCAATACTTTTGACCAGCCCAATTTTGTAGTTTTGTGTAAAATTATATTTTCCCCCCCATTCTCTTTTGTGTTTTTTCATTGCAAGCAAAATAAATGAAGATATTACTACCAAAGCATTTGTAATTTCAATCCTTTTCTGGGAGAAATTGAGCATTAGCTGACAGAATTGCAGGGGTGCCAATACTTTTGGCCAGCAGCGTATGTGCCAAACACAGGTATTTTACCCCCAAAATAATTGATTGAGAAGTAATTAGTATCTCAGATCACAGATCCATTGCAATACAACAATTTAACGGCTGGTTTTCTTTTTCATGACACCTGTATTGAAATAAATGAAATAATCTGTATACAAAACTACTTACTCCATCATTTGTAATGAAAGAATACCAACAGTGGATAATCAGTGATTGCTAATTTATACACAAAAATAATAGTAATCCAGCAACCCAAAATCTACAAACAGTTTAAAATAGACAAAGACAGCTTTTATTTTGATTAGTTGAGTGTATGTGAAATAATTTGTTGTTAGTTCCAGTCCTATCTGATTGTGTTTCTACATAACAATAGATATAAAGATTTCAATTATAAAAACAAACAACACTATTAGGCAATAGGGGTTGAACTTTTGACATGTCTGCCTGACTGAGGAACCCCAAAAAGGTTCAAATTAAATAACATTTTGAAATAAAACAGACTTTAAAAAATGACATTGTGTAATATGGCCCTTAAATTGTAAAATAAGGCAATAGTATTATGAAAAAGATTTTACTATATAAAAAGCGTTTTTCACAAAGTATTGTTTTTTTTTTCTTTTCAAAATGACAGCCAATAGCAGTTGACGTTATTTACCGTTTACATTGACTGACGCTGGGCTAATATAAGTGTGTAAACAGACCAGTAATGGCGGCCAACCACTAGAGGGCGACATACACAAATCTCTACTTGGATTAGTCAGTACGTAAGAGACACACACCATAATCGTGATAAAAATGTTTGGATCAATAATGAGTGGAAGAAGAAGAATATTCACATCACAAAACACAATCAACATCACTTCAATATGTTGTAACAGTACAGCAAATGGCCAGATAATTCTTCAAGCATGTGGAAATATCCCAATCATTTGTGAAATACAGAAGACAAAAAAAAACTGTGAAACAAAGAAATCTAAATTTTTTTGGAACCGTGCTAAAATGTACCATCGTACAAGATGATACCATTTGATACAGAACAAGACACCAAGATAAAAACATGTAAAGGGTTCCAACTAATTACAACTATGTTCAGCACAATGGTAGTCTGTATCTATATTTGTTTTTATTTATTTTCTATTCCAGTTTATCGAAACAATAATCACCATCCATTGCAGGTATTACGCATGTCCTGCAATGAGTGTAATACGCAATATAGAAAGACAATATCTGTTTTACCGAGACATAGCTGACAATTTACATAGATCATGCGCAAATATATACATTATAACACTACAGTCGTTGCTTGGGAAAAAAATAATAACAATAATAATTTAATTATAATAATAAAATAATAATTTGCACGATTGCAGGTCTGTAAATTTGGAATCTGTGATGGATGTTTTTACTAGGGCTGTCAAAACTATCGTATAACGGGCGGTAAATAATTTTTTAAATTAATCACGTTAAAATATTTGATGCATTTAAGGCACAGGCCCGCTCAAACAGATTAAAATGACAGCACAGTGTCATGTCGACTTGCTACTTGTGTTTTGTCGCCCTCTGCTGGAGCTTGGGTGCGACTGATTTTATGGGTTTCAGCACGCTCTGCTGACGTGATTATACAGTGCCTTGCAAAAGTATTCGGCCCCCTTGAATCTTGCAACCTTTCGCCACATTTCAGGCTTCAAACAAAGATATGAAATTTAATTTTTTTGTCAAGAATCAACAACAAGTGGGACACAATCGTGAAGTGGAACAACATTTATTGGATAATTTAAACTTTTTTAACAAATAAAAAACTGAAAAGTGGGGCGTGCAATATTATTCGGCCCCTTTACTTTCAGTGCAGCAAACTCACTCCAGAAGTTCAGTGAGGATCTCTGAATGATCCAATGTTGTCCTAAATGACCGATGATGATAAATAGAATCCACCTGTGTGAAATGAAGTCTCCGTATAAATGCACCTGCTCTGTGATAGTCTCAGGGTTCTGTTTAAAGTGCAGAGAGCATTATGAAAACCAAGGAACATACCAGGCAGGTCCGAGATACTGTTGTGGAGAAGTTTAAAGCCGGATTTGGATACAAAAAGATTTCCCAAGCTTTAAACATCTCAAGGAGCACTGTGCAAGCCATCATATTGAAATGGAAGAAGCATCAGACCACTGCAAATCTACCAAGACCCGGCCGTCCTTCCAAACTTTCTTCTCAAACAAGGAGAAAACTGATCAGAGATGCAGCCAAGAGGCCCATGATCACTCTGGATGAACTGCAGAGATCTACAGCTGAGGTGGGAGAGTCTGTCCATAGGACAACAATCAGTCGTACACTGCACAAATCTGGCCTTTATGGAAGAGTGGCAAGAAGAAAGCCATTTCTCAAAGATATCCATAAAAAGTCTCGTTTAAAGTTTGCCACAAGCCACCTGGGAGACACACCAAACATGTGGAAGAAGGTGCTCTGGTCAGATGAAACCAAAATTGAACTTTTTGGCCACAATGCAAAACGATGTTTGGCGTAAAAGCAACACAGCTCATCACCCTGAACACACCATCCCCACTGTCAAACATGGTGGTGGCAGCATCATGGTTTGGGCCTGCTTTTCTTCAGCAGGGACAGGGAAGATGGTTAAAATTGACGGGAAGATGGATGCAGCCAAATACAGGAACATTCCGGAAGAAAATCTGTTGGTATCTGCACAAGACCTGAGACTGGGACGGAGAGTTATCTTCCAACAGGACAATGATCCAAAACATAAAGCCAAATCTACAATGGAATGGTTCAAAAATAAACGTATCCAGGTGTTAGAATGGCCAAGTCAAAGTCCAGACCTGAATCCAATCGAGAATCTGTGGAAAGAGCTGAAGACTGCTGTTCACAAACACTCTCCATCCAACCTCACTGAGCTCGAGCTGTTTTGCAAGGAAGAATGGGCAAGAATGTCAGTCTCTCGATGTGCAAAACTGATAGAAACATACCCCAAGCGACTTGCAGCTGTAATTGGAGCAAAAGGTGGCGCTACAAAGTATTAACGCAAGGGGGCCGAATAATATTGCACGCCCCACTTTTCAGGTTTTTATTTAAAAAAGTTTAAATTATCCAATAAATTTTGTTCCACTTCACGATTGTGTCCCACTTGTTGTTGATTCTTGACAAAAAATTAGAATTTTATATCTTTATGTTTGAAGCCTGAAATGTGGCGAAAGGTTGCAAGGTTCAAGGGGGCCGAATACTTTTGCAAGGCACTGTATGTCGACGCGAACTCATACCAATACAGTGATATACAGACCAGCTAACGTCTGCATCCAGTATTCAGTGGCAGTTCTCGCTGTCTCATCACACTGTCTCTTATACATGCATCACTTGTGAGTTCTATTCTTTCTTTGTATATATTCATGAGCATTGTGTAATTATTGGTGATGTACATTTCATTTTGTTTACATATATGGTACAATGTAGTTACATTATTTGTTGCTTGTGAGCTAATTGGCTAGTGCTACTGCTAAAATGGAAACGTGTGTGTATATTTTGTGTTATTTTGTGACTTGTGCAAGTTATTGGCACAATGTTTATTATTTTCAGTTTTACAATAATCAGAAACGTTCCCCTGTCAAGAGAATTGATGACTACAGTAAAGCCCATTCAACTTTGCCTCAACGTCTGATTCCTCTTTAGAGCTTCTGCTGTTCGCTATCTGTCAATTTGTGTACTCACACACATTGAGGACAGAATACAGAGCAAAAATAGTATTTCTATCTCTCAAAAAAATAATGTTCACAAAAAGAAAAGTGCTTCTATCTGTATTAATGATGCTCAGACTTTGGAAAAACTATTCAAACATTTCGTTTAGCTGTTGTTTAGCTCGACAAATTCACTGGATGGCAATATTCAGTCACAATATACAAACGATCAGAGGTCTCGTACGTTGTGAAGCCAGCACTCAAATGATGTACAATGGGTGGACAAGTAAACAGGGAACTACAGCGTCGGTCGAGGGACAAAACACACTCATTGGCTTGATTTCCAAGTAATTTAAAACTCGCCATTGACACCTTGTGGTATATTTCAATCACTACCTTATGTAGTTAAAGACACTGTGGAAGAACGGCAGGGAGCCCATGTGACGCTACCGCTCAGCGACGTCAACAATGGCGAGCTACTAGTTTATTTTTTTAATTGAAAATTTTACAACTTTTATTAAAACGAAAACATTAAGAGGGGTTTTAATATAAAATTTCTTTAACTTGTACTAACATTTATCTTTTAAGAAGTACAAGTCTTTCTATCCAGGGATCGCTTTAACAGAATGTTAATAATGTTAATGCCATCTTTTTGACTTATTGTTATGATAAACAAATACAGTACTTATGTACAGTATATTGAATGTATATACCCGTCTTGTGTCTTACCTTTCCATTCCAACAATGATTTACAGAAAAATATGGCATATTTTATAGATGGTTTGAATTGCGATTAATTACCATTAATTAATTTTTAAGCTGTGATTAACTCAATTAAAATTTTTAATCGTTTGACAGCCCTAGTTTTTACCTGCAGAGTTGTCCTACATTAGTCTCCTAAAATAAATATTTAGTCGCTCAATGTTGTATGTTAATATAGTTGCATAAAGTAAAACACTCTGCGCGCCTTTTAAGCCAGTAAGTGTTTCTGGCTGCAGGTCAGCAAGTGAGGTAAGAAGTAAGAAGCTGTGCCATCATCGGGTATCAGCTCGAGGAATTGTGTAGGACTTGTCTCCATGGCAACAACGACCAGAGTCTCTGTTGGAAGAATTTGTTAACATGCATTGCAGCTAATGAACAGAAAAAAAGAAAAACTGACTTTATGTTTACTGACAGAATTTGAGTTAAAGCTTCTACCTTTGAGAGCAGCCAAAAGAATGCTATTGTCTGATGCAGATCTTGTGCGATTGCAGAGTTCTGGGAGCAGCTTCTGCCACCACAAATCCTATCAATTTAGACAAAAGGGGAAATTATTAACTAGCAAGACACATAAGAGACCAGTACCGTAAAGGCATTACAGTGGTATGAAAAAGTATCTGAACCTTTTCGAATTTCTCACATTTCTACATAAAATCACCATCAAATGCAATCTGATCTTTGTTAAACCCACACAAATGAAAATACAGCGTCTGCTTCAACTAAAACCACCAATACATTTATAGGTTTTCAAATATTAATGAGGATAGCATGCAAACAATGACAGAATGGAGAAAAATAAGTAGCGAACCCTCCGCCTAAGGAGAATTAAAGAGCAATTGAAACCAACTTTTACCAAACATTTTAAGTCGGGTGTCTGCCCAATCAAAAAGCTGACCTGCCCACTATAAAACACACATCTGGTAAGAAATGTCTTGATGAGAAGCATTGTTTGATGTGCATCATGGCTTGGTCAAAGAGCTGTCTGAAGACCTGCGATCAAGGGTTGTTGATTTGTATAAAGCTGAGAAAGGATACAAAACCATCTTTAAAAGTCTGAATGTTCATCAATATCCAGTCAGAGAAGTTGTCTACAATTGGAGGGAGTTTATCATATATTTTAGCAAATATTTTGTGAACTGATGAAACCAAAGTTGAATTGTTTAGGAGTAACACAAAACGTCATGTGTGGAGGAAAAATGGAACAGCTCACCAACATCAACACCTCATCCCCACTGTGAAGCATGATGGAGGGAGCATCATAAATTTGGGGCTGTTTTGCTACCTCAGGGCCTGGACAACTTGCAATCAGTAATGGAAGAATGAATTCAAAGGTTTATCAGGATGTTTTGCAGGAAAACCTGAGGCTGTCTGTCAGACAGTTGAAGCTAAATAGAAGCGGGATCGTGCAACAAGACAATGATCCAAAACACAGAAGTAAATCAACTTCAGAATGGTTTAGAAGAACAAAATACACGTTCTGGAGTGGCCAAGTCCAGAGTTGAACTCCATTGAGATGCTGTGACACGACCTAAAGGCAGCAATTCATGCCAGACATCCCAGGAATCTGACTGAACTACAGCAGATTTGTAGAGAAGAGTGGGCTAAGATTAGTCCTGATCGATGTGCCAGACTGATCTGCAGCTACAGGAAGCGTCTGGTTGAAGTGATTGCTGCGAAAGGGGGGGCCACAAAATATTAAATGTGATGGTCCACTTACTCCCCCCTCCCCTTCTGTCATTGTTTGCATACTATCCTCATTAAAATACGAAAACCTATGTTTTGGTAGTTTTAGTTAAAGCAGACACTTTTTTCATCTGTGTGACTTAGACAAAGATCAGATCACATTTGATGGTGATTTTATGCAGAGATGTGAAAATTTCCAAAATGTTTAGATACTTTTTCATACCACTGTACAACCAAAAATTCAATACAGGGAACTCTTGAAATGATCTGGGGTATGCAAACTTTTTCCTATCACTGTAGTTTCAAAGAGTGAGGTACTTTCTGCTATCGGTACACTAAACAATAAATGTCGTGATCTTTTGAGAAATTTCAAACCCACACAATTAAAAAACCCCACACTTCCATGTTGGGTAAAACAAAGAAGCAGTCATTTTCATGTACAGACCATGTATTCATCTTGCAAGTGATGATTGGCATAGGCTATAATAGCCTGCGGGCATTGGTCCAGAAGCTCTTCAATGCTGGTATCGTACTGGCCCTTTCTGGTAGCACAGAGAAGGTGCAGGCTGAAGCCCCATAATGTTTTGTCTGACAAACTTTCCAACAATGGCGTGACTGAACCCACAGAAAGGGATGGTCCACAAAGGAGAGACTGTTGAAAATTCACATTGTCAGCCACACAGGTGTACAAAAATATGGTGTGAGTGTGCAGTAAACACCATAAATAATAATAATAATACATTTTATTTGTACAGTGCTTTTACCAATGCTCAAATACGCTTTACAGTTGAAACAAAAAACAGCAAACAAAGTGAACAAACAGAACAATTAAGAAAATAATGATAAGTAGGTACAGCTTGCCATAGCAATGATGTGTATGGGCCTAATTCTTACCTGCATTTTGTGTAAAGCCTCCTGGTGTTGGAAGCCGGTACTGTAAGGCGGGCAGAGAACAGTCAGCCACGGATATAGAGCACCATAATGGGAGCAGGAATTGATCTGAAACATAATTGACCAGACATTAAATATTCATGAGGAAATTTAAACGCAAAATGATTCATTCCTGAAAATTAAATATGGCTTCCCCACCAAATGTAAAGCTTATTAATGACATGCATATTTTACAAAAACTTTGTTCAGCCACATTACCAGATCGTCAGCACTCTTTAGTGACTTGCGTGCTGGAGGTGCAGGCACATGTTTGTCTGTGCTGGTGTGCATTAGACGGTCAATATAGACAGAAGACAATCTGAAAAGAAGCTCTTGAATGACCGCTTCCTGCGATGAGGCCATTAGCATTGCTTCCCAGAAATCTACTTGTAAACTGTTTTCACAACCCAGCACCTGCAGCACATACACATCTCAATGTCAATGTCATTCATTTGCAGACTAAAAAATATTAAATGTTCATTGATTGATGACGTACTGTATGTACTGTATTTGTGTAACAAATTTTAAATTTTTTATCATGCGTTACAGTGATCCCTCGTTTTTCGCGGTTAATGGGGACCAGAACCCGCCGCGATAAGTGAAAAACCGCGAAGTAGCGCATTTAGCATTGGCAAGAGATACATATAAGACATGTTTTTTCACTTTTTTCCCGCCAAAGTATAGTTTAAAAAAAATATGTACAGTATATGTACATGTATTTTAATAAATGCTTTTTCAAGCACTTCAAATGTAATAATTAGTTTAAAAATTTTTAATCGAATCGAGTTAATCACAGCTTAAAAATTAATTAATCGTAATTAATCGCAATTCAAACCATCTATAAAATTTGTCATATTTTTCTGTAAATTATTGTTGGAATGGAAAGATAGGACACAAGACGGATATATACATTCAACATATTGTACGTAAGTACTGTATTTGTTTATTATAACAATAAATAAACATCAATGCGTCAAATATTTTAACGTGATTAATTTAAAAAATGAATTAACGCCCGTTACCGCGATAATTTTGACAGCCCTAGTTTTAAACATGTTATTGTCCCACTGAATTATTTTTAAACAAGAATAAAGTAGGAGAAAAATGCTTGGCTTTATTAAATGCTTCACTGAGTGAGACTACTCAAATCCGCTCGGAGATGCTCACTCACAAAAAATGAGTTGCCACAGCAACTCTTTAACAACTTAAACGATGATAGAAGCATGTGGCACTTCAAAAATTCGTGACTGGCAAGATCAAACACATTCATCTGTCAATCATCGTTAACTTTAATAAACAACTCCGGTGCACGTGCACTGCCTGACTGACAAACAAAGAGCAGGGAGAGGGAGGGAGCGAGAGGTAGACAGCGTGATCGGCTTGGAACAGCTCATCTGTATTTCTTTTTTTTTTTTTTTTTATTGAAAAAAAAAAATCCGCGATGAACTGAGGGTGTGAAGTTTGAAGCGTGAAGTGGCGAGGGATCGTTGTACGTGGAAAAAGAGGCTAGATGCATTAAAAAAAATGATCAAACAACGACTTTTTACACACATGAACGTGGTCAGTGGCGGTTTTAGGGTTGGGGCCACAGGGGGACTATAATGATATAACATACAATAATACATATACATACAATAATTTTCGCACTATAAGGCGCACCCAACTACAAGCCGCCACCCACCAAATTTGGCACGAAAATGCCATTTGTTCATAGAAAGCCGCACTGGACTATAAGCCACAGCTGTCCTTATTGTATTATGGGATATTTACACCAAAAGATATTAACCAGTAACACTTTATTTGAAAGCAGCATCATAAGACCAAATGAACCACCATGAAGCTTTGAACCAATTGACTACAAAGCTTCATTGCTTCAAGAAGCTTCATTTGGCCATCACTGCTCCCTTGGGGGAGACAGTCAACCTCTACTGCCACCTGCTGTCAACACTTTTGTTGTCGAACATGCCTCCTAGCATGCATTGCAGCGCTACAGGTGTATTTATCAATCAACCTTCATGTTCTGTGCTAATTATTTCTTCAGTTACTGTTCCAGTTGTTTCATTAATTGCTAATTATGGTATTTTGTAAGAGAGACTTTCATTAGACCATCATAATTATAACATGACACTATCATGAGCATTAATAAATGCTTATAACAGACGTCATTTAGTGTTATCCGGCAAATTATCTCACTTTGAATGGATGTAAATGATCTGAGCTGGGCATAAATGGATTTAGTGACATACGTAATTTGCCCAATGATACATTAATGACATCTGTCACAAGCATTCCTTAATGCCCATGATGGTGGCATGTCATAATTACAGTATGACAGTTTTATGGCACTACTTGAGTAATTTTATTCTTAGATACTTGCACTTTTACTTAAGTATTTTTTTCCCCCGGCATCTGCACTTTTACTGAAGTAAAAAAGTGAGTACTTCATCCACCACTGCCCAGAATTAAATCCACGCACCACAGAAAGAAAACGCAAACTTGTTTGTCGCTCAATTTATTCACTGAGAAAACTGAGTTTCCCCATCGGAATCAAGATAAATGCCTTAATACCACTGTATTTTATTAATAAGAAAAGAAACCTGTACATGTACTGTACAAAACGCTAACAAAAACAATCACCAGGTATTTGCCAACAATGAAACGAAAAACTCCTCAAATGGGCCCCAGCACATTGATATACTACAGATGACAATAATCTTTAGAATGACTGAATTAAAACATACCTGAAACATGTGGTCTACTTGCTCAAGCTGAACTTTGTTGTTCTCATGGAGACCAACCATGGCAGCCACCAAAAGGCCAGGCTGGGACTTGGCCATTTGTCGGGTTAATGCTGTGGGACAGATGTTTGTGTGCTGGCCTCCACCTCCACCATGCAGCAAGAGCCTTGGCTCCTCAATGAAGCCATAAACGAATACCATCTAAAAAGACAAAGCAAGCTGCAGATTTGATATCAGAATTTGTGAAGAAACAACTTTTAAATGAATGGGATATGCCAATTGCTGGTAAACGTAAATGCTGCTGAATCTTTTTTTTTTTTTTTTTTTCTTCAAACACATAAAATCATACTCATGTGTTAACATTTTGAACACTTTTGAAATGTATGCTGAAGATGCTGTCATCTTCATTAGCGCAAAAAATATTCAAGACGCAGCATGTGCTCTCACATTAGCTATGGTTCCTATAAATGAATGGCTTTACAAGTCTTGCCCACTACTAAACACAACTAAAAAAGTGTATGATTTTCACAAAATTGGGGACATCAAACATTCAGTTGTATTTTTGGGAGGACAGGAACTACAAATTGTCTCAGTACCTGACACTTGATTCCACACTGTGTTTCCACACGGTGTTTTAAGAGCCGCATTAAAAGTATACAGTGGTACTAAAAAGTATCTGAACCTTTTGGAATTTATCACATTGCATAAAATCACCACCAAATGTGATCTGATCTTTGTCAAAACAACACAGATGAAAAAAACAGTGTCTGCTTTAACTAAAATCAGCCAAACATTTATACTGTAGGTTTTCATCTTTTAATGAAGATAGTATGCAAACGACGACAAAAGGGAGAAAAATAAGTAAGTGAATCATCACATTTAATATTTTGTGGCCCCCATTTTGGCAGTTATAACTTCAACCAGACACTTCCCGTAGCTGCAGATCAGTCTGCAGCTACGGGAAGTATCAGAACTCATCTTGGCCCATTCTTCTCTACAAAACTGCTGTAGTTCAGTCAGATTCCTGGGATGTCTGGCATGAATCCCTGTCTTTAGGTCATGCCACACCATCTCAATGGGGTTCAACTCTGGACTTGGCCACTCCAGAACGTGTATCTTGTTCTTCCGAAACCATTCTGAAGTTGATTTACTTCTGTGTTTTGGATCATTGTCTTGTTGCAGCATCTATCTTCTCTTTAGCTTCAACTGTCTGACACACGGCCTCAGGTTTCCCTGCAAAACATTCTGATAAACCTTTGAATTCATTCTTCCATTAATGATTGCAAGTTGTCCAGGCCCTGAGGCAGCAAAACAGCCCCAAATTATGATGCTCCCTCCACCATGCTTCACTGTAGGGATAAGGTGTTGATGTTGGTGAGCTGTTCCATTTTTCCTCCACACATGACGTTGTGTGTTGCTCCCAAACAATTCAACTTTGTTTTCATCATTTCACAAAATATTTTGCCACAACTTCTGTGGAGTGTCCAAGTGCCTTTTTGCGAACATTAAATGGGCAACAATGTTTTTTTAGACAGCAGTGGCTTCCTCCGTGGAGTCCTCCCATGAACCCTATTCTTGGCCATAATTTTACATATAGTTGATGTGTGCACAGAGATATTGGACTATGCCAGTGATTTCTGTAAGTCTTTAGCAGACACTCTAGGGTTCTTTTTTTACCTCTCTGAGTATTCTGCGCTGAACTCTTGGCATCATCTTTGGTGGACTCCACTCCTTGGGCGAGAAGCAACAGTGCCAAACTCTCTCCATTTGTAGACAGCTTCTCCGACAGTCGATTGATGAACATCGACTTTTAGAGATGGTTTTGTGTCCTTTCCCTGCTTCATACAAATCAAAATTCCTTGATCGCAAGTCTTCGGACAGCTTTTTTGAACGAGCCATGATGCACATCAGACAATGCTGCTCATCAAGACAATTTTTACCCGGTGTGTGTATTATAGTGGGCAGGGCAGCTTTAAACCACTCATCAGTGATTGGGCACACACCTGACTTAAAAAATGTTTAATAAAAAATTGGTCTCAATTGCTCTTTAAGTCTCCTTAGGCAAAGGGTTCAATTACTTATTTTACCCCCTTCTTTCATTGTTTGCATGCTATCCTCATAAAAATATGAAAACCTATACAGTAAATGTTTGAGTGGTTTTAGTTAAAGCAGACACTGTATTTTCATCCATGTGATTTTGACAAAGATCAGTTTACATTTGATCGCGATTTTAGGCAGAAATGTGAGAAATTCCAAAAGGTTCGGATACTTTTTCATACCATTGTATGTTATACAATAAAATTTAACCTGAACAATTTTATACAAATACGACATTTCGTAACACTTGGTGCTAGAGCGTTTCAATGATTTTATCACACATTGAATATTACATTAAATGTTGGCAACTGGCAGATGTAAATACATGCTATACCATAGAATCACTCTATTAAAAAATTGTTAAAGGTCTTTGCCAGAAAACCAATGTAATTCCATGTTTGTCACATTAAAAAAAAAAAAAAAAGTACAATTAATCGACCCTTGAGAATTTTAACATTTTTTCAAATGGCTTGTCTCATATACAAGGTCTCGCCCCACCTCCCATGTCGGACTCTTAAAAAAAATAAATAAATAAACTCACAGCGGTCTCAGGAACAGGTTCTGAACTAGAGGCGAATGTGAGGTCCCATTCAGAAAAAAAAGACTTTCGGTCAAAACTCTATCCCTGTAAATGCCAGTAAAATCTGGAACAGTCTACCCCTCACCATCAGGGAGTATCCTTCATTACAAACCTTCAAAACTCACCTCAAGCAGTGGTTGAAAGTAAACCAGTCCTATATCCACTAACTTTTAACTTCTTAGTAATTTACTGTACTGTGCTGTGTTTTATTGTAACCTCTTGTTATTTCTTGTGTCTTTCTTTCTGTTCCGTTTTACTGCCTAGGGAATGCGGATGTAAATTAGCAATTTTGCTATAATCCGACATATTTACATCTTTGAGATGCATCTAAAAAGATGTTCATTAATGTGCACTGTCCCTATCGTATAATTTGAAATACATATAATTTCAATTTTAAAACTTTAATGATTCACAGGAAGTATGATTAAATCAATAAGTAATTAAATTAATGCTGTGAGTGCTAAACACTGCACCACTGTTACCTTCTAGCTTAATATTTGTAGAATCTGACAAAAACATGTCCTAACCGCTAACCTCAGCATGTCTTTCCATCAGCTGTGTGTACTGTGGCAGATCATCCAAGCGCAGCAGCAGGGTTGCCATGGTGATTGTCATTGCAACAGACACACCGGCACTGTCCTCCAGATGTTGCAAGATTCTGAGTGTCCGGGTAGGATTGACATTTTTCATGGTTGGGCTGGCACACACGCTGATAAGTTGGGAGGGCTCCGATTGGCTTAAAATGTCTATGACCTCATCCGCTGCTTCCTAGGGAGAGTAAGAACAGATATGGCTTAACAGATTACTCTGAAAACAATATAGTTATAAAACACAACAGGTGTTTTACAGCAATGCATGATTTCACTCGACACAATTTGCAAAGTTTGGAACTCACATCTGCAGTTGATGGATTAGCTAGGTCAGCTACTGTATTGGCCCGAATATAAGACTGTGTTTTTTGCATTGGAATAAGACTGAAAAAGTGGGGGTTGTCTTATATTCGCGGTCCAGACATTATACCCATTCACGACGCTAGATGGCGCCAGATATCATTGAAGCGAATGCTGAACTTGAGGAGTAATGTTCTGTCATGACAGATCTCAGCTACTCTCAAGTTTAACCAGTTTGCAGTATTTTATTGCAATGATTTTCCTTATTCAGATTTGTTTCAAGACTACAGTTACAGTTAGACCTCACTTTGATGGTTAATGCAGTTATTGCAATTTTTCTGTTTTATCACAATGGATTGGTTTATTTACATTTCAAAAACCAGAAGCCATTCATTTACGAATGTGATTGCATTTTAGTTTACATATTTAAATGTGCAGATATTAAGATTTGAATGAGGCAAAATAGCATGCTTTTTCTCACAAATATATTGTTATAATCATTTGTTTCAGATGTACTGTAATTATTTTCTGAAAATTTCTTTTTCTTTTTCTTTCATGAAAAGTTGTTAACAATGACATTGGAACGAAAAACTAGGCTTTAGCTGCCGTCGCTAAAAGTGTACCAGGTAAAAATACAGTATTTTAAGTTTTAATATTTTCAAATACTAAATTATTAGTTTTTCCAATCGCTATCAATGCTGTTGTGTGGAGTCGAGAGGCGTAAATGTAAGATAACTACCACTCAGGCACCTGAGATCGAGGTGAATTTCTGCCTCTGGTTTAACTTTTATGGTCAAATCTCCCCGGAATCACGTTCTTCGGGATTTACTTCCTTCTGACGCACTTTCAATTACTGTAATTTTCGGACTATAAGCCGCTACTTTTTTCCTTCATTTTGAATCCTGCAGCTTATAGTGCAGTGCTTATTTGTTAAATTATTTGGGTTCATAGGCAACACATGCTTCCTAGCATGCATTGCAGCGCAGCAGATCTAACTAACAATCAAAATTCATGTTCTGTGCTAATTATTTATTCAGTTACTGTTCCAGTTGTTATGGTATTTAGTAACACTTTATTTGACAGTGGTGTCATAAAACTGTCATAAGACGGTCATATTTATGACATAACACTATCATGGACTTTACTGAATGCTTATGACAGATGTCATTAAGTGTCATCTGACAAATTATGTTACTAACTTCATTTATGTCCAGTTTGGATCTTTTGTATCCTTTCAAAAGTGAGATAATTTGCCGGATAAAACTAAATGACATCTGTTTCGTTAATACTCATGTCATAGCAATGATTTTCTAATGACAGTCTTATGGCGCCACTGTAAAATAAAGTGTTACCAAATACCATAACTAGCAATTAATGAAACAACTGGAACAGTATCTGAATAAATAATTAGCACAGAACATGAATTTTTGATTGTAGCACTGCAATGCATGCCAGGAAGAATGTTGGACAACAAGTGTTGACAGCAGGTGGTAGCAGAGGTTGACTGTCTCCCCAAAGGGAGCAGTGATGGCCAAATGAAGCGTCTTGAAGCAATGAAGCTTTGCAGCCAATTTGTTCAAAGCTTCATGGTGGTTCATTTGGTTTTATAACACTCTTATAATGCCGGTGTCAAATAAAGTGTTACCCGTTATTATCATTTGGTGTAAATATCCCATAATACAGTGAGGACAGCTGCGGCTTACACTCCAGTGTGGCTTATCTATGAACAAAGGCCGTTTTCGTGTCACATTTGGTGGGTGGCGGCCTATAGTCAGGTGCGCCTTATAGTGCGAAAATTACGGTACGTATTGAGACCCGTTGCAATATAGTCAACGTGTCTTTACTGTATACTATTTATTCCCATGTCTTCTGCCGGAATCCTTGCCTTTGACTGGATCATCGGTCACAACAATGCGAAGACAAAGTTATTTTTATTGCACAATTTCAATAGTAACGGTTCTGTGTGAATCTTGATCATTAATTTTTGAATACCTGTTGAATACTTTTAGAAAATATTGAATCATTTAATTAGTGAGAAAAAAACAGCGATAGGGGGACTTTAAGCATAGTATCAAGTGCCAAGTGTTGGGATTACCTGACTGAGATGCTGATCAGTCTCTTCTAGAAGGTAATGCTTCAGGTAAAACAAAAAGCCAGGGCCATAAGTGTGTGAGGTTCTTGAAAGGGGGCGATTCCTGGCCATGACTTCAGTGACTGCCAGGCCAGACATTCTGTAGTAAGGCAAAGCCTGATGACAATGTCTCTGGTTCCCCCTTTTAAAGACAAGAACAAGGTAATTACCATGCTTTTCATGCTTGTCAATTTTATTTAATAACACATTTCCAATAAGAATTGGTAAATATTTAGCAACAACCGACAGCATATTGGTTGGATGACTCAGACCCACTTATTAAGCCGACTAATATCAGCTAATCAGTTGATTTGCAAGGCTTACACTCGCATTGTATTCAACTCCAATATAAGAAGTCAATCAGGCCCGCCACAATGATCATACTCCGGTAACATGCACCCAACTTAGATTCAACTATACACTAGAGGTGGGAAGCTCCGGGTCCCTCACAATACGATACTATTTGCGATACGAGGCTCACGATAATGATTATTTCACGACATAGCGCTACAAGAATTATCGATACATGGGTCAGGAAATCATTGTACAATATATTGATTTTTGGTCACTTTCTGTTGATTATAAGCATTTTGGGTCATTTCCTGTTGATTTTGGGGCATTTGCAGATCACTTCCTGTTGATTTAGGGTTACTGAAAAGGAAGTAACCTGGGAATGTCAGCAAATGAATAGGAAGTGACTCAAAATCAACAGGAAAAGGCCTGTAAATGCCCTAAAATAAACAAAGAGATCTATAAATCACCTCAAAACCGGGAAGACTTGCTGTGAATGCTGTTTCAGTGCCACTGACGGCACTAGACAGCCAATCAAAATGGATTGTATATCTAGCGCCGTCAATGGCAGCCAATGAGCAAACACGGACACTATTCTAATTAAAGATTTTTATTAGAAAGTTGTTGGTTGCTTTTTTTTTCGTACAGTCAAACCTTCTTAAAACAATATATCGTGATACATAAGCATTTTGATGTATTGTCACACTCCTACTATACAAAATAGCATTTAATACCTGAGAAATTATGGTAACTAAGGAATTTTTACGAAACTGAGCTGACACTTCTGTACATGTTGAAATTAGATTAATGATGTATTACTTGCTGAAACAGTCCCCCAGTTGAGCACAATTTTCCCGGAATGCTTCCTCCATCTTTAGTCTGTCTGTCTGAATAGCGACCTGTCCCTCAGAACGAACGTCTGCGGCGCCGCCATTGCTCCGGCAGTGCTGCACTTGTGAAGGACGTAGCAAGGCTGCGCGGAGGAGGAGGTGAGCCTCACTGAGGAGGTGCCAAAGACTCTGGGCCTGCTGGTTGTTTTGTGCATACTGTTGGCTGTATTCAACCTTAGACATGGACACATTCAAACATATCTCATTGAAAACGTTCATATTCAAACATTTGTTGCACTAAGGCAAAACTAAATGAAGTAACTAAGTCTGTATTACCATCTCTTGGTAGAGCGTTAGCAAAGGAACAGTATCAACCACGTAGAGGTTCCATCCATGTCCCACAGCGCTGGTCTCCTTGGGAGAAGACATTGTCCACTTCCTGCTTCTGAGGTCAAAGCCACACAGACAGGAAATTGGAAATACATTCAAGAAGAAAATACCGGCCCCTGGTGTCTGCTCTTATATCAAAAAAGCCTGAAACAAGGTCTCTGATACAGAACATACTTTTAAGTTTTTAAGAACATACCCTTTAAAAAGAGAGCTGTATTTGGAAGCACTAGGGAATCTATATTTCGCGAGCCATATCTGGCTTTCTGCCAAGCAGTCATCTTAAATATGGAACCTGCATGCTCGCTTGACATGAACGAGCTGTGAAGACTTTATGGCGCATTCGCACATTAGCGCATCTAACCCTAACGCACATTAAACGTGTGTTGCAATAATATGCTTCAAAACAATGCAGAAAAATTCACGCGTTCGTTACATCTAGATTGGATTACTGTAACTCCTTACTCGCAGCTTGTCCTAAAAGTTCCCTAAAAGATCCAGTCCAGAACGCAGCAGCAAGACTTTTAACAGGAACTAATAGAAGAGAGCACATCACGCCATTCACTGGCTTCCAGTCGAGTTTAGGATTAAATTTAAAATCTGTCTTCTTTCATTTAAGACCATGAATGGTTTGGGGTCATCTTATCTCACAGATGCTCTGGTTCCATATGACCCCAACAGAACACTTCGTTCTCAGAATGCAGGTCTACTGGTAGTTCCTAGGGTCTCTAAAAGTACAGTAGGAGCTAGAGCCTTTAGTTACCAAGCTCCTGTCTTATGCAATCAGCTTCCAGCTAATATTAAAGAGGCCGACACAATCTGTATATTTAAGATTAGACTAAAAACGTTTCTATTTGACAAAGCTTATAGTCAGGGTAGTTGATAACAGGCTGGACTCACAGTTCAGTCTAAGCTGCCCTAGGAGCTATAATGCTGGGGGGAAGCACAACCACTGAGTCCTATCCCGTTTTTCATTATACCTACTACTTGTCTTTACTTTATTTCTCTTTTCTAATTCTAATATCTAGTTAACTAGTCTCTTCATTACTAGTCACCTGGTGTCCCCTTTCCCCCTCCCCTCTGGGGGAGAGGCTCCTTTTTCAGCCGCAGCCACCTGACTATCCTGACCCCTGGCTGGATGGACGTCCTCATTGCCCCCCCCCCCTCATCTGGCTAGTTGGACCCCCTCATGTTCTCTCATCCCATTGCATCTCTACAAACTGGAACACCTTCTGCTAATACCCATCATCAGTCCCGGTGCATCTATAGCCTGTCCATCCTGGGAGTGAATCTCTCCTGACTGTGGTTCTCCCCAAGGTTTCTCTTTACTCACTGGGTTTTTTGGCGTTTTTCCTTGCCACGATGGAGGGTCTAAGGATGGGGGATGCCCAGGACATGAACTCATCTCATTCATCTACTGTATCTGACAGTGTATCAAATCGACTCTGTTAAGCCCTCTGAGACAACCTTGTTGTGATATAGGGCTATACAAATAAAATTGAATTGAATTGAACTCTGTGCCCATAGGCCAGAGGTCGGGAACCTTATAGACAGAGTGAGCCAAAACCCAACATATTTTAAAATGTAATTCCACAAGAGCCATACAGTGTTTGTCTATGTGTATGTATGTATATAAACACACGCTGTATATTCTATGTTCTTTTGCCAGCTTGTTCGAGTCCGTTTTGTGAGCAGTGTTTCTTTCGTGAACGCATTTAAAGGCATTACACGGGTGGCAGAAAGTGGTCACGCTCTTCTTTTACGAGCAGTCCCTGAGTTGCGATTGAAATAAATCTTGAGAAAACGACAAAGAAAATCTGACATCGTTACTTGGGTTGTTACAATCGTTGCACAGGTGTGCACTCACCACAAGGAAAATAATAAATATAAACATGGTGTGGTGCCGCGTATATTTCCTGAAATAGGAAACCACAATTGGGGACCACCAGGGGGACGTGTGCGTGACAGTGGCCAAGACAGGCGGAGCCTTTCGGGGTGGTCATTTCGTGAGCTCTCCTGGAAGTGGCGACAATTTGACATTCCAAAAAGTCACATAAGTGAAGCGCCAGTGTGACTTGGGGTACCAAGCGGTTCCCTTTCGTGGTTTAATTTTCCCCTATGTATTTTTTATATACTCCAGTTCGCTCTGCATCAAGTCGGGAGGGGCTGACCCCACCACTGGCTGAGTGGTGACTTAAGGCATGTGGCAATCTCGCCCATCTCCACATGACCCGACTTGAAGCATTTTATTGCGAGGCACATTCGAAGTGTCCAAGATTAATGTGCGAATGCGCAATCAACTCATCATAGCTGGCTCATGTCAGGTGATCCGGCGGGTTCCACATTTAAGATGACGGGTTGGCAGAGAGCCATAAGCGCTCATCATAAGAGCCATATATGGCTCGCGAGGCATAGGTTCCCGACCCCTGCCGTAGGCGGTCATCTGTCATGGGTCATGCAATGATAGGCGAGATCGCCTTGCTTGTTAAGTCGCCGCTCGGCCAGCGGCGGGGTCGGCCTCTCCCGATTTGATGCCGAGCGAACAGGAGTATAAAAAAATGCATAGTGGAAAATTAAGTCACACAGGCATGCAATCACTTTCATGACTTTGTGGACTGTCAAATTCTCGCCACTTCCAGCAGAGCGAGACTCACGAAATGGCCGCCCGAAAGGCTCCACCTGTCACGGCCACCGTTAAGCACATGCCCCCCTACATAGGCGATGCCACACCATGTTTCAATTTTGTTATTTTCCAAGTGGTTAGTGCGCAACAATTCTAACATCCCAAGTAACGATGTTAGACTTTCTTTAACGTTTACTTAAATTCATTTCAATCGGAACTCGGCAACTGCTTGTAAAAGCAGAGCGTGACCACGTTCTCCCTTGCATGTGTTGCATTCAAATGCATTCATGAAAGAAACAGTGCTCACAAAAAGAACTCGGACAAGCTGGCAACAGATCATAGAATGTACAGTGAGCAAGTATATATTTATGTATATATATGACATAGACACACACACGCACACACACACTGTTTGGCTCTCGTGGAATCACATTTTAAAATATGTCGGGTGTTATGGCTCTCTCAGTAAAAAATGTTTACCTGCTCTACAGGGTGACCCAAAAAAAAAGTTTACACTCAGTTGACTGCTTGTTTAAAAGCCATTGAAACATATCTAAATAGGTTGTCATGCTTAAGTGATTCATTAAGGTCACTCAATGCAGCTGGTAATCTCTCGTCTCTACAATTCCTGTGCTTCTGCTGAAAATGAAGAAAACTTTAGCTGTACCTGAATTGCTGCGTGCCGGTCTGACACCTACTGAGATTGCAGCAAATCTGAGAATATCCAGATGTTAGAAGTTAAAAAGAAGCTGAAAGATACTGGAACAGCCTCACGAAAACCTGGGTCTGGAAGTGCCCGATCTGTGGGGACCAAAAAGTTGATTGACAAAGTGATATGTGGCCACCCAGAGTCCAGATTTCAATCCCCTGGATTATAGCATATGGGCAACTGTGGAGGACAGGGCCTGTAAGAAGCCACAAACTTCTGTGGCAGCCTTGGAGAGGTCCATTGTTAGATCTTGGGAAAAGATGACAGCATCCTACATAAAGGAGACCTGTCAAGCGTTCCGCAGGCGCCTGGAGACTGTTGTGACACTTAAGGGAGGACACATTGAAAAATAGAGTGTACTGCACATGTTCTTTACAATAATGTATAATTTGTGATTAAATTATAATTCTAAACTGAATAAACATGGCATTTAACTTGTATTATGGCAGTGTAAACTTTTTTTTGGGTCACCCTGTAGGTGAATGTCTATGAGTGGCCTAAACAAAGCATTGACCTGAATACGATTGAATATCTCTGGAGAGAGCTCAAAATTACTGTGCACCAATCAATGGCTGCCATTCAACTTCATGAAGCTGGAGTGCTGCCATAAAGATAAATGGCCGAAACAGTCCAAATATGTGCCAAACTTGTTGGATCATAGACTTTAAACTGTGATACAGGAATTGTCAAAGCTAGAGCAACACACGCTACAAACACTTAATGTATATACTTGATGTTCTTGTTTTTTTAGCATTAACAAGTTTGCAAAGCAAAACTAACAAGCAAAAATATTGTAAAACTGGGATGTCCCGATATTATCACTTGATCAGAATTTTTCAGAGGATCGGAATTGGGTGAAAAGGATCAGGTTTTTAATTTAAAAAAAATATGTTTTTCTTCTTAATGCTCGTACAGCGCCACACCCTCCCTCCTGCTCAGCAGTGCGCCCAAACTGTCCAATGTAGCTTGGGTTTGGTACTTAATGTTAGCGATGATTGACTTGTTTGTAACTTGCCAGAGAAGCTTGCTAGCTCTACGATCAAAGGTGCAAATGTGTCAATCATCGTGAAACTTGCAGCCCAGTCATAAGTGGGCTGTGGCAACTCATTGTGTAAGTGAGAGGCTGTTTCTTAGCCGCGTGAGGGGATTGGAGTTGACTCACTCAATGAAGGATTTAATAAAGACAAGCATTTTTCTAAGTTATTCTTGTTTAAAAAATAATTCACATTACGAAAGCACCGCTAGTCATGCAGACACATTACTAAAGATTGAGATATGATAATGTAATGTCTGTAACTATGTGAGGCTCCTTTAAGAGACGCTCGGGACATGAGGGCTGTGATGTAGGGGGAAGCGAGCAAGTGGAATGAGAGCGAATGGGCTGGAAGTGACAGCTAGTGATAGCAGTCGCACTCCGCAGCAGTGCAACTGTATTATTGTTTTCATTGTTGTCACATTAAAGTGAGTGAAGCTATTCCCCTCTCCTCTGTCAGTCGAGGGCATTATAGTATATGGTATAATATATTTTTCGTACAGACACTGGTTGTGTGCTGGTTGTCACGTTACATCTACTAATTGATATAAGGCGAGCGGCTCGCTTAGCTTGTTAAACAGGTGGGACAGGGCATTTGGCTAATTTAGAGAGTCGCACAGAGACAAAGGCTACTTCACGAGACATAGTTAACTGAGGTTTAGGAGGGCACATACACACTATTTGTTACCTCTGTGTAGGGGCTGCAGGCAGGGGTGAGGAGAGGAGGTGGATGGAAGCAATTGTACTGTGCTGTGGCGTGTTACCACATTTGGAGGACAGAGGGCGCTGTCACAGCAATTATGGCTGCGGCAGTTGGGGGGCACATGCATTACTAACATATTAATGATCATGATTTAATAACCTTGATATGGGTTAGGGTTTTTTTTATTGCTCAGTTAAAAGGGAAAGGGCCAGTGCTTGAGCACTACCTGGACCTGGCGTGTATGTGTGCCAGATCCAGGTAGAGCAGGTACTGGCGTGTATGTATGAATTCCGGATTCACTGTCTATGAGTGAAATGTTAATCTACTATTCAAGACGGGGAAAAAAGATTGAATTTCTAACTTTATACTCCATACTATGAAGTCTGGGAGTACTTTATGCAAAATGTATGCTGGGTGCTGTAGCTGAACAGCCCAAAAATTGAAAACTAAAATTTGCAAGAAAACAATACTCTTGATTAAAATATATTTGCATGATTATCAAAAAACTTTGGGAGTGTAATCCATATCTCCTATAGCTTACTTATACATCCTGTGAAGTTATGTTTTTTTGTGTGTGTGTCGAGACATACCTTTACCTGTATCAAGCCAAAAAGTGCAAATGATATGTTACTGTATGTATTGATGCTATGTATTTCTTGATCACTTAGTGAGCAGAATTAGTAATAAAAATGATTGCACTGATTTTCATGTTAATTGTAGAGCACTGACAAATGAGTTAAAAAGAACCAATTACTGTAATTTTCAGTATATATGCCACTACCCCCCCCACACACACACACACACACACACACACACTTTGAAGCTTGCGTGTTATACTCTTAGTCCAGTGCAGCTGATTTATGGATTTTTACACGCTAATAAGCTGAGTATTTTTGGTATGTTTACCATGAGACAATGTGGACATATTCGACTTATAGTCCATTGCGGATCATATATTAACAAATATGCTTTTTTTGAGCGGCTCATACTCGAGTGTGCCTTATAGTCCAAAAATTTGGGACACACATTAAGTGTGTATAGAGGGGTCTACCCGACTGTATTTTCAATTATGATGGCTTAGTGCAAGTGCTGCTGAATTAGAGTATGTGTGTAGAGCGGTCCAAAATGCACATTAAGTCCTCAAATGGCCAGTTAGTTCCTGGAGCAATTAACTTATTGTCACCTCCACAGCCAGCAGGATTTTTTGGGGGGCCCTTCTAAAGGAGGGATTTTCTGGCATGCTACTCCCACTACTAAGGACATCATACAATTAGCAAGCAAACTATGTCTAAAATTCCAAAGTAATGTTACTTCGGGAGGTAGTAGCAAGGGATATGTAAATTGTGGCTGAGAGAAGTGATTCTCCCCGAACACGTGCTTGCGAAGCCTCACTTGCATGGAAGTGGGGGAGAGGCGTGCCAAAAATGTGGCCGGGAGAGTAGCTTAACCTTGTGTCCATGCACTCAATAACCCCCGCTGGCATGGTAAAGTAGTTGTGTTGGCATAGGAAAGTAAGGGTAAAAAAAATGTTACATTTTAGTTGAAACTATTAGTCTGTCAAGCTAAGGCACATAATCTTGAGGTCGTTAAGGTTGTTAAGGTTCAATTGGTTTAGGAAAGAAAAAAAAACTGCTGTCACGATAAGCCAAAGCTGTAAGCCAAAGCTTCCATTTTGTGATGTTTCGGGCGATGCAATTTAATTTTGATGTTAAACTAGTACTATGATTATGTAACTGGAGCCAATTTTGTCAGTTTATTATCCCATAAACTAGTGCAGTGGTTCTTAACCTGGGTTTGATTGAAACCCAAGGGTTCGGTGAGTAAGTGAAGGTTAAGACACACAGGGCCCTATGTTCATACTAAAGGCCAAGTGTAGTTTTAGACTAGGTTGCCGCCAATTTACAGGCTATTTTCCATATCTTTGAACTCCTAGCCCTATATCTAATGGGAAGAGAAACTGGTTTGCTCAGTGGAAGGTTGACTCGCACTTCATATGAGGAACTATACCAGACCAGGCAGCATGCACTGCGCAGATAATTAAAAAAAAAAAAAAAAAAACATGCATCACATTTTATGCCATGAAAATAGTATACAAGGATGCGACCATAAAATGAGTGTAGAAATATTTAACAACCACAATGGGCGTATATCAAACTCCCATGTGATACATTAAAGCTGTTCAGACCAAAGGACACTTTGATTCCAATTCTCCGTGTCTAAGCAGATGGACAGGTTAAAAGTAAAATAAATAAATATAAAATAAAAGAATGTAGACAAAAAAAATATTTAAATGCAAAATACCAAATTTATTTGTAGTAAATTTGAATACATTTCAACACGGATTTGCTTGCTAGCTTAGCTATATCCGTTTTGAATGGGGGGGGGGGGGGGGGCTTCATTATTAATTTTCAAAGGGTTCGGTGAATGCACATGTGAAACTCATGGGGTTCGGTACTTTTAGCAAGGTTAAGAACCATTGAACTAGTGTTTATTAATTCCATTATTAATAATGTCTGTCAGCACTTTAAAGGATTTGACATTGCAGCTTAGACTAGAAGTGACAGCAAGTGGCAGCTAGGGGTGGAGTAATCTTACAGTAAGGGACGTGATAGAAGGCTCTCCAGAGCTGGTGTGGTGGTGGGATCAATTCCCACCGCAAGGAAAATACCAGTCAGCACGGTGTGTTCTTTCAACATGCTAAAACGTATAACACACACACATTAAACAGTTTGACGCACACATACTAAAATTTCTCCATTGTTCTGTGACTAAAGGATTGACCATGTAGCTGCATTTCTTTTTAAGTATAGTGTTTTGCTTCAGTGTGACATACAGGCCTCGGCGTTGTGCGTTGCGTTCAGTCTCCTCAGGGGTCTCAGTGTCAGCGGTAGACAACAGAATGACGTGACAGCCGCACACGCACAATGAGCGAAGGCCAATAAACAACTGCATCCTAAGGGCACACACCTCAAGGCTGCTGGGCGGACAAGCCTGTAAACACACACACACACACATCATTATTAAATTAATCCTTAATGGGGGTTTGAAACAAAATACCAGTAGCTAGGCTACTAGGGGTGGTAACCTCTGGGTATCTCACGATGCGATATGATTTGCGACACAAGGCTTACGATAACGATCTCACAATATGGCAATATTATCTATATTCTACAAAAGAACTAATAAACTGAAAAAATAGCTATTTTTATCCTTCTGCTGTGACTTGGAATGAGTTTATCACGACAGTAGTAGGCATTTAATCCACTCCAATTCTGGGAGAATGGCAGCCAGTGTTGTTTTCATCAACAATGATGATAATAAAAATAATTCGTCGACGAACAATTTTTTCATGACGATGGCATCACGATGACGAGCTACAAACGTGGCTTGGGAGACAAATGCCAGTCTTCGCCTGACGAGACGAAAATGCAACATAGTTTCTGTCATATGTTCACAATGCGTGACATTTTCTTTAGGGGTGTGACAAAATATCAAAATGGTGATATATCGTGATACTTTGTATCCCAAAAAGTTATCGATATGCTCCTGTCAAGAATCGAGATATCGTTTTAAAAAGGTGACAGTGTTTTAAAAAAAGTAAAAATAAAAAGAACCATCAAGTTGCTACCAAAATCTTCCACCATAATAGTGTCTCAGTTAACTCTAAGGCTGCCATTGACGGTGCTCGACGCCCAATCCATTTAGACTGGGAACGTTTGTTCATTCAAAACCAGAGCGTTCACAATCATTCGGTCCGATTTTCGGGGCATTTACAGGCCACTTGCTGTTCATTTTAGGGCATTTACAGATCATTTCCTGTTGAGTTTGAGTCACTGCTTATTTATTTGGGTGATCAACAGGTCACTTCCTGTTCTGTAACTCAAAATAAACAGGAAGTGACCCATAAAATACCCCAAAATCAACAGGAAGTAAATGAAAATCAACAGGTAAATTACCTTAAATGGCCCAAAATTACCCCATTGCCTGGCATTGGCTGCCACTGATGGCCATAGACATTCAATCTGTTTGTCAGCGGTGTCAGCGATGAACATTTGTTCATTCGCTGCCATCCCTCCCACTTCAAATGGATTGGACGTCCACTAGTGATAAACACACAGCCCAAGGATGAAAATTGTGGTTTTCTGTTCATTCGTTGCTTGTAGAATATCCTAGAATGATTTCCTGACCAATGTATCGATAATCATTGTATCGCCATATCGTCAGTTCATCGTTATCGTAAGCTTTGTATCGCAAATCGTATCGTATCATGAGGTACCAAGAGGTTCCCACTCCTAATTTTCATATTGTACGTGGAGTACGTCAGCTTGCGTCGTAGCAGTGCTTGGGTCGTGTCACTGACAGCGACTGATCATCACCACTATTCATTTGCATCTTTCTATGGATTCATATTCCAGTCTTTCAAAAGATTCAGGCTGCTTTGAGCATTATAAGCAATTAGGCTGCAACAACTAATCGATTAATAAATTAGTTACCAACGAACTTTATAATGAATTTTTGCGGGCAGCAGTGCGCAGTCCCGTTTGGGTCCTTGTTTGCGTGTAGTGCAAGGCTGCACGAGTGCCAATGATTACAGAAAGACAGAGAATTCACTGCTAAACTTAGGTTTAGTTGCTGAATGAATAATATTTAAACAAGAGTTAGATTGTCTTGAGTCGTGTGGGTTTTTAGATTCAGTGTGTCTCCGTCTGAGGTGAGTAAATGAAACCAACTGTATTGTTTGTAATTCTTTGTTGATGAGCGATTATGCTAATTAGTGTCTTGAGTGTCTGTTTATATTGTGTTTTGGAGAAGCATATCAGCACTTGAGTTGTTAGATAGTAAAATTGCCTCATTTCTTTTTATACAGAAACCACAAGCATAAACACAATCATATAATAGTCTCCTTTCAATACAAACTCAAACGGTAAATTGTCATACAAGAGAGTGTGCTTTGAAATTGGATTGGATTTATGAACAACTGTTTGATAAAGAAAACTGACATTACAGACTGCCACCCCCTTATTCGATTTTGTTGCTTAGTTTGTTGGAAGAAAATGAATGTGTCACTGACACAATTTATATCAGCGCTTTGCCCATAAGAAAAAAAATTTCAATCAGCAGCACTTTATTGTAATTTCAATGAAAAGGTCTTTTGTCTGATTTGTGAGCTGAGAAAATATTTTTATGTTTATACTCAGAACCCTTTTTAGAAACTTTAAACAAGTTTTATGTACTTAACAGTACAGTTGTAGGCCACAGCTAAGTCAGGAAGCTTTAATAAAATATTATTTTTGAAGGCAATAAGCAACCATTGCCTTCATTGTTACTTTCCATATGCCTAAAACAACTTCAAGGTAAATTGTTAATGTAATTGAAAACAGTTCAGTTTAAGTAATCGATTAATAAATCGTCCCATTAATCAATTACAAAAATAATCGTTAGTTGCAGCCCTATTAAGCAACAAAGGTTATGCTGTCTCCAATGTAAAAATTGTCTCCAGTGCCTCTGCTTACATCACACCAGTAGACCACATTTGTTGATTGTGCCAATGAAAACAAGCTGTTTTAGGCATTAGTCATTATTTACAGATTGCTTCAAAGATGATTGATGAAAATAAATACCAATTTTAAATCCCTAAACAACAAATGGATATGGTGAGTGTCAGTGAAAAATGGACAATTTGGGTAACAAGGGAGGTATTTTCATCATTCATACCCTCATTGTGGTATCGATGTAGGGGTCCTCAAACCTGGCTGCAACCGCTGCACAACGAACCGTGAAGCATTGCAGAGCATTCCTAATAATCAATCAGACAAAAATACACAAATAATTTAATAGTTGATAATCAAAGTAGCATGATTAAATTTGATTACTTCCATCACTATGCAGTAGGGGTGGAAACCTCTGGGTACCTCGCAATACCATACGATTTGCGATACAAGGCTTACGATAAGGATGATCTCACGAAATGGTGATTAAACAATTAAAAAAGCTTTTCAAGTGATTTCGAAGGGCTTTCGCAGTTTACAATGTGCTTGTTGTGCCTTGTACCAATCAATATTTTAAGGTAACTTTTCATAGTGGTTCAAGAATCATGCTGCACAAAAAAAATATGCCTGGCTACCTCTACCGTATTTTCCGCACTATAAGACGCACCTAAAAGCCTTCAATTTTCTCAAATGCAGACAGTGCGCCTTATAATCCGATAAGCCTTATATACGGAACAATATTGATTCATCTTGGTATGACATTCCCTTTAGCGCAGCTTCATCCAGTGGTGGCATAACATAACCCCAACCAACACCACTACTACTACTATTGCGGTGCGTCCTATATACGAAAAACCATTTTAATATAGGCCATTCATTGAAGCTGCGCCTTATACTCCGATGCGCATTATAGTGCGGAAAATACGGTACATGCCGTTTTATACTTCATTAAACAGTTTTTATTTAAGTGTTTTACTAGCTTATTCCTTCAAGCCCGTTCAAGTGTGATGCATGCGCACTAGCTCGCAGTCTAACACATGCTGAGCAAACTGACCCGCATGCGCAGAAACATAAAAACAAATTATAAGCACACATGCTGGCTCTACGTTATTCTAATGCAGGGGTCAGCAACCTGCGGCTGCCCCAGAGGCTCCTTGGAGCTATTTAAACCATTTGAAACCATTCATTTTATTTGAAAATGGAAAAAGATTGGGAGAAATATATTTTTTGTTTTAATATGATTTCTGTAAGAGGGCAAACACTTCACTAATATTGTAATGAAGTTAAATTTGAGGCGGCATCATACAACAGAGTAGTCACGTGGCACGTCATTCTCGATAGGATACACTGCAGGGAAAATAAATATTCAATCATGAAGACTCATTACGTATTGTGTTGTGCATCATCAGCCATACATCATCAGTAATATGACAATTACAATGCCATACAAATACATACAAGAAACAGTACAACTATTCAGAGATTGAGGCAGCTGTTCTTTCTCAATGCTGTAATGTCAGACAGTCCTCCACAAACAGGCAGCCCTGCCCTGCAAACACTCAAGATGCTAATTGGAGCAATCCAACCGTGTGGTTTTGAGAGTGTGAATGGGAATGACTAATGAGGACCTCAATGCTCACAAAAGTTATGCTGAGTAGAGTCAAATGACCCTTCGCTGGATACAAAAGTGATTTGTATCAACTAAAGTTGCACCGATACCGATACCAGTATCGGCAGGGGCACCGATCCGGCCCGAACTGGTGGTATCGGTATCGACGAGTACCAACATTTAGGGCGCCGATACCATCTACTGGCATCACTTTAGAACTGTCCTCCCCACGTGAGCCAACTTCCCAAATCCCGATGCATGATATCTGTATGTCTTTGTCTCGAAATTATTAAACGAAAATAACATCTTCGTTTTGTAACGCGTGGCAGGGCAGGATGAGTGCATAAAAGGTAAAAAAGGGAGTAGACGTCCACTTATGCACTTTTAATAGACAAAAATAAATAAATCCAGCTCAACCACTCGTCACTCGGGAGTGCAACGGACCATGCACACATGATCACACTTTACTCCCCAAAAAGTAGGTAGCAACTGAAGAAGAAAGTAAACATACAACATAAAGCGGCGCCACCGTGTGGTGGAGGTCCAAAGGAAGAAAGAGGATCACAGAAGTGACCGTTACATAGTCCCCCCTGATGAGAAAAAGGCTGTCCACAGCCGTACACAGCTGAAGATGAACCATAAAACAGCGAATACTATACATAGACGACTGTAAAGGCTGAAAGGCACATAGGGCAAAGACTATATGAAAGATAAGAAAAACAAATGCACAGTGGTTTTTACTCTTTGAACTTCAAAAGCTTTGAAAAACATGAACCTCAATTTCAACAACAAACATGGGCAAATATGGTAACCAAATCAACACATGACAAACAAAGAGCAGCACAAAACATGGCCAACAACCAGAAACGGCTCACTCCAGGCCAAGTCTGTCAGTGTGAAAGGCATCGGTCCATTTATGATTAGCCCAACCAGACGCCATCCTGGGGCAACGTCTGGGCCTGAGGTCGTATCGCCTTGACGATCCAGGAAATAGACGGATCCCAAACCAATGTCGAAACAGCGGTCGGACCATCACATCCAAGAAATAGACGGATCCTTCTCACGATAATATCGCAGCCGCGGTCGGGAAAACTCCGATCCTCAGAGGCACAGGAATCGCCAACCACCATCCACGTGAGGCAGTCGATGTCACCTTCGAATCCAAAACACGATTGAGGTCCAAGGAAAAAATGTTCGGGCGCCATTTGTAACGCGTGGCAGGGCAGGATGAGTGCATAAAAGGTAAAAAAGGGAGTAGACGTCCACTTATGCACTTTTAATAGACAAAAATAAATAAATCCAGCTCAACCACCCGTCACTCGGGAGTGCAACGGACCATGCACACATGATCACACTTGACTCCCCAAAAAGTAGGTAGCAACTGAAGAAGAAAGTAAACATACAACATAAAGAGGCGCCACCGTGTGGTGGAGGTCCAAAGGAAGAAAGAGGATCACAGAAGTGACCGTTACAGTTTTCAATATTAAGGATGTCCACTACAACGCATATCCGCAATGTTATGCTGCTTTTCTAACATAGCATTCACAAACGATTAGCATGCTTAAGCTAACGCATGCTGATGTAGCGCCAATGGGATCAGAAAGATTAAGACCGTGAGAGACTAAGCAAACTCATGGTTTAATGATGAACAATGAGTGGCAAATTACGAGCGCCGTACTTCAAAATCGTCCTGTTTATGAAAGTCGATTGCCATATGCTGGTGTTGTGCTTGTGCAGTAATGAGGAGAAGTGACTTCTGTGGGCAGAAAACACTCAAGCGGCGCAGCGCGCACACTAAATATCATCAGATAGCAACCTAGATGTCCTATGTTAGATCCCATGCCAACCCTCGCGCGCACACACTAGATATCATCAAATAGCAACCTAGATGTGCTACAATAGATCCCATGCCATTAGCTGTGTGAGCCCAGAGCGACGCGTAGTCCATATACTACATTGATGAATTAGAAACCGCCATGACTGTATGGAAGTTAAGCAGGCCAAATCAATCCATATCAGTGACTATAGATAATGCTGCAAATACTGTTAATTCAGCACGTTACAGATGGACTTGGACCACAAATAGGATGTTTAAATATAGCTGCTAAGAGAGCTGCAGCAATCAACAGTGTGCCCCACTTTACAAACAGTAAAGATTGTGTCAGCACTTACAGTATATACAAAATTTCTTCAGGTCAGTAAGAAGTAAGCACATAAATATTATGCACTAAAATGCTTGTTTATATGATGGCACTGTTATTTTTGCTTGTTAGCAAATAAAAAAAAAATTAAATAATAATAATAATAATAATCAGTTGTATTTTCTGTTTCAGAGCATTAAATGTATTGAATTTTATCGAAAATCGTACCGAACCGCGACTTAACTGTATCGTTGCATCCCTTATACATACACATAAATATATATATATATATAAATATATAGATATATATGTGTGTGTGTATTTTTTATTTATTTTTTTGCAAACAGAGTGGTATCGGAATGGTATCGGTATCGGCCGATACTGCACAGCCAGGTATCTGTATCGGTATCGGGCCCAAAAAATGGTATCGGTGTAACACTAGTATCAACTGATCCACCCTTGGTAGTTGTTGCGGTATGAACCTAGCCTTACAGTAACTATAACCTTTTAAACAAAACTTACTGTGTAATGACATGTAGCAAGTGGTCTGTCAGCACCGCTTCCAAGACCTTCTCTGGATATTGATAAATTGAGATAAGCTCAACTCCGCCTTTGAGGCTGTACAGGTAGCCAGTGGTGGGAAGAGAAAAGAAGCAGAACACACAAGTTGGTTCTTCGACCGGTGACTGGCAGCCTGCATAGACAAAGATACACATGTAGTACAAATGACACTGATAAATATCCTCACAGGTTTTCTGGGTATTTAACTACACCTTTCACAGTTAGTGACTTAACCGATACTCCATTCAATTCAACTCACTTGTAAATAATGGTTGGAGTTTGAGGGAGTGAAGGTGCGTCTCCTCCACACTGCAACCCTGTAAGTAATCTGGAGTAAAACGCCTAAGGTAGGGTATATCACCAGAGGAAAAAAAAGATAAAATTATTTTTTTTCTGAAGAAGAACACACATACACACACGTACCTGAACAAAACATAGGAGAAAGTATTTTGCCCTCTCTCCTCAAGCCCCGCTTTCTCGATGCTGACAGGTATGTCACAGTCTTTAGCTCGCTCTCCGAGCAATTCCTGGTGTCTTGGAAGAATTAGGAAATCAGCCTGGTCTTCAGTAACATCTGCGCACAACATTGTTTAATGGAGAAAAGAAAAGAAGCATTCTTAATTTTACAATACTGTACGTTTATTAATGTGGTTGAATTTAATATCTCTGGTTCTTGGACTAAACTTAAAACAGCAATAGCAGCAACCCACTTTTAAACAATTTTAGCTAGTGTATCAAAGATAACCCACAGAGAGCTTTGTATTTAATCACCATCTTTTGGTTCCTCCGATGACTCTTCCAGCTCCAGTTCATTTTGCTTATAATTAGCTTCCAGTTTAAGGACCAGCACCTCCAGGTCTGTTTGCACAGCAACATATCCTGCACAGAGTGCCACCTTGAGGGGTGCAGGAAATATTTAAATTAATCAAGCTGTAGCACGCACAGACCAACATAAGTACATTTCTTTTAGCTCAGAGGCACACTTGACTAAAAGAGACCTGCCCCATGTCTGCAATCTATGGTACCAAAGCAATGTTGTCATTGAGAATTTGTCTTTTTCTATTGACTGGTGATACTGCATACCCCAGGGGTCTACAACCTGCGGTTCCAGAGCTGCATGTGGCTCTTTTATTCTTATGCTGTGGCTCTTTGTGACTTTTAAAATGAACTCTTTCATTGCCATTGACAATACATATCATTTTTCTTGTTCTGTGAAGTTCATTGAGCTGATCACTAGTAAACAGACGTCCAATACATTTCAATCTGTGTTCTGTTTATTTGAGATCCTTTTCGAATTAAAAATTTGATAATCATCTTAAGTTTGTCACTAAATCTGCTTATTACCACCTAGAAATATAGCCAGTATTAAGGGGCTTCTGACTAAACAAGTCTTTGACAAACTTAAGCATTCATTCATTTTCAGTTGGTTGGACTATTGCAACGGTATATTTACAGGTCTTGATTTTTTTTTTAAAATCAGTCAGGAAGCTGCAGCTAGTACAGAATGCTGTTGCCTGAGTCCTTACAAATACAAAGAAGCTGGACAAATTACACTGGTTTTGAAATAGTTACACCGGCTTCCAGTGAGACAAAGGATATACTATAAAATACTACTACTCGTCTACAAAACACTTAATGGCCTTGGACCAAAATACATGCTTGATTTGTTGGATCCCTATGAAGCATCTAGACCCTTACGGTCGTCTGGAACCAGTCTTGTATGTTCCAATAACAAGAACCAAGCAGGGTGAGGCAGCATTTACTTATTATGCTCCACACCTCTGGAACAAGTTACCTGAAGGTCTGAAGTGTGCTCAAACTGTTAGCTCCTTTAAATAGGGTCTAAAAACGCTTTTGTTTACCACATCATATTCATAACTGTCTATATATTTCAAATTTCAAGCTATTGTCTTTTTATTCATTTTCTGTTTTATTTCCATTTTTGATTTCAATTATTATTAGTTTTTTAATTCAATTAGTGATTTAATGTGATTTCTATCCATAATTTAAAATTTTGTTAGACATATATATATATATAAAAAATAATAATAACAATCGGGATTTTATAAGGGAACGACTTTGAATTTTTTGATGCCGCTGCTCATGGAGACTCATATATGCCTAAGGTAGGTGCCTGGTTTGGTTTTAGGTCGGTAGCAGCTTTGGTTTCGAAAATATTTGAATTTGAAGTTTATTAACATTGGTCCCCCACGGATCGGCCCTGCGCCCCGTGTCATGTCAATATATTATGAAGTCTATGCTCTGTATGTAGAGGTACCGCTGTATATAAAACATTGAGCAGGGTAAAATTAAACAAAAGTGAGCTGCATGGTACCCCAAGTTACACAGATGCACTATCAGCTTCATTTTCATGACTTTTTCGCCTGTCAAATTGTCGCCACTTCCAGGAGAGCGAAACTCACAAAACTGCTGCCCTGAGAGGCTCCACTTGCCTTGGCCGCTGTTATGCACACGTCCCCCTGGTTGTTACACAGCACCTCACCATGTTTCTATTTGTTATTTTCCAAAAACATCCCAAGTAATGATGTTATGCTTTCGTTGTTATTTTCTCAATATTTATTTCAATCACAACTCGGTGACTGCCCGTAAAAACCGAGCATGACCTCACTCTCGCTCATGTCTGATGCGTTCAAACGCATTCACAAAAAAATAAATAAATAAATGAAATTACATTTAAAAATAACAATGCTTACAATCTTGACAAGCTCTCAACAGAATACTGTATACTTAGAAATATATACACGGACAACCACACAAGCACAGTCCATGACTCTAATGGAATAACATTTTAAAACATGCTGGGTGTTTTGGCTTTCCCGACCCCCTTGTTTAATGATTGATTTAAATGCTATTACACTTAGAAGTTGTTCCTAAGAAGCAGTTGTAAAACATTAATTGTGAATCTTTTGTACATGAAGTTGAATACAACTGAACTACGCTTGGCTTAAAAAAAAAAAAAATAATAATAATATTTTCTTCAATCTTTCGCGTACCACTGGTGGTACTCATACCACATTTTGAGAACCACTGATCTAAGATAACAAAACTATTTTAATAACAATAATAGAAAACAAATGCCACAACACCTGTACAGGTTTAGTTGCAGGAAGATGCAGGATGACAGAGCGTTCAAAGTCAAGAAAGTTGTGGTTTGAGGTCTGATCTGGAAGTAAAACATGAGATGTTAGAGTGAAAAACATCCTGACTCATTAGATATAGACTATTCAACATTTTATTTGAGTTAGGGTTGCGACAAATGATCAGTTTGATAGTCGACTGATCACTCATTATTTTAGCCACTGGTCGAACATAATCTGACAGCACATAAAACAACACATCATCGTGCCAGCAAACAGCTGTTCGCATATAACTATAATTAGCTTTCAGCTTGAGGTATTTCAGGTAATTTTGCGCACACTGTAAATCAAAACACAAATCATAGTTCAATCCATTTTTATTCAACTTTTCTTTTCCTGGACTAGTATTTCTGAAATGTTTATAAATGAAGATGCACATTAAATTCAAAGTGATACTCCAGCCTAGCTGTAAATGTGCATTGAAACCAAGAGCTCTGCATTATGAAAAGTTGTGCTATGCTACTATCTATAATGTGAAAAATACATACTTTAAAATCTATTTCACTCTTTTAAGACATAAAATAGTTTTTAAATGAAGGAATATACAGTATATAGTGCAGCAGAAAACTAAAATTAACACGTGAAGTTTAGTTTTGCTTTTTATTTTTCATTCAAATATATGCAGGGATGGCAATTGAGAATATTTTAATTTGTAATAGCTTTGATTTCCTTCGGTTGTGCATTGACTATCGCAATCACTATCTGATGGTGAAGTCTATGAGTTGTCTGTATAATTTAAAATAGTAAATTAATTCATCAAACTTCAACGTATTGATAAAAATGAAGATGAAGGTAGTTTTAACTAGTGTTATAACTCACAAGACAAGTGTTGGTCTAAAGATCATATTTTCAAGTTCTCCATTTTTTTTCAAGACCAGCACTTCAACTTCACTCATGTGATTTTCAGCAAACACACTTGGTCAAACAAAGAATACAATAAATGTTTTTTGCTTATATTTCAATGACTGAAATGAATGAAATGAAAGAAAAGCACGGAAACATAAACGGTGATAACACTTATAATATTAGTTATCGACAGGCCTATCGTGATAACAAATTTTAGCAAATTATTGCCAAAATTGTCAATTTTTTTTTACCAACTCAACCACTAATGTAGTGACAATACTATGTGATAAATCACCCATTCAAATGCAATAAATTGTTATTCTTAAATAAAACTACTGTATATTAAAAGTATATTTTTTAAAAAAACAGACACAATCCATAACAAGTCATTTGAAAGCTAAGTGCAGAATATGAAATAGATGAGAAATCCAATGCTATTCTGTTCTCTGCCAATCAGAGCCAACCAAATGTGTTTATTTGATCCCAAATGACTGTCATCTTGTCGTGCAAAGTGCGCATGTCAGCAAATTTGAAGCCAAATTATTGATTGCCAACCGTTTTTTCATAATTGATGTCATTTTAAAGCTATTTTACTTTAGAATGTGAAGTATGTGAATTTCAGAAATCTTTACATGTTGCACATGATATGCTTTTATTTTTAAATGTACACCGGAAGTACATCTGCTAAGCTGCTAACTGCTTTACACTAAGTTTTTTTATTTTTTTTTTTAAAGTGCACTTGTCTTCGATTTTTGCCATGCATCTGGTGTCAGCAATAGATTTTTTTTTTTTTTCGCGTCGTTTGCAAATGCTGTAAACCAGTGAGTTTTCGTGTTTGAAGTGTTACCTCTAAACCGCATGTTTGCGTTTTGGAGAACCCTGCATATGTTTTATAGCAGGCTAAAGAGGGTAGTACGTTGTCTTTTTTCTATTGGCCTCTATGTAGCAATGCTAACATTTTACAATTTTTAATATAGATGTGTTTCTTTATTTTGAATGTCTGAAATCACAGCCAGAAAAATTACAGACCTCATTTTAATTTACTGTGAGATAAATTAACTTATTGCATATCATGTCAGGCTTAGTCATCGACGAATTTGATAGTAACTGTTTTTGGCAGCCCTAATCTGAATAGGGGAATACCACCTCTAAAAGCATTCAGGATGGAGCCGTGAACACATCCCGAATAAAAGCTAACCATTTCTTGTGAACTCAAAACTGTGTTTATATATTTGAGTGTTACCTGGATTCTGACTGGAACTCTGCTGAGTGTTTGAAGGTGCTTGTATGTTATGTTGGCTCTGAAAATGACAGTTTTAACATTGAAATCCAAAAGGAGTAGGGATGAAGGGGGGGGGGGGGGGGGGGGTCAGAAATATTATTAACTCAATAATCAATTTCATTAGGAAAGTACTGTTTGAATCCATTTGGGAGATTTTTTTTTTTAATTTAAAGTAATTTAAAAAGGAAAAAAAGTACAGTAAAAAGTAAAAGTAAAGTAAAAACAGCTTACATGAAAAAATTTGGAGCCCATGAAATGAGCATATTTACCATGTTTGGATGGTTCTGTCTTCTCAAAGTAAACAGAACCAAGGTTTTGTCACAGCCAACCAGGAGGTCCCCTGTAACTGGACAACACGCAACAGCAACAGGACGCTCTGACAGGGGAATCTCAATGATCTCCATTTGTACTCCACCCCGTTGAGATGCTCCTCGAAGTAGGTGACCCAACAAGCGTACTCCAACACGAGCCTTTTCCTCAGCCTGGAGAAGCAATCAAAACAAATAGTATATATACTGTACTGTGCTATACACAACTTATGACTTAGAAGCAATTTCATATTAACATAATCATAACATAATCATATCATAACTAACAGCCAAACAGATATGTTGATCCCTCCGCATTGCATTTGAAATACTATTATGTCTAAACATGGACTGGAGGTCATTTTGTTACCATTACTTAAAATATGCAAGCTGAACTGGACATTTTATGTTGTTGTAGTCAGAGATAATCCTGGTGTACAGAAAAAGTACAGGTAGTCCCTGGGTTACGACGTACCCAACTTATGGATTTTTTTTTTTTTTTTAAGTTACGCGACTTAAACAGCGTAACAGTGTCTTGTCCGCTACCTCTCAGTATTGAAGGTTAGTACAGTAAATTATTTGTCATTTAATTTTGTTTTGTATTAGGTCTAATTAATGTAAATGGTTGATTTCTAATTGTTATACATATCTGGTATTTTACTATACTATAGTGATATGAAAAAGTATCTGAACCTTTTGGAATTTCTCACATTTCTGCATTAAATCACAATCAAATGTGATCTGATCTTTGTCAAAATCACACAGATGTAAAAACTGTGCCTGCTTTAACTAAAACCACCCAAACATTATAGGTTTTCATATGTTAATGAGGATAGCATGCAAACAATGACAGAAGGGGGAAAAATAAGTGAGTGAACCCTCTGCCTAAGGAGATTTAAAGAGCAATTGAAACAAATTTTTACCAAACATTTTAAGTCAGGTGTGTGCTCAATCACTGATGAGTGGTTTAACGCAGCCCTGCCCACTATAAAACACACACCTGGTAAGAATTGTCTTGAAGAGAAGCATTGTCTGATGTGCATCATGGCTCGGTCAAAAGAGCTGTCTGAAGACTTGCGATCAAGGATTGTTGATTTGTATAAAGCTGGGGAGGTATACATAACCTTCTCAAAAAGTTGGGATGTTCATCAATCAACAGTCAGAGACGTTGTGTACAAATGGAGAGAGTTTGGCACTGTTGCTTCTCTCCCAAGGAGTGGCCGCCCACCAAAGATGATGCCAAGAGTTCAGCACAGAATACTCAGAAAAGAATCCTAGAGTGTCTGCTAAAGACTTACAGAAATCACTGGCACAGTCCAATATCTCTGTGCACACATCAACTACGTATATGTAAAATACATGGGAGGACTCCACGGAGGAAACCAGTGCTGTCTGAAAAAAAAAACATTGTTGCTTGTTTAATGTTCGCAAAAAGGCACTTGGACACTCCACAGAAGTTTTGGCAAAATATTTTGTGGACTGATGAAACCAAAGTTGAATTGTTTGGGAATAAGACAAAGCGTCATGTGTGGAGGAAAAATGGAACAGCTAACCAACATCAACACTCCATCCCCACCGTGAAGCATGGTGGAGGGAGCATCATGATTTGGGGCTGTTTTCTGTCTCAGGGCCTGGACAACTTGTAATCATAAATGGAAGAATGAATTCAAAAGTTTATCAGGATATTTTGCAAGAAAACCTGAGGTCGTCTGTAAGACAGTTGAAATAAAAAAAGAGGATGGATGCTGCAACAAGACATTGATCCAAAACACAGAAGTAAATCAACTTCAGAATGGTTTCAGAAGAGCAAAATACACGTTCTGGAGTGGCCAAGTCAAAGTCCAGACTTGGACCCCATTGAGATGCTGTGGCATGACCTGAAGACAGCTATTCATGCTAGACATCCCAGGAATTTCGCTGAATTACGCAGTTTTGTCGAGAAGAATGAGCCAAGTTTAGTCCTGATCGATGTGCCAGACTTATCTGCAGCTACAGTCTGGTTGAAGTTATTGCTGCCAAAGGGGGGGCACAAAATATCAAATGTGATTGTTCATCCTATCCTCATTAAAATATGAAAACCTATATATGTTTGGGTGGTTTTAGTTAAAGCAGACACTTTTTTCATCTGTGTGATTTTGACAAAGATCAGATCACATTTGATGATTTTACAGAAATGTGAGAAATTCCAAAAAGGTTCAGATACTTCCTCAAACCACTGTATATGTGCAATCGGCTTTACTTTGTTAAACTCTGGCTTGTTTGACGTCACGCCAGTGCTACTTTCTGTGAGTTTTGAGGGTTGCTTTCACGATGGGAAGCAGTGGTAAAAACCAGTTAACATTTTAAGAAGGCAGAGAAACTGTAAACGGTGCGGGCTCGGTGATGCCCTCCTCTGTAAGCTTGCTATTAGCCTGCGAGCTTATTGAGCAGCATTCGGTTTCACCGCTGGACCGGTGCCACCAATAGCTGCCATTTTCCTTGTTGAATTGTGCATTATTGTGCAGCTAGTGAGGTCTGAATTTGTAAGCAAATATGTCTCCATTTATTTACTTTATAGCATTATTTTACGGTCTTTGTCTATTTTATTTTTGAATTGTGTGTTCATAGTTTGACGGTGACAATTTAATAAATGTCAGTTCTAAGAAGAGCTATGCTTATTTTTTTATCATTGTTTTCACTTTATTTTATTAATATGACGTGTAATACTTGTTTTTGGATAGTAATTTTGAAATTTAGGAGGTACTTAGCTGTGCTTAAAGGGTTAATTCCGATTTACAATGAAATTTGGTTTACGTCGCCAGCGTAGGAACAGAATTCGTTCGCAACCCTGAGACTACCTGTATTTGTTTTAAATCACCTGGTAACGCCAGTTGGTGTAGGCTCTCAGGTAGGTGGCGCTGTTCTTTTCTTCAATTGTGACCAGATAGTCTCCTACATGTGATTTGCGGGGGTGGGGTGGGGGGGGGGGCACAAGTTAGCCCTTTTGCTCATACTTGTGATGGGGAGACAGGAAGAAAAAATACTGCATACCAATGTTGCTGTGCAGGATGCTCCTCACATTGCCCATGGTCGCAAAGCGGCAGATAAGTGGGCAGCCTTCCTGATCCAGATTGTATGCTTCCACCTGAATTTCAAACAACATATTTACTGTCCCACCACCCACCCATCACAATGCATTGCTCGGCACTAGTAATGGGCGCTACAATGCGCTTGGAAGGTGTGCCTATTTAATAATAATGTAAGATAGATCATATTGTTGTTGTCCAATAAAATAAATTTGTTAATACCCCGCCCTGCAATGTGGGCAGTACTTGCACGGTATGGCTGTCCACCAGACTTTGTCACCTTAGTCCGTGGCCTCCATGATGGAATGGTTGGCAGAGTATGCCACCAAAACTTTCTCTCAGGCCCATTCCCTATCAACAGTGGCCTCAAACAGGGGCGTGTACTAGCGCCAACTTGTTTTTCACTGTACACAGCAGCCATGATGAATGGGATACCGCCAGACGCACCTACAATCAACTTGCGTTTCCACATGGATGGAGAAGCCTTCAATCTCGCCCGGCTGCGCGCAACTAATAAAACCACGATCACAACAATACGAGAATTGCAGTATGCTGATGACAATGACACCCCGTGCCAGGCTGCAGAAGATCTTCAATTAACAGCAAATGCATACAATACCGCATACGAAGGTTTTGGCATGCAAGTTAACACTGACAAGACCAAAATAATGATTCAAAATGCACCTGGCCGGGCACTCCCAAACACAAACACCACAATTAATGGACATCTCCTAGAGGAAGTGGACCAATTTCCATACCTAGGCAGCATCCTTACTTTGACTACTACATGTAAAAAGGATGTTGAAAATAGAATCAGGGCAGCCCACACTGCCAATGGGCAGCTCGGTAATCGGGTGTTTAACAATAATGCACTAACAGTGGCTACAAAAATCATGGTCTTTAAGGCAATAGTCCTGTCTACTCTCTTGTATGCATGTGAAACGTGGACCCTCTACAGCAGTGACATTAAAAGCCTAGAGCGCTTCCAGCAGTACAAGCTGAGACAAATTTTAAAAATACCGTGGGAGAGCCACACCACCAACATAGATGTCCTGAAACGAGCCTCGGTGACCAGTGTTGAAGCCACCATTATCTACCACCGTCTCCGCTGCGCAGGCCACGTTCAGAGAATGGATTCTTCTCGACTCCCCAAAACAATGTTGTACGGCGAGCTCGCAAATGGCACTAGACCACGAGGCGCCCCAAAGATGCGCTACAAAGACCAGCTCAAGCGCACCCTGGTACCCACTGACATCGACCCCTCGTCGTGGGAGCAAACTAACATGGACCGCTAAACATGGAGGGGAACTATTCACCAAGGCATTGATGCTTTCGAAAAAAAACGAACAGAAAACAAAGAGTCAAAACAGAGGAGAAAACAAGAGCGACAACAACAACCCCGTCCTCCACCGACCCTCCCTTGTACACAATGCCAGCGATTATTCCACCATAGACTAGGCCTCTCAAGTCATATGAGACATAAACACCCACCACGAAAATAGGCTGACAAACGACTGAAACTAATACTCGGACACGAGTGTGAAGCTGACGAAGATAGATCATATTGTTGTTGTCCAATAAAATAAATTTGTTCCCTTTATTGTAATTAATATTCATTTTGTATTTTTTGGCTTATGTTTTTCTGTCTCGGTGCAGGCTTATAAATGTCATAATATCTCAATACAGTATTGTTTTTTTTATTATGAAATTATTATTATTATTATACGATTTACATGAGTTAAATTGACAGAAAAAAAAAACCTAAATTCTTTTTAAGAAAATATGCTGCAGAGGGAGGAATAATGAATTTCTCATTTCCTTCTCCCTAATAATTTGTAATTGCTTATATTTTAACATGTCCATATCAGAATAATAAAATTAACATCATTATTCATTCAAAATATTTTTAAAAATCTTCAAGCCTCTACTAAACAATGATGAAAATTAGGGTAAATTGGGGGCACTTGGTGGGAGGTGGCCACTTACTATGATGACTTTTTAATTGAGCTGTGAAGAAATGCCATAATGGGTATGATTGATGAATGATGATTGATATGAATGATTAGCATGTCTACCTCACAACTGGCAGATCAAGGATTCAGACCTGGGCCCAGCCGTTCTATGCATTGAAGTGTCACAGTCATTGTACTGGTAATACCACAACATTGTTACATGCATCTAAGTGATATGTTCTCAGACATCTGTCTCAGGATTTGAGTGGACTCACTCAATGAAGCATTTAATAAAGACAAGCTACCTTATTCTTGTTTAAAAATAATGCGGTGGGACAGTAAAATGTTTCAAACTTATCATAATTATTACATTTAAAGTACTTGAAACGCATTTATTAATAAATATATATATGGTGGAAAACACTCATGTAACTTGAAGTTCCGCTCTGAGACCCCCAATTTGGCCAAATTTCAAAATTGTACGATGTGCACTTGTGATACATCATTGGAAAGCTTAAAATCTCAATTTTCTGGGGTAAGAAACATTTTGAAGAGGAGAGCTTTTAATAAAAAAAAGAAATTTAACAGCAAAACCCTAACGGGAGGTGAGAGCATGAGAGAGCATAATTAAAAACGCCACGATTTTAACAAGATATTATCGATTCGTAAGTGCTCTTTTCCATTCAAAAACCCCATGTAGCATGTATCACCAAGTGTGAAGACACAGCTGTGAATGGCCACAGCCAGCTTTTGGGGGATTTTATGGGCGAAACATGGCCAAATAACAAGGGTCGCGATGCAGAAGTTGCAGACATCGAGGAGTGGTCGAGATTTTCTTTTCTTTTTCATGTATTTACCCTTTTTAAACGATTTTTTTTTCCTCAATTTTTCTTTGTTTGGATCGATTACTTATCTAAAATATTCGGGAAAATGCGACGTTAACAAAAAAATACAATTAAGCGACAGTAATGAGGTAGATATCCGTGATCTTTTTACGGAAACCATTTGTTTCATTGGGACGTAATTTGTTTAAAAGTTTAAAATATGCGAGTGAATAATTTTTTAATGTTTTTTTTTAATAACTAAATATTAGACATAAATTAATGATTCTAAGCTAAAAATGACAGACATTTCGAAGAATAAATATAATTGCTAAGCTTCTTTTAATGGGGTTGAATCAAAAGCGGTTGCGCGACGTCTGTAAACGGGGGTTTCCAGGGTAAAACTGACAGATTAAAAATAGTTTGGGGGCTTAATGCGCCATGAATCTGCTATGGCAGCATATAGACATATTGTTCTATCAAACAACAGTTATTTTGGCTTAAAACACAGCAGTTTCTTTTAAAGAGGAGTGCAAGAGCAGCTTTTTCCAGTCTTTTTCTGCCATATATATATATATATATATATATATATACATACATGAGCTTGTTTTTTAACTAAACTTTGGGAAAAAGTGAAAAAACATGTCATATGTTTTTCTTTCCAATGCTAAATCCTAACAAATACATCGAACATAAACAAGAACAAAAAAAATTGGGGGGCGGGGCCACTACTTCGCGGTTTTTCACTTATCGCGGCAGGTTCTGGTCCCCATTATCCGCGAAAAACGAAGGATCACTGCATAGCATTTTTGCACTGTGACATCAATATCAATGCCCAAACTATCATTTGGACTATCACATCAATTCATCAGCCATCTGCCTCCTAGTCAGATTACTGTAAATTGTCACATACACACTGTTATATTACCACTACATAAACAATTGTTTCTAGTCACTTTTTCACTTTATTCCCAATCTTTGAACACTGTAACTTGTGTTTTTTGTTTTTATTAGCCTAATCGTACTTTTGTTCCATGAGGTGCACCTTATGGCTAAGCTTTAAATCTCGTACTTTGTACAATCACAATAAGGGCTCTCTATTCTATGTGAGGTTTACATGTTCTCCTTGTGCCTGCATAGGTTTTCTCTGTATTGTGGTTTCCTCCCGTGTCCCAAAAACATGCACGTTAGGTTGATCACGAACTCTAAAGCTACAGACAAAGCCTAATTCACATTTTTGGGATAATTTTGACTTTGTGTGTGCAGCCGTTCATAGTGCAAAGTCATACTGTACATGGCTCACAGTATAAAAGGAACATAGCTGGGATAGGCTTTAGTCACCCCGTGACCCTTATGAGGATAACGGACGTTTGAATGGATGGCTAAATGAATGAGAAGATTAATCGTATCGTCACATCATCTATGTAGACTTCTCCCACCAGACTGTGCCAGTTATCTTAATTCTATCACAATAATGATGATGAATGTATATAACCTTGCATCCTCCAATGGTGACCACAAACAAGGCACCACCTCCACAGCAGACCAACCCGGGCTCCTGTTCCACCTGGGCCAAAGGGATATTGGTTATTAAAGTTAGTAGATGACTAGCATTTAGACTGGTTGTCTTGACATACAAAGGTGTGCTCAATTTACCTGTACTATCTGCTGTGAGGCATATGGATGGCAGTTGTATACGTGCACCATGCTTCATCCACTTATGAGACTTGATTCAATTAAGCAAGTAGGCGTGGAAATGTTTATATACCTTTGATGTCTGTGTTGAACTTGTCATCAGCAGATGACCTAGTACCCTCTAAGAACATAGATAAATCACAATGCAGTTCTTAAAACTTAAATTACTCAATAGAATGTATACAAAATGTTATAAGAATTAATTTAGTCATTAATTCTGGCACAATGTCGCAACTTCATTACGATATTATGGAGTTACACCATGTAAATCAATGTTTAATTGCCATTTTGTCGTAAATGTGCACTAGTTAGTCGACCAAAAGCAGACAACGGGAAAGTACGCTCCATTCCTCTAATCAATATCACATGCTCGAGTCTTGTGAGATGAATCGGGCTGAAAAAACTGACTTCAGGTCATGTTTCAACATCTCGCCGTCAACACTCGACTTGCACAGTTTGTAAACAAATAAGCACAAAATGTATTTACGCTACCTGTTTACTTGCGAAAAGCCGTGTTTATCCTCTCTTCATGATCGAAAGCTGCCGTTGAACACTTTCACGCCGCAAAGCAGGAAGTTGTCAACCACAACATCGGTGGCCACGCCCCCTTCCTCTCAAATAGGCTCATACCCCCCCGCCCCCCCCCCACCCCCGTATTTATGAATGTCAAACCCAATACTTTTCATTGATCCCTTAATAACAGTTCCAACTTTATACAGTATTAGGCTATCAGCTACACAGTAATCATACTACGTGGTCTTCGAAGTACTTGCAAGAGGTATTTCGGATTCCTTTCCATACCAGAAAACTGCACGTATCGGTATCTACGCTAGAGGGCGCTTTGACCAAGGACAAGTTGTGATGGACAGTCCGTCAACAGAAAATTAAACAATTTTTAGGGCCTGATTTTCAATGATGCCTGCAAGTAAGTGATTTATTTAGCATGCGGAAAGGCAAGGTTTTTTTTCTGGAAACGAAACAAGGAAGAGAAAAAGACTGAAATCTGTTTTTCTGGCCGTCAGATAGACATTAATGGACCAGGGGCAGACCTTAGGGAGCGGTCGAACACGGGCCCGGGCCTCCAGGGGGCGAGAGGGAGGGGTTAAAATCATGTATCATAATACCCACACCTATAATATAGTGTTTAAGCGTGTGTACATATCACAGCTGATATGGTTATAAAAATAAAATCTAATTTAGATCTGATTTGTTTTAGTCTTGTGTATTTCAGAAGTAAAATGTTCTTGGATATGAATCAGGGAAAATGACAGCAAATATGAGAAATTTTAAGTAGTTTTATTTTTAAATACGTTTTTTTTTTTTTTTTTTTTCAATCGCATTTGCCACATTTTCATGACAGTACTTTGGTTCGAGTCTTATTAGTTTTGTGTATCTCAGAAGTGGAATGGTTCATGAATAGCCCAGAGTTTCTGCCAAATATGTTTTTCAGTGAGGCTAAATGAGAGTAGCAGAGAAGTGTGAACAATTTTCAAAGTACTTTTATTTTGAAAAACCCCATCAGTTTTTCATTAGAGTCATTTTGTTTGAGTCTTGAGGTAGTCTAGTGCAGGGGTGTCTAGCTCAGACAAAAAAAATCTCAAATAGCATTATTATTGGAAGGAAAATCATATTTTGAGATGATTCAACTATAAACAACAATTTGGCAAAGACCAGATGACGAGAAATGAGTCTTTTAATCTGCCGTTTAGCCCCGCCTGTCATTATCGCCCTCTGGCGCCTCCATCTGGGTGATGACGCCGGCGGAGTAGTGATTTCAGAATCCTGCCCAATGGAGGAGGAAGCGTTTTTCAGTGATTCTGGTTCAAGTATGGATCTTTCAAGTGATATTGTTGATCCAGAGGAAGCCTGTGTCATGCAGCAATGTATGTTTGAGTCGTATTTGGAGGAGGGGGAAGATTCAGAACGACAACAATCATGAAGCTGATGACTACAGCATACTGTAAAATGTCATCATTGTTTGTTCTCTCAACTCCAATATTTTACAGGATATTCTTTGGCTCTAAGTATTTTTCCCCGATTGGTAAATGAATCGAATGATCACGACAAATAACAGTCTTGTGCTAAATGGAATATGAAATATTAAAAATGCATTTATTCAGTATGATAGGGCTGAATTGCCGCATAATGGTCAAAACTGCTGACTTCTTAAACCTCCCGAACGATGTTTTATGCCGCTGGAGTTAGTGCAGCTCTTGTCATTTCCCTCCCGGCGACTTGGAGACGGAGAAACGAGTGTAAACAAAAAAGGGACGCGTAAGAGCTAGGCTACATGCTAATCCGAACTTAGCGACTCTTCGAAGTCTCTTTTTCGCCTTTTGAAAACGAAAAATCACACAAAACTACCCCGACTCACGTCACACACGGCGGCAGGGATGACAGCTTTCAACGATCGGCCAGCCCCCGGCTCGTCGTTCCCCTGCTGCGGCCCTGGCAGTTGGGGAGTGAATGCTGAAAATGGCACATTCCCTTTGGAACAAACCGGCCTATGTCGGAGCGCGTGGCTGCCCGACCTCAAGCCAAGGATAGAGCTCTCTCGGCGGGCACACAAAGAAGGCCAAAAGGGGTGGAAGTCTCTACACAATCGAGAACCGCAGACGAGAGTGCGTGGCTGCCCGAGCATGGGCGCTCATGTTTGACAAGCCCCCTGTCGTCGGCCGAGGAGGCGGTCACTCCCGCCTTTTCGGTGGACAGGGATCATTGTCGCCCACAAAACGCAAGCCACCTCCTTATTAAAATGTGTGCCATGTTCCCAGTATTTAACATAATGTAAAACATGTACAATGAGGCAAATAAGTATTTAGTCAACCACTCATTGTGCAAGTTCTCCCACTTGAAAATATTAGAGAGGCCTGTAATTGTCAACATGGGTAAACCTCAACCATGAGAGACAGAATGTGGAAAAGAAAAAAAATAGAAAATCACATTGTTTGATTTTTAAAGAATTTATTTGCAAATCATGGTGGAAAATAAGTATTTGGTAAATACCAAAAGTTCATCTCAATACTTTGTTATGTATCCTTTGTTTGCAATAACGGAGGCCAAACATTTTCTTTAACTCTTCACAAGCTTTTCACACACTGTTTCTGGTATTTTGGCCCATTCCTCCATGCAGATCTCCTCTAGAGCAGTAATGTTTTGGGGCTGTCGTTGGGCAACACGGACTTTCAACTCCCTCCACAGATTTTCAATGGGGTTGAGATCTGGAGACTGGCTAGGCCACTCCAGGACCTTTAAATGCTTCTTCCGAAGCCACTCCTTCGTTGCCCAGACTGTGTGTTTGGGATCATTGTCATGCCGAAAGACCAAGCCACGTCTCATCTTCAATGCCCTTGCTGATGGAAGGAGATTTTCACTCAAAATCTCTCAATACATGGCCCCATTCATTCTTTCCTTTATACAGATCAGTCGTCCTGGTCCCTTTGCAGAAAAACAGCCCCAAAACATCATGTTTCCACCCCCATGCTTCACAGTGGGTATGGTGTTCTTCGGATGCAATTCAGTATTCTTTCTCCTCCAAACACGAGAACCTGTGTTTCTACCAAAAAGTTCTATTGGGGTTTCATCTGACCATAACACATTCTCCCAGTCCTCTTCTGGATCATCCAAATGCTCTCTAGTGAACCGCAGACGGGCCTGGACGTGTACCTTCTTTAGCAGGGGGACACGTCTGGCAGTGCAGGATTTGAGTCCCTGGCGGCGCATTGTGTTACTGATAGTAGCCTTTGTTACTGTGGTCCCAGCTCTCTGTAGGTCAATCACTAGGTCCCCCCGTGTGGTTCTGGGTTTTTTGCTCACCGTTCTTGTTATCATTTTGACGCCACGGGGTGAGATCTTGTATGGAGCCCCAGATCGAGGGAGATTGTAAGTGGTCTTGTATGTCTTCCATTTTCTAATAATTGCTCCCACAGGTGATTTCTTTACACTAAGCATTTTACCTATTGCAGATTCAGTCTTCCCAGCCTGGTGCAGGGCTACAATTTTGTCTCTGGTTTCCATCGACAGCTCTTTGGTCTTGGCCATCGTGGAGTTTGGAGTGTGACTGACTGAGTTGTGGACAGGTGTCTTTTATACCGATAATGAGTTAAAACAGGTGCCATTAATACAGGTAACGAGTGGAGCCTCGTTAGACCTCCTTAGAAGAAGTTAGACCTCTTTAACAGCCAGAAATCTTGCTTGTTTGTAGGGGACCAAATACTTATTTTCCACTCTAATTTGGAAATGAATTCTTTAAAAATCAAACAATGTGATTTTCTGTTTTTTTTTTCCGCATTCTGTCTCTCATGGTTGAGGTTTTCCCATGTTGATAATTACAGGCCTCTCTATCTTTTCAAGTAGGAGAACTTGCACAATTGGTGGTTGACTAAATACTTATTTGACCCACTGTAGCTTACTTACTTCCTCATCCGTCCAATGGTCCCACACTTGTCGGATTTGTTTTACCCATTCTTCACGGTGAACAGGATCTTTTTGAAACTCAAAAAGGCTCACACGCCTCTTCCTGGAGCAGCAACAGAAGCCAGCAGCACATTGGGCTGGCGTGATGCGAAAAATAAACGAATTAATCCACAAAATCGGCTGAATCTGCAGTCGTTCAGCATACTATAGTTATAGCTGTATAGAGAAGATTAGTCCGCTGACGTCACATTCGCCTTCAGCCTCAATCAGGGCCAGCCCAGCCTATAAGCAGACTATGCAGCTGCTTAGGGCCCCTGACCACTAGGGGGCCCCCAGTCTGGCAATTGTTTAATTTATATTCTATTTTGTTTACTACAGTTTGCTTTATTGACTTTTGTGAGTTTTGATACTTGATTACAAGCTTAAAAAAAATAAATGTTCTTCCTTAACTTCTTTCTTCTCTCTTTTAGAAAAAGGTTTGGCGCTATGTACTGTAAGTACTGACAATCATTTGGGGTGAGAAGTTTGAAGTATGCAGCGGAACAAAATCTGATTAATATACAAAATATGGACGTATGGGTTGGATTGCATGTATGGGTTTCACAGTACACTGTGACAAAATGGTGGGCCAAAAATATGGGCCCCTTTGCTTTATTTTGCTTAGGGCCCCCAAATGGCCTGGGCCGGCCCTGGCCTCAATTCAGACTCTGGCGGGATGTCACTCATTTTCATAGCGCGGGATTAAAAAAATTAAATATATCGATCACTTCCACACACATCCAAGCGGTCCATTTCATTCAGGTGCATAAAATACTGCGTGAAATATGAAATAAACATGCTTTTTGCTGTTATCGGCACTTTAAACATTTAAGAGTAACACTTATTATTTAGAAATAAATATTTAAATTGCAAAATATTGTTTTAAATGTGCAAAAAAGAGTGGCAATAAAATGTTCATTTTTTTTAAATGCTGCCGTTATCTTTAGCATGTGCCGCTTTACAAATGGTGCCCCGTATGTGAATGCTCATCTTTCAGTGTTCATCATGAATATTTGTTCATTCGCCCCACCCAGACAAAATTAATTAGACCTCGAGCACTGTCAATGGTAGCCAATGAGTTAAATGATGATGATGTTCAAGAATTAAAAAAAAAAAAAAAGTCACAATTTAGGCATGATAGGGTTAAGTGAGAATTTATGGGTCGGCTTTGTGGGTAGCCAAATAAAATCAGCAAGCCAGCATGAAACAGTGATTGGGCGTTTGAAGAGTTATGCACTTTGAACCTGCTGCAAGACTGCATGCAACTATTTACTTAATTCCTATTTTTACAATAAGACAATAGTGGCGTCAGAATGGCCTGAAATGCATGTCTCACACTTAATTCATGAGTTGCATGCGACTTGAAAAATTAGCTTGATTTTTCCCCATTTTGAAGGTTTATTAACAGTGACTAATTTTGGTATTTAAAAAAAAACTTACTTGTACATTATCAATCTTTATTATAATATTGTATTCATATTTTTAAAAAAATATATTTTATAGAGAATAAATATATTCATTTATAAAATGTGAATGACAATATTAAATCAAAATGGGAAACATACTTTAGCTATGGCCCAAACAACACGACAGTTTTCAAATTAATCAAATCTTAATAAAACAAAATTAATTAAATTAAAATGAATAAAAACAGAAATACACTCTTTATGACCCCTAACACTAAAGTTGGTCTTTTTTTTCATAGTATTGGCATGCCATTGACAGTGATAATAGTACAGTTAAACTGGGTGGACTTGCTGTGCATGCAAATCTTTGAAGGTCAATATTTTCAAACAAGACCAAAAACATTCTGTTACACATGCCAATGGAAATTTATTTAGTGAAATACATAACTATATACAAAAATATATACAATAGCACATTCGCCCAAAAGTACAAAAATAAATGAAAAGTTGACTTTTGGGACAGGTACCATTGTCCATCATGGAACCCAGGTTCCCGAGAGTGGATCTCTTCACCGAACCGTGACGGCGTAGTGGTCCAACAGTGTCTCATCGTACTCTTATCCTCTTATATCACAACCATTGTGGTATTTGTTGCCAGCCGCCTTACTCATGACTGACCTATTTATGGCTTCGCCACGACACGCAGTTCCTGAGCCACTTTTGCCAAGTGGGACCTAGAAGACAAAAACATCCGTCAACTCAGTTTGTTATGACATTATTTGTTTTTTCCAAAGATTTTATAGGTGGTATCGTGTAATCTACCTGTTCCTTTCAACTCGAGTTTCTGACCATGCTTGAGTGTACGACATGATCTTGGCAACATGTCCGATGTAGCAGTAACCATGCCCAGTTGGACATTCTTACTCTAACAAACGAGAGACAGAGAGGAATTTATTGTTTTGAGTTTGTAATATGCTGTATGATTTTTGCAGTCTTAGAAGTTTTAACAGTTCAGTCAGTCAATACTTGTTGCAATATCCCCTATTATGTTTTTGCTAGTAGCTCTTAACTTATTCACTGCTGTTGATGGTGATAGACATCATAGTTTGGACACCCCTTGTGTAGCTTGTACACCATTGAAAAAGCTTCATAGCCGGTATCATTGTCAAATTAGACTTACTCACCAAGCTGCAGCGGTGGTTTTCCATTCGTAGTTTTAAATCCTGGTAGCACTGGTCAACTGCCAAAAGACGTTTTTTGATCTGGCCGGCATGCCTGTGACTTTTGGCACAGTAGCCGTCTGCCAGTCGGACGAGCAGCTTCATGCACTCTTCCATTTGCTGTGGGGGAGCCAATAAGAGCATTTTTGAATGCTTGCATCAAAACATTTGGATGAGGGTGTGACGCGGAACCTACCTTGCTGATGATCTTAAAGTCGTCTTCCTCCTTCAGCAGCTTCTTCCTGAAGCAAATGCTCGAACCAGTGGAGCAGTGCATGGACAGGTAAATCTCACCCAGGTCTCGAATTCTCTCCTGGACCTAAAGACAAAAACTTGTTATGTTTTTGGTCAGTTCACACAATTCTGGCTGTTAAAGACTAATGATTTCTAACTCTGTCACCTGTATGGCACTGCGTTCAAACGCCACATACCGCTGACACTGGTCCAGGTCTTGCTTCCTGACATTCCACAAACAGAGAACACGGTTCTCTCTCTCACGGAGATCATTCAGGATGCCTGTAAAAAGACAAAAACACACACCCATTAGGGAAAAATTTTGTAAATGCAAGATGTTCCATTTAAATCATTACTGTAAAATTCAGCGAATATACTGTATACCTGAGTGTTAACGTTAGAGAGTTATCGTAGTGTTATTTTAATGTTTCTCTATTCAAAAATATTTAAAGTGTCATTTATTAAAGTTTTAAAGTGCTCAGTGTTGACAGTTTGGCGACTTTCTTTCTAAATCTGGCAACTTTTTTTGTCAAAAGCAGCAAGCGACAAATCTAGTGAGAAGTTACTATCATTTTTATTTTTATAATTGTACTGTATTGTATTTCTGGTCCATTTAGTTTGGCAATGTTAAAAAAAAGTTAGGGTTCATTTTTAGGTCTACACATATTTAGGGGGCTTTTTTTACTCACGTTTAGCTTCTCTTCTGGCGCTGTTTGCCTCCCCAACAGCATCCATTACTATAATATGCAAATTACCTGTTATGCAAATTAGGTGATGACATAATCTAGTGACTTCTACCTATTTTTAGGGCATCCAATAGCTACTTTCCTTACTGGGGAGTTGGCAACACTGAAAGTGCTACACTCTTTAGTGATAACTGAGAGAAAAAATACAAACTATTTTTTTTTTTTTTTTACGTCTATTAAATAATCTTTAAAATCGGTAAATCCTCACTTTGGCCAATGACAGCATTATTTGTCCATTCCATTTGTGATCTGTTAGTTATGCCAATAAATATTTATAGGAGATCAAACTATTAATATCAGGTGTTTCACCCACCCCATCAACTTTGAGTGCTCTTTAGAGCTATCTATAGATAAGTTAACGTTAACCCCTAACTGACTTGTTACGTGATGTTCTTGGTCATGACTCAGCGGTCCCAATGTAGAACTGTTCCTCTCTACATACTGGAGGAAGATATCCGCGATTCCTTTGGTTAATGCGCAGGCCTGAAGGACAGAAAACAATTACGGAAGATTAGACATGTAAAATTGTATGAACTCTGCTTATATATATTATGGTATGATTTCAACCTTGAGGAAGAATTCCTTCTGCTTCAGGTGTTGACTGCTCATGTAAGTCACATGATCCATCTGACCGCTGGAGCCAGGTTTGTCCGTTGCGCCACAGCAGTCCTCCATCCACTCATACTCATCCTCCAGGCTTTCCAGCAGACGAAACACCTGTAAGTGGGAAAAAAAAGTATGATTGTGAATAGCACGTGAATATACAGTAGTTTGAATGCATTAAGCATTTCAGAGGGGAGCCACTTCCAAAACAGTCTACCTACCTGTGCCCAGGTCTTGTGGAAAGCTAGAGAGGCGATGACAACTTTGCGTTTACCGTCTGTTTTGCGCAAGAGCTGCAGCCAGTTAGCTGTCGTACTCCCAGCGTTTTCTCTTTTTAACTCCATATCATAAGAAGTGGCCTTCCCCATTACAGAGCCTCGGCCTTCTGATGAACCAGCAGTCAGCTCTGGTGGGTACTCTGCAGACAATAAGAAAAACAAACATGGATGAGCAACCAGTGATGGACACATTGAGTGATTTGATTGACCACTGATTGTCAACTGTAAAACTATGAAGTACGATCAAGTGGGGTACATGAAAACATACATTTGCACAAGTCAGATGATTATTTATTTACTTAAAATAATATTTTACTCCCCACCCATTCGCATGGTTTTTGGTGGAAGGCAAAACCACAAAACGCTTTTCCATAAAATAGGAGTGATGTTTTCATGATTTCGCAGGGTTTTCTTTAATTTTTTTTTAACGGACGCTTGCGGCACAAAAATCCTGATTAGGTCGCTGCCTGTTCGCAAAAAACTGCATTTTGTTGTGAGTTATACAGTCAACGTGTAGACATGAATGACGTTCACGTTCATTAATATGAACTTAAGCGGACAACCGCGATGCATCGATCTAAAAGCTAGGGTTAATGATCACCCATGCGCCGAAAAAGAAGAAAATATACATGTATATTGTAATATTATAATGTTGTAAGCGTGCAAACGGTTTAACATGACGCCATATTCCAGGTGTTATTTTTGACTCGGCAAGTCTGAATGACAGTTAAAAGTTTGCTAAATGTTAGCCGTCAAGCGTTAAGTTATTGAAAAGTACAATATTCTCCGTCAACGTATGACAACCAAAACGCTAATTTCCACGGTGCAGTTCACAATAATTTGGCACGATGCAAAACGTTATGGCAGATAAAACAAGTTCAATCAAACTTACCTCCCAGCCATTCAACGAATGCAGTCAGTTGAGATGTGAGGTCTTCCATTGTAGAAAAGTCTCTACCAGGTAAGTTGCGTGCCTTCCGATGTATCGCGTGCTCTCGAATGCTGCAGCATCTGACCGATTCACATGTGCTCGTTTGGATGCTGTTTAGCATCTCACGTGACATCAAAGGCCACTTAATTCTCTTTGTGACGTCACAATGTTTTGGCGCCACCTCCTCCGGACGTCTTCATGTGTAGGGAGAACTTCGATTCAACTAATATATATTATATATATTTTTATTTTCATTTTTCTTTTATTTATTCTCATTATCAACCATAAAAAGTATTTCTTTTCCTTAACCCTTTCAGGGCAGGTGGCATTACAGTGGACAGCCATTCGAAAGTTGTCATTAGCTTAACTCATTCGTCTATTGCCATCTCTAGTGGTGCTCCCATTTCTCACATATTAAGGTGTGGGGAAACAGTTATAAATCTACCATTAATCTATTAGTCATACTGCAGAAAAGAGCGGTATGGATAAGGCTGGATTTCTTGATCGCACTCATCTTCTATTTGCTCACTTACGGGTAACACTTATTATTTAGAAATAAAAATTTAAATTCCAAAATATTGTTTTGAATGTGCAAAAAAGAGTGACTCAAAAATTTTCATTGTTTGAAATGTTGCCGTAATCTTTAGCATGTGTTCTTCATGAATATTTGTTTATTCGCCTTCCCAGTCAAAACGGTTGCCAATGAGTTAAATGATGACAATGATGTTGAAGAATTAAAAAAAAAAAAAAAAAAGTCATAACTTTGGCATGATAGGGTTGAGAATTTATGGGTCAGCTTGGTGGGTAGCCAAATAAAATCAGCAAAAAAATGTGAAGCAGTGCTTGGGCATTTGATGTGTTATGCAATTTACACCTGCTGCAAGACTGCATGCAACTACAGTGGGTCAACTACAGCGGCGAATAAGTATTTAGTCAATCATCAATTGTGCACGTTCTCCTACTTGAAAAGATTAGAGAGGCCTGTAATTGTCAAAATGGGTAAACCTCAACCATGAGAGACAGAATGTGGAAAAGAAAAAAACCTGAAAATCACATTGTTTGATTTTTAAAGAATTTATTTGCAAATCATGGTGGAAAATAAGTATTTGGTCAATACCAAAGGTTCATCTCAATACTTTGTTATGTACCCTTTGTTGGCAATAACGGAGGCCAAACGTTTTCTTTAACTCTTCACAAGCTTTTCACACACTGTTGCTGGTATTTTGGCCCATTCCTCCATGCAGATCTCCTCTAGAGCAGTAATGTTTTGGGGCTGTCGTTGGGCAACACAGACTTTCAACTCCCTCCACAGATTTTCTATGGGGTTGAGATCTGAAGACTGGCTAGGCCACTCCAGGACCTTGAAATGCTTCTTCCGAAGCCACTCCTTCGTTGCCCAGACTGTGTGTTTGGGATCATTGTCATGCTGAATGACCAAGCCACGTCTCATCTTCAATGCCCTTGCTGATGGACGGAGATTTTCACTCAAAATCTCTCGATACATGGCCCCATTCATTCTTTCCTTTTACACAGATCGGTCGTCCTGGTCCCTTTGCAGAAAAACAGCCCCAAAGCATCATGTTTCCACCTCCATGCTTCACAGTGGGTATGGTGTTCATCGGATGCAATTCAGTATTCTTTCTCCTCCAAACACGAGAACCTGTGTTTCTACCAAAAAGTTCTATTGTGGTTTCATCTGACCATAACACACATTCTCCCAGTCCTCTTCTGGATCATCCAAATGCTCTCTAGCGAACCGCAGACGGGCCTGGACGTGTACCTTCTTTAGCAGAGGGACACTTCTGGCGGCGCATTGTGTTACTGTGGTCCCAGCTCTCTGTGTTACTGTGGTCCCAGCTCTCTGTAGATCAATCACTAGGCCCCCCGTGTGGTTCTGGGTTTTTTGCTCACCGTTCTTGTCATCATTTTGACACCACGGGGTGAGATTTTGCATGGAGCCCCAGATCGAGGGAGATTATCAGTGGTCTTGTATGTCTTCCATTTTCTAATAATTGCTCCCACAGTTGATTTCTTTACACTAAGCGTTTTACCTATTGCAGATTCAGTCTTCCCAGCCTGGTGCAGGTCTACAACTTTGTCTCTGGTGTCCTTCCACAGCTCTTTGGTCTTGGCCATAGTGGAGTTTGGAGTGTGACTGACTGAGTTGTGGACAGGTGTCTTTTATACCGATAATGAGTTAAAACAGGTGCCATTAATACAGGTAACGAGTGGAGCCTCGTTAGACCTCCTTAGAAGAAGTTAGACCTCTTTAACCGCCAGAAATCTTGCTTGTTTGTAGGTGACCAAATACTTATTTTCCATTCTAATTTGGAAATGTGATTTTCTGTTTTTTCCACATTCTGTGACTCATGGTTGAAGTTTACCCATGTTGACAATTACAGGCCTCTCTAATCTTTTCAAGTAGGAGAACTTGCACAAATGGTGGTTGACTAAATACTTATTTGACCCACTGAAGCTTACTTACTTCCTCATCCGTCCAATGGTCCCACACTTGACGGATTTGTTTTACCCATTCTTTACGGTGAACAGGATCTTTTTGAAACTCAAAAAGGCTCACACGCCTCCTGGAGCAGCAACAGAAGCCAGCAGCACATTGGGCTGGCGTGATGCGATAAATATATGAATTAATCCGCAAAATCGGCTGAATCCGCAGTTGTTCAGCATACTATAGTAATGGCTATATAGAGAAGATTAGTCCGCTGACGTCACATTCGCCTTCAGCCTCAATTCAGACTCTGGCAGGATGTCGCTCATTTTCATGGCGCGGGATTAAAAAAATTAAATATATCGATCACTTCCACACACATCCAAGCGGTCAATTTCATTCAGGTGGATAAAATACTGCGTTAAATATGAAATAAACATGCTTTTTGCTGTTATCGGCACTTTAAACATTTAAGAGTAACACTTAGTATTTAGAACTAAATATTTAAATTGCAAAATATTGTTTTAAATGTGCAGAAAAGAGTGGCAATAAAATGTTCATTTTTTTAAAATGTTGCCGTAATCTTTAGCATGTGCCGCTTTACAAATGGTGCCCCATATGTGAATGCTCATCTTTCAGTGTTCATCATGAATATTTGTTCATTCGCCCCACCCAGTCAAAATTAATTAGACCTCGAGCACTGTCAATGGTAGCCAATGAGTTAAATGATGATGATGTTCAAGAATTTAAAAAAAAAAAAAAAGTCACAATTTAGGCATGATAGGGTTAAGTTAGAATTTATGGGTCGGCTTTGTGGGTAGCCAAATAAAATCAGCAAGCCAGCATGAAACAGTGATTGGGCGTTTGAAGAGTTATGCACTTTAAACCTGCTGCAAGACTGCATGCAACTATTTACTTAATTCCTATTTTCACAATATGACAATAGTGGCGTCAGAATCGCCTGAAATGCATGTTTCACACTCAACACATGAGTTGCATGTGACCTGAAAAATTAGCTTGATTTTTCCCTATTTTGAAGGTTTATTAACAGTGACTAGTTTTGGTATTTTAAAAAAAATAACTTGAACATTATCAATCTTTATTATAATACTGTATTCATTTAAAAAATATATTTTTTTTAGTGAACAAATATATTCATTTATAAAATGTGAATGACAATATTAAATCAAAATGGGAAACACACTTTAGCTATGGCCCAAACAACACTAGTTTCTTTTGATTTCATAAGTTTTCAAATTAATCAAATCTAAATAAAACAAATAAAATGAATAAAAACAGAAATACACTCTTTATGACCCCCAATAAGCATGAACACTAAAGTAGGTCATTTTTTTCATAGTATTGGCATGCCTTTGACAGTGATAATAGTACAGTTAAACTGGGTGGACTTGCTGTGCATGCAAATCTTTCAAGGTCATTATTTTCAAACAAGACCAAAAACATTCTGTAACACATGCCAATGGAAATTTATTTAGTAAAATACATAACTATATACAAAAATATATAGAATAGCACAATAGCCCAAAAGTACAAAAATAAATGAAAAGTTGACTTTTGTGACAGGTACCATTGTCCATCATGGTACCCAGGTTCCCAAGAGTGGATCTCTTCAACGAACCGTGACGGCGTAGTGGTCCAACAGTGTCTCATCGTACTTTTATCTATCCTCTTATATCACAACCATTGTTGTATTTATTGCCAGCCGCCTTACTCATGACTGACCTATTTATGGCTTCGACATGACACGCAGTTCCTGAGCCACTTTTGCCAAGTGGGACCTAGAAGACAAAACATCCGTTAACTCAGTTTTTCTGATATTGTCTGTTTTCTTCCACAGATTTTATAGGTGGTATCATGTAATCTACCTGTTCCTTTCAACTCGAGTTTCTGACCACGCTTGAGTGTAAGACGCGATCTTGGCATCATGTCCGATGTAGCAGTAACCATGCCCAGTTGGACATTCTTACTCTAACAAATGACAGACAGAGAGGAATTTATTGTTTTGAGTTTGTAATATCCTGTATGATTTTTGCAGTTTTAGAAGTTATAACAGTTCAGTCAGTCAATACTTGTTGCAATATCCCCTATTATTTTTTCATATTAGCTCTTAACTCATTCACTGCTGTTGACAGTGATAGACATAGTTTGGACACCCCTTGTGTAGCTTGTACACCATTGAAAAAGCTTCATAACTGGTATCATTGTCAAATTAGACTTACTCACCAAGCTGCAGCGGTGCTTTTCCATTCGTAGTCTTAAATCCTGGTAGCACCGGTGAACTGCCAAAAGAAGTTTTTTGATCTGGCCGGCATGCCTGTGACCTTTGGCGCAGTAGGTGTCTGCCAGTCGGACGAGCAGCTTCATGCACTCTTCCATTTGCTGTGGAGGAGCCAATAAGAGTATTTTTGAATGCTTGCATCGAAACATTTGGATGAGGGTGTGACGCGGAACCTACCTTGCTGATGATCTTAAAGTCCTCTTCCTCCTTCAGCAGCTTCTTCCTGAAGCAAATGCTCGAACCAGCGAAGCACTGCGTGGACAGGTAAATCTCACCCAGGTCTCGAATTCTCTCCTGGACCTAAAGACAAAAACTTGTTATGTTTTTGGTGAGGTCACACAATGCTGGCTGTTAAAGACTAATGATTTCTAACTCTATCACATGTATGGCACGGCGTTCAAACGCCAAATACTGCTGACACTGGTCCAGGTCTTGCTTCCTGACATTCCACAAACAGAGGACACGGTTCTCTCTCTCACGGAGATCATTCAGGATGCCTGTAAAAAGACAAAAACGCACACTCGTTAGGGAAAAATTTTGTAGATGCAAGATGTTCCATTTAAATCATTACTGTAAAATTCAGCTAATATACTGTATACCTGAGTGTTAGCGGTACGAGTAATCGTAGTGTTATTTTAATGTTTCTTTATTCAAAAATATTAAAGTGTCATTTATTAAATGAAATGAGTTTTAAAGTGCTCAGTGTTGACAATTTGGCGACTTTCTTTCTAAATCTGGCAACTTTTTTTGTCAAAAGCAGCTAGCGACAAATCTAGCGACAAGTTACTATCATTTTTATTTTTATAATTGTACTGTATTGTATTTCTGGTCCATTTAGTTTGGCAATGTTAAAAAAAAGTTAGGGTTCCTTTTTAGGTCTACACATATTTAGGGGGCTTTTTTAACTCACGTTTAGCTTCTCCTCCGGCGTTATTCCCCTCCCCTACAGCATCCATTACAGTAATATGCAAATTACCAATTGTGCAAATTAGGTGATGACATAATCTAGTGACTTCTAGCTATTTTTAGGGCAGCCAATAGCTACTTTCCTTACTGGGGAGTTGGCAACACTGAAAGTGCTACACTCTTCAGTGATAGTTGAGAGAAAAAATACAAACCACTTTTTTTTTTTTTTTTTTACGTCTATTAAATAATCTTTAAAATCGGTAAATCCTCACTTTGGCCATTGACAGCATTATTTGTCCATTCCATTTGCGATCTGCTAGTCATGCTAATAAATATTTATAGGAGATCAAACTATTAATATCAGGTGTTTCACCCCCCCATCAACTTTGAGTGCTCTTTAGAGCTATCTATAGATAAGTTAACGTTAACCCCCTAACTGACTTGTTACGTGCTGTTCTTGGTCATGACTCAGCCGTCTCAATGTAGAACTGTTCCTCTCTACATATTGGAGGAAGATATCCGCGATTCCCTTGGTTAATGCGCAGGCCTGAAGGACAGAAAACAATTACGGAAGATTAGACATGTAACAGTGTATGAACTCTGCTTATATATTTTATGGTGTGATTTCAACCTTGAGGAAGAATTCCTTCTGCTTCAGGTGTTGACTGCTCATGGAAGTCACACGATCCATCTGACCGCTGGAGCCAGGTTTGTCCGTTGCGCCACAGCAGTCCTCCATCCACTCATACTCCTTCTCCAGGCTATCCAGCAGACGACACACCTGTAAGTAGGGAAAAAAAAGTATGATTGTGAATATCACGTGAATATACAGTAGTTTGAATGCATTAAGCATTTCAGAGGGGAGACACTTCCAAAACAGTCTACCTACCTGTACCCAGTGGCCTATACTACGAAGCCGGTTTTCTGGCTTAGCAGGGTAACTTCGAGAGTAACTTTATCACGTGCGACGTAAGTTCGCGGCTATGCGAGACTACGAAAGGTGGATATGTTGGAACCGAGAAGTGTTGCCATGGCAACACACGCCAAACCTGGTCGTGTCAGAGTTAGATCTTGCTTAACATCATGATTCCAATTAACCACGCTCTATTTAAACAGCACTCCTCCGCGGACGTGTCCTCCTGACAATGACAGCGTACTTGGACGACCCATACGACATTGGCGCGCGGATTGTGAGGGGCTCTCTCCGGAGGGCACGGGTATTTCGGGACCGCCAGAATCCGCTGGCGTACCCGGAAGATGTTCTCCATGAAAGATATAGATTTTCAGCTGAGGGAATTCTTTACCTGTGCCAACTGATCTAGGCAGACGTCACTAATGTAACCCGCCGAGTCTGGCCCTCACAACCGCGCAGATTGTGTGTGCCTGTCCGTGCGCTCTTTCGCCAGGGACAATATATGTATTCCATCGGTGATGCTGAATATCTGCGTAAGAACACTGTATGCCGTGTGATTCGGAGTGGGGTATGGAAACGCTTCAAATTGATGCATTTATAATAATCATAGAAATATGTAGACTATTTAAACATTGAGAAAACTTGCGTTTTTTTCTGCCAACTGGAGGAGATTAAATTAAATGTCAAATCCACTGATAGGACAGACGCACAAATATAAAAGATATAAATGTTTATTGAATATGCATCTTACAGTCTTGTTTAACTGTGAAAAATCGTTACAAAAGACGGGCTTTTATTTACGCAACAACGCATGGCATCCCCGCATTTCCTTCTTCTCCTGAGTCCTCACAAATATGACATAATTTTTTTTTTTTTTTTTGGGGGGGGGGGGTTGTCGGGCTCGGGCCTGCAAATCAAGTTTATTGATTGGACTCGGCTCGGGTCGGGCTGGATTTTTTAGGTCCAAACTAAAAAAAAGAACATACGTATTCGTACAGTCAAGGGGACTAAACATACAATCATCCTGTTTCGTGTGGTGATGCGTGACAATTATTTCTTACTGTTAATGTCCCAAATCTTATTTTATTGTCCTGACAGCAGGCTTTATTTCTTTTCATGGACATAAGTAAACTGGCATATTGACGCATTCACAAATCACACGATCTGTAAATTCGCTGTCAACAGACCCGTTGCGCTCTACTCGTCGAAGCGGTGTTGGATTTCGCGGTGAGGGTGGATTTTAATTCCTCATAATTCCGCATGATCATCGCGCATTCCTCCTCCGTGAAGTAAGGTGCCCGTGCCGTCGTCACAAGTAGTGTTTGACTCTGGTCACCGCCCCCTTTTATGTGAACGCGCAGTAAAACTCTGACTGGGTTGACACAGGTTCGACTAATCAACCTCATAATCAGCGACGTAGCACCGATTGACCACAAACTAGACAACCAGGTTTTGTCAACTCCGGTTACCCGATGGTAAACTGGATTACTTCTGGGGAGGTTGAACTCGGTTCGTAGTATAGGCCACAGGTCTTGTGGAAAGCTAGAGAGGCGATGACAATTTTGCGTTTACCGTCTGTTTTGCGCAAGAGCTGCAGCCAGTTAGCTGTCGTACTCCCAGCGTTTTCTTTTTTTAACTCCATATCATAAGAAGTGGCCTTCCCCATCACAGAGCCTCGGCCTTCTGATGAACCAGCAGTCAGCTCTGGTGGGTACTCTGCAGACAATAAGAAAAACAAACATGGATGAGCAACCAATAATGGACACATTGAGTGGTTTGATTGACCACTGATTGTCAACTGTAAAACTATGACGTACGATCAAGTGGGGTGCATGAAAACATACATTTGCACAAGTCAGATGATTATTTATTTACTTAAAATAATATTTTCATCTCCACCCATACGCATGGTTTTTGGTGGAAGGCAAAACCACAAAACGCTTTTCCATAAAATAGGAGTGATGTTTTCATGATTTCGCAGGGTTTTCTTTAATTTTTTTAACGGATGCTTGCGGCACAAAAATCCTGATTAGGTCGCTGCCTGTTTGCAAAAAAACTGCATTTTGTTGCGAGGAAATATTTGCATTTAAAAGTTTTCTCTGGATTACAGTAATATGAATGTTAACCTGTAAATGGTTGTACAAATGATCGTAGATATAACACAATACCTCCTCATGAATTTCATTTATACTGTCAACGTGTAGACATGAATGACGTTCACGTTCATAAATATGAACTTAAGCGGACAACCGCGATGCATCGATCGAAAAGCTAGGGTTAATGATCACCCACGCGCCGAAAAAGAAGAAAATATACATGTATATTGTAACATTAAATTCTACAATGTTGTAAGCGTGCAAACGGCTTAACATGACGCCATATTCCAGGTGTTATTTTTGACTCGGCAAGTCTGAAAGACAGTTAAAAGTTTGCTAAATGTTAGCCGTCAAGCGTTAAGTTATTGAAAAGTACAACATTCTCCGTCAATGTATGACAACCAAAACGCTCATTTCCACGGTGCAGTTCACAATAATTTGGCACGACGCAAAACGTTAAGGCAGATAAAACAAGCACAATCAAACTTACCTCCCAGCCATTCAACGAATGCAGTCAGTTGAGATGTGAGGTCTTCCATTGTAGAAAAAGTCTCTTCCAGGTAAGTTGCGTGCCTTCCGATGTATAGCGTTTGCTCCAATGCAGCATCTGACCGATTCACATGTGCTCGTTTGGATGCTGTTTAGCTGCTCACGTGACATCAAAGTCCACTTAATTATCTTTGTGACGTCACAATGTTTTGGCGCCACCTCCTCCGGACGTCTTCGTGTGTAGGGAGAACTTCGATTCAACTCATATATATTATATATATTTTTATTTTCATTTTTCTGTAATTGTCAACATTGCCTCTCTAATGTTTAAGTAGGAGAACATGCACAATTGGTGGTTGACTAAATACTTATTTGCCCCACTGTAGTTGCATGCAGTCTTGCAGCAGGTGTAAATTGCATAACACATCAAACGCCCAAGCACAGCTTCACATTTCGTTGCTGATTTTATTTGGCTACCCACCAAGCCGACCCGTAAATTCTCAACCCCATCATGCCTAAATTATGACTTTTTTTGTTGTTTAATTCTTGAACATCATCATCATCATTTAACTCATTGGCAACCATTGACAGTGCTAGAGGTCTAATCCGTTTTGACTGGGAGGGCGAATAAACAAATATTCATGAAGAACACATGCTAAAGATTACGGCAACATTTCAAACAATGAAAATTTTTGAGTCACTCTTTTTTGCACATTCAAAACAGTATTTTGTAACTAAATTTTTTATTTCTAAATCATAAGTGTTACCCGTAAGTGAGCAAATAGAAGATGAGTGCGATCAAGGCCTGTAGGCTTGAGAGGCCTGTAATTGTCAACATTGCCTCTGTAATCTTTTCAAGAAGGAGAACATGCACAATTGGTGGTTGACTACATACTTATTTGCACCATTGTATTTACTTTATTTCTATTTTCACAATATCACAATAGTGATGTCAGATGGCCTGAAGTCCATGTGTCTCACACTCAACGCATGAGTTGCATGCGACCTGAAAAATCAGCCTTATTTTTCCCCATTTATAAGGTTTATAAACAGTGACTAATTTTGGGATTAAAAAAACAACTTATACATTCTAAATTTTATTATATTACTGTATTAATATTAGATTTTTTTAATGAATAAAATTTATTTTTAAATGTTGATAATGTTAAATCAAAATGAGAAATACACTATTGTTATGGCCCAAACAACACTCTAAACTTTGTTTTAATTTCATAAGTTTTCAAATTAATCATATCTTAATAAAACAAAATTAATTATATTAAAATGAATAAAAACAGAAATACACTTTTTATGACCCCCAATAAGCATTAACACTCATGCTTGGTCTTTTTTTTCATAGTATTAGCATACCATTGGCAGCGATAACAGTCCAGTTAAACTGGGTGGACTTGCTGTGCATGCTCATCTTTCAATGTCATTATTTTCAAACAAGAACAAAAACATTTTGTTACACATAACAATGGCAATTTATTTAGTAAAATACATAACTATATACAAAAATATATACAAAAGTAAAACAGCCCAAAAGTACTAAAATAAATGAAAAGTTGACTGTGGACAAGTACCACTGTCCATCATGGAACCCAGGTGCCCGATAGGGGATCTCTTCACCAAACCAACAAAGGTGTTGTGGTCACGACCATTCTTGTCTTGGCTCCCAGCCGCCTTATTACTGACCGATGTATTTATGGTTTGGCCAGGACACGCATTTGCTGAGCCACTTTTGCCAAGTGGGACCTAGAAGAAAATACATCCGTCAACTCTGTTTGTTCTGATATCATTTGTTTTCTTCCAACGATTTTATAGGTGGTATCATTTAATCTACCTGTTCCTTTAAAATCCAGTTTATGACCACGCTTGAGTGTACGACACGATCTTGGCATCATGTCCGATGTAGCGGTAACAATGCCCAGGTGGACATCCTTCCTCTAACAAATGACAGACAGAGAGGAATTTATTGTTTTGAGTTTGTAATATGAGATTATAACAGTTCAGTCAGTCCAGTCACTTTTAGTTATATTGGTGGTGTCCAAACTATGGCCTGTGGGCCAACTGCCCTGTTTTTATTCACCCACAGCAAATTATGAAAATATCATTGAATATGGCCCGGACAAGAAGCTTAAATTCAGCCTAAATTCGGTTACACTTGTTAGCGTCCACACTAGATGGAGCTAATTGATCAAACAAAGTTTTTCTGAGTCGTGTACATATACAGTAGCACCCGTTAAAATCAAATTATCTAGTAAAAATTGTTGAATTTTTTAAATTTAACATGGAAGAAAATGTTTTATTCATTTAATATGTCAAATTCACCTTTTAAGTTGAACTGCAGAGCTACAAAACCTTTTTCAGGATATTCATTAGAACGACTATAAATATATTTGTTGCAATATCCCTATTATCCTATTATTTTTTGCTAGTAGCTCTTAACTCATTCACTGCCGGTGACAGTGATAGATATCATAGTTTGGACACCCCTTGTTTAGCATTTACACCATTGAAAAAGCTTCATAGCTGGTGTCATTGTCAAATTAGACTCAAGGCCCAAGTATACCGCATGCGTGATCGTTGCATTTCCGGTCCGACTCCGGTAAAAAATAGCGCCGGAGCCAATCCGTTCCCATTATATTCTATTGTTCAACTTATACCGGCCGCGTCAGTGCTCCGGCTTGACTGCGAACCACCTCCGGCGTGCCGCATGCCCGCCGGATGGTATAGGCTATTTTCTATTTTTGCCGGACACGCATCCAACAAAATGGGCGGAGCTGGGCCTGGACGTAACAGCCCAGGTGCCTAATCACGGTTTAAACACGAGCGAAGATGGATGATGAGCGCTTCATCATGGAGGTGGAAACCCACAAAATCATTTATGATGCAGCAGATCCTTTCTATAAGGACAATATAAAAAAGGAAGCTGCAAGGTGTCCTATTATGTGTGTTTTTCTGTCCTGATCTCACCATGATGCAGTCATGTCTGTCTCTTAATTCCAGATTAACTAAAATATCAATATGCAAAGAAAATATGTGCTCTCTCTCTGCTTCTTTGATGAGTATAGACTCCGTGTGTTTTTCGTTGTTTTAAATGGCACATTATCGCGCGCGATCACGCGAGAGCTCACGGGGGGGACGAGGTTGGCGGACCGCAGCCGTGCAGCAGCCGGTATGATTTGCCTGTTTTTGACGGACTGCATGGCACGCAGGCAACACTGAACCGGACCGGAACCGCAACGGTCACGCATGCAGTGTACTTGGGCCTTTACTCACCAAGCTGCAGCGGTGCTTTTCCATTCGTAGACATTGGTCCAGGTCCTGCTTCCTGACATTCCACAAAGAGAGGACACGGTTTTCTCTCTGGCACAGATCATTAAGGATGCCTGTAAAAAGAAAAAAACACTCACCCATTAGGGAAAAATTATACAGAGGCAAGATTTTCCATTTAAATCATTACTGTAAAATTCAGCTAATATACTGTCGACCACAGGTGTCAAACCGGTCCTCAAAGGGCCGCAGTGGGTGCTGGATTTCATTCCAACCAAACAAGATGAATACCTTTTCACCAATCTGGTGTTTTACAAGCGTAATCAGTTGATTGCAGTCAGCTGCTGCTTATTTTAGCAGAAACCTCATTGGTTGAACTGTCTGTGCTGGGTCTGCTGGAACGAAGACCAGGACCCACTGTGGCCCTTTGTGGAATCGGTTTGACACCACTGCTAGACCTAAGTTAGGGTGACCATATTTTGATTTCCAAAAAAGAGGACACTCGGCCCGGCCTCGAGATACTTGAATTTTACTCGAAGATCACTCAAAGATGCGTATATCTCCCACTTTTTTTTTTTTACTCAACAGGCTTTATTCTTCCTAAAAAAATAAACAATAAAAAAAAATAATAAAAAAATAATAATTATTAAAAAAATAATATAATGCAGACTCATGGAAATGTAGTCCAGTTAATAAACACACACAGTTGGCTATGTGCCAACTCAACATTTTTTAAAATTACGATCACGACAATTGTCGTTGACAAAATGTTATTCCCACTCAATTTTTATTCTCATACAATGTTCTAAATTGTACGCAAACAATAACTGAAATAAACTGACAAGCAATTCAACCAGCATGTTTCTAAACGCAGCAGTTCAAATTCAAAACTACATTGCCCATAATGCCTAGCGCAGCTGAGCTCACTGATGGCTACCCTATAGGGAATGGGACGTACTACGTCACTGTTTGGACGCGCCTCCATGCTGGCAATATGATTTACTTCCGGTTCGGCAGAGTCAATGCGGATTGTAACGTGTGGTAGTGCTAAGCTAACTCCTTCGGTGTTTTAGAAAGAAAATATGGGCGTTTATTGTTGCGTTACCGGGTGCAGCAGCGTCTCCCACAGACAAAAAGGGGTTAGGAAAAATGGACTCACTTTTCACCGTTTTCCTGCATGGAGGACCAAATATCAGATCACGAAGGTACGACGGATGGCTGGATTGCAGCGGTTCGTCGGAAAAGCATTTCTTATGATCATATTTCTGCTGGAATGAGAGTGTGTTCCTGTCATCTCTACTCTTGTAAGTTGAACGATTTATCCACTTTTGGTTTCAATACGTTTTTCTTTTTTTACACCGTTGTGTAAATCTGCCTCGGTAGCAATGCTCGCCTACTACGACTCACCTACCTGTTGTGTTCCTAGGTAAACCTGCTGACAACACATCCCGATTGGTCACCATCTCTCTTCTTGGATCATTTGACAAAGAAAATTTGTTCAATGGAGTGGTTCCATTTGTCCTGTGTCGGACTCAAAGACACGTTTCATTGTAATGTTGAATTTATATATTCTATTATTATTTTTAATTTATAATATTCTTATTTGCACTAATGTAGACTTTAGACTGTCAATTCAAATAGTGTTGGAAAAGTTGCAATACCTAAAATAGAAATGCAAGAACTGTAAAGTACATATTTATACACGTTTATTTACCTAAGGCCACTGGATGTTTTTTAACTGCTTTGAAAAATACAGGTTTTGTTGTGATCTTGTATTTATATAGTATATAGCTTATTATAATGTATTATGTATTATAATATTTGCTGCCCCCTGCCAGAGTGTGGGCCATTTTGTACTAAAAGGATTTTAAACTGTCAGTTCAAATACTGTGTTGGAGACTAGTACTTGCAATACTTAAAATGGAAATGCAAGAACTTTAAACCACATATTTATTCTGTCTGGCAATTTACCCAAGGCCAGTAAATAGTTTTTAAACTGCTTTGACAAAGACACATTTATGTTAAACTTGTATATATTACTTATAATTATATAATATTTGCTGACCCCGTCAGAGGGTGGGCCTTGTTTGCACTAATTTAAAGATTTTAAACTGTCAGCTCAAATACTGTATTGGAGAAGTTGCATTACTTGAAATAAATCTATTGCAACTTATCAGTCCCAGTTCTTGTCTACAACACTGTCCACACATTGTCAATGCATATTCCAAATAGAATAACAAAATTAAGTCACCTGACTTTGTAATTATTACACCTGTTTATTATGAAGACCTGAAGTAAACAACAAGCAGTTACAGTTTGTCAAGAAGTTGTTCAAGTCATGTTTTGGTATTCATATTTTATTGACTTTTCACAACAACACTTGGGATCGTGTTTGTAAGAGCAGAGCAAACTGAAGTTTCAGCGTGCACTCTTCGCCTTTCCAACCTCTCATAACGCTCCGATGTGGTGCGCTTGACCTCAGAATAACCCAAGAAGAGATATGGTGACCAGTCGGGATGTGTTGTCAGCATTTCATATGCAGGTTTTCCTAGTAACACAACAGGTAAGTGAGGAGGAGGAGTAGGTTAGCATTGCTACCGAGGCAGATTTACACAACAGTAAAAAAACAAAAAAACAAAAAAAAAAACGTATTGAAACCAAAACGGATAAATCGTTCAACTTACAAGAGTAGAGATGAGGGGAATACTCTCATTCCAGCAGAAATATGATCATAAGAAATGCTTTTCCGACGAACCGCTGCAATCCAGCCATCCGTAGTACCTTCGTGATCTGATATTTGGTCCTCCATGCAGGAAAACGGTGAAAAGTGAGTCCATTTTTCCTAACCCCTTTTTGTCTGTGGGAGACGCTCCTGCACCCGGTAACGCAACAATAAACGCCCATATTTTCTTTCTAAAACACCGAAGGAGTTAGCTTAGCACTACCACACGTTACAATCCGCATTGACTCTGCCGAACCGGAAGTAAATCATATTGCCAGCATGGAGGCGCGTCCAAACAGTGACGTAGTACGTCCCATTCCCTATTAGCGAATACGGGAACCGAGGCAAAAATCAGACTTTGCTATAAAAGTTTACTACCATCGGCAGCGCAAAGATGCGACAACAAACGGGATTTTACAGATTACACCAGTACAAATCTCCGACAGAAGTCAACAGCCATTATATACGTATTTATCGTAAAAAAAACTCATAAGCAACACAGCTATTTAGCTATACTAGCATTCAACCACTAACTAACGCAGAACAATTACAAGACTCATACATTATATTGCATCTCAGTGTACACATATAACCCTATGTACAACAGAAGACACGTGATCGACATTAAAAGGAGAAACTTACAGAAAGGAGTATGGAGCCACGTCTTTTAGAACTTCTTATTGAACTCCTTACTGTAGTCTGAGCTCTCGCCAAACCGTCAGTAGATGGTGGTAATTCCCCATGAAACAAAGGGTGAATTGCCAACAAAAAAGAAGAAGAAGATCTACTCCTTCTCCCGCCCCTACTAGTAGGAGCAACGTCAACGCAGGCAAACGCTGCCCCCTAGCGGCCGGAGAAATTCTCTTCAAGTTGGTCCCGTGAAAAAAAAAACAAAAAAAAACGACATTTTTATGAGTTTATAAAACCCGCCCGGACAACAAGGATACTGCGTGAAAGTAGGACTTGTCCGGGCAAAAGAGGACGTTTGGTCACCCTACCTTAGTGCCTTTGGTAAGCTGTTTGAGCGTTAGAGAGTTATCATAGTGTTATTTTAATGTTTCTCTATTCAAAAATATTTAATTTGTCATTTGCTAAAGTGAGTTTTAAAGTGCTCAGTGTTGCCAACTTTCTCGCTAAATCTGGCGACTTTTTCTTTGGTCAAAAACAGCTAGTGACAAATCTAGCGACAAGTTACCATCATTTTTAAAAAAAACTGTACTGTATCTATTGTATTTCTGGTCCATTTGGTTTGGCATTGTTTAAAAAAAAAAATTGGGTTTATTTGTAGTTCTACACATATTGAGGGCGCTTTTATAACTCAGGTTTAGCTCCTCCCACGGTGTTATTCCCCTCCCCTACAGCATCCATTACAATAAAATGCAAATGACCAATTATGCAATTTAGAAGATGACATAATCTAATGACTTCTAGCGATTTTAAGGGCAGCCAATAAATACTTTCCTTACTGGGGAGTTGGCAACACTGAAAGTGCTACGCTCTTCAGTGATAGTTAAGAGAAAAACTACAAACCATTTTTTTTCTTTTTTTCATAAATGAAATCATCTTTAACTTCTGTAAATCCTCACTTTGGCGAATGACAGCATTATTCGTCCATTACATTTGTGATCCGTTAGTTATGCTAATAACATTTTTGATCCGTTAGTTATGCTAATAAATACTTATAGGAGATAAAATTATTAATATCAGGTGTTTCAACACCCCCATCTACTTTGAGTGCTCTTTAGAGCTATCTATAGATAAGTAAATGTTATCCCCCAAACTGACTTGTTACGTGCTGTTCTTGGTCTTGACTCAGCCGTCCCACTGTAGCGCCGTTCCTCTCTACGAATTGGTGGAAGATATATGCAATTTCCTTGGTTAACGTGCAGGCCTGAATGACAGAAAACAGTTACGGAAGATTAGACATGTAACATTGTATAAACTCTGCTTATATATTTAATGGTGTGATTTCAACCTTGAGGAAGAATTCCTTCTGCTTCAGGTGTTTCCTGATCATAGAAGTCATTTGATCCATCTGACCGCTGAAGCCAGGTTCGTCCGTTGCGCCGCACCAGTCCTCCATCCTTTCATACTCCTCCTCCAGGCTTTCCAGCAAACTACGCACATGCAAGAGAAAATAAGTATGATTGTCAATATCAGCTGAATATACAGTAGTTTGAATGCACCAAGCGTAGTGGGGAGACACTTCCAAAACGGTCTACCTACCAGTGCCCAGGTCTTGTGGAAAGCCAGAGAGGCGATGACAACTTTGCCTTTGCCGTCTGTTTTGCCCAAGAGCTGAAGATAGTTAGTTATCTTCCTCTCCGCGTTGTCTCTTTTCAATGTGTCATAGGAAGTGGCCTTCCCCATTGCAGAGCCTCGGCCTTCTGATAAACAAGCAGTAAGCTCTGGTGGGTACTCTGCAGACAATAAGACAAATAAACATGGATGAGCAACCAATGATGGACCCATTGAGTGTCTTGAATGACCACTGTTTCTCAACTCTCAAACAATGAGGTACCATCAAGTGGGGTGCAGGAAAACATACATTTGCTCAAGTCATATGATTATTTACTTAAAATAATGTTATCTTTATCTACACCCATTCTCATGGCATTTGGTGAAAGGCAAAACCACAAAACGCTTTTTCAAAAAAAAAATAAATAAATAAAATAAAATAAAGCAGTGTTTTTTTCTGGATTTCGCAGGATTTTTTTTCTTTCTTTATTTTTTTAACGGACGCTTGCGGCACAAAAATCCTGATTAGGTCGCAGCCTGTTCGCAAAAAACTATATTTTGTTGTGAAGAAATATTTGCATTTAACAATTTTCTCTAGTTAACGGTAATATGAATGTTAACCTGTAAAGTGTTTAAAAAATGATCGAACATATAACACAATATATACCTACCTATAAATTTCATTTATGCAGTCAACATGTAGACATGAATGACATGCACGTTCTTAAATCTGAATTTAAGCAGGTAACCGCGATGCATCGATCGAAAAGCGAGGATAAATGATCATCGCGCAGAAAAATAAGAAAATATACATGTATATTGTAATATTAAATTCTACAATTTAGTAAGCGTGCAAACGGTTTAACATGGTGCCATATTCCAAGTGTTATTTTTGACTCGGCAAATCTGAATGACAGTCAAAAGTTTGCTAAATGTTAGCCATAAAGCGTTAAGTTATTGAAAAGCACAAAATTCTCCTCAACGTACGACAACCAAAACGCCAATTTACACGGTGGAGTTCACAACAATTCAACACGACGCAAAACGTTATAGCAAATAAACCTAAGGGATCATTCTGTTTGTTACCTTCACTAGCATATTTGTGTTTGTTTAGACAAGGTGATTACTACCTTGCATATTGTTATCATTGCGTGACATTTTTGCACTAATCATTGATTTATGTATGTAGGACATGAGAGTAATGTGACAGCACATCACCCTGAGCCTGGCTGCCTACCTATCTACTTCACCTAACTGGCCTGATTGATTGACTGGTTGGCTAGCTAGTTGGCAGACTGACTTGCTGTCAGACTATTTTGTTTAAAGACTGACTATCTTTTCTCATGTTTGATTTTTTTCCAACTGCACTTTCTTCTTTCATTTTTGCTTTAAATAAGAACAGATCTTACTGTTCTGTCTGTATTAACAGAGTTAAGTTCACTGGAACTTTCAGTTCATATAAAAAATAAATAAGTTCAAATAGAAGAACTTCCAAATACCGTATTGGCCCAAATATAAGACAGTGTTTTTTGCATTAAAATAAGACTGAAAAAGTGGAAGTCGTCTTATTTTCGGGGTCTAGACATTATACCCATTCACGACGCTAGATGGCAGCAGATATCATTGAAGCGAATACTGAACTTGAGGAGTAATGTTCTGTTATGAAAGGTCTCAGCTACTCTCAAGTTTAACGAGTTTGCATTATTTTATTGCAATGTTTTTCCTTATTCAGATTTGTTTCAAGACTACAGTTACAGTTAGACTTCACTTTGATGGTTAATGCAGTTATTGTGATTTTGTTGTTTTATCACAATAGATTGGTTTATTTACATTTCAAAAACCAGAAGCCATTCATTTACGAATGTGATTGCACTTTAGTTTACATATTTAAATGTTCAGATATTAAGATTTGAATGAGGCAAAATAACATGCTTTTTCTCTCAAATATGTTATTATAATCATTTGTTAAATGTAAAAAAATAAAATGTATTTATTTGTTTTGGATGTACTGTAATTATTTTCTGTATAAAAATTAATTTGGTGTTCAAAAAGTCAACTGTTAAGACCAATAGGACACTCAAATTCCCATTCTCCATGTCAAGCAGCTGACCAGATAAGACCAGATTAAAAAAAAAAAAAAAAAAAAAAAAAAAAAAAAACAGGAATTGAAACCAAATCAAGAGGAATTCACCTCGAAATGCCCGAAAAATCAACAGGAAATGAATGATCCAAAATTACAGAAAGTGAGCTGTAAGTATCTTAAAATTACATGGCAGTCATGTAAATTAACTCACTGCCTGCCATTGACAATGAAGACGTCCAATTAAATTATGCTGGAAGGACTGACTGAAAATGCTCCTTTTCCAGTGCCATTGAGGGCGCTTCACGTCCAAACCATTTTGACTGGAAGGGGCGAATTCACGAACATTCATCTACCTCCTCTCAGTCAAAATGGACTGGGCGTCGACCCAGTAAATTAATTTATTTGGAAAAACAAAACAAAAAAAGAATGTAATTTACATATGCCTTACACAATATTATATATGTATAATATTTGACAAGATGTTTGATTTTTAATAGTTTTAAGTGAGCAAATAGATGATGAGTGTGATCAAGAACCTTATCCGTACTGCTCTTTTCTGCAATATGACTAATGGATTAATGGTAGATTTATAACTGTTTCCCCACACTTCAACACAATATGTGAGATATGGGACGACAACAATTGATGGCAATAGACGTCCAATCCATTTTAACCGTTGAAATAGATTAGCCACAACACATACTTTATGACCTTGTTTGGCAGTGAATGAGTTAAGCTGAATTAAGTTAAGCTTTTGAATGGATGTCCACTGTAGTGCCACCTGTCCTGAAAGAGTAAAGGAAAAAAAAAAAACTTTTTAAGTTTAATAAGTAGAATATATAAAAGAAAAAAGAAAATAAATAAAACAACAAGAATTTTTTTTTTGTTGAATCGAAGTTCTCCCTATAGACCCCAATCACCAACGTCACACAATCACGTGATCGTTGTATTGTGCCGCCATATTGTCCGTCATTGTGTGTCCGTATTGTCAATGGTAGTAGTTTCTAAAGATGGATTCAAATTATGGAAGCCCCGGCCGGTGCTTTCAGACGCTGTAAACTCATTGGATAAGTTGCATAAAAGTCGTTATTTGGAAAAGCTTCGGTCGATCCAGCCACCAGATCCATATTTGATGCCCGAACCAATGTTTCCTCCCGTCTGGTCCCGTCCCGTGCGTCAGAGCTCGTACTGAGACCACAAAATTTCCAATCATACTCCAGTTTATGTCACGACAACGGGCCGGTGAATGCCGAAAAATAGCTGCCCGCGTGAAATGTCCCCCCTGACAGGAGTGCTTATTTATAACGCTTTATTGACGTTAAAACATCAAATGTTTTCATGGACTCATTACAGTAATGGATTTACGACTGTAAATAGATCAGTTTTAAATAATTAAATTACACAAAATATTAGTACTGTATTTTAGTAACAAATCGTGGACTGGGCCACATAACTCATCTTTGAACAGAAATGTATTAGTCTACAGGTTTTCACGACCATATCCCAATGACAATCACACAGGTATGACATTTATTAGTTCAAGCAGAGTAAAATAATACATATTCACGGTTCAAGAAAGTCGTTTCCGTGTGGGCGCTCCCAACAGGGGGGACATTTCACGCAGGGTGGCTATTTTTCGGCACACTGTTGTTGCGCTCACCTTCTTGCTGCGCAACCGTGGCGACGAGCTTCGTAGTCTCCGTCTGATGATGTCTCCGATCGTGTTGGCATCATATTTATGTTTTCGCCGCTGTCTGACGTACTTTGAAAATTGTTCACACTTCTCTGCTACGCTCATTTCGCCTCACTGAAAAACATATTTGGCAAAAACTCTGGGCTATTCATGAACCATTCCACTTCTGAGATACACGAAACTAATAAGACTCGAACCAAAGTACTGTCATGAAAATTAGTTAGTTAAAAAACAAGCTCATGTCTACGGTGAATGGTGTTACACTTGTATAAGGCCTTTCCATCTTTTAAGGCCCTCAAAGCACTTTACACTGTCTCCTCATCTACCTACTGGTGATGCAGCACCAGGAGCAACATGAGGTTCAGTATCTTGCTCAAGGATACTTAGAGTTCATCGGGGGGGGCTCGAACCCACAACCTCAGGGTTGGGGAACGACTACACTACCACTGAGCCACATATATGTAGAGTGCCCTTCATAATTATTGGCACCCCTGAAAAAGATGTATTTTTTTAGCTTCTAATATATATATTTTTTTTTAATTCAAATAATATGGGACTTTAATGCAAAAAAAGAGAAAAATCCAACCTTCAATACAAGTGCATTCATTCAGTGGGGAAAAAAATCCCACATAAAGAAAAAATTATATGACATCAAATAATGTCACAATTATTAGCACCCCTGGTGTTAATACTTTGTACAACCCCCTTTTGCCAACAAAACAAGGTCTGGGGACTGAGATGGCCATGGGAGGAGCTTGATTTTGTGTCTGGTGAACCATTTCTGTGTAGCTTTGGCCATATGTTTAGGGTCATTGTCTTGCTGAAAGACCCAGTGACGACCCATCTTCAGCTTTCGGGCAGAGGGCAACAGATTTTGATTTAAAATGTCCTGGTATTTCAAAGCATTCATGATGCCATGCACCCTAACAAGGTTCCCAGGGCCTTTGGAAGCCAAACAGCCCCACAGCATCACTGACCCACCCCCATACTTCACAGTGGGTATGAGGTGCTTTTCAGCATGCGCATATTTCGTGGCACGCCAGACCCACTTAGAATAACGGAGGTCAAACATTTTCTGTAACTCTTCACAAGCTTTTCACACACAGTTGCTGGTATTTTGGCCCATTCCTCCATGCAGATCTCTTCTAGAGCAGTGATGTTTTGGGGCTGTCGTTGGGGAACACAGACTTTCAACTCCCTCCACAGATTTTCTATGGGGTTGAGATCTGGAGCCTGGCTAGGCCACTCCAGGACCTTGAAATGCTTCTTACGAAGCCACTCCTTTGTTGCCCCGGTTGTGTGTTTGGGATCTTTGTCATACTGAAAGACCCAGCCACGTCTCATCTTCAATGCCCTTGCTGATGGAAGGAGATTTTCACTCAAAATCTCTCGATACATGGCCCCATTCAGTCTGTCCTTTACACAAATCAGTCGTCCTGGTCCCTTTGCAGAAAAACAGCCCCAAAGCATCATGTTTCCACCCCCATGCTTCACAGTGGGTATGGTGTTCTTCGGATGCAATTCAGTATTGTTTCTCCTCCAAACACGAGAACCTGTGTTTCTACCAAAAAGTTCTATTTTGGTTTCATCTGACCATAACACATTCTCCCATTCCTCTTTTGGATCATCCAAATGCTCTCTAGCGAACTTCAGACGGGCCTGGACGTGTGCTTTCTTCAGCAGGGGGACACGTCTGGCAGTGCAGGATTTGCGTCCCTGGCAGCGCATTGTGTTACTGATAGTAGTCTTTGTTACTGTGGTCCCAGCTCTCTGAAGGTCATTCACTAGGTCCCCCCGTGTGGTTCTGGGTTTTTTCTCACCGTTCTTGTTATCATTTGGACGCCACTGGGTGAGATCTTGCGTGGAGCCCCAGATCGAGGGACATTATCAGTGGTCTTGTATGTCTTCCATTTTCTAATAATTGCTCCCACAGTTGATTTCTTTACACTAAGCGTTTTACCTATTGCAGATTCAGTCTTACCAGCCTGGTGCAGATCTACAATTTTGTCTCTGGTGTCCTTCGACAGCTCTTTGGTCTTGGCCATAGTGGAGTTTGGAGTGTGACTGACTGAGGATGTGGACAGGTGTCTTTTATACCGATAATGAGTTAAAACAGGTGGCATTAATACAGGTAATGAGTGGAGCCTCGTTAGACCTCGTTAGAAGAAGTTAGACCTCTTTGAGAGCCAGAAATCTTGCTTGTTTGTAGGTGACCAAATAATTATTTTCCACTCTAATTTGCAAATAAATTCTTTAAAAATCAAACAATGTGATTTTTTTTTTCCACATTGTCTCTCATGGTTGAGGTTTACCCATGTTGACAATTACAGGCCTCTCTAATATTTTCAAGTGGGAGAACTTAAATATAGGGTGTTACAAAATGTTTGACCCCTTTTTGTAGGCCGAGAATTCCAATTTTCTTTGGAATCTTCACAGCTTGTGTAGAAACGTTTTAAGTTTTTGTGTGTAACGTTTGGCATTTCTATCTTTTCAGGTTGAGAAATGCCGTTCACTTCAAAAGAAAAGGTATTTTGCGCGTTAGAGTATGCTCGGATTCAGTCACCAAAGACAGTGCAGCGTGCCTCCTTCACAAATTTTGCAAAGAAGTTACCTACTAAACAACAAAACAGATTTACAGCTGCACTGGAAACTGTTACCGAAGACATGCTACAGCGAGTTTGGCACAAGCTCGAATACTGACTCGACGTCTGCAGAGTCACATGCGGCGCTCATATTGAACATTTATGAAAATCTGTCATAGAACCAACAAACATTTTACTTTTCTTTGTAAATTTAACCAATAAAACCTATGACCTTCAACATCAAGTGTATTTAGTTTCCTTAAGATCCATCAAGTAGTTTCCGAGTTATGGGCATTTAAGAATGGGGTCAACCATTTTGGAACACCCTGTACAGTGTATACTAGTATATATTCATTCATTCATTTTCCATGCCACCTTTGCTTACGAGGGTCGCAGAGATGCTGGTGCCTATCCCAGCTAACTATGGGCAGTAGGCGGAGTACAGGCGTGGTATTGGTTGCCAGCCAATCACGGGGAACAGCGAGACAGACAACCACACCTATGTACAATTACAGGAAGGCCGGAGCCCAGGATTGAATCCTTGATCTCAGAACTGTGAGGCAGACGTGCTAACCACTCCTGCCACCGTGCCATCAGATATTATGTATGTATGTACAGTGGGGAGAACAAGTATTTGATACACTGCCGATTTTGCTGGTTTTCCCACTTGCAAAGCATGTAGAGGTCTGTAAGTTCTCTTCAACTGTGAGGGACGGAATCTAATACAAAAAAACAGAAGATCACGTTGTATGATTTTTAAATAATACATTTGCATTTAATAGCATGAAATAAGTATTTTATACATCACAAAAATCGAACTTAATATTTGGTACAGAAACCTTTGTTTGCTATTACAGATACCAAACGTTTCCTGTAGTCCTTGACAAGGTTTGCACACACTGCAGCAGGGATTTTGGCCCATCCCTCCATGCAGATCTTCTCCAGAGCCTTCAGGTTTCGGGGCTGCTGCCGGGCAACACGGACTTTCAGCTCCCTCCATAGATTTTCTATCGGGTTCAGATCTGGTGACTGACTAGGCCACTCCAGGACCTTAAGATGATTCTTACGGAGCCACTCTTTAGTTGCCTTGGCTGTGTGCTTTGGGTCTATGTCATGCTGGAAGACCCAGCCACGACCCATCTTCAGGGCTCTCACTGAAGGAAGGAGGTTGTCAGCCAAGATCTGGCGATACATAGCCCCATCCATCCTCCCCTCAATACGGTGCAGTCGTCCTGTACCCTTGGCAGAGAAGCAGCCCCAAAAAATGATGTTTCCTCCTCCATGTTTCACGGTTGGGATGGTGTTCTTGGGGTTGTACTCATCCTTCTTTTTCCTTAGATTTCACATTTAGATTTAAGATTAAATATGTAGTTCTAGATTTAAACATTTAAGTGCAATACTTATTATTTAGAATTAAATATTTAAGTTGCAAAATATTGTTGTAAATGTGCAAAAAAGAGTGACTCTAAAATTTCCACACCATTTTAAACACTGTGTAGTGCTAAATGTGACAAAATGTTGCGTAATCTTTAACATGTGCGCTTTACAAATGGCACCCAATATGTGAATGCTCATCTTTCAGTGTTCATCATGAATATTTGTTCATTCGCCTCTCCCAGTCAAAATGGATTAGACGTCTAGCACTGTCAATGGCCAGGTAACAGCTTTGTGGGTAGCCATATAAAATCAGCAACCAAAGGTGAAGCAGTGCTTGGGTGTTTGCTGTGTTATGCACTTTACACCTGCTGCAAGCCCGCGTGCAACTACACTATTTACTTTTTTATTTCTATTTTTACGAGATGACAATGGCTGCGTCAGAATGGCCTGAAGTGCATGTCTCACACTCAATGCATGAGTTGCAGGTGACCTGAGAGATCGGATTATTTTTCACCATTTTAAAGGTTTATTAACAGTGACTAATTTGGTATCTTAAAAAAAAAACTTTACTTGTACATCCTCAATTATTTTTATATTATTCATATTTTCCTTGTATGTATAAATATATTTTTAATAAATATTCATTTATACAATATTAATGACAATATTGAATCAAAATGACAAATGCATTTTTTTTATGGCACAACCAAACACTCTAAAGTTTGTTTTAATTTCATAAGTTTTCAAAGTAATCAAATCTTAATAAAAACAGAAGTAAACTCTTTATGACCCCCAATAACACAAAAGCTGTTTTTTCCCATAGTATTGGCATGCCATTGACAGCGATAATAGTACAGTTAAACTTGCTGTGCATGCTTATTTTTCAGTGTCATTATTTTCAAACAAGACCAAAAACATTTTGTTACACATAACAATGGCAATTTATTTAGTAAAATACACAACTATATACAAAAATATATACAATAGCGCAATAGCCCAAAAGTACAAAAATAAATGAAAAGTTGACTTTGGACAGGTACCACTGTCCATCATGGAACCCAGGTTCCCGACAGGGGATCTCTTCACCAAACCAACAAAGGTGTTGTGGTCATGACCATTCTTGTGTTGGTTGCCAGCCGCCTTATTACTGACCGACGTATTTATGGTTTGGCCAGGACACGCATCTGCTGAGCCACTTTTGCCAAGTGGGACCTAGAAGAAAAAACATCCGTCAACTCTGTTTGTTCTGACATTATTTGTTTTCTTCCAAAGATTTTATAGGTGGTATCATGTCATCTACCTGTTCCTTTAAAATCCAGTTTATGACCATGCTTGAGTGTACGGCACGATCTTGGCGTCATGTCCGATGTAGCGGTAACCATGCCCAGTTGGACATTCTTCCTCTAACAAACGAGAGAGAGAGGAATTTAATGTTTTGAGTTTGTAATATGAAGTTATAACAGTTCAGTCAGTCCAGTCACTTTTACTTATATTGGTGGTGTCCAAACTATGGCATGTGGGCCAACTGCCACGTTTTTATTCACCCACAGCAAATTATGAAAATATCATTGAATATGGCCGCACAAGAAGCTTAAATTCAGCCTAAATTCTGTTACACTTATTAGCATCCACACTAGATGGAGCTAGTTGATCAAACAAAGTTTGTCTGAGTCGTGTACCTATACAGTAGCACCCGTTAAAATCAGAATATCAAGAAAAAATGTTTAATTTTTTACATTTAACATGGAAGAAAATGTTCTTGAGTTAGAATAACTTACATTTTATTAATTCATTTAATATGTCAAATTCACCTTTTAAGTTGAATTGCAGAGCTACAAAAACCTTTTCAGGATATTCATTAGAACGACTATAAATATATTTGTTGCAATATCCCTATTATTTTTTGCTAGTAGCTCTTAACTCATTCACTGCCGTTGACAGTGATAGATATCATAGTTTGGACACGCCTTGTGAAGCTTGTACACCATTGAAAAAGCTTCACAGCTGGTGTCATTGACTCACCAAGCTGCAGCGGTGCTTTTCCATTCGTAGACACTGGTCCAAGTACTGCTTCCTGATATTCCATGAAGAGAGGACACGGTTTTCTCTCTGGCACAGATCATTAAGGATTCCTGTAAAAAGAAAAAAACACTCACCCATTAGGGAAAAATTATACAGAGGCAAGATGTATCATTTAAATAATTACTGTAAAATTCAGCTAATATACTGTATACCTTAGTGCCTTTGGCAAGCTGTTTGAGCGTTAGAGAGTTATCATAGTGTTATTTTAATGTGTCTCTATTCAAAAAAAATTTAATTGTCATTTGCTAAAGTTTTAAAGTGCTCAGTGTTGCCAACTTTCTCGCTAAATCTGGCGACTTTTTCTTTGGTCAAAAACAGCTAGTGACAAATCTAGCGACAAGTCACCATCAATTTTTAAAAATTGTACTGTATCTATTGTATTTCTGGTCGATTTGGTTTGGCATTGTTTTTAAAAAAATTAGGGTTTATTTGTAGGTCTACACATATTAAGGGTGTTTTTATAACTCCTTTATAACTTATAACCTTTATAACTTTTTTAGCTTCTCCCACGGTGTTATTCCCCTCCCCTACAGCATCCTTTACAATAATATGCAAATGACCAATTATGCAAATTAAGTGATGACATAATCTAGTGACTTCTAGCGATTTTAAGGGCAGCCAATTAATACTTTCCTTACTGGGGAGTTGGCAACACTGAAAGTGCTACACCCTTCAGTGATAGTTAAGAGAAAAACTACAAACCATTTTTTCTCTTTTTTTCATAAATGAAATCATCTTTAACTTCTGTAAATCCTCACTTTGGCGAATGACAGCATTATTTGTCCATTACATTTGTCATCCGTTAGTTATGCTAATAAAATTTGTGATCTGTTAGTTATGCTAATAAATACTTCTTGGAGATGAAATTATTAATATCAGGTGTTTCACCACCCCCATCAACTTTGAGTGCTCTTTAGAGCTATCTATAGATAAGTAAATGTTATCCCCCAAACTAACTTGTTACGTGCTGTTCTTGGTCATGACTCAGCCGTCCCACTGTAGCACCGTTCCTCTCTACGAATTGGTGGAAGATATATGCAATTTCCTTGGTTAACGTGCAGGCCTGAATAACAAAAAACAATTACGGAAGATTAGACATGTAACATTGTATAAACTCTGATTATATATTTAATGGTGTGATTTCAACCTTGAGGAAGAATTCCTTCTGCTTCAGGTGTTTACTGATCATGGAAGTGACATGAGCCATCTGACCGCTGAAGCCAGGTTCGTCTGTTGTGCCGCACCAGTCCTCCATCCTTTCATATTCCTCCTCCAGGCTGTCCAGCAGACTACGCACCTGCAAGGGGAAAATAAGTATGATTGTCAATATCAACTGGATATACATTAGTTTGAATGCATCAAGCATTTTAGTGGGGAGACACTTCCAAAACGGTCTACCTACCAGTGCCCAGGTCTTGTGGAGAGCCAGAGAGGCGATGACAACTTTGCCTTTGCCGTCTGTTTTGCCCAAGAGCTGAAGATAGTTGGCTATCTTACTCTCAGCGTTGTCACTTTTCAAGTCTGCTTCATAAGAAGTGGCCTTCCCCATTGCAGAGCCTCTGCCTTCTGATGAACAAGCAGTGAGCTCAGGTGGGTACTCTGCAGACAGTAAGACAAAGAAACATAGATGAGCAACCAATGATGGACCCATTGAGTGGCTTGAATGACCACTGATTCTCAAATCTCAAACAATGAGGTACCATCAAGTAGGGTACAGGAAAACATACATTTGCACAAGTCAGATGATTATTTTTTCCCAAAAATAAATAAATATATAAATAAATAAATAAAGCAGTGTTTTTTCTGGATTTCGCAGGGTTTTCTTTCTTTATTGTTTTTTTTAACGGACGCTTGCGGCACAAAAATCCTGATTAGGTCGCAGCCTGTTCGCAAAAAACTATGTTTTGTTGTGAAGAAATATTTGCATTTAACAATTTTCTCTAGATAACGGTCATATGAATGTTAACCTGTCAAGTTTTTAAAAAATGATCGAACATATAACACAATATATAGCCTACCTACCTATAAATTTCATTTATGTAGTCAACATGTAGAGATGCATGACGTGCACGTTCTTAAATCTGAATTTAAGCAGTTAACCGCGATGCATCGATCGAAAAGCGAGGATAAATGAGGATAAGCGTGCAAACGGTTTAACATGACGCCATATTCCAGGTGTTATTTTTGACTCGGCAAGTCTGAATGACAGTTAAAAGTTTGCTAAATGTTAGCCGTCAAGCGTTAAGTTATTGAAAAGTACAAAATTCTCCGTCAACGTATGACAACCAAAAACGCTAATTTCCACGGTGCCGTTCACAACAATTTGGCACGACGCAAAACGTTATGGCAAATAAAACAAGTTTAATCAAACTCACCTCCCAGCCAATCAACGAATGCAGTCAGTTGAGATGTGAAGTTTTCCATCGTAAAAAAAGTCTCTTCCAGGTAAGTTGCGTGCCTTCTGATGAATCGCGTGTGCTCGAATGCAGCATATGACCGATTCACATCTGCTCGTTTGGATGCTGTTTAGATGCTCACGTGACATCAAAGGCCACTGAATTCTCTTTGTGACGTCATAATGTTTTGGCGCCACCTCCTCCGGACGTCCTTCATGTGTAGGGAGAACTTTTTTTCTTTTATTCTCATGATTAACCAGAAAAAGTGTTTTTTAAATTTTTTTTTATTTATTATTATTTTTTTTAACCCTTTCAGGACAGGTGGCTCTACAGTGGACATCCAATCAAAAGTTATCATTAGCTTAACTCGTTCACTGCCAAACAAGGTTATTTCTAATGACATTTACTGACAAATCGTGTTGCTGTCCTTGTACAATTGGTGTATATCGGGGCCGGATGTATGGAGGGGGGCACGGCCCACCCAGACATGAGTCGTGCCCACCCAGTCAAAATGTCCGTGTTCTGTTATGCATAAAAGATTGATGGGTTTTGTGATTGAATACCTGAGTTTTATTGCTTTTACGTCTTATTAGCATCATCTAGTGGACGTCTTAATTTACTGCATCTCATGCGAACTTTATTTGAAAGCAACTTTAGTCTGCTACACGGAAGTGACGTTGTTCAGTAGCAAATCACACGCCGCAGTCAGTTCGCGCCGTCTCTGTGACCACTTTGCCTTAAATTTGAGGTTGCATCGCCAGTATGTATTGTTTAAATGTGTTTAAAACTGTAAATATGTGAACTGTGTGTACTTCAGTGCAAAAAAGTGAGACAGATTCACTTAGCATGAAACTTGTGATATGCTAATGGAGGAAGTCGGCGTGATGTCACGATTACGTCACCTCGCTTAGCAACGTGTCGCCATTTTGTGAAGGGGGTACGCACAGAGGGAAACTCCGGATTTTTTGACATCAGGCTTAATCATCGAGTTAGGGGGGGTTAATTAGTGGAGTAGATTTCAAAATATTACGTAGCGTTTGTTAGTCTTTTATTATTTTTCAGGGCTCCGGAGTGGCTATGCTAATGCAAGTCAATGTGCCCAATTAGCATACCAATAAAAAAAACATATGCACGCAGGAGAATCACCGATGACCAGTGTTGTTAATCTTACTGAAAAAAAGTAATTAATTATTGTTACAAATTACTTCTCCCAAAAAGTAATTGCGTTAGTAACTCAATTACCTAAATGTAAGAGTAATTAGTTACTTGGCAAAGTAATTGGTGATAATTACTTTTTTTTTTTCCCTCAAAAAAAAAAAAAAAAAAAACACATTGGCCACACTATGTGAAGTTTTTTGTGAAGGTTTTTGGTACAATTGGCCCGAGCCCAATTCTTTACCCTAATTTACCCTTTACCCTGAATCAACTGTTAAAAGTTGTTAAAATTGCTCCCATTATTGCATTTGTTCCTGTCTCCCTACTTTCGACATATGAAAGTTTTAAAACTGTTTCATCATTTAAAGATGGATTCAAGTCAAGATTTTGCCGATTTAGAAGTATTTTAGATAAAAAGTTACTTAGGTTCGCTAGGAAGGTTCTCTACAACAGAGCCGTCCTAAAAAGTCTACTGCTTTAAGATGGCGGCTGTCTACTAACGCATTTAGTGCCATGCAGTGTTGTTAATTTTACTTTAAAAAAGTAATTAATTACAGTTACAAATTACTTCTCCCAAAAAGTAATTGCGTTAGTAACTCAGTTACCTGAATGTAAGAGTAATTAGTTACTTGGCAAAGTAACTAGTGATATTTTTTTTTTCCTCAAAAAAAAAAAAAAAAAAAAACCACAGGTCACACGATGTGAAGCTTAAAGGGTTTGGGGGACAATTGGCCCTAGCCCAATTCTTTACCCTCCACTTAACTAGACACAAGGGTATTGCGATAACTAGCTAGTAACCTTTGCTATGTGTGGAAGTCATTTAAAGTTGTGAATCAATCGTTAAAGTTGTTAAAATTTCTCCTGTTATTGCATTAGTTCCCTTCTGTCTACTTTAAACATGTGTAAGTTTTAAAATTGTTTCATCATTTAAAGATAGATTTAAGTTAAGATTTTGCCGATTTAGGAGCATTTTAGATAAAAAAAAAATTACTTAGGTTCGCTTGGAAGGATCTCTACATCAGGGCCTTCCTGAGAGGTCTACTGCTTTAAGATGGCGGGTGTTTACAAACGCATGTAGTCCTTAAAACATGTTGGCAATGCAGCAGTGTCTGTCATTTGAATCTAGTTCTATAATATGATATCTACCGTGTCATGTGGGTGTAGTTTGTCGGCTATGGCTGCGGTCAGGTATTATTGGAGCCACCTAGCATCGCGGTTGCAACGGCGTCTTCCCCACTCCTGCTCTGCTCTCGTCCCGTGAGTCCGTTTCTCTCAGACTTTTTTTTATTCAACCAACTTAGTAACGCATAGTAACGCACGCCTTTCCCGCCTCAGTAACGGTAACGGCGTTGCCAAAATGAGAAAAGTAATTAATTAGATTACTCATTACTGGAAAAACTAACGCCGTTAGTAACGCCGTTATATTGTAACGCCGTTATTAACAACACTGCCGATGACGCATGCAGTCAGTAGTGTTGGCTATGTTTTCAGGATAAAGTTATTAAAACTTACCATTGCATGTCTATAACTGCAATATGAAGAGCAACATTAGTAATTCAGTTGCTTTGCAGAGAACAAGCGCCGGGCACTCAGGGCGGTGGGATATCACGTTGGTCTTTTCACCGCAGTTTTTTTTTTTTTTGTGTTGTTCTGCCAAAATCTGCTACATCGGCGAATTAGTCGAATTTGACACCCAAAGTACTACCGTGCGCTCTAAACTTGTTTTGTTTAGATGCATACAAGCATAACATACAAAAAAAATGCCTGAAGAAAATACTGAAATGCAGTTATATCAAATAAGGATGGTGTAAATTCGCTACGTGACTAATGTGGTCAACTGCTTCAAAGCTAACACAAAAAAAACAATGGTTAAAAGTATTAGAGGGTAATACATGCAAAAAGTATCTTTGAGGCAGTAAAAAGGTTCTAAAAACCTAAATAAAAACAAAAATAGTGAGTTCTCGCTGCTTCTAATCGATGTGCGCATACGTGCGGATGCTTGCGCAAGCGCGCTGAGCATTGTGAAGGACGTTTCGCCGCGTAGTAAGGAATGGCCGAACACCGGCAACGACCCAACTTCCCGACACGAGTTTTCATGAACTCAATATATCGCTGCATAGTGACGATGAAAAAGCATTTCGATGCATAAGAATTTTTACCACTTATCAACAAAGGTGTTCTAGAAAACTTTTTTCTTCGTTGACAAGATCAACTGAAAGAAAAAAAAAGGCCAGCAGGCCCAAATGGACAGCTATCAATGAGGTAAGTAAATTCCTGCATGCCTTATTTTGCCGCTGGACGAATATTCGTAATGGTCTCATAATAAAACTACCTATGGTATACTCTAAGCTTCATTCTACTTCAGGTAAGCAGCTCAGTGGAGTAGATTTCAAAATATTACGTAGCGTTTGTTAGTCTTTTATTATTTTTCAGGGCTCCGGAGTGGCTATGCTAATGCAAGTCAATGTGCCCAATTAGCATGCTAATAAAAAGCGATATTCACAGATCTAACACAGTCAAATAAATTGAAAACGCAGCTCAATGTACAAAAATCCCCTGCAGCCAAAAAAAATGTCGCACCACACTGCCGTAATTTATTCAATTCTGCGGGACTATTGTTTCATATGCGTAATGGAACTCCACTAGAGAGCAGTGCTACGGCCACTTGTCTTCACGTCAGTCTGCACGAAAGGACGTCAGCATGGTGAAATGTGCTTTTTAGAACTTGTGGAAACATACAGAAGAAATGGACAAAAGAAAGTGTCCACCGCTTCCCTGTGAAGAACGAGGAACTATATAAACTTTGGTTACTCTCTGCTGGATATGACATTCACACACCGGTGGAAAAAGGACTAAAATGGCGAATTTGCAGCAAGCATTTCGCAACAACCGACATCAGGAAAACATTTTGTGGCTATTCTCTCCTGAAATCAAATGCTGTGCCTTCGACTGCCCAAACAGCTTCAAGATCTTCGGATAAAAAGGTAAAAAAAAAAAAATCATGTATGGAAATATATCGCATATACACTTCTACTAGGTGTTGGTATACATGCACGCCAAAAGCGAGCTACTTGTAACAAACATCGGGCATATTTATGGTTCGTGTTTTTAAATAGGAAACAACGATCAACTTTCATATAACCATCCCAAATGCAGTAAATTATTCCAATTTGGGTTGGGTTCGGTTTACAAATGGTTCGTAATTGGTTTATGTTGTGCCGTTCGTAACTTCGTAGGGTGAGCTTTTCCTCTGTCATGTCCTCGCGCGTCCCGAGAGGTTTTCTAAATTCATGTAGATGCTGCTGCTTTTTCTGTCTGCGTTCTACTTTCTCTTTATAAAACTCGGACATACGCAAATGTGTTGAACATAACTTCAAGTATTATTTCTTGAATTACAAGTGGCCCCTTTGAACACTTGATTTAAAAACTTGAAGTTGCGTAATTTGTGGACTATAATCCGCTATGTTTTTCCCTCATTTTAAATCCTGCTGCTTATAGTCCAGTGTTGCTTATTTGTTGGGTGAATTGAAAATGTGTCCAAGCTAGACTTCTGTAACCTATATACTTGCGCTCTATCACATGAGGATTTTGGCACATTCTTTTTGAATCATCCTATATTATAGTACAATTAGTGTATAAATATTATAATTTAAGTTACTCGAGGCCGGGTCGAGTTTCCCCTTTTTTTGGAAATCTAAATATTGTCACCCTACCTATAGTAAGTAGTTTTCTTCGTCCCATTCCCATTCAGGCATTTATTTAAAATTTTGTCGTTTGCGTAAAAGCAGAACTGCATTTGTAAATATTAATGTAAATGCCTGAAATCACATGAAAAAAAAACAAAGCGAGCAGCTCTCTCTTTTGTATGATAGGCCTTACTAAGCCAAGCATTTGTTCATACTTTCTTTTGTGATAATGAAATATAGGTAAGATCTGCTGTACCACAGTCCACGCCAGTGAAGGATACCACATCAACATCAGGCCAGCCGAGGACAATTCAACAATCATCACGAGTAAGTGATCATCTAGTAATAATTGCCACATGATATTAGGTTTGGGAACCTCTGGGTGCCTCACGATACGATACGATTTGCGATACAAGACTTATGATAAAGATGATCTCACAAACAATACAACAATTATCGATAAATCGGTCAGGAAATGCTTCTAGGATATTCAACAACAAAAAATAAATAAACAGAGAAACTGATTGGACCTCTACTAGAGATCCAATTAGTTCGAAGAGGGAGGGATGGCAGTGGATAGTTATTCGCTGCCAGCCAACTTTCCACTTCAAATGGATTGGACGTACAGTGGGGAGAACAAGTATTTGATAAACCCATTTGCAGTGTATCAAATACTTGTTCTCCCCACTGTATATGGCTCTCAATGAGCTCAATTTGGGGCATTTCACATCATTTCCAGTTTATTTTCGATAACTTCCTTTTAACGGGTCACTTCCTGTTGATTTAGGCTTACTGACCACTCAAAAATGTCCCCAAACAGTTAGGAAGCAACTCCAATGCAACAGGAAGTAACCTGTAAAATGCCCTAAAATGAACAAGAAATGACCTGTAAATGACATGCTCTGGTTTCAGTGCCATTGACTGTGCTCAATGTCCAGTCTACTCAAAATGAATTGCATGTCTAGCGCCGTCAATGGCAGCCATTGAGCAAACATAGACACTCATCTAATAAAAGATTTTCTTTATTTTATATTTCTAAACAGTGACACCTTTTGAACACTGGCCAGGGCAAAGGTGGATCAGTTGATACAAATCACTGTTGTTTCCAGAGAAGGGTCATCTAACTCTAATCAGAATATTTTTTTGAGCATTGAGGTCCTCATTTGGCATTCGCATTCACACTAGCAAGCATCTTAAATATTTGCAAATGCAGGGCTACCTTGGCTTTGTCAGAAAATCAAGCAGACGACATTTTTACATATTCCTGTATGTGAATTGAGGTGCAAAGTTACGACACCACCTCTCATTTACTCTCTACTTACTTACTTCCTCTATTTTACGCTACAAATCTCTATAGCTTTATGTCCTGATAATTATGTTTTAGTGTTTGTTAACTGCTCAGTATGGTTGTCTAATGTGATTGAATTGTGCGCTTTTTGACAAAATAAGGGATATAGAAAAAAAACAGCTCAAAGGCCCAACACAGCTGAAGGTTGATCTCCTCTCCATCTCAGTCACATGGGTGGACTTCAATCAGGATCTTTTCCACCAGCTCTTGGCCACAGAATTCCTCAGGGCACTGACGTACGTAAGTAGGAAACTGCAGCTAAGGGAGTCCTGCATTTGCAAATATTCAAATGCTATTCGCAACTATAAAGAGTGCCCCCCCCCCCTTCACACTCAGGCAGCGACCCCTCTGCTTGATTGCTTGTTTGAGTAGTCTGTTGTTTGACAAAGCCAATGTAGTCCTACATTTGCAAACATTCAGATGTTAATTGTACCTATCCACCTGAGTTTGGTATAGTGGTCATCTAATGACTTTCTGGTCTTTCTTTATAGCCAAAAACACAATCCCCCTGCACTTCTAGTGTTTCAAATATATATCACTTTTTGGTGGGAGTATAGACCCTACCCACGTGACGTCACAACTCCGCCCTCCTGACTGGTGCCGCCCAATTGTCCGTCAACACATCGTGTTTACCTGTTACGGCTACGTACATTCCTCCTATTTACGGCGTGTTTTTCTGCTCGTTAACATTAATAATCAAAATGGTGAAGGCGTGTGTGGCGGTCGGTTGCAATAACAGAGAAGATAGACGGAGAGACTTGAAGTTCTACCGGATTCCGAGAGACCCGGAGAGGAGAGAGCGAGATGGGCTGTTGCAATTCGACGAGAAAACTGCATGGGCTCCAAACGATTACCACAGATTATGTAGTAGTCATTTTATATCTGGTAAAATGCATTTAATATATATTTAGAGGGTTTGGGGCTGACAACCACAATTAAGATCATTGCTAGGCTAATCGCCGACAACATACACGTATGTATGTAGTGAGAGTGCTATTACTAAACCATATAAACATTAAAGAGCATACGACACGAGAAAAAAAGTCTTAAATGGCATTATTATGTGAATTAGAATCATATTTTGAGACGATTCGACTATATACAACAATTTAGCAAAGCACAGATGACGAGAAATTAGCCTTTTAATCTGCCAGTTAGCCACGCCTACCATTATAGGGCTTTAGCGTCCCCAACAGGTGGATGACGTCAGCGGTAGACTGGGCTCGTCGATTTTACTATTCAGCCCATTGAGGGGGAATTATTCAGAACGAGGAAAACGCGACGAAGAAAGCCGCCAAATGTCATTGTTTCAGTCTCTCTACTCCAATATTTTTACAGGATATTCTTTTTATCCAAGTATTTTTCCCCAATAGCAATATAAATGGCTTGAGAAGGACCAGTCAGCTCGTCGAGGGAGAACTATTCACAACGAGGAAAACGCGACGAAGAGAGCAGCAAAATGTCATTGTTTCTGTCTCTTTACTTCAATATTTTTACAGGATATTCTTTTTATCCAAGTATTTTTCCCCAATAGCTATATAAATGGCTTGAGAAGGACCAGTCAGCCCGTCGAGGGGGAACTATTCACAATGAGGAAAACGCGACGAAGAGAGCGGCAAAATGTCATTGTTTCTGTCTCTTTACTTCAATATTTTTACAGGATATTCTTTTTATCCAAGTATTTTCCCCAATTGCTAAATAAATTGCATGGTCATGACAAATAACAGTCTTGTGCTGAATGGAATATGAAATAATAAAAATGCATTTATTCAGGACGACATGGCAAAATTACTCCATAATGGTCAAAACTGTCGACTTCGCCTTTACTGTCGCACCTCCCGAACTATATTTTATGACACCTAAATCGGACATATGTCATTTCCCTTCCCCGGCTTCGGAGAATGTAAACAAACCAGAAGGCGTGACAGCTAGCCGACATGCTAACCCGAACCGAGTGATGTTTCAAAGTCTTCAAAGCGGAAAATCACACATAACTATCCTGGATTATTTGACATGACGACCCGGTTGTCTATTGTCGTCGCGGATCGGCAAACCGCCCAGCGGAGAGCAATTTACAGTTTGTTCCCCGGAGGAGGGTGGCTGGAGTTGTTGTGCAGCTAACGGGCTGCTGCTAATGACCATTAGGACAGCTTTTTACATGCCTATCAATGATCAAACGTAAGTAGTCCTTCATTTAAAGGAAGTTTGTAGTGTTTACTTTGTAATCGCTGTATTCATATTTGACATAATACAAAACAAGATGTTTACTCACTTCCTCGTAAGTCCAATGGTCCCACAGTAAATATCCACGGTGAATGGGAACCTTTTGAAACTCCAAAAAGGCGCATACGCCTCTCCCTCATACAGAATGATTTTTCTGCAGCCGTTTGACTGGCGTGATGCAAAAAATAAACGTATTAATCCGCTGTTTGTTTAAAACAAAAGTACACAATGATGATCGACAGGAGCAAATTTTTGACTAAGTTGTTGCCTCATCAGGACACCAAATCGATTAAATCTTTTTTGTCTCCTGTATTTTTTGGCTGAACATGAAAATACTGCATTATTTATTTTTTTCTGATACTTGGGTTTGCCTTATTCCGTGGTGCGGTTGTGTCTATAACATTGGCGTATATCATGACATATCTCACAAGCTACTTTTTATTGTGATCTGTAGGTGACCTGGAGGTATAACACAGTGCGATGCTGAAGTACACCCAAAAGAGGCTCCACTTTGTCTATAACTCCATGAAGGCAAGGACACTGATGTCTGTTATGGACCACAATGAAAATGTCGGGCACCAACAACAGAGGAACGCTGATGGTAGGCTTACTCATGCGTCATGGACCAAACTGAAATCTGTCAACATTTGTCCCATTACAATTGCACTCTACCTTTCTTATCGTGTACATATCTCTATCAAATTTACTCTATTAGGCACTTTGAAATACAGCTCGGAGTTTCCAAAGCAAACAAAAAGATGGGTTGCCCGGAGCTGTTACGAGCCAACAACGCAGACATTCAGAGAGAATTTGGTGGAAGCGTGTCCTGGAAAGACGGCAGGATCCATCATTAAAGTTTGCTGAGCCAGACTTCTATTTCAAGCCTCCAACTACTATTCCACCGAACATTGTAAACATCGAAAGGACTGACGAAGAAAAAGTTTTTTTTACAACATGTCAGTCGCTTTAAAAAATAAGTAGGCAGACATTTTCCTTTTTTTTTTAATAGATATCTTATAATGTAGATATTTTTGAATGAACGACAATAAAAAAAACACAAATATTGTATAATTTGTGAAATGTGAAGGTTTAAAAGATAAAAAGTTTCTGGGTATGGAGGAAATGGTATGAAAAGGTATGTAGGTAAGTCGTACTTAGAAAAATTGCATAGCATCTTCAGCTTCCCTAAAACCATTGTAGTTCTCACTGACAGAAGGGTACTTCTCACGGATGCAGGAGACGACACACGATGGAAGAACACGTCGCTGGCCTCTTCCCAGATGCTCGCCTTTCAACGCCCAATCAAGAACAACCCTATATGCTACCAATCAGAGTTGCCTAAAACAAAACCATAATAGAGGGTGATTCAACAAGAAAGTTCCAAAATCATCATGTTGTAGATCAACAGTATATGATAAAAAGTTACAGAACTCTAGATTATTTAGCAATATACATTTTAAATATACCCAACAAATAAGCAGCACTTGACTACAAGCAGCATAGTCCGCAAGTTACGTAACTTCAAGTGCTCAAAGGTGCCCATCACCGGCACTTGTAATACATGAAATGATACTTGAAGTTATGTTCAACACATTTGCCTATGTCAGGGTTTTATAATGTTTTTCATTTTTGACATCCCGTGATGATTTAGGCACATTCTCGTAAATAATTGCCATACAGCTACTGCTTTTGGAAATGACATCATGCTTTTACGCTCACAATGCATTACAGTTGAGATGATATAGCTGCATACCTGAAGTAAAATGAAGCTTAGAGTATACCATAGGTAGTTTTATTATGAGACCATTACGAATATTCGTCCAGCGGCAAAATAAGGCATGCAGGAATTCACTTACCTCATTGATAGCTGTCCATTTGGGCCTGCTGGCCATGTTTTTTTCTTTCAGTTGATCTTGTCAACGAAGAAAAAAGTTTTCTACAACACCTTTGTTGATAAGTGGTAAAAAGTCTTATGCATCGAAATGCTTTTTCATCGTCACTATGCAGCGATATATTGACGTCTGAAATTCATATATTTCAGGTGTGTTTTGCGTCTTTTTTCCTAAAAACGTCTTAAACGTGGCTTACTATTATCACGAGTCACTGGCGAAAGACGCGAGGAGGCGATGCAATTTAAAAACAAAGCTGCCGATACAAAGTCGCAGCTGATAGCTGGATAAACAAAGGAATGACCTGCAGTGGAGTTCGGAAACATCTACAACTACCTCATAAAGTCACCCAGTAAATTGACCTTTATCATTTACGTGGAATATGTACTGTGTGGAACTGAGAAAATTGGTAGTATATACGAAGTGATTATTTCTGTCATTACCGGTAATTCGCCTCCAAGCTTTATTTAGCCGTCAACACGTCATAGCAAAAAAAAAAAAACAATTCCCACCAGGCCAATAATATACCGATTGACTAATCAGAGCAGTTCACGGCAAAAGAAAACGCTTTGCGAGTTGCCGGTTAAGATAAAAATAACCACTGCCTTGTCTATTGAATCGTAGCAGCTAATTGGGGCAAAAAATAATCGATTAAACTCACCAGTAATAAAATGACGACTGCAAACGTAAATGTGCTTGGATTTAGGTTCCCACAGGCGAAAATAGTCCACGGAACCGTCTTCTTTTACTATTCCTCGATTAATTGCGCCTCCGAAGTTCTTCATTCTTCCTCGTGAGAAGAAGTGCCCACTCTGGTGGGTAAAACTAGATCCGGGACTGGTGTATATGATGATAATCACTGTTAATGAGTCACCTCTGAATTTGGTGGAGTTTGTTGTGTATTGGTTTAGTTGTTTTTGTTTGTTTTTTGCTTTTTGTTTTTCTCTCTTTTTTTTTTTTTAATTGTGTGGATTTAAAGCCGATGGACGGGAGTATTCCACGAAATTAGAATGCTGGACAATGAGATCAGAGGTGGGATATAAATAAAATTTTCTTCTTCCCACTCCCTTTCAAGTGCAAATAATTATTCTGAACTCTACTGTATTTCTGTTTCTTTTGTGCATGCTTGAAATAAAAAAAAGCTTCATTAATTCATTCAATAAAGCCGAAGAGTTAACCTAAATTTATCGATAAAATAGAACTTTTGTTTGTGTGTTTGCATGTGTGTGAGAAGGTCTGTCCCTCTGCCTCATGAACCTAATGGATCATTCTGTTTGTCACCTTCACTCGGGTGCATATTTGTGTTTGTTTCGACAAGGTGATTACTACCTTGCATATTGTTATCATTGTGTGACATTTTTGCAATAATCATTGATTTACAGTTGTGGTCAAAAGTTTACATACACTTGTGAAGAACATAATGTCATGGCTCACTTGAGTTTCCAGTTATTTCTACAACTCTGATTTTTCTCCGATAGAGTGATTGGAACAGATACTTCTTTGTCACAAAAAAAAAAAAAAAATCATAAAGTTTGGTTCTTTTATGAGTTTATTATGGGTTAACTGAAAAAGTGATCAAATCTGCTGGGTCAAAAATATACATACATGGATCTGAAAAAGCGAATCATTGACTTGAACAAGTCAGGAAAGTCACTTGGAGCCATTTCAAAGCAGCTGCAGGTCCCAAGAGCAACAGTGCAAACAATTGTTTGTAAGTATAAAGTGCATGGCACTGTTTTGTTACTGCCACAATCAGGAAGAAAACGCAAGCTATCACCTGCTGCTGAGAGAAAATTGGTCAGGAGGGTGAAGATTCAACCGAGAATCACCAAAAAGCAGATCTGCCAAGAACTGGAAGCTGCTGGAACACAGGTGTCAGTGTCCACAGTCAAGCGTGTTTTGCATCTCCACGGACTGAGAGGCTGCCGTGCAAGAAGGAAGCCCTTGCTCCAAAAGCGGCACCTTAAGGCTCGACTGAAGTTTGCTGCTGATCACATGGACAAAGATACGACCTTCTGGAGGAAAGTTCTGTGGTCAGACGAAACAAAAATCGAGCTGTTTGGCCACAATGCCCAGCTATATGTTTGGAGGAGAAAAGGTGAGGCCTTTAACCCTAAGTACACCATGCCTACCGTCAAGCACTGTGGTGGTAGTATTATGCTGTGGGGCTGTTTGCTGCCAATGGAACTGGTGCTTTACAGAGAGTAAATGGGATAATGAAGAAGGAGGATTACCTTCAAATTCTTCAAGATAACCTAATGTCATCAGCCCGAAGATTGGGTCTTGGGCGCAGTTGGGTGTTCCAACAGGACAATGACCCCAAACACACATCAAAAGTGGTAATGGAATGGCTAAATCAGGCTAGAATTAAGGTTTTCAAATGGCCTTCCCAAAGTCCTGACTTAATTCCATTAAGAACTTGTTGACAATGCTGAAGAAACAAGTCCATGTCAGAAAGCCATCAAATTTAACTGAACTGCACCAATTCTGTCAAGTGTGGTCAAAGATTCAACCAGAAACTTGCCAGAAGCTTGTGGATGGCTACCAAAAGTGCCTAATTGAAGTGAAAATGGCCAAGGGACATGTTACCAAATATTAGCGCTGCTGTATGTATATTTTTGACCCAGCAGATTTTATCACTTTTTTCTGTTCACCCATAATAAAGTCATAAAAGAACCAAACTTCATGAATGTTTTTTGTGACAAAGAAGTATCTGTTCCAATCACTCTATCAGAGAAAAATCAGAGTTGTAGAAATAACTGGAAACTCAAGAGAGCCATGACATTATGTTCTTCACAAGTGTATGTAAACTTTTGACCGCAACTGTATGTATGTTGGACATGAGAGAAATGTGACAGCACATCACCCTGAGCCTGGCTGCCTACCTATCTAGTTCACTTTTGATTGATTGACTGGTTGGTTAGCTAGTTGGCAGACTAACTTGCTGACAGACTATTTGGTTTAAAGACTGACTACCTTTTTTCATGTTTGATTTTGTTCCAACTACACTTTCTTATTTAATTTTCGTTTTAAATAAGAACAGATCTTATTGCTCGGTCTGTATTTCTTTCTTTATATGAACTTTCAGTTCATATAAAGAATAAGTTCAAATAAAAGAATTTCCAAGCACTTTATTTGTCATTATTTTTATTTTCCCTAGAAATCCTAATCGATATCTGAAAATCAGGTTTGAGAGAAAATAATTGGAATTTTCTTGTTAGGCAAAATCCAAAAGCCCTATTACCACTTTTCCACTGAAAAAACAACCGTGCCCGTACGGAGCTGGTGCTTGTGCTATGCTTCTATAGTTTGAATTACATGCTTCCCAAGAACTGGATGGGTTCTTCATTCGCAACGAGACAAATTGGAGCCACGTCACTGTGTCATTGTAGAAAGTCCATACATCATTACATTAGCAAGTAAGCGAAAGCGGGCTGTGTTTGGGAGAGTGGGTGGGTGAAAGTCCAAAAATTTATTTTATGTACAGTATGTGTGCTGCATGACACATGATAATAAGTGGCAGTGCTTTTCCCGATCCCAGTGTCTTTATTAAGCATAACGGTGGAACACACAACAAGCTGTGAAAAAGGGAAAACACTCTCCGCTCAAGCTCAAGCCCCACAGCAAATGTTCGTCACGTTCAAGTGTTCCTGGTTTGCGGGTAAAATCAGCCGAGTCACCGTGGGCAAATGCGAGAGTGTACATCTGCGGTCCAAGGCTTTACAATCCTACTGAAGGACCCCTGCCAGTTCGACATTTCTAATGTGACGAGATCGCTGAGTACACTTGCATGGTCATTGATCTTTTACTTGCAGCTAGCAACCACCTAATCCTGCCAAGACCAACAAGAACTTGCCAGGCGGGCATCTACCAGCAGCCACACACGGCCTAGAGTAGGGTGTCAAGGCCGTTAGGCCCAAGTTTAGGCAGCCGGCAACTTCATCAGCCACCGTCATAACGCAGCGTCAGAAGGAGTTTACATGCTATTGCTTGACTCGACTTCCACCTTTTGACTGCCTTAGTCTTTACACACAGTTCCTTGTTGTTACAATAACCCGTCTCCTGCCTCCTAATGTAGTTAGTGCTTCTCTGGCCCAGAAACGAGTTGGTGCCTGCAAAGCACCAGTTTTCAGGTCTAGTATATGTCAGTGTATAATCATGCTTGAACATCTCACAGATTTTTTTTCCCAATTAACCTGAGATGAACTGACAGACACAAGGGTTGTCAGCACCTGACGATTATACACTGACATATACTAGACCAGACAGGCTGAAAGCGGCCCACCTGTCACTTTCTGCTGCTGGTCAGATTTCGTTTTGTACAGCCGGCTGTAGGGGCGTTCCCGACATTGCACCTGCAGCTAATTCCTGCTCATCAACAGTTGTATAAAAACGCAGGTGATCCAAGAGAAGGGTGCCGAGATATTACCTTGCTGGTTGCCATTCGACACTTTTAACTTTTGAGTCTTCTTGCTGCTTACCCCTAATAAATGCAACACAAGGAATAATCATCAACGTTGGAGTCTATCCTACTCCCATGTGATATATTACAACTGTTAAGACCAATAGCACACTCGGATTCCCATTCTCCATGTCAAGCAGCTGACCAGATAAAACCAGAAAAAAAAATAAAAAAACAGATATTGAAACCAAATCAAGAGGAATTCACCTCGAAATGCCCGAAAAATCAACAGGAAATGAATGATCCAAAATTACAGAAAGTGAGCTGTAAGTATCTTAAAATTACATGGCAGTCACGTAAATTAACTCACTGCCTGCCATTGACAATGATAGACGTCCAATTAAAATATGCTGGAAGGACTGACTGTAAATGCTCATTTTCCAGTGCCATTGAGGGCGCTTCACGTCCAATCCATTTTGACTGGAAGGGGCGAATTCACGAACATTCATTTACCTCCTCCCAGTCAAAATGGACTGGGCGTCGAACCAGTAAATTAATTTGTTTGGCCCCCCAAAAAAAAGAAAAAAAAGAAAATGTATTTTACATATGCCTTACACAACATTGTAGATGTATAAAATTTGACAAGATGTTTGATTTTTAATAGTTTTAAGTGAGCAAATTGATGATGAGTGTGATCAAGAAATTCAATCTTATCGGTACTGCTCTTTTCTGCAATATGACTAATGGATTAATGGTAGATTTATAACTGTTTCCCCACACTTCAACACAATATGTGATACATGGGACGACTACTATTAATGGCAATAAACGTCAAATCCATTTTAACTGTTGAAATAGATAATACTTCTATTGCCGTCAATTAGTGTTTTCATTAATTTCCCTCTATTACTAACATTCACAACACATACTCTATGACCTGGATTGGCAGTGAATGAGTTAAGCTAAGGATAACTTTTGAATGGATGGCCACTGTAGTGCCACCTGCCCTGAAAGGCTGAAAGAGTAAAGAAAAAAAAAACTTTTTAAGGTTAATAAGTAGAATAAATAAAAGAAAAATAAAAGAACGAAAAAAAAAAATTGTTGAATCGAAGTTCTCCCTATTCCTGTAGGACGTCCGGAGGAGTTCGCGCCAAAACATTATTACATCACAACGAGAATTAAGTGGCCTTCGATGTCACGTGAGCATCTAAACCGCATCCAAAGAGCAGATGTGAATTGGCCAGACGCTGCATTCGAGCACACGCGATTCTTCGGGAGGCACGCAACTTACCTGAAAGAGACTTTTCTACGATGGAAGATCATGGAACACCTCACATCTCAACTTGCTGCATTCCTTGAATGGCTGGGAGGTAGGTTTCATTAAGTTTGTTTTATTTGCCATAACGTTTTGCGTCGTGCCAAATTGTTGTGAACTGCACCGTGTAAGTTAGCGTTTTGGTTGTCATACGTTGACGGAGAATTCGGTACTTTTCAATAACTTAACGCTTGACGGCTAACATTTAGCAAACTTTTAACTGTCATTCAGATTTGCCAAGTCAAAAATAGCAGTTGGAATATGGCGTCGTGTTAAATCAATTGCGTGCCTACTACATTTTAGAATTTAATATTACGGTATACATGTATATTTTCTTTTTCTGCCCGTGGGTGTTTATTAATTCTCGCTTTTCGATCGATGCATCGCGGTTGTCCGCTTAAATTCAAATTTAAGAAAGTGAACATCATTCGTGTCTACATGTTGACTGTACAAATCAAATTCATAGGGAGGTATGTGTCGTGTTATATGTTCGAACATTTGTACAACACTTTACAGGTTAACATTTTTATTGTTCAATGCAAATATTTCTTGACAACAAAATATTGTTTTTTTGCGAACAGACTTCCACCTAATCCGGATTTTTGTGCCGCAATCGTCAGTTAAAAAAAATTAAAGAAAACCTTGCGAAATTCATGAAAAGACCACTCCTACTTCATGGAAAAGTGTTTTGTGGTTTCGCCTTTCACCAAATGCCACATGAATGGGTGTAGATGAAGATACCATTATTTTAAGTAAATAAATAATCATTTGACTTGTGCAAATCTATGTTTTCCTGCACCCCACTTCATGGTAACTCATAGTTTTAGAGTTGAGAATCAGCGGTCATTCAAACCACTCAATGTGCCCATCATTGGTTGCTCATCCATGTTTGTTTGTCCTGTTGTCTGCAGAGTACCCACTAGAGCTTAGTGCTGGTTCATCAGAAGGCAGAGGCTCTGCAATGGGGAAGCACACATCTTATGAAATGGACTTGAAAAGAGTCAACGCTGAGAGTACGACAACTTACTGGCTGCAGCTATTACGAAAAACAGATGGCAAACGCAAAGTGGTCATCGCCTGTGTGGCTTTCCTCAAGACCTGGGCACTGGTAGGTAGACCGTTTTGGAAGTGTCTCCTCCCTAAAATGATGTGTGCATTCAAACTAATGTATATTGACGTGATATTCACAACTATACTTATTTTCCCCTCGCAGGTGCGTCGTCTGCTGGAAAGCCTGGAGGAGGAATATTAGAGGATGGAGGACTGGTGCAGCACAACAAACGAACCTGGCTTCAACTGTCAGATGGATCATGTGACTTCTATGATCAGTAAACACCTGAAGCAGAAGAAATTCTTCCTCAAGGTTGAAATCACACCATTAAATATATAAGAGGAGTTCATTCAATGATGCATGTCTAATCTTCTGTAATTGTTTTCTGTTATTCAGGCAATTTTATTCATTAGGCACCACCTCTATGACCTTCGTGAGGAAAAGTGGCATGAAAAATGAATGAATGAATGAATGAATGAATGAATCCATCCATCCATCCATCCATCCATCCATCCATCCATCCATCCATCCATCCATCCATCCATCCATCCATCCATCCATCCATCCATCCATCCATCCATCCATCCATCCATCCATCCATCCATCCATCCATCCATCCATCCATCCATTTGGTGTTTAAGTGTTTAAATATCTCTGCCAGCCACTTGCTTGATTGTCTGGAGACTTAATGCAGGCATTTCACTAGTTGTTCTATATCACTTTACTGATTTTTCTTTGCAATAACAACAATGGTTAGTGTTACAGTTCATGGACCTTCAGCCGGATGTCAAGGATGATGTATCAATATTAAAATAGAATTCAAACTTTTGTGAAACAAAAAGAAAAAAAACCCCCAATGATTATGGGTCTTGTACTGGGATCCTCAAAGATTTGTAATATAGGTGTCTTATTACCGTGATTTCTTTCTATTCCTGTGTGTACGAAAGGCAAGAATGCCGTTTAAAACATGACATTTAGAATCTAGTAAACTTAACATTAAGGCATTAATTAGGAGGTTCCATTGTACAACCCCTGTAACTAACAAATTATTAAATTATTTGATGTTATTCCTGTCATTGTTTTTGACAAAGTTGATATTTATTTACAGACACTTTGCGCGGACACTACATGACGCCAAGATCGTGTCGCACACTTAAGCGCGGTCATAAACTGGAGTTTAAAGGAACAGGTAGATTACATGATACCACCGATAAAATCTCTGAAAAAAAAACAAATAATGTCAGAGCAAGCAGATTGACGGATATTTTGTTTTCTAGGTCCCGCTTGGCAAAAGTGGCTCAGCAACTGTGTGTCTTGGCCAAACCATAAGTCGGTAAGTAGTAAGGCAGCTCACAACAAATGCAAGAATGGTCGGGAGAATAAGAGCGCTAAGGGAACGATGAGAAGCACTTGGACCACAACGCCTCTCGGGAACCTGGTGTCTAAGATGGAAAACTGGAAAATGTAAAAAACAAAACACACAAAAAAACAAACAAACAAACAAACAAACAAAAAAATGTAAAGCTGTATGGTACCTGTCCAAAAAGTCAACTTTTCATTTATTTTTGTACTTTTGGGCTATTGTATATATTTTTGTATATAGTTATGTATTTTACTAAATAAATTTCCATTGGCATGTGTAACAGAATGTTTTTGGTCTTGTTTGAAAATAATGACATTGAAAGATTAGCATGCACAGCAAGTCCACCCAGTTTAACTGCACTATTATCACTGTCAATGGTATGACAATACTATGAAAAAAAGGGACCAACTTTGGTGTTAATGCTTATTGGGGGCCATAAAGAGTGTAATTGTGTTTTCCTTAAGTTTTGATTAATTTGAAAACTTATGAAATAAAATAAACTTTAGAGTGTTGTTTGCACCATAACAAAAGTGTATTTTTCATTTTGATTTAATATCGTCATTAACATTTTATAAATGAATATTTATTCATTAAAAAAATACATTTATACTAGTATATAAATAAAATATAAATGATATAATAATAATTGAGAATGTAGAAGGTTTTTTTTTGTTTTGTTTTTGTTAAATACCTAAATTAGTCATTGTTGATAAACCTTCAAAAAATACTTTTAGTACATCATGAGATAATACACTTATCATGTCGGTATTCAATTTGTGTCCAAAGTTGGGCAAAAGGAGAATTGCCAGTAGCCATGGCTGTTGTTCTTGTTAAGACGGCGCGCTCTTGTGGGAGGAAGCGGAAATGCAGAGGAAAGTAACGGGTTTAGATAAACCAAATGGTGCGCTTTTGAAAATCGAACGTACCAATTTCAACGTTTTTAACATAATTTTAACCAGAAAAGTCGGTTTCGTTTCAAAATTGATTAATCGAACAGCCCTAAGTTGTAATAGTTGTAAATTGAGAAGGGATCCTGGGAAATGCTCGGGCTGATAAGGACAGGTGACTAGTAACGCATTACATGTACTGTTTCATTTACTTCAGTACCTTTTTGGGAAAAAAAAAAAAAAATACTACTAAAAGTAGTTTTACTAAGCCATACTTTTAGCTTTACTTAAGTATTGATTTGTGAAAAAAAAAAAAAAAAAAAAAAACACTACTCTTACTCTGACATTGTTCCTCTTTATTCTACATATTAGATTTTTTTTTTTTTTTTTTGCCAGAGATTCCAAGAGTAGCACTATCAATTTCGCCAATGACATGTAGCACCAATAATCACATGACTCCAGTATACTAATCAAACGGAAGCTTGCTTTTCTATTATCAGGCCAGCCTGTCCAATCAAGTAGCGTCTTTAAAGCACTTTAAAAAATGAAGTATTTGTCATACAGGGCTGCCCTCAACTTGAATCGAAAGCCCGGATTTTAACCTCTCCCAGTTTTTATTTGGTACCAATTGACCATGGAGAACCGGAGATATGATCCTTTTAATTATATCATATTAACTGTGAAGGAACTAATCACTATTCAAACTAGGAACATAGACTTCATACCCTATTGACATGACACGGGAAACGGGGCCGATTCGTAGGGGGCCTATTTTCAAAAACTTCAAATTCAAACATTTTCTAAACCAAAGCTGCTACCGACCTAAAACCAAAACAGGCACCTACCTTAGCCATATAGGAGTCTCCATATGCAGCTGCATAAAAAAATTCAAGGTGGTTCCCTTATAAAATCCAGATTATTTTTCATATAAGTATAACACAATTTAAAATAGCTATAAAAGTCTCAGATTTTACACTAGATGCACAAAAATTACCAAATGCAGAGACAATCACCTATATTTGCAAGATTAATAGCAATATTTAACATATATAAGATTTTGACCAAAATAGCAAGTACATTTTTTTTTAATTTAACACAAGTTTTCAACAGCTAGTAAATCACTCAATTTAACATCAGAAACTTAATACTTGAGGAAAACATGCAGAATTAATTATAAAAATTATGTAAATATATTATTAATAAATTCTATATAGAATGACAACTTATGCTGAATAGAATAGCCCTTTATCATCATTATACACTATATACTGTTAGCGAATGAGGCTAGCGGCCGCCTGACGTACACAGAGCTTTTCCGGCGAAAGTTCTTGTGAATAACTGCTTAAATCCCCAAATTCGTCATAGATATGGACGTAAAACAGTCTCCATTTTTGGTTAAAAGCAAAGAAACTCTGAAGTTAGCGTTTATTTTACGTATGTATGTCGAATTACAATGCCACTCTGTTAGCGAATGAGGCTAGCGGCCGCCTTACGTAAACAGCTTTTATGGCAAAAATTATTGTGAATAAATGCTTAAATCCCTGAATTCTTTATAGATATAGACGTAAAACAGTCTCGATTCATGGTTAAAAGCAAAGAAACCGTGCAGTTAGAGTTTATTTTACACATATATGTCGAAGTACAATGCTACTCTGTTAGCGAATGAGCTAGCGGCCGCCTGACGTAAACAGAGCTTTTCTGGCAAAAATTCTTGTGAATAAGTGCTTAAATCCCCTAATTCTTTATAGATATGGACTTGAAACAGTCTTGATTCTTGGTAAAAAACAAACAAAAAAAAAACGTGCAGGTAGCATTTATTTTGTGTAAATATTGCCAACTATGAGGCTATTCACTTACGAAAATGAGCCACCTCCATGTGTAAACAAAGAAGAAAATTCCTGTGGATAAATGCTTCAATCACTGAATTCTCTGTAGAGATGGACGTAAAACTTCTCGTTTTATGAGAGCAAAAAAACGTGAATTTGCGCATCTATTTTAGGTATACATGTCGAAGAATGACGCCAATGCCGTAGCGGTTCCCATTCTCCCATTGATTTTTTTTTTTTTTTACAACGTTTCAAAATGCATGCATGGTACGAAAAATATAATATTTACCTTGAATCCTCGAAAAAATCCCTCCTGAGAAAATCCTTCCTGTTTATATGCGGTATCGCTTTTGTAGTTCTTTAAAAATCCAAGCTTGAATCCAGCTTAGACATGAGCGTGTGCCGTCTTTGCCTGACTATACTAAATGAAGCTCGGCCCCCTCTGATAAGACGTGACGCAAAGAATGACAAAGTGTCACGTCAATAGGTAATGAATTCTATGCTAGGAACTTTTTTCTTCACCAGAGGGCTGTCATGCTCTTTGGACGAACAATGCTTCATTTCTGTCATTTTTTTTTCTCTCACCGGAATTTAATGATTTTTTTGTATTTCTTAGGCTTAATGTGGTTATGTAATGGGTTATTGTACAGTATCGTAACAACAGTTCATATAGATATAATACCATTGTTTAAAAAAAAAGATATATATATATATATATATATATATATATATGCAGTTTCAGTGTTACTCATTACTTAAATGTTATTTTCAGCACTTTTTTACTTGTAGGCCTATTTTAGTCAGTTTTTGGGATGACTACTTTTACTTGAGTAATATCATTTTGAAGGAACACTACTCGTACTTGAGTACAATTTTTGGCTACTCTACCCACCTCTGCTAATAAGGATGTGCTTAACACTTTTTTTTTTGCAACCAATTTTGGAAATGTGTTGAAAGCAGATCAGTTTTGACACATATACATTTCATAATGTAGTTGACACCAGCCAATTAATTCAAATATGGCCATGAGCACATACAGCAGGTTCTGTATGCAGAGGTCTCTCAACCACCTCTGTTTCACTGTGTGCGTGTGTGTGTCTGTTTTTGCGCCCGTGTGTGTGTGTTAAAGTGGATGACAGGACAGCAGTGTGCAACCTGTGCAAGCTCACAGTTGTGGCTGGTGCATGCAGCAATTGTGCTTGCAAACTGCATGCTGCGCTACACCGCATGACTCCACTGGCTGCAGCTCAAACATTTGTAAGGTAAGTGTCATTTCCATTTAGATTCACAATTATTTAATTGTTTCTTTGTTTATGAATATTAATTTTACGTATCACCAACAGCACATTTGAATGTTTTAAATCAGACATTGATGCGTAATTCAAATGCAGACACAATTGGGTTTCTTTAATGCTCTCAAAACTATCAACTAACAAAACTTTATAAGTTTTAAACCTGGTATTCTTGCTGTTGAGTTGTCTGCCTAAAGGTCACACTAATAATAATAATGATTTATCACAACATTCATGGATGTAGATCAGAAATAATTAATTATAGACCACATAATCTAATTGACTATTTTCATGAATGCACAAGATTTCGATGAACTCTTCTTTACATCAATGCCTTCATATCAGGGCTCAGTCAAATAAACTGCTGTATAAAAATCAAATACTGGACTGGATTGAGTTAACTTGACTTAACATTAATTGTAATGGGGGAGAATCGGATAACCCAAAGTAAGAGTAACATACAAACTAGTATTGATGGTTTGAAGTTCGTCTTCAAAGGTAGCCTCACACAAGGTGCAAGTGGTACAATGGTATGACTTTGGCCATATGCTTTGGCACTAGCAACTTGCTGGATAGTTGGGATAGGACTCAGCTCCCGCCACCCTGAACAGGCTAATCCAGGGGTGGGCAAACCAGTCCTCAAGGGCATTAGTGGTCCTGGTCTTTGTTCCAACTGATCCAGCACAGACAGTTTAACCAAGGGCGTAGGTTTGGTCTTAACATTGGTAGGGACGCTACAACAGCATAACCTGCATGTACACTTTTTGCTGGGACCGGGACATTAATAAAACCAAACAGAATATGAACCTAATTAATTGATAGGCTAAATGATCAATGCAAAATAAATGTGTATTGAGCTATACAGTGATCTCTCATTTTTGGTGGTTAATGGGGACACAACCACAACCCGCCGCGATAAGAAAAAGAATGCGAAGTGCCCCCCCCCCCCCCCACACACACACACACATTGAATGTGTGTGTATTCAATGTATTTATTCAGATTTAGCATTGGAAAGAGATACATATTAGACATGTTTTTTCACATCTTTTCTCGAAAGTATCATTAAAAAAAAAAAAAAAAACTTTTATGCATATTTTTATACACTTAAATAAATGTTTTTTAAGCACTTCAAATGTAATAATTATGATATGTGTCAAACATTGTTACTGTCCCACTGAATTATCTATAAACAAGAATAATGTAGATAAATGCTTGTCTTTATTAAATGCTTCATTGCGTGAGTCCACTCAAATCCGGTCACACTGCTCACTTACATACAATGAGTTGCCACAGCAAATGTTTAAAAAGCTAAATGATGATTGACACATGCAGCGCTGTAGGGTTCCAAGCTTCTTTGGCAAGATCAAACCTAAACATATGTCAGTCATCGTTAACTTTAACAAGCAACTCAAGTGCACTGCCTGGAAAGAAAAAGAAAAGCAGCAGGAGGAAGTGTGAGACTACATAATCGGATCGAGACAGCTCATCTGTATTTATTTATTTTTTAATCGAAGCGGTAAGTAGCTAAGGATCATTAACTTTCACGTGTATTGGTTCAGGTGATTCACAGTTCGACTCAAACCTTTGTTTTCAAAAACTACTAAAGAAACATTTAGAAGACTTCAAGAATAAATGTCTAGATTTTACTAGCAAATTTAAATTGCAATATTTGAACATAAATTATATTATAGCAAACATCTATAACACATGTAATAAACACAATAAATGCACACTTGCTAATAATCTCTGAACTATCCAGAAATGCAAACAATTAACATTTGTCTCAACATTGCTTGTCTAAATAAATATACAGTGCCTTGCAAAAGTATTCGGCCCCCTTGAACCTTGCAACCTTTCGCCACATTTCAGGCTTCAAACATAAAGATATAAAATTTTAATTTTTTTGTCAAGAATCAACAACAAGTGGGACACAATCGTGAAGTGGAACAAAATTTATTGGATAATTTAAACTTTTTTAACAAATAAAAAACTGAAAAGTGGGGCGTGCAATATTATTCGGCCCCCTTGCGTTAATACTTTGTAGCGCCACCTTTTGCTCCAATTACAGCTGCAAGTCGCTTGGGGTATGTTTCTATCAGTTTTGCACATCGAGAGACTGACATTCTTGCCCATTCTTCCTTGCAAAACAGCTCGAGCTCAGTGAGGTTGGATGGAGAGTGTTTGTGAACAGCAGTCTTCAGCTCTTTCCACAGATTCTCGATTGGATTCAGGTCTGGACTTTGACTTGGCCATTCTAACACCTAGATATGTTTATTTTTGAACCATTCCATTGTAGATTTGGCTTTATGTTTTGGATCATTGTCCTGTTGGAAGATAAATCTCCGTCCCAGTCTCAGGTCTTGTGCAGATACTAATAGGTTTTCTTCCAGAATGTTCCTGTATTTGGCTGCATCCATCTTCCCGTCAATTTTAACTATCTTTCCTGTCCCTGCTGAAGAAAAGCAGGCCCAAACCATGATGCTGCCACCACCATGTTTGACAGTGGGGATGGTGTGTTCAGGGTGATGAGCTGTGTTGCTTTACGCCAAACATATCGTTTTGCATTGTGGCCAAAAAGTTCAATTTTGGTTTCATCTGACCAGAGCACCTTCTTCCACATGTTTGATGTGTCTCCCAGGTGGCTTGTGGCAAACTTTAAACGAGACTTTTTATGGATATCTTTGAGAAATGGCTTTCTTCTTGCCACTCTTCCATAAAAGCCAGATTTGTGCAGTGCACGACTGATTGTTGTCCTATGGACAGACTCTCCCACCTCAGCTGTAGATCTCTGCAGTTCATCCAGAGTGATCATGGGCCTCTTGGCTGCATCTCTGATCAGTTTTCTCCTTGTTTGAGAAAAAAGTTTGGAAGGACGGCCGGGTCTTGGTAGATTTGCAGTGGTCTGATGCTCCTTCCATTTCAATATGATGGCTTGCACAGTGCTCCTTGAGATTTTTAAAGCTTGGGAAATCTTTTTGTATCCAAATCCGGCTTTAAACTTCTCCACAACAGTATCTCGGACCTGCCTGGTGTGTTCCTTGGTTTTCATAATGCTCTCTGCACTTTAAACAGAACCCTGAGACTATCACAGAGCAGGTGCATTTATACGGAGACTTGATTACACACACGTGGATTCTATTTATCATCATCGGTCATTTAGGACAACATTGGATCATTCAGAGATCCTCACTGAACTTCTGGAGTGAGTTTGCTGCACTGAAAGTAAAGGGGCCGAATAATATTGCACGCCCCACTTTTCAGTTTTTTATTTGTTAAAAAAGTTTAAATTATCCAATAAATGTTGTTCCACTTCACGATTGTGTCCCACTTGTTGTTGATTCTTGACAAAAAAATTAAATTTCCTATCTTTATGTTTGAAGCCTGAAATGTGGTGAAAGGTTGCAAGATTCAAGGGGGCCGAATACTTTTGCAAGGCACTGTAACTGCAAAAACTTCTAAGTCAGTGTATAACAAAAATAAATAAAAATGTGTTCCTTCAGGTAAAACACTACTTCTTTTGTCCACAAGCACAGCTAAACGCAACAAAAAAATGAAAACTTTTTACCTTGACTATGATTAATGTATGATTATCTGATAAAATGTCTGCATAGGCGGCAAAACAAAAAAAAAAAGGTAGAAAATAAATACCAAAAAAAAAAAAAAAGGTAGAAAATGAATACATTTTAAATCAATGCAAGTCATCAGCCAATCAAATGTGCGTTTGAGGGGGAAAAAAATGACCGGCACATTCAGCAAGTGAAAAGGGGTAAATGGAAGTCTGAACATAAGGAAAATAATTCATTTAATTTTGGTACGGTCAATTCTATCCTTACAACATATGGGAAGACAATCTAAATGACCTATATAACTGGACACATTATATAATGCAAATAAGGTTGCTAAAAGTTGGTGGGGACAATTTGAGCATCCTGAAAAGTTGGTAGTGTTATCTCCCTTCCGTCCCTATGCAAACCTACGCCCTTGAGGTTAACCAATGAAGTTTCTATTGAAACAAGAAGCACCTGACTGCAATCAAATGATTGTGCTTGCAAGACACCAGATTGGTGAAAAGGTTCCCTCACAATGGGTTGGAACGGAAACCCGGAGCCACTGCGGCCACCCCTGGGCTAATTGGTATAGAAAATGAATGGAGAGATTCAACTGTAGTCGAAGGTGGAGTCATGTGAATCAGCAGACATTCAAAATTCTGTTAAGATGTTTTTGATGATAATGTAACCACAAGCAGTTTAGAAAGAGTCAATTGATTAAAAGTTAATAATTAAATGCAACTTGCAAGGATGCAGCTCAGTTCAAAGGCTTAAAGCAGATTCCAAAATGGAAAACAACTACCACATACAACTACATAGACTTCATGTATGTGTTGTTGCATGCATGCTCATGTTCATCACCTGTATATTGACGAGTCACATGCGTCATACACAGGGCCACGCCTTCAAGTAGGGGGCCTGCCCACATCAAGAGGAGTTATTCTCAAACACGCATGCAGCAATCTAACGCAGGATTTAATTTAAAAAGTATGAAAGCTGTACTGCATACAAACAGGAAGGATTGTCTCAGGAGTGATTTATTCGAGGATTCATGGTAGTTATTATATTTTTCGTACCATGCATGCATTTTGAAATATTGTGAAAAAAATCAATGGGAGAAATTAGTCTCTACGAAATTGGCGTCAGAATTTGCAATATTTACGTAAAATAAATGATAACTGCAGTTTTTGTTTTTTGCTTTTAACCAAGAATTGAGACTGTTTTCTGTCCGAATCTATAAAGAATTCAGGGATTTAAACATTTATTCACAAGAATTTCAATGTTAAAAGCTCTTTGTGGTGACAAGGCAGCGCCACAGTGACTCAAAGACTAGCAGCACATTCAACATATTTACGTAAAATAAATGCTAACTGCCCGTTTTTTTTGTTGTTGCTTTTAACCAATAATTGAGACTGATTTATGTCCATATCTATATAGAATTCAGGGCTTTAAGCATTTATTCACAATAACTTCAACATTAATAGCTCTTTGTGGTGACAAGGCGGCGCCACCGTGACTCAAAGACTAGCAGCACATTCGACATATTTACGTAAAATAAATGCTTACTGCCTGTTTTTTTTTTTTTTTGTTTTGTTTTGCTTTTAACCAAGAATCAAGACTGTTTTACATCCATATCTATAAAGAATTCAGGGATTTAAGCATTTATTCACAAGAATTTTCAACGTAAAAAGATCTTTGTATTTCCACTTGGTCAGCTTTGACGGCAATAGGCCCCCTATTAATCGGCCCCCGCGTCGATATCATTATGAAGTCTATGACCTACAGTTGTGGTCAAAAGTTTACATACACTTGTGAAGAACATAATTTCATGGCTCTCTTGAGTTTCCAGTTATTTCTACAACTCTGATTTTTTTCTGATAGAGTGATTGGAACAGATACTTCTTTGGCACAAAAAACATTCATGAAGTTTGGTTCTTTTATGACTTTATTATGGGTGAACAGAAAAAAGTGATCAAATCTGCTGGGTCAAAAATATACATACAGCTGCGCTAATATTTGGTAACATGTCCCTTGGCCATTTTCACTTCAATTAGGCACTTTTGGTAGCCATCCACAAGCTTCTGGCAAGCTTCTGGTTGAATCTTTGACCACTCCTCTTGACAGAATTGGTGAAGTTTAGTTAAATTTGATGGCTTTCTGACATGGACTTGTTTCTTCAGCATTGTCCACAAGTTCTCAATGGGGTTTAAGTCAGGACTTTGGGAAGGCCATTCGAAAACCTTAATTCTAGCCTGATTTAGCCATTCCATTACCACTTTTGATGTGTGTTTGGGGTCATTGTCCTGTTGGAACACCCAACTGCGCCCAAGACCCAATCTTCGGGCTGATGACGTTAGGTTATCTTGAAGAATTAGAAGGTAATCCTCCTTCTTCATTATCCCATTTACTCTCTGTAAAGCACCAGTTCCATTGGCAGCAAACAGCCCCACAGCATAATACTACCACCACCGTGCTTGACGGTAGGCATGGTGTACTTGGGGTTAAAGGCCTCACCTTTTCTCGTCCAAACATATTGCTGGGCATTGTGGCCAAACAGCTCGATTTTTGTTTCGTTTGACCACAGAACTTTCCTCCAGAAGGTCGTATCTTTGTCCATGTGATCAGCAGCAAACTTCATTCGAGCCTTAAGGTGCCGCTTTTGGAGCAAGGGCTTCCTTCTTGCACGGCAGCCTCTTAGTCCATGGAGATGCAAAACACGCTTGACTGTGGACACTGACACCTGTGTTCCAGCAGCTTCTAATTCTTAGCAGATCTGCTTTTTGGTGATTCTCGGTTGAATCTTCACCCTCCTGACCAATTTTCTCTCAGCAGCAGGTGATAGCTTGCGTTTTCTTCCTGATCGTGGCAGTGACAAAACAGTGCCATGCACTTTATACTTACAAACAATTGTTTGCACTGTTGCTCTTGGGACCTGCAGCTGCTTTGAAATGGCCCCAAGTGACTTTCCTGACTTGTCCAAGTCAATGACTCGCTTTTTCAGATCCATGTATGTATATTTTTGACCCAGCAGATTTGATCACTTTTTCTGTTAACCCATAATAAAGTCATAAAGGAACCAAACTTCATGAATGTTTTTTGTGACAAAGAAGTATCTGTTCCAATCACTCTATCGGATAAAAATCAGAGTTGTAGAAATAACTGGAAACTCAAGAGAGCCATGACATTATGTTCTTCACAAGTGTATGTAAACTTTTGACCACAACTGTATTTCAAAATGCAATGCAATAATACTCACAAGAGTCAACATCTTTTGATTGAAAAAAAAAAAACCAAAAACCTTCAAAAGGTTACTGGAAGTAACTTGGTACTAATGTCAGTGCGCAGCATAATTCAGTTGGTTGAATTGTGTCGGTCTAATGTGATTGGTGAAACAGATGACCTTGGTGTATAGAAGGCAGCCAATAAAGGCATTAGAGTGACTGAGTGAAAAGCAGATTGTTCTCTAATGCAGTCTTGGCTGAATTGGGGTTTGTTTTTCCTAAAAGTCCTTCTGTTATTTTTGCTTTGTTATATGTTGTTAAATAGCCAAGCTTGTTTGGCTCACTCAGCAGGCAAGATCCAGATTGGTCTATTTATAGTATTCTATGAGAAATTGGATGCTGTGACAGCACTCTTGAGAGATGTGGTCATGGGAAACAGCAAAGGTTAGGCGGACAGAGAAAAAGTTCAAGTGTGCTCAACATAAAAAAGAAGAACCCTCTCGAGAGATGGACTTGGTTCAGTTTTTTTTTTTTTTGTATATTTGACTGCATCTACAATGAGCACATTTATCTAATTTTTGCCATGTTGTACTTTGTGCTCTGGTTTTCAATGACCACTTTTGAGAATAGCATTTTGTTACTACTTACTTGTTAGAGCACAGCGTAAAAACCTATTACTGGGAGGAAAAGTATTATGTTTGACACGTTTGTGGTGTCACTTTCTTCTACAGCAATCTCTATTTGTGACAACCCAGAATAAGGAAGTTCCACATGTCATGTATGATGTAAAATACTCTTTGATTGGTCATTGGAATTAAATGTGAGGAACAAATCACAATGAGCTTGCTTCATCTTTAGCCACTCGAACACAGCTGCTTCATTTGTATTCCCCTTTTCATTTCCTTTATCTTTAAAGAACAGCCCCACATTCATATGATTCCCAGCGGAATTGTAACCAGATAAACTGCTCAGTGTATCTGGGAAAATCCTCAACACAATATAACAAAATACATCTGCGTAACAGACAGACAATCCAGCTTGGATGTTACAAGTATCATCTGGCTGAAAGATGGCAAAAGAGCAATCCATGTCTGATTCATGGACTGTATTGGATATATTGCAAGTAGTGCAAGGAATGACTAACAAACAGTAGTTTGTCCATACATTAAGAAGTTAGTTCACTGCTCATAATAGTGGTTTGATGACGATGCAAGAGGTTAAGGGAAATAGTGTCTATGTCACACCCAGTTCTTTTACAGTTTTTCTCAATTGCTTTGGTACATTTCTCAGATTAGAATTGAAATTCTCAAAACTTCTTGTTAATTCCTCACAACATGTTGCACAACTAGCAAAACAACATGGATTACCTACAAAAGCCATTTTTTTGGTGCAAAATACCCAGGGGTGTGGCGGTTCTTTTACAGTTTTTCTCAATTGCTTTGGTACATTTCTCAGATTAGAATTGAAATTCTCAAAACTTCTTGTTCAATCCTCACAACATGTTGCACAAATAGCAAAACAACATGGATTACCTGCAAAAGCCAGTTTTTTTGTGCAAAATACCTAGTCTATCGCTCAAAATTAAACTTCTGTGTCAATGAACATGTCAGCGCTGTCAGAATGACAAGTCCTTGTTTCATTGTGTACAGGCAAGACAGTCAAATTGCTTCGTCATGCTCTCAATTGAACAGTTACTCTGGTGGAAGACTCTGATGCTGAAGATAGTGTATGTAAGTTTTGATGAAAATTGCAAGTTACCCCTTTGTGTGTGGGAGATTGATTGCATGAGACTAGAAAGGATTCAGTTTACACTTTTACTGTTTTTACAATTTCTTGACAGACCATGTCACTGCGACACAGAAAGCAAAAGACAGCACTGAGTATCACCAAGAAAAATACAAAAGCAAAATTAGTAATGTGAGCATAAGACTATTGGCAAAACTACACTTTGAGTGCTACATGTCAGGATTTTTTTTTTTTACCTACTCTTTCTATACATCTTGACATTCCTCACTGTTGGGCCACAAATTTTCATCCACGTCACAATGGATGTCTTCTCTTACTGTACAGCGTGGAAAGAATCTTCCCGAATGCCTTATCCAGCCTCTGTCGGCATCTGCTGTGATGTCACTGCATGCTGCATTTATGGCATCCAGAAGAGTCATCTGAGTGTGATGCTGGCGATCATACACTTGTCATCTCCATGTGGAGAAAAAATATTTATGGGATTTAGGAATGGAGAGTATGGTGGGAGGAACTCCATTAGTCTTAGTCTTTTTCATTTTATTTATTATTATTTTTATTTTTTTGGCAATGTATACTTTGAGATTTGATTTTCAAATGTAAAGTGCGTTATAAATAAAATGCATTATTAATTATTATTATTATTATTATTATTACCATTCTGTTGTGGGTTGCAAACCATTCCCTGATTATGTTGGAGTGGGGGAAACCCACATTGTCCCAAACTATTCCACATTTTGGGAGGTTAAAATAAGTAGTGAAAATGCTTAGAAATAAGCACACACATGTTGACATATTCTGACAACATGTTCATCCATTTTGCATGTAAAGACATATGCAATGAAGTCATGACTAAATGTTGTGGGCGGTGAGACTATTCAATAGAGACCAATGATCATCCATTTTGACCATCATGACAGATGCAACTGATAATCTAAGAAACAGCAGACAATTGTACAATATCATTTGCATGGATGCACAAATACATCTGCAACTTTCTCAAACAAATGAGAAGCTGCTTCTTTGATGTGCACAAGTGGTACAATGTGAGGATTGAACAAGGTTATTGAAAAAGTTCTCTAAAAATTTTAAATCAAAACGTCTATAATTGGTCAGGGAAGGTGAGCTCTTCTTGACCCTGTGGCGTCCATTTTCCATGCCGCTCCTCAGCCCATCTATGCAGGTGCCAAGGCGGTGGATTTGGTCTCTTTTCTTCAATATTTTTTTTGAAGGCAATGATCAAGTCTGGGTGTTCCCATGTCCACGCACCAGCTGCTGCCCCGTCTTGGCCGCGTTTCGTGCCCGCTCTTGGTCTAGTAATCGTACGAGAAAAAAGTCATACTAATACTACAAGAAAGAAACTTGAACTGTTACTATGAGAAAAAAAGTATTATTTCGTTGGGCAAATTGTAGCTGAATAAATTGCTACTTACTTTACGTAAAGCTTTGCCTCTGTTAAAATCCACAATATTGAAAGCATCTTGTGTTTTAGAATCGGTTTTACAAATAAGGAATCCTTCATGTTTTGGCTCATCTACAGTGGGGCAAATAAGTATTTAGTCAACCACTAATTGTGCAAGTTCTCCCACTTGAAAATATTAGCGAGGCCTGTAATTGTCAACATGGGTAAACCTCAACCATGAGAGACAGAATGTGGAAAAAAAACAGAAAATCACATCGTTTGATTTTTAAAGAATTTATTTGCAAATCATGGTGGAAAATAAGTATTTGGTCAATACCAAAAGTTCATCTCACTACTTTGTTATGTACCCTTTGTTGGTAATAACCGAGGCCAAACGTTTTCTGTAACCCTTCACAAGCTTTTCACACACTGTTGCTGGTATTTTGGCCCATTCCTCCATGCAGATCTCCTCTAGAACAGTGATGTTTTGGGGCCGTCGTTGGGCAACACGGACTTTCAACTCCCTCCACAAATTTTCTATGGGGTTGAGATCTGGAGACTGGTTAGGCCACTCCAGGACCTTAAAATGCTTCTTACGAAGCCACTCCTTTGTTTCCCTGGCTGTGTGTTTGGAATCATTGTCATGCTGAAAGACCCAGCCACGTCTCATCTTCAATGCCCTTGCTGATGGAAGGAGATTTTCACTCAAAATCTCTCAATACATGGCCCCATTCATTCTTTCCTTTACACAGATCAGTCGTCCTGGTCCCTTTGCAGAAAAACAGCCCCAAAGCATGATGTTTCCACCCCCATGCTTCACAGTGGGTATGGTCCAATTCAGTATTCTTTTTCAGTATTCTTTTTCCTCCACACGAGAACCTGTGTTTCTACCAAAAAGTTCTATTTTGGTTTCATCTGACCATAACACATTCTCCCAGTCCTCTTCTGGAGCATCCAAATGCTCTTTAGCAAACCGCAGACGGGCCTGGACGTGTATTTTCTTCAGCAGGGGGACACGTCTGGCAGTGCAGGATTTGAGTCCCTGGCGGCGCATTGTGTTACTAATAGTAGCCTTTGTTACTGTGGTCCCAGCTCTCTGTAAGTCATTCACTAGTTCCCCTGTGTGGTTCTGGGATTTTTGCTCGCCGTTCTTGTTATCATTTTGACGCCACAGGGTGAGGAAGGAGTTGAAAGTCCGTGTTGCCCAACGACAGCCCCAAAACATCACTGCTCTAGAGGAGATCGGCATGGAGGAATGGGCCAAAATACCAGCTACAATGTGTGAAAAGCTTGTGAAGAGTTACAGAAAACGTTTGGTCTCCGTTATTGCCAACAAACGAAAATGAAAACGGCAGTTTATGCCTACTGCTGCGGTGCTCTTATTTACCTTGGTGAACAAAAACGATCCAATAATGAATAAACACAAAAGACCTCACCGAAAAAGCGGGGGTGTAACAAAGTAGCGATCAATTGCACAGGTGAATGAATGGCGAGCAAGCAGCTCACGAGGAGAGGAGGTACGTGGCACGTATGCTGCAAATGCGAACTCTCAGCGGCTAGTTTTGAAGTTGGAACCCTTCCTCGGGTGGCCCATCAGCGGCGGCGACGTCGTCTGCCCGTCCGTCGTCAATCAGAGTACGTCACGTTGGGAGGGGAGGCAGCCAGCTGGCGGACGCGACGATCATCTGACTGACAGTCTCAAAAAAGATAACAAACGGCCAGGGGCCGTCGCACCACTCAGCGGTCCAGTGAGCAGCGTGGGTAACGGTTAAATGTAAAACATGGAAGAAAAGCAGGTTGGCCCACTGGGTGTGGAATTCAAATTAAAAAAGAATATAGATGGAACAACTCTCAGAAAATGTAAATAAGTTGGCTTGCCTCAGCGACTGGCTGGAGGATGAGTAGAGAAGAGGGCCACATTTATGTGTACACTACACACACTTTGTACACATTCTAAATAATACTGTTTCTGTTACTGTTCTAAGGCTCTGTTGTGTGTTTGTTTTTGCAAAGAAAAAGAAGATGAATGTTAATGTTAATGCCATCTTGTGGATTTATTGTTATAATCAACAAATACAGTACTTATGTACAGTATGTTGAATGTATATATCCGTCTTGTGTCTTATCTTTCCATTTCAAAAATAATTTAGAGAAAAATAAGGCATATTTTAGAGATGGTTTGAATTGCGATTACCGGTAATTACAATTAATTAATTTTTAAGCTGTGATTAACTCAATTAAAAATTTTAATCGTTTGACAGCCCTAATAACCTTTATTTTTCGAGGCTGTGGTCATAAAGTTATTATGAGAAACTTGAAACTGTTCAGTGTTGCAACTGTTGAATTTTGCACATCAGATATTTCTTTAAAGAAAAAGTCTGAGCCAATGTTATTTACTTTTATTTTGTTTTTCAAAATATCTACATTTCAGAATATTGTATTTTCTATTTTTGAGCAGAATTCTAGCTTTGTATAGGCTAATGTTCCTATTGTTGAAACCACAAAAGTGTGTAATAAACAACTAGCACATTGATATTTTGCATTTTGTTTTCTTACTGTACCAAAAATGAACCGAACCGTGACCTCAAAACCGAGGTACATACCGAACTGAGATTTTTGTATACCGTTACACCTCTAGTAATAATACGACGTCCCAGTACCAGTACGACTTTAATCTCAGTCTTTTTTTTCTCCCTTCTCTTTCATTTGGCCCTCATCCTTTGTCGTAAAATACACCGCAAGTCTGATGAAAAAAACATTTGTATAAATAAACATTTGTATATAAAAAACACACTCAAAACTCATACAATTTAACACCCACTTGATATAAAATGCCAACAGAGGCAACATATTAAAAACAGGAGGTCTCACTCTGAAATATAGTATCTTATTATATCAGATAATCATGACTTAATATCAGGCATAGACTTCATAATGCATTGACAGGACACGGGACGCAGGGCCGATTAATAGGGGGCCTATCTCTGTCAAAGCTGACCGAGTGGTAAACACAGACAAAGAGCTTTTTCTTTCAAAATTTTTTTGTTGATAAATGCTTAAATCCCTGAATTCTTCATACAGTAGATATGGATGTGAAACAATCGATACTTGGCTAAAAGCAAAAAAAAAACGTGCAGAGAGCATTTATTTTACGTAAATATTGCGAACTGTGAGGCTAGTCAGTAAGGAAATTAGCAGCCGCTATATGTAAACAAAGAGCTTTTACCGTTGAAAATTCCTGTGAATAAATGCTTAAATCCCTGAATTCTTTGTAGATATGGACGTAAAACAGTCTCGATTCTTGGTTAAAAGCAAAAAAAAAAGTGCAGTTAGCAGTTATTTTACGTAAATATTGCGAAGTACAATGCCAATGCTGTAGCGGCTGATTTCTCCCATTGATTTTTTTTTTTTTTACAACGTTTCAAAATGCATGCATGGTACGAAAAATATAATAATTTCCTTGAATCTTCGAACAAATCACTCCTTAGACAATCCTTCCTGTTTGTATGCGGTACAGCTTTCGCAACTTTTCAACCTAAATCCGATGTTGGATCCTTGCATGTGTTGACAAACTGCGACTGACTGCAAATAACTGAAGCGGACTGTAGGACAGCCCCCTACTTGAAGGCGTTGCACAGTGGCTGATGGATTTGACCAGTCAATACAATTACGAAGTCTATGTATCAGGTATCAACTTGGTAGCCAAGCACAGATTCCTTGTATGTACGTTCTGCACGGTAAACACTTTACCAATGAAAGGAGACAAAGGTAATTTTTGTTTTCTCCTGGATAAACTCAAGTCAAACACTACGTTGAACTTTAAACGGGGTCAGATTCTGGCAAGTGTCCCTCAAGTGTATTAAGCACTCCTCCTCATCTTTGATCTACAAAATGACACAGTCAGAAATTTGGTTGATGTGATATAGTAGAGAGTCCTGTAGAATGGTTGGCCATAGACTGACATAAATCACGAGTGTTGAAGACCCCAAATGCAGCACACTAATCTTTTGTAATACAGTAGTTGAAAATGTCTTTAATGGGGAACTGGCAGCCACAGTAATAGGGCGATAGGTGGGTCCCACACTTTTCCATATTGCGGGACTCCTGGGGCGGGGCTCCCACCCTTGGCTGGGCTGTTGGGTGGGGTGGTGGTTCTAAGGTCCCACGCCGTCCTGCGGCAGCCTCTCGGGGCTCTCCTGCTTCTGCCTTTCTGTTTTTTTACCCAGGCATCCTCCTTGGGCCTGGCTGGGTGTCGCCCCCTTCAGGTGGGGATCCTGTCCTTCCCCGGAACTAGTGGGCCCTTGGGGTCCAGCTGTCTGCCACGTTGGTTGAGGGGTTGCGGCTGTGGCTGAGGAATCATTGGTGGGACGTGCGTGGGTGGCAGTGGTGTGTCCCCTCATCCCTTCCCTAAGTGCCGGATAATGGGGGCGCGGATGGTCCAGGGGATCGCCCTGGGGGGATTTGCTGTGGCCCTTTTGCCGGATCTGTGGGAGGAGGGGTGGGCCGCGCCCGCACCCTCCTGGTTGGCTGGAGCTGCCAGGGCCCTTGGCCGAACCCAGCGCAGCACTTCCACTTTTCTGCAAGACTTTCACACATCTGAGTGGGATCGCGCATGACTGGGTGCAATTAGACACAATCAGGTAGAGAGATTGTCAGTGCCAGGATTAGTGATCAGGTAGCATAGAATAGGATGTCAACATACCCACACTAACATGTGATTCCCTTAATACTATGTTCCACACCTCACTTTGTTGATTTGTGTTTGCTCCGCCCCGGCTAGTCACATCCCCTTTGACTTGCTTCTCCTCTTTCTCCTCGGTTATCAGGTCCCCCACATGGTGTCCACTCGTATATATATATATATATATATACAGTGCCTTGCAAAAGTATTCGGCCCCCTTGAACCTTGCAACCTTTCGCCACATTTCAGGCTTCAAACATAAAGATATAAAATTTTAATTTTTTGTCAAGAACCAACAACAAGTGGGATACAATCGTGAAGTGGAACAAAATTTATTGGATAATTTAAACTTTTTTAACAAATAAAAAACTGAAAAGTGGGGCGTGCAATATTATTCGGCCCCTTTACTTTCAGTGCAGCAAACTCACTCCAGAAGTTCAGTGAGGATCTCTGAATGATCCAATGTTGTCCTAAATGACCGATGATGATAAATAGAATCCACCTATGTGTAATCAAGTCTCCGTATAAATGCACCTGCTCTGTGATAGTCTCAGGGTTCTTTTTAAAGTGCAGTGAGCATTATGAAAACCCAGGAACACACCAGGCAGGTCCGAGATACTGTTGTGGAAAAGTTTAAAGCCGGATTTGGATACAAAAAGATTTCCCAAGCTTTAAACATCTCAAGGAGCACTGTGCAAGCCATCATATTGAAATGGAAGGAGCATCAGACCACTGCAAATCTACCAAGACCCGGCCGTCCTTCCAAACTTTCTTCTCAAACAAGGAGAAAACTGATCAGAGATGCAGCCAAGAGGCCCATGATCACTCTGGATGAACTGCAGAGATCTACAGCTGAGGTGGGAGAGTCTGTCCATAGGACAACAATCAGTCGTACATTGCACGAATCTGGCCTTTATGGAAGAGTGGCAAGAAGAAAGCCATTTCTCAAAGATATCCATAAAAAGTCTCGTTTAAAGTTTGCCACAAGCCACCTGGGAGACACACCAAACATGTGGAAGAAGGTGCTCTGGTCAGATGAAACCAAAATCGAACTTTTTGGCCACAATGCAAAACGATATGTTTGGCGTAAAAGCAACACAGCTCATCACCCTGAACACACCATCCCCACCGTCAAACATGGTGGTGGCAGCATCATGGTTTGGGCCTGCTTTTCTTCAGCAGGGACAGGGAAGATGGTTAAAATTGACGGGAAGATGGATGCAGCCAAATACAGGAACATTCTGGAAGAAAACCTGTTGGTATCTGCACAAGACCTGAGACTGGGACGGAGATTTATCTTCCAACAGGACAATGATCCAAAACATAAAGCCAAATCTACAATGGAATGGTTAAAAAATAAACGTATCCAGGTGTTAGAATGGCCAAGTCAAAGTCCAGACCTGAATCCAATCGAGAATCTGTGGAAAGAGCTGAAGACTGCTGTTCACAAACACTCTCCATCCAACCTCACTGAGCTCGAGCTGTTTTGCAAGGAAGAATGGGCAAGAATGTCAGTCTCTCGATGTGCAAAACTGATAGAAACATACCCCAAGCGACTTGCAGCTGTAATTGGAGCAAAAGGTGGCGCTACAAAGTATTAACGCAAGGGGGCCGAATAATATTGCACGCCCCACTTTTCAGTTTTTTATTTGTTAAAAAAGTTTAAATTATCCAATAAATTTTGTTCCTCTTCACGATTGTGTCCCACTTGTTGTTGATTCTTGACAAAAAATTAAAATTTTATATCTTTATGTTTGAAGCCTGAAATGTGGCGAAAGGTTGCAAGGTTCAAGGGGGCCGAATACTTTTGCAAGGCGCTGTATATATATATATATATATATATATATATATATATATATATATATATATATATAATTCACTAACGATAGCACCACTATACAGTATTCATAGGTAGCATGGATGTGTAAAAATGTATTTCTTGTTGTTGTCTGTTGTTCTTCCCATCTTCTGTCTGCTTTGTTCCTTTCTGTCCCCCCATTATATATATATATATATATATATATATATATATATATATATATATATATATATATATATATATATATATATATATATATATATATATATATATATATATATATATATATATATGTCTGCTTTGTTCCTTTCTGTCCCCCCATAATCCCTTCCTGTCCATTAAAAAAAAAGTCTTTAATGACTCATATTAATGGTGACAGTTCCTTCACAGACAAAATCCAGTGGAGAGAGGATAAAAGTCTGAAGATTGGTCAGTGTGGGCAAAAGTATTGAAAGGTTTTATATTTCAAATGTATTAGGTTAGAGAAGATGCTGATACCTGTTGTCTTAATCCTCATTTTACAAAAACCTGGACAGGGAAATCACAATCCATTACTTTCACAGCAAATCCTAACAGAAGTATATATTTTCGGAATGCAAATCAGACAATCTGACACTTTTTGCATCATCTACAAAGCCTAAATTAAGCGGGTTCTCTGTGGGTAGCAGAATGTGGTTGTGTGCCAATCATATTCTGCAAGACACAGTGACTGGATGACTATGACTGGCTGTCAAGGTGTTCGTCAAGGTGGACTGTGACAACAGTGCTCTTTAGTAACAGTCAATGACATCCCTGTATATCCCTGCAATATCACTTAATGTAATTGTGTGGGTGTGGGGGCACTGCACATGCTCAATCATTGCTTCACTTCCTGATAAAGTACCGTGTCCTGTCCTTAGATGTTTTATTTACTTAATGCACTGTTTTCGCATTGCCCTGGATATTCCTCAGCTATTTTCCATTTTGGTTGTGTACAGAACTCCAAAGTTGAGATCATATTCACAATTAAAACTTTCCTTGTCTATTGTTTTATAGTACATAATTATATTGTTTTATGTCCTGTTCTTTCAGTTTCAATCTGAAGAAGTATTTCTTGTCTGCATGTGTTCACATGCCTTTGGACCATGAAGCACCAGTCTATCTCTGGATGGCTGAGTCAGCTGGGATTGCCACAATACTGCGTTGCCCTGGAGCGAGAATACGATGGTGTTGAGGTACTAAACCCCCGCAGCGGAGTATGCATACAATTAGTCAATTTTAATTTTTGACAAAAGTCAGGAAATTATTGGTCTATATATTATTCAGACAGATTACCTGGGGTTTATATTAGATATTACTGCATACACGTTTCAGAGGAAGCCAGTGTTGCATGGATTGCATACTGTAGCAGAGACACCACTGGAGCCAAATAATCTTTTTTATTAAGCCAGTTGCAATGCGAAAGAAAATTGCAACCCTATAACTCTAAAGTCGACCAATTACCCTAAAGTAAAGTTGATTGTAATTAAGATAAGAGAAAATACCTTTGCTCGTCTGGCCTTCACAATTGATTGTGGGTGTATTTAAAAGCTGTACTTGGAACGATGCAAGGGTGAGGACAAGAATTCAATGATTTTCCAGGACAATCTTGTGAAAATGTGGACATTTATTACAAAATGCAGTAAAACATAACTGTAGCCTGACTATAGTACATGGACAATTACATGGAGGTTATTTAGCAACCATGCAGTTAAGTCTAATTTGACCTTTAACCAGCAGCGACTGAGGAGCTGGATTGATTAGCCTATGTGACCTGAGACCTATTCTTTACTTCCAATTATCGGTTACTGCATACCCACAATGCACTTGGTTTGTTAATGTTGGTATAACGTGCAGAGCTCCTGAGAAAGATGGTAAGAGACAAGGACGTTTATTTTGTAAGGTGTTGGGAAAGCTGTTGTGTGATCTTTTCTTTTGTGGTTTAATTTTATATAAACGGCATAAAGTACAGACAGTATAATCAGTACTGTGCAGTGGTGGTTTACTTAAAGCAACACTAAGTAACTTTTAGACCTTTATAAAATATTTGGGGTTTGGTGGTGCGTCCCCTCTTGCCATCCCTGAAGGCCGGTTGATGGGTGCGCGGGTGGCCCGGGGGACCACCCTGGATCCTGAGGGGGGGGCGATGGCTCCTTTGCTGGGCTGCGGGAGGAGAGATGGGCTGCACTGACCCCCCCCCGCTCCCCCTCCTCGGGCTGGCTGGGTGGGGGCCATGGCCATGGGTTGGCGCCCGCGTGGTGTCTCCACTCGTCCGCGTGGCTGTCGCGCGCTTGGTGGGGCTCGAGTGCAGCAGGATGTGATAGGGCGCGCTCAGGTGGGGGGTCCCGGTGCTGGGAGTGGTGGTGGGACGGCGTAGGGTCGGTCACCAACGGGCTTACATTCACAAGGGATTCACACGATTACTGGGTTCCAGATCACAGAGCTGATTTGTGTACACTCTACCCCTTTCAACTACTTAGCTTATAGACTCCCCCACCCCTGTGCTCCTCTTTCCCTGGTCAACAGGTCCCCCACATGGTGTCAACCGGAAATACATCTAGCTGACGATAGTACCAACACATTAATAGTTAGTGTAGTAGTTCAATGTATTTCTTGTTGTTGTTTGTGTTTCTTTTCTTTCTTCTTTTGTGTTTCTTTTCTTCTGTTCCCCCATAACCCCTTCCTGTTTGCTGCTTTGTCATAATAAACGAGGTATGTTGAATGATCACAATGGGAGTATGCCATACTCTCAATGTGAAACATTAAAACTGTTCAGACTATCCGGGCACTTAGACTTCCATTCTCCATGTCAAACAGCTGAACAGGAAAGTTTAAAAAAAAAAAAAAAAAAAAAAAAAAAAAATATATATATATATATATATATATATATATATATATATATATATATATATATATATATATATATATATATATATATATATATATTTTTTTTTAATAACATTTGTGATGATATATTGACTGACAACTAGTTGAATGACACCTCTTTTATATCTTGAGGGGGTCTGTATCGCTTTTAAGAGGGTGGTAGGAACTCTGCCACGCTAAAACAAAACCTACAAATGTGCTGACTGCTTTACAGCATGTCACTTCAACCTTCTCCCATTAATTATAAAGCCGGAAGTCGATATGAAAACTTTCGCGCCAATTATGCAAAGATGGCAGAGGAACAAAAGAGACAAAAAGTTTTGTCTGAGGAGGGAAAAAAACAGGAGTTTTCCAGAATATACAGAATAAACAGTTGCTCGGCTTTCACTGGCTGACTGGCCCCTCAATCGAACTTGTCAGCGCTGAGGAGCTCGGGTGGAGGGTTTAGCCACGCGGTTGCTAACCGTCATATGCTATTGTTTAGCCACAACTGGGTTCTTTACCTTATTACTATTCATCCTTCACATAGCCGCTGGAAACAGAAATGTTGTTTAATCCATCTGCAGGCGACCAGGAGATGGATTTTTGATTGATTGATGATTATACCACACTGTGGGTGTGCGCTGGTCCTCATGGGAAACCCAGCCTTCTTTAAGGCAAAACACCAATGCTTTTGTCCACCGGCGTCGCTAAAATCGACCAGAACTGAAAAGTTACTAAGGCTTACTTCAAGTAAAAGTACAGATACAGGGACTAAAAATGACTTACCGGTAAGTAAAAGTACAAGTATCTAAGAAAAAATTTACTCAAGTATAAGTACAAAAGTACTTGCTTTAAAATGGACTTTACAAGTAAAAAGTAAAAGTATTTTCTCCCAGTGCAAAAATGTGATATACTGTATGTAGTTTATATTTTGAATGTAAATATATTAAATAACCGTGCAGAATAGAAACAAGTAATAAAGTTGACTGCACTTTAAACCGAAGCTTAACAAGCTTAATAAACTCCAAAACTTAGCTTAATGGCAGATTACAAGCAACTATCATGCGCATACCCACCCCTACTGGACAAGAGTGTACAGCAATCATGTGAAGGTGCGTTGCTTGTACTGTACGTAGTTTTCAATTGGTCAATCTCTTGATCACCTGCCTAATCTTGCCTGTAGCCTACTCGTGTTGCTCCTACTAGTGCTCAATAACTATATACAGTGTAGTTGCACTGGGATTATTGATTGCAGTGGAGGCATGAAAACAAAACTATGAATTCAAAATGAGAGAAAAACAAACAAGCAAAAGTAACGTTTAACACAGGCGACAATCTGTAAAATGTAGTGAAGTAAAAAGTACCACTTCATATTTATACTCAAGTAAAGTACAGGTACACAAAAATGTACTTGAGTACAGCAATGAAGTACTTTTACTTTGTTACATTCCACCACTGGTACTGTGCAATAACATCATTTTAATCTTGGGTATAAATAAATCTGCAGTTAAGTGGCATTTTTGGTGGTCTTCACCAACATATCCTGTGGTGTCAATTAAGTTTATAATAGTGTGATGATACCTCCAAGTGTAACGATATTGTCAATGAAGGAATTTTCAAAATCATCCGCCATCCAGACTGAATTCACACAGCGCCACTGACCCTTTTCTGGATATTATATCAACAATGTCCAGCTCATTGGTTCTCAAACATCCAGGATTAGTTTTGCATGACTTAACTGGTAGACACCATCAACACTGGCCAGACATTAAGTAAACATTAGTATTAGGATTGTCAAAGCTTTTACAATTTTTTCACTTGTTGGGAAATAGCATTTGGTTTAGAATTTCTAATTCACAACTCAACTGTCTATGTGAACTAAACCAAGAGAGTTGGATAAATCAATTTGTTTGTTATTTGAAACTTTTCATAGCAATGGTAGCAATAATGGGCTGTGTTGACCATACACAACAAAGGCTTTCAAATGGGGGGGGGGAAATCATCATCCACAATTGTTAAATCAGCTGTACTAGGCAGGATTGAGAGTTCATATTGTGGTTCAGTTTAACATGATCAGCTTATGAAAACATGTCAACTTGGTTCTGGACACACACGGATGAGAGAAGTGAGGATGACTCAAAAACACTAAGCGATGTGCTCGTCTAAAAAAAACAGAGTTTGTAATAACTATAGCAAAAAAAAAAAAAAAGAAAAGAAAAAAAAAGAAAAAAGTAAGTCCATCAGATGTGCTGATTTGAGTGGCTATATGTAGACCTATGCACTTCTAGTACTGTCCAAGGTTAGTTCTGGTTGTCCTTCCTTCATGTATTTAAGTGGTCATTTTCGTTAATACCATAGGGTAGCTTGAAGTGTGGCGGCGAGTGTTAGTCAATGTGCAAAACAATGCTGTAATGACAGGATAAGGGTGAGGGGAGGATGTGGCACACTTTTTGGAGACGGGAGGTCACCAGTGGTCTCAGTAGTTTACATTCTCTGCTGGAGCCAACAACCTGTCCAGACAGACTTGGAATTTGCTATCTTCCACCAAACACTGTGTGCATTCAAAGCTTTAAAACATATTTTAAACATTTAGATTTGCCCTATTGTATAGTAAAATATGTATTTTTTAGGTCAGATTTTCTATGAAACGAATGACTGAATAACAGGCCAATTACACAGTTTATTTAGATTATTATTAGTAACTTTCATTTAAAAAATTTAAGACGGCTATTTTTTTCTTATTTCCAAAAATATATCAAACTACAGTATGCACAGCTAAAATAACAATTTAGTATTATAATTTAGTAAATTGTTGTAGCGTGGTTTAAATATCTGCCTCCTGGCTCCAGGTTTCAAGTCTCACGCAAGACCATTCTCTGAAAAGTTAGCTTTGTTTCCCTAGGCTTGCATGCTTCTCAGGCAATCTGGTTTCCTTACACATTCCAAAAATGTGCATGATATTGAAACTAAAGACCATCTATCGTCGGCACACCTGGACTGGTGACCAAACGAATGCTGTATTTCAAAACTATTTCCCGAATATCCATTAGGATATGTTAGAATTTACCTGTCAAAATGAACAGGATAAGCCAGGGGTGCAAACGCTTTTTTATTTTTTTGCCTCATTAGTTACTTTTCTAATGAAAAACCCAAAGTGATCTACAGTGGTATGAAAAAGTATCTGAACCTTTTGGAATTTCTCACATTTCTGCATAAAATCACCATCAAATTTGATCTGCTCTTTGTCAAAAATCACACAGATGCAAAAACAGGGTCGGCTTTAACTAAAACCACTCAAACATTAATAGGTTTTCATATTTCAATGAGGATAGTATGCAAACAATGACAGAAGGGGGAAAATAAGTAAGTGAACCATCACATTTAATCATTGTGCCCCAACCCCCTTTGGCAGCAATAACTTCAACCAGACGCTTTATGTAGCTGCAGATCAGTCTAGCACATCGATCAGGACTAATCTTGGCCAATTCTTCTCTACAAAACTGTTGTAGTTCAGTCAGATTCCTGTGATGACTGGCATGAATCAATGTCTTTAGGTCATGCCACAGCATCTCAATGGGGTTCATGTCTGGACTTTGACTTGGCCACTCCAGAACATGCATTTTGTTATTCTGAAACCTTCTGAAGTTGATTTACTTCTGTGTTTTGGATCATTGTCTTGTTGCAGCATCTATCCTCTTTTTATCTTCAACTGTCTGACAGATGGCCTCAGGTTTTCCTGCAAAACATCCTGATAAACCTTTGAATTAATTCTTCCATTAATGATTGCAAGTTGTCCAGGCCATGAGGTAGCAATACAGCCCCAAATCATGCTACTCCCTCCACCATGCTTCACAGTGGGGATGAGGTATTGATGTTGGTGAGCTGTTCCATTTTTCCTCCACACGTGACGTTGTGTGTTACTCCCAAACAATTCAACTTTGGTTTAATCAGTCCACAAAATATTTGGCCAAAACTTCTGTGGAGTGTCAAAGTGCCTTTTTGGGAACATTAAACGAGCAACAATGTTTTTTTTTTAGACACCAGTGGCTTCCTCCGTGGAGTCCTCCCATTAATACCATTCTTGGCCATAGTTTTACAAATAGTTGATGTGTGTACAGAGATATTGGACTGTGGCAGTGATTTCTGGGAGTCTTTAGCAGACACGCAGTCGTATTTTTTCTGTTTGTTTTTGGACTGGTACCGCAGAATCATACCATGTAGTAATAACAATGCAAGAAGCAATGCAACAATTTTTAAGCGACTTACATGAACTTTTGTTTGTGTTCTTTAGGACCTGCTGCACCTCTCAGAATGTGATCTCTTGGATGTAGGTGTTCACAACCACCTCCATCGTTTGCACCTCCTTACCTCCCTACGCCTCCTCCAGGAGCGAGAGAGGAAGAAAGGTACTTGCACAGAATGCCTTGTCACTCATGAACACGGACACACACACTGAACAAACATTATCTTCCCTTATCCATCTCATCAGGTTGTTTGTTCTGTCTCCGAAAGTCCCCATGCATCCATCTCTGTCTTTGTCATTGTGTGCCCAAAAAGTGCAGAGAGCTTGACAGAGACGTATAGCATGAGTGTCATGTAAAGACATGCATATGCCTGGGGGATCGTGAGGGTGTTTGTCTGTCAAAGGACAATACGATGTTCTCACAGAAACACACATCAACATATACTCATCACGGAAAAGTGCAAGGCTTGTCTATCCTGCAGCCGAGAAACTATTCTGTTTTACATGGCTCTAGATAAGCGGACGTGAGTGAGCATCCTAGCTTATAACAGCTTTTAAAAAATGTTTCCTATATGAATCATTCGTGAATCAACTCATAGCCGTCACAACAGAATACAACCTGTCAATGGAAGTATTCAACAATTTTAAACTGTTTGTATCAAACACTTTTATAAACTCAATCAACATATGGGTCAAGAAATCTGATCAGTAGCCTTGGATGACATGAGGTATTGGCTGGTGTTGTAAATCTAAAGATTGGACTCAAGACCACATTTTGAGGGTCTTGCTAATATGTCGCTCTTAAGTCACAAAAGTCTTGGTCCCAGAATGGCCAGTGGATCCTACTCTGGATTTTCTGTTAAGACCAGCACTTCAACTTCAGCAATGTGATTTTAAGGAGAAACGTGCTAAACAAAAGAAAACTTGTATATTCAAATTTTGTGTTAATAAATTCCACTACTCCTAGAAATGACTTGAAACTTTAACAAAGCATAGACTTCACTATCAGTTGACAAGAAAGGGGGCGCTGAGCCTCTCCATTGGGGGCCTATTTTCAAAAACCTAAAATTCCAAATATTTTCAAAACCAAAGCTGCTAGTAACCTAATGTCAAGACAGGCATCTCCCTTAGGCATATATGAGTATCCATGAGCAACGACATAAAAAAAAAAAAAAAAAAAATCAAAATCATTCCCTATTAAGATCCAGATTAATTATTTTTTATACTAGTATAACAAAATCAAAATGGCTATAAAATTCTCTAATTTTACGCTAGATGCACAAAAATCCCCAAATGCAGAGATAATCACCTTTATTTTCAGGATCAATAGCAATATTTAACATATCAGTTAATTCAGTAAGTTTTGCCCAAAAAAGTAACGTAATTTTTCAACAGCTAATAAATCATTCAGTTTTCACATCAGAAACCTAATACTTGAGGAAAGCATGCAGAATTATCTTAATTTTACTCAACAAAAGCAACATTTTTTCTGTATACAATCACAACTTAGTTAGGTTGAATTCCGCTATTATGTAGGGTTACAAAATCCAACATGGCGGCCGTCACGAAACAAAGAGCTTATCAAGTTGAAAATTCTTGTAAATAAATGTTTAAATCGCGTAATTTCTATAGATATGAACGTAACATAGTCTAGATCAGGGGTCATGAATTAAAAATCCTCTGGGTCCGAAATTAAAAAATTACAACAATCTCGGTTCCGGAAATATTTTTAATGCTTCTTTTTTTCCAAAAAATACAAACGTATCTTTACATGGCCACGCTGATAATTACAACATTCAAAAATGTAAATAAAATATAAAAGCTGGATAAAACTAAAAAAAAAGTGCTTTAATTGAATCATTAAATAGCAACATAAGAGCATGTTCAAGACTTTTTTTTCTCAATTGTGGAAGCTGACAGGGGGATTTGCTTTATTTTTTGACAGACCTCTTCTTTTTGCTTTCCATGACGCAAAGTTTCAGCAACTGCACTCATACAATCTTTGACAATCGGTGCGTCACTAAAAGACTTTTTGTTTTGACCCAATATCCACGCTATTGTGAGGGAGCATTCATTTGGGCGTTGCTGTGCAGTGAATGAATGAACCATGAGCCTTGAGATGCGATCATATTGAGCCCTTATTTACGCTATTTTTTGAGAACGGATTGCAGAGTTCATAGGGAAACTTTGCGAAAAAGCTGCGTACTTCGTCTCATAGTGCCTTTTCAAATTGCTGCTTTTTACAAGCGCTACCGTCTCTGAACAGATGTGGCATGGCGGTCTTGTGCTGCTGCTACGTAAAATGAACAAAAATGTGGTGGTCCACTCCTCCTTAAAAAAATCTGTTTTCTGCATCTTGCATAGTTTTGAGCATGCCATTTGCCGTACCTTTTCGCCTCATCCTCCAACTTCACTCAGCTCAGTTTTTGGCTGTCACTCCGCAGAGTCTGGAAAGCGAGTGTTCATCTCAATACTTTGTTATGTACCCTTTGTTGGCAATAACAAGGCCAAACGTTTTCTGTAACTCTTGACAAGCTTTTCACATACTGTTGCTGGTATTTTGGCCCATTCCTCCATGCAGATCTCCTGTAGAGCAGTGATGTTTTGGGGCTGTCATTGGGCAACACGGACTTTCAACTCCCTCCACAGATTTTCTATGGGTTTGAGCTCTGGAGACTGGCAAGGCCACTCCAGGACCTTGAAATGCTTCTTAGGAAGCCACTCCCTTGTTGCCCTGGCTGTGTGTTTGGGATCATTGTCATGCTGAAAGACCCAGCCACGTCTCTTCTTCAATGGCCTTGCCGATGGAAGGAAATTTTCACTCAAGATCTCTCGACATGGCCCCATTCATTCTTTCCTTTACACAGATCAGATCCTGGTTCCTTTGCAGAAAAACAGCCCCAAAGCATGATGTTTCCACCCACATGCTTCACAGTGGGTATGGTGTTCTTTGGATGCAATTCAGTATTCTTTCTCCTCCAAACACGAGAACCTGAGTTTCTACCAAAAAGCTCTATTTATTTTATTTTATTTTATTTTATTTTATCTTCATCTGACCATAACACATTCTCCCAGTCCTCTTCAGGATCATCCAAATGCTCTTTAGCGAACCGCAGACGGGCCTGGACGTGTACTGGCTTCAGCAGGGGACACGTCTAGCAGTGCAGGATTTGAGTCCCTGGCGGCGCATTGTGTTACTGATAGTGGCCTTTGTTACTGTGGTCCCAGCTCTCTGTAGGTCATTCACTTTGTCCCCCCGTGTGGTTCTGGGATTTTTGCTCACCGTTCTTGTTATCATTTTGACACCACGGGGTGAGATCTTGCATGGAGCCCCAGAGCGAGAGAGATTATCAATGGTCTTGTATGTCTTCCATTTTCTAATAATTGCTCCCACAGTTGATTTCTTTACACCAAGCGTTTTACCTATTGCAGATTCAGCGTTCCCAGCCTGGTGCAGGTCTACAATTTTGCCTCTGGTGTCCTTTGACAGCTCTTTGATCTTGGCCAGTGTGACTGACTGAGATTGTGGACAGGTGTCTTTTATACCGATAATGAATTAAAACAGGTGCCATTAATACAGGTAACGAGTGGAGCCTCGTTAGACCTCTTTAGAAGAAGTTAGACCTCTTTGACAATCAAAAATCTTGCTTGTTTGTAGGTGACCAAATACTTATTTTCCACTCTGATTTGGAAATTAATTCTTTAAAAATCAAACAATGTGATTTTCTGTTTTTTTTGTCCACATTCTGTCTCTCATGGTTGAGGTTTACCCATGTTGACAATTACAGGCCTCTCTAATCTTTTTAAGTAGGAGAACTTGCACAATTCGTGGTTGACTACTTATTTGCCCCACTGTATATAAGTCGCACCAGAGCATAAGTCGCATCATTTTTGGGGGAAATTTACTTGATAAAATCCAACATATAGAACAGATATGTCATCTTGAAAGGCAATTTGATACAGTATAAAAATACAATAGAGAACAACATGCTGAATAAGTGTACAGTGTACAGTGCATGAACAACGAAATGCAAATATACTGTCCTCCCCAGGATGCTACGGCTCGGTCCAGGCTATACAGTGAGCTAAACTCCCAAATGACAATGCTGGACGTCCGTATAATTTGCTGAATCAATTTTGACTTCGATACCAAACAGGTTGGCATCAACGTAAATAAATGACAATTAGGTGCTATTACAGCAATGACACAAACGGTTAGCATGCGTTTGCTAGCATTAGCACATCGTTCAAACAACCACACAACTGGCTTTAAGTGTCTGATCGCGGGTGGAAAACACAACAACAACAGAAAAGATGATACACACAGACGTTGCCTCTGTAGAGATATTTTGCAAGCATAAACAGTGAACGTAGGTTTGCAGCCGTCTCTCTCTCTCTCCCTCTCTCTCCCTCTCTCTCTCTCTCTCTCTCTCTCTCTCTGTCTCCCACTCGCTCAGAGACGCTACGTAGCTGTCTGTCTTCTTCTGCCGTGTGAGCGCTCTTCTTCACATAAACAAGTGCGAGTGCGCCCCCGCGTGGCCGTGAAATCGCCACAAACTAAAAGCATGCATTTCAATTTGAAAAAGTCAATAATACAATTGAACACACATTGCCAAGGGCAGAACGCGAGCGTGGCCAAAGCTATTAAGAGTTATTCAGATAACTATAGCATTAAAAAAATGCTAAGAAGTTTACCATACCATCAGTGTCACTCCAAAACACCAAAATAACATGTGAAATAATATCATAATGTGTTAATAATTTCACACATAAGTCGCTCCTGAGTATAAGACGCACCCCCAGCCAAACTATGAAAAAAACTGCGATTTATAGTCTGAAAAATACGGTACTCTTTAAGGCAAAACACTACCGCTTTTGTCCACCTGCGTCGCTAAAATCAAAACTGAAAAGTTACCTGGTGTTGCTTTAAAGGGTTAATTCCGATATACGCGGGAATATGGATTACGTCGCCAGTGTAGGAACGCAACTTGTTCGTACCCGGGGGACTACCTATTTAATGGTAACTACTTCTCTTTTTTTAAAAACAAATATTTCATTAGAATTATTACACTTCAGTACCATAACTCACAATGCAAAAAAAATCTCCATTAGGTCTTCACAGATTGCCTTTCAAAAAATATATACAGTATTTCAAATTCTTGGATCACTCTGTGACTGCCAGCGCCACGAGGTGCACTTTCAGGACCGTTGCTGAGGTGAAACAGCCTCTACTTATAATCACTCAGTCACCAACTACCATGGTATTATCTGTCTGCTTGGCAGCTTGCCACCCCTATAATTAAACACAGAAGCCAGATTTGTGCAGAAGCACACACAAATACAAGCAATTTAACAAGTCTTCTGACCCAATGATTTGCATTTCAGAGACTTGCTTTTGGTCACTAGGAGTGATGCCCGTCCCCACAAAGTGAACAGATTTATATCCCCTCAGGATGAGTACACAAACACACGCACATACACTCAGAGAGTGTCCTTAGAAAATGTCAAGTCAACATTTAACCCAGATAAGAGCATTCCAGTGAGAGCACCTTCATAATTAAACATGCACATCTATATTTACACTCTATCCTCGAGGCTTATTTAGTTCACCCTTTGATACAGTTCAAGATTGAAGTGTCTAAAATCTATGTGCGTGGAAAAAATACACTATTATCGTGGACAATGCACATGTTCTTATATGGATCAGTATAGAGTTAGCTCAGAAGGCACAAGTAAAACATGGTTAGCACTCCTGCAATTCTGTCAGATAATGCTCAATTTCTCCCAGAAAATGATTGCAATTACAAATGCTTTGGTAGTAATATCTTCATTTATTTTGCTTGCAATGAAAAAACACAAAATGATTTAAACCCCCCCAATACTCTAATCATTTTACACAAAACTCCAAAAATGGGCCGGACAAAGGTACTGGCACCCTTTAAAAATCATACGATGATTCTCTAATTTGTGTAATTAACAGCACCTGTTACTACCTGTGGCACATAACAGGTGGTAGCAATCACTAAATCCCCCAGTTAAAATGGATTAAAGCTGACTCAACCTCTGTCCTGTGTCCTTGTGTGTACCACATTGAGCATGGAGAAAAGAAAGAAGATCAAAGAACTGTCTGAGGACTTGAGAACCAAAATTGTGGGGAAGCATGGGCAATCTCAAGGCTACAAGTCCATCTCCAAAGACCTGAATGTTCCGGTTTCTAGTTCTACCGTGTGCAGTGTCATCAATAAGTGTATAGCCAATTGCAATGTGGCTAACCTCCCTAGATGTGAACGGAAAAGAAAACTTGATGAGAGATTTCAACGAAAGATTTTGCGGATGGTGGATGAAGAACCTTGACTAACATCCAAACAAGTTCAAGCTGTCCTGCAGTCAGAGGTACAACAGTATCAACCCGTACTATCCGTCTGCGTCTGAATAAAAAGGGACCTTCAAGGGAAAACCCCACTTCTGACCCAGAGACATAAAAAGCCAGGCTAGAGTTTTCCAAAACTTACCTGAGAAAGCCAAAAACGTTTTGGAAGAATGCTCTCTGGTCAGATGAGACAGAAGTAGAGCTTTTTGGGAAAAGGCATCAACATAGAGTTTACTGAGAAAAAAACGAGGCCTTCAAAGAAATGAACAGGGTCCCACAGTCAAACATGGCAGAGGTTCGCTGATGTTTTGCTGCCACTGGCACTGGACTGCTTGACTGTGTGCATGGCATTATGAAGTCTGAAGACTAGCAACAAATTTTGCAGCATAATGTAGGGCTCAGTGTGAGAAAGCTGGGTCTCCTTCAGAGGTCATGGGTCTTCCAGCAGGACAATGATCCAAAACACACTTAAAAAAGCACTAGAAAATGGTTTGAGAGAAAGCACTCGAGACTTCTAAAGTGGCCAGCAATGAGTCCAGACATGAATCCCACAGAAAACCTGTGGATAGATCTGAAAATGGCCGTTTGGAGAAGGCACCTTTCAAGTCTCACAGACCTCGAGCAGTTGGCCAAAGAAGAATGGTCTAAAATTCCAGCAGAGCATTGTAAGAAACTCATTGATGGATACCGGAAGCGGTTGTTCGCAGACGTTTTGTCTAATATTTGTGCTACCAAGTATTAGGCTGAGGGTGCCAATAATTTTGTTTGGCCCATTTTTGGAGCTTTGCGTAAAATGATAATGATTTATTTCTTTTTTTTTCATTCTCTTTTGTGTTTTTTCGTTGCAAGCAAAATAAATGAAGATATTACTACCAAAGCATTTGTAATTGCAATCATTTTCTGGGAGAAATTTAGCATTATCTGACAGAATTGCAGGGGTTCAATACTTTTGGCCAGCAGTGTACACCATGCTTTGCTATTGCACAGCTATACAAACATAAATTAGTCGCGTAGTTCCTTGAGCACAGAGAGGTATATTTCAGTCAGCAGGTAATATTGCCCATTCTTCACGGTGAACAGGATCTTTTTGAAAACCAAAAAGGCTCACACGCCTCTTCCTGGTGCAGCAACAAAAGCCTGCAGCACATTGGGCTGACGTGATGCGAAAAATAAACGAATTAATCCGCAAAATCAGCTGAATACGCAGCCCTTTTGCATACCATAGTAATGGCTGTATAGTGAAGATGATCCCTCCCGCTGACGTCACATTTGCCTTATTCCTCAATCCAGACTCTGGCCAGGGGTCACTCATTTTTATGGTGGGGGAATAAAAAAAAATTGAATAAATATATCGATCACTTCCACACACATCCAAGCGGTCCATTTCATTCAGGAGCATAAAATACTACGTGAAATATGAAATAAACATGTTTTTTGCTCTTATAGGCACTTTAAATAGGCACTGCTTTTTACTTTTTACTGCATTATCCCTGCATGATATTTACATTTTTTGATGATCCTAAACATCTAAGTGGGTAAACAAGTTTCAGAAGAGAGAACAAATATCATACATTTTCACGGCATTATATTTATGTTATGTCATGTGTTAAATAACTTTCAGGTTACTGGCTGTTGTGGAGGAGAAGCTCTACTAAGATTCCTTGGCACAAGGGATAAACATGACCTGTAGTAAAATCTGCGTGTCGTCAACATTCTGCTGTAATCTAGCTTCTGTCAAAACAGAGTAGGTCCAGTCCTTGGAATTAGTCAAATCAGAGATACTATGAAAAGGAACACATGGACATCTGTCCATTTCTGTTTCTTGTTTTCAAAAGTCCTGCTTCTTGAAGTGGTGCTAAAGTCTTATTTTTTGACATTCTAGCTAAGATAACATTTCACCAGGTTTGCAAAGCAGTGTGCATTGAAGTTGCCTGAAATATCATTTTTCAAGCTATACAGTGGGGCAAAAAAGTATTTAGTCAGCCACCAATTGTGCAAGGTCTCCCACTTACAAAGTTGAGAGAGACCTGTTATTTTCATCATAGGTATACATCAACTATGAGAGGCAGAACGAGGGGGAAAAAATAAGAAAATCACTTTGTCTGATTTTTAAAGAATTTATTTACAAATTATGGTGGAAAATAAGTATTTGGTCAAGGAAAAAAAATCATCTCAATACTTTTATATTCCCTTTGATGGCAATGACTAAGGTCTAAACGTTTTCTCTAAGGCTACGTTCATACTACAGGTCTTAATGCACGAATCCGATTTTTTCGTGTTTTTCCGACTCGAGTGAGGCATTAACTTGACGGTCTGAACGTGACAAGTCGCATAGAACTGGACCATTTCAAATCCGATCTGGGTCACTTTCGTATGTGGTTCAAATCCAATCTGGGCCACATTTTTCCAGACTGTCGCGGCGGTCTGTACTGTCCAGTCTCTCAAATCGGAGTTCATGCAGCAATTACGTCATCAAAAAGCGAGAGAGACACCACAGTAGCGGTGCAGCTGTGCGTTATTAGCGCCTAGCTTGCCTTGAACACGGCTTTTTAGGAAGGGTCGGACTTGACAACAGTCATAAAAATAAAAATGGGTTGAGGATAAGCCTGAGAATGATCGGTTTTCTGTCTGCTCTATATAAGCAATATTTCAATATGGCTTACACGGCCGAGAGTCGGGGCAAACTGCGCGTATGTGTGTGAGTGTGACATGCACAGACAGTGCGTGCATGCTATCGATCCATATACTTTGAAAATAAACCTAAACTGGGATTATTTATGTCTGTTATTTGTTATTAAGTCCTCTTTTTAAAAAGAAAAATATGATATCCCTGGAATGACGGATGACAGCCAGCATGTGTGGTCATTTGTTATTATGCTTCTGCGCATGCGGGTCGTCTTGCTCAGCGCTTGTCGGACTGAATGGTCTCAATGGACAACGGCAGTCTGAACGGGCACGCCAAAAAAACAGATATGACAAAAAATCGGATTCGTGCATTAAGACTTGTAGTATGAACGTAGCCTAAGTCTTCACAAGTTTTTCACACACTGTTGGTGGTATTTTTGTCCATTCCTCCATGCAGATCTCCTCGAGAGTAATGTTTTGAGGCTGTTGTTGGACTTTCAACTCCCTCCAAAGATTTTGTATGGGGTTGAGATCTGCAGAAGACTAGGCCACCCCACGACCTTGAAATGCTTCTTACAAAGCCACTCTTTGTTTCCAAGGCAGTGTGTTTGGGATTATTGTCATGCTGAAAGACCCAGCCATGTTTCATCTTCAATGCCCTAGCTTATGGAAGAAGGTTTTCACTCAAAATCTCACGACACATGGCCCCATTCGTCATTTCCTTTACACGGATCGGACGCCCTGGTCCCTTTGCAGAAAAACTGCTGTAAAGCATGATGTTTGCACCCCCTTGCTTCACAGTAGGTATGGTGTTCTTTGGATGCAATTCAGTATTCTTTCTCCTCCAAGCATGAGAAGTTGTGTTTTTTACCAAAAAGTTCTATTTTTTAGTTTCATCTGACCATATGACATTCTCCCAGTCCTCTTCTGGATCATCCAAATGCTCTCTAGCAAACTTCGGATATACCAGGATGTATACTGACTGGGGGACACGTCTGGCACTGCAGGATTTCAGTCCTTGGTGGTGTACTGTATTACTGATAGTAGCCTTTGTTACTTTGGTCCCAGCTCCTTGCACAAGGTCCCCAATTGTGGTTCTGGGAATTTTGCTCACCAGTCTTGTGATCCTTTTGACCCCACGAGGGAGAATACCAGTGGTCTTGTCTATTTTCCATTTTCTAATCATCGCTCCCACAGTTCATTTCTTCACATCAAGGTGTTTACCTATTGCAGATTCAGTCTTCTCAGCCAGGTGCAGGTTTACAATTTTGTTTCTAGTGTCCTTTGACAGCTCTTTGGTCATGGCCATAGTGGTGTTTGGAGTGTGACTGTTTGAGGTTGTGGACAGGTGTCTTTTATACTGAAAATGAGTTCAAACTAGGGCTGTCAAACGATTAAATTTTTTAATCGAGTTTATTACAGCTTAAGAATTAATTAATCATAATTAATCGCAATTCAAACCATCTATGAAATGACACAAGATTGATATATACATTCAACATACGGTACATAACTACTGTATTTGTTTATTATAACAATAAATCAACAATATGGCATTAACGTTATTAACATTCTGTTAAAGCGATCCATGGATAGAAAGAGTTGTAGTTCTTAAAAGATAAATGTTAGTACAAGTTATAGAAATTTTATATTAAAACCCCTCTTAATGTTTTCGTTTTAATAAAATAAAAAAAATAAAATAAAATAAACTAGTAGCCCGCCATTGTTGATGTCAATAATTACACAATGCTCATGGGTGCTGAAGCCCATAAAATCAGTTGCACCCAAGCGCCAGCAGAGGGCGACAAAACTCCAAAAAACACAAGTAACAAGTGGACATTGCACTGTGATGTCATTTTAATCTGTTTGAGCGGGGCATGTGCGTTAATTGGGTCAAATATTTTAAAATATTTTAACGTGATTAATTGAAAAAATTAATTACCGCCCGTTAACGCGATAATTTTGACAGCCCTAGTTCAAACACGTGCCATTAATACAGATAACGAGTGGAGAGGACAGAGGAGCCTCTTAAAGAAGTTACAGCTCTGTGAGAGCAATAAATCTTGTTTGTTTGTAGGTGACATATTTATTTTCCACCCTAACTTTTGTCTCATTCTGTCTCTCATAGTTGAGGTATTCCTATGATGACAATTACAGGCCTCTCGCATCTTTTTAAGTGGGAGAACTTGCATAATTGGTGGCTGACTAAATACTTTTTTGCCCCACTGTAGCTGGTCCTCTTGGCTTTGGTTTCTGCAAAAGTTGAATGATAGCTGATGATCCAAATTAATATTCAATATTTGCTATTTACACTTCGCTCTTATTGGCCATCGGTGGAGTGGGTGTATAGCCTGGTAAGCCAACCTGATTTTTGCCATGTACAAGATACATAACAAGTCAGTCAAGTCTTCTGTGGTTTTCAAAATTGATGTTAGGTAGGGCTAACAGGCACAGACTGAATCACGAACTAATCACGAAAGTGACATAAACATAGCGCGACTCATGCTGTTTGTTGTAGTCAATTTGTTTGTAGTTAAAAAATAATGATGACTAATGAACAATAACAGCCTATTCAAGATAAACATGGGCAGTTCATGGTGTTTTGTTATATATGTACAGTACTTGTTTTTGAAAAGAGACCAAATGCTTAAAGTATGTACGAAAGATTTGCAGATAGGTCTTGGTCTGACAGCACAGAGAGGAGTATTTCAGTCAGGAATCAAACTTTCACTCAGACTTCCTGGTTCCAAAATACTTAGATATTCCTATTTTTCCTGAAATATAACATTCACCCAATTGACGCCAACGCACTTACACAGTGCCTCAAGTCTGGAGGTCATTACTGTCTTGCAGGCATCTGGAGGCAACGCACAGGAGATGGGAAAACAACAAAACAAAAGTTGATCAAGGACCAGGCAAGGAGGCCATGAGAAATGTGCCTCCTAGACAGCAAACAGCTTCAGTGTGGTTGAGGTCACAGTTTAAAAAAAGTGACACAGATGGGAACCGGTCATGCGACAAAAGTATTGTACCTCATGACGGCTTTTCTCAGTGCTGAAAGTGCTATTAGTGGGCAATGGCACATTTTTGAAATGACATATCGTTATATCGACTAGCTATGACTTAAGGCTGATTTATGCTTTTGTGTTGTGGTGACAGAGGACCTACACCGTTAACGCGGACCCGATTTGGACTCTGACGTTCGCCTCCCGAAAATCCTGACTACGCATCACTTCGACGTATCGTGACACGAACGTCAACGGACTGTGATTCGTCCGCTTAGAACCTGGTTCAGCACAAAACACCGCCATTTTCAAACACCTCCGCAAACTTTCTCTGTGGCGCTTACACCTCAACATTTTTATTAACATTTTTTGTTAAATATTGCTTAGCTGCAGCTCCAAATACATGCGTTCCATCTCCGTTGCCATTGCTGTCTGTGACCGGAGGAAAACTGAAAGAATCGACAAGAGTCCCCCAAAACTGTACAAAGACGAAGCCACACCTTAATAGTGGCTTTGCGGTGAATTACAGAGCAATGCGTTCCCTTGATGCAGAACTTTGAATGCTCAATGATGACGTTGGGTTTACTTTTTCGCTCACCGTTAACACAACGCAGAAGCATAATTCAGCCCTTATTGATATGAATATTTCAAATAGTGCTGCAATGATTAATCGATTAACTTGAGTATTCGATTAGAAAAAAAAAAATCGAATTAATTTTGTTGCTTCGAGTATTCGTTTAAATCAACGTGGCGTTATAATGGTTTGTTTTGAACGTGTTTGCATTTAGTTTTATTGATGAGGGTGGATACACTGCCCTCTGGTCTGCCTCTTTTCACATGGCTGAATCCAACTGCTCCCTGTTAAGACCAATGTAAGCTAAGTTTTTGTTTGAGCTAATGTTTTTAATATATTCTTAATTGAGTTTATATGTATATTTAGCCGTTTTTTTTTTTTTTTTGTGGGAATATGTGTCCGAACCATTTGTTAAGAGCATTGTAAAAAAAAAAAAAAAAAAAAAAAAACTTTAGCATTTAAGCTAGCGGATTTCTTCTGTGTAAGTTAGCCGATTGTTCTTTTGCTGTACATACATCCTCATTTTTAATTTTTTTTTTTATATCGCTTGAGGCTCCGCTCAGTGTTCATGTTCCTTATCCGATTACTCGATTAATCAAACTAACTAGTCCACCGATTAATCGACTACTAAAATATTCGATAGCTGCGGCCCCAATTTCAAAGATAAAAAATCTAGGCAGTGAAATTGGTTCCTATGCTAAAGCTTGACCGTTTAACCTGTATATCCATCTCATCAAAAGACTGAATGACACTATCTACCTGCCCTATTCTATTTAAAATTTAGTAATGAAACTTGCATCTCTATTGATTTAATTGGTTAAAAGCACTTGCGCTATTAGTTTTTGAAAATGAATGACTCATTTAGGCTTTGTGCCAAAACTGTATATTGAAGCCTACATGTTCAAGTGCCAAGGAAGGGCTTGGTCTAAGGAAGCATCAACAGGAAGCACTGGAAACTGCTGTAATGATGTGAGCATCATACACATTTTAGTCTTCAGATTTTTCTCAGTTTAGGATGAAACCTTGAATTGTCTGACTCTGCTGTAATGTATTGTGCAGTTAAACCAAAATCAAGCATGCAAATCCTTAAAATACACTGAATGGCTCCGTGTCCCAGTTCTTTAATCCCACACATCCATTTTTGATACCGCTTATTAGGGTCACGGATGTGTTGCAGCGTATACAGGCTGATTTTGGGTGAGGGGTTAGCAACACCCTGGACTGCGCACTAGCCAATCACAGGGCACATATAGACTAGTAACCACACACAAATACATTTACACCTAGGGACAATTTTGTTCTTCAGCTTACCTAAAAATTTTGGGAACAAAGCCGTGGTACCAAGACAAAAGCCATGCAACCAAACAAAATATGCTAAATTAAAATGAATCATGGTTTTGTCAAAATAATCGCATAATGGGAAACCCTTTACCTTTGGCGCACTCACATTTTTATTCCTAATAAAGAACAGTACAGTTACACCTCTCCTTGATCACTGTTAACATACAGTTTTCATTGTAAAATGATAGCATTCCATGAGTCATACACATATATACAGTGTACAGTGTACACTGTATGAGAGAATACATACACCAGCTGAAGAAGACAGCTTGTACTGTCGCTATAAAATTTTTAGGAAATCCAAGCAAGGTATGAGGAAGGGAATGGTGATTCACCATGAAGGTTCCTGGAAGTACCACCCTCTCCCACACAAAAATGTAAGGTTTTTTTTTTCATGCCTGTGTGAAATCGCAGCTAAAACATGTTCAAAAATACTAACTCAAGTTTTCTGTAGTTATTTATATGTCAAACCACTTGTACTGAAGATCATGTGAACCTAGAATAAGCTTTACTGACAGCAAAACAATATTCTTGTGTATTTGTTTTGCTTCACACTATGTTTCTCCAGGTCTTCACTTTAGCCATATTCCCTTGCTAGCAAATCTGACTAGAAAGACAACAACACACTTATGATGACCAAGTGTTTGTAATAACATATGTTGTAGTAGGTCTCTTGAAAATATTTTGATGGTTGCACCTTGTAAAATTTATAAGTCATCTTGCCATTTTCAACATCTCTTGGATAAGAATACACTCAGTGCTGACAAATGTATCTTAGTCAACACTGAGACTAGTGCAGGGGTCCTCAGATACAAATCTTGAAGGTCCACAATTTTTTTTTTTCATACAAGCGCGAGTCCATTTTTTAATGTCGGTTAAGTAAAAGGCAGGTCGAAGGATGTAATGGTGGTTTTCTTTTGACCAAACAAAAATACAGTGCACATTCTGATTAAAAGAAAATAAATTAACAAAACATTTTCTTGACTTAAAATAAAAATACAAAAAAAAAAAAAACATGCAAGTACAATGTTTACGCATGTACACTAAATAATTGACAAGCTCTGTCATTTAGTTGCAAACGTAATATTTACTGACAGTAACTTTAACAGTAAAACACTGCTCAAAGAGAGAAATGGCATTTGGGGGTCAGAAAGTTGTTTAATCACATCATCAGACAGTACTTCAGTGCGTCTTGTGGTTGATGAATCTGAGAGTGAAATTTGATTTTTTGTTGTCACTTCCTCCTTTTCTTTTCCTTCGAACATTTCTGCCATCACTTCAATCATGCACTCTTTTATTATTTCTCCATCAGAGAACGGTTTCTTATGTTTGGCCAACACTCACGACACTCTGAATGAGCACTCTGTTGCAATTTGTTGTTGTGTCATAGATTTAACAATAACCTTCCTTGACTCTTGACATGACTGCTTCAACCTGTTAATTTCTTGCCTTCTCAATTCTGATTTAGGAGGAAACTTCTCGTCAAAAGAGCTGTGCTCTTTAACATAATGGCGTATCACATTTTCAATTTTTATCAGAGCAACTGTCTTGAAGCATGTTAAGCACATAGGTTTGATACTTGCAGTTGGTAAAATGGACGCATATTTGTTAGTCCATTCCTCATTGAAACGGCGATTTTCGTTCTACATTTTTCTTCTCTTGGTCAACTTTGAGCATGCCATTTCGTTAGATTCGTTCTTCTACTGGTGGCAAACAAAAAACAAACAGCTTGCAAAGTCTCGGGAGCGACTTGTGTTTCACACTGCTGCGGTCCGTCGATTCTAGCTAGCTAGCAGCATACAGGCTCTCTCAGCCAATCAGCGCATCCATGCAGGGTTTCTCCGTCAATCAGCGCATCGTTGTCTTAGCGATGACAACAGAAGTGGGAACATGGAAGATATTTGACTAAAAATGAAATAGAATTTAGCAATAGAATAGTAGCGTATATTGATAGATCGGCGATTTAAACAAATAATATACTAGTCCTTCTAAAAAAAATAGCATATTGTGATATTGTAAGTTCATTATTTTCTGTAATGCACTGATAAACATTAGACTTTCATATATTTTAGATTCGTTACACACAACTGAAGTAGTTCAAGCCTTTTATTGTTTTAATATTGATGATTTTGGCAAAAAAGTCAAGAAAAAACAAAAATCCCTATCTGAAATTTCTCATATTTCATCCGACCAATTCAAAAAAGTGTTTTTTAATACAAAAAAAGTCAACCTTCAATTATTATATCAGCTATGCACTCAATACTTGGTCGGGAATCCTTTTGCAGAAATGACTGCTTCAATGCGCCGTGGCATGGAGGCAATCAGCCTGTGGCACTGCTGAGGTGTTATGGAGGTTCAGGATGCTTCGATAGCGGCCTTAAGCTCATCCACAGTGTTGGATCTGGTGTCTCTCAACTTCCTCTTCACAATATCCCACAGATTCTCTATGGGGTTCAGTTCAGGAGAGTTGGCAGGCCAATTGAGCACAGTAATGCCATGGTCAGTAAACCATTTGCCAGTGGTTTTGGCACTGTGAGCAGGTGCCAGGTTATGCTGAAAAATGAAATCTTTATCTCCATGAAGCTTTTCAGCAGATGAAAGCATGAAGTGCTCCAAAATCTCCTGATAGCTAGCTGCATTGACCCTGCCCTTGATAAAACACAGTAGACCAAAACCAGCAGCCGACATGGCACCCCAGACCATCACTGTCTGTGGGTACTTGACACTGGACTTCAGGCATTTCGGCATTTTCTTCTCCCCAGTCTTCCTCCAAACTCTGGCACCTTGATTTCCGAATGACAAGCAAAATTTGCTTTCATCTGAAAAAAGTACTTTGGACCACTGAGCAACAGTCCAGTGCTGCTTCTCTGTAGCCCAGGTCAGGCTGTTTCAGGTTCAAAAGTGGCTTGACCTGGGGAATGCGGCACCTGTAGCCCATTTCCAGCACACGCCTGTGCACGCTGGCTCTGGATGTTTCTACTCCAGACTCAGTCCACTGTTTCTGCAGGACCCCCAAGGTCTGGAATTGGCCCTTCACCACAATCTCTCTCAGGGTGCGGTTACCTCTTCTGGTTGTGCAGCGTTTTTTTGCAACAATTTTTCGTTCCCACAGACTTCCCACTGAGGTGCCTTGATATAGTACTCTGGGAACAGCCTATTTGCTCAGAAATTTTCTGTGTCTTAGCTTCTTGCTTGAGGGTGTCAATGATGGCCTTCTGGACAGCAGTCTGGGAGTTATTAAAAGCAATCTTTCGCAGGGGTTTTGAGTTAATTCGTGGATTCCGATGGTTAGGTTAGTAGCTTCTTTAGAGTACCTTTTCATGATATGCAATTTTTTTGCGATAGGGATTTTTGATTTTTCTTGACATTTTTACCAAAATCATCAATATTAAAACAATAAAAGGCTTGAACTACTTCAGTTGTGTGTAATGAATCTAAAATATATAACAGTCTAATGTTTATCAGTACATTACAGAAAATAATGAACTTTATCACAAAATGCAAATTCTTTGAGAAGGATCAGTATATGTTTAAAAAAAAGTATTTTTTTGTATTTTTTATGGAAAACCGCTAATTGAGAACCCCGGGTCTAGTGGTTACATTTTCTAAAGTGCTCCCCAAGTTACTTAGTTTGAACCACGCATTGGTTTTTCATGCGCTGGCTGCAAATGGCAACATGAGGTCACAGCTAAATCATCTTAGAACACCCGGTCAGTGGCTGGTAGTGTGGAGATTCTACACAAAAAAGACTGAGAGCAATGAAATATGAAGCTGTGAAGGCAACTGAGGGAGAAAGAGATGAGAGGAGGCGAGCAGGGAATGGGGGTGGGGGGCACAGGGACTTTTGTTCTGTGCTGGGGGCAGGATTTGTTGCAGATGGGGCGGGGAGTAGGGTACAAGACGCAACAGGGTGGGAAAAAAAGGAACCCCTGCACAGTAGATAGTGAGGTAAGGGGGCGTGGACTCACAAATCACACCCTGGAGGGGGAAAGAGGAGGGCAGAGATTGCCATAGAGCGCCACTACTTGTTGTTGCCTGTCTGAGGCAGCGTGAGAGTTGTTGTCCTCCAGTCACTCTGCTAGGTGCTCATTCAAACAAACTATGAGTCTGAGGAAATTTGATGGAAGAATATAAACGAGGATAATTTCAAGCTGTAAGAAAGGAGAACAATATCAAGTAAGTTGTGTGCGCATTTACTGTCTGCATGTGTAGGAATGAAGATGTTCAATATAGCTGTCATCCCCTCTTTAGTGTCTTTACATATTGTACTGTCACTGCTTTGGGAAGTCAGAAATGGGAAAGATGAGTTAGCTTTTGTCACAACTTTAATTTTATTTAATTTTTTTGTCTTAAGAATTAGTTTTATTATGGGAATTTTAGGGGCAATAAATGGACATCCCAAGGCACTGGGTGTTGCTGTGGTTGCGTGAGTGAGTGGTTTAAACTGTGGAAACCCCTGTAGGAAACAATTACAAGAAGATAGATAAGACCTTGATCTTTATTTGTTTTCTTGTTTTATCGTCCTTGGATTTGTGAATTTTCTCTTAAATCTTAGATGTGTTTATTTATTTTGTATGTGCACAGTTGAAATATAAAGCAAACATTACCTATACAACCAGACTATCACCATAATGATAAGTTTGGAAGTATTCACTGTTTTACTCTGGAACATTTTGACAAGTGAAGTGAATATAGCTCAGAGCAAAATTAAGTACATATCTTGAAGAGCCACCCATAACATGTATAGATAGACATACGTATGTGCGGGTGCATGTGCATGTGGTTGGGCTTGTAATTTTTGTGCATTCAGCATGTTGTGTGACATTATCATATGTGTTTGTGGTTTCCTTTTTAAATAAGGCTCATTATCAGAATTAGTTCTAAACTGTTATTGTTAGAGCTCTTATAACATTGAGCCTAGTGTGTCTGTGTTTGCATGAATGTGCATGCGTGTGTCTGTTTGCTTGTGGTTGTAGTGGGATGAAGTGGTTGGTATTTCAAACAGCCGTCAACACTGACTACTGAGACTTAGATCTACTGACTGACAACGTTCACATTCTACAAAAAACGCAATTTTGAGCCACTCATGACACGATAAGCCATATAATCAAATTTCCTTCTAGAATTTTATTTAACTTCATGTAACTACATTAAAAGTCACTTTTTATTGGGTGAATGAGTATCTTCTGACAGGAAACCACAGAACAGAGACTAAAAATTTTTGTTAAAGATCAATGAAAAAGAAATGATACCGTATTTTCCGCACTATGAGGCGCACCTAGAGGCCTTCAGTTTTTCTAAAAAAACAAACAAAAAAACAAGACTTATAGCCTTATACTCCTATGCGCCTTATATATGGATCAATATTGGTTAATCATGGCATGACATTTCCTTGAGCGCAGCACCATTTAGCGGATGTGTAACTCAACTCCAACCACTACTACTAGTACTACTACTTCGCCTTAATAATGCAATGTGGCCTATATGTGAAAACAGTATTACAGTGGTATGAAAAAGTATCTAAAACTTTTGGAATCTCTCAAATTTCTGCATAAAATCACCATCAAATGTGATCTGATCTTTGTCAAAACCATACAGAACCATACAGTGTCTGCTTTAACTAAAACCACCCAAACATTGATAGGTTTTCATATTTTAATGAGGATAGTATGCAAACAATGACAGAATGGGGGGAAAATAAGTAAGTGAACAATCACATTCAATATTTTGCGGTCCCTGTTTTGGCAGCAATAACTTCAACCAGACGCTTCCTGTTGCTGCAGATCTGGCACATTGATCAGGACTAATCTTGGCCCATTCTTCTCTCCAAAAGTGCTGTAGTTCAGTCAGATTCCCAGGGATGTCTGGCATGAATCACTGTCTTTAGGTCATGCCACAGCATCTCACTGGGGTTCAAGTCTGGACTTTGACTTGGCCACTCCAGAACGTGTATTTTGTTCTTCTCAAACCATTCTGAAGTTGATTTACTTCTGTGTTTTGGATCATTGTCTTGTTGCAGCATCCATCCGCTTTTTAGCTTCAACTGTCTGACCCTCCCTCCACTATGCTGATGAGGTGGATGAGGTGTTGATGCTGGTGAGCTGTTCCATTTTCCCTCCGCACTTGACATTGTGTGTTACTCCCAAACAATTCAACTTTGGTTTCATCAGTCCACAAAATATTTTGCCAAAACTTCTGTGGAGTGTCCCAGTGCCTTTTTGTAAACATTAAATGAGCAACAATGTTTTTTTTTTTTAGACAGCATTGGCTTCCTCTGTGGAGTCCTCCCATGAACACAATTCTTGGCCATAGTTTTACATATAATTGATGTGTGCACATACATATTGGACTGTGCCAGTGATTTCTGTAAGTCTTTAGCAGACACTTTAGGGTTCTTTTTTACCTCTCTGAGTATTATGCGCTGAACTCTTAGCGTCATCTTTGGTGGATGGCCACTCCTTGGGAGCAACGGTGCCAAACTCTCTCCATTTGTAGACACCTTCTCTGACTGTCGATTGATGAACATCCAGACTTTTAGAGATGGTTTTGTATCCTTTCCCAGCTTTATACAAATCAACAATCCTTGATCGCAGGTCTTCAGACAGCTCTTTTGACTGAGCCATGACGCACATCAGACAATGCTTCTCATCAAGACATTTCTTACCTGGTGTGTGTTTTATAGTTGGCAGGGCAGCTTTAAACCACTCATCAGTGATTGGGCACACACCTGACTTAAAATGCTTGGTAAAAATTGGTTTCAATTGGTTTTTAAGTCTCCTAAGGCGGAGGGCTCACTAACTTATTTTATCCCCTTCTGTCATTGTTTGCATGCTATCCTCATTAAAATATGAAAACTTGTAAATGTTCAGGTGGTTTTAGTTAAAGCAGACACTGTATTCTCATTTGTTTGATTTTGACAAAGATCAGATTACATTTGATGGTGATTTTATGCAGAAAATTTGAGAAATTCCAAAAGGTTTAGATACTTTTTCATACCACTGTAAAATAGGCCATTCATTGAAGGTGCGCCTTATACTCCCATGTGCATGATAGTGCAGAAAATACAGTACTATTTCTCTCATTGTGACACTCATTACTGTCTTTGGACATATGAAAACTAAGGGTAGGAACCTCTGGGTACCTCACGATATGATACGAGTTGCGATACATGGCTAACGATAATGATTATCTCACAATACGGCGATGTATCAATATATGGATCAAGAAGTAATTCTACAAATTTTTACTATATGAGTAATAAACAGAAAAACAAGCTATTTTCATTCTTCTGCAGTGAATTGAATTTATCACTTGTAGACTTCCAATTCATTTGAGCTGATGGCAGTCAATGGCAACTAATGAGTTTACCCTTGGGGCATTTCAGGTAATTTGCTTTTGATTTTCCGTCACTTCCTGTTGATTTTGGGTCACATAATGGGAAGTGACCCGGGAATCTCCACAAACGAATAGGCAGTGACTCAAACTCAACTGAAAATGACTTGACAATAAAGCTGAACTTGACTTGACTGTAAAGCCCCGAAAATCGGAAAGAATGGCTGCGAATGCTGTGGTTTTGAATGTGCGAACATTCATTCGCCCCTCCCAGTCTAAATGAATTGGGCGTCTAGTGCTGACAATGGCAGCCATTGAGTTAGCAGAGAGGCTATTTTAGTTGAAGATTTTGGGAGCAACTTGTTGGCTCCTTTTTTTATGTTTTGTTTTTGACACCATTTTAAAACAATATATCGATTCTTAGCAGGAGCATATCGATAACCTTTTGGGATACAGAATATAACGATATATCACCATTTCAATATTTTGTTACACCCCTAATGGCAACATGAGATTTTTGTTAATATTTTGTGACTCTATTCTTTAAAAGTAATTTGTATGACATTCTTTTTTTCACTTTTCATTTTAAGCAGTGGGATTCATGTTCACCAATAGAAACGTTTTAAAGCCAAACCTACATAATGCACAAAAAATTAGACTTAATATTCCATGCATGCATTTTCTATACCACTTCAGGGCAAGGGCATATGTTTGCATAGGGACATTAGGGACAGAACACTACCAACTTTCCAGGATGATCAAATTGTCCTCACCAACTTTTTAAGAAACCATATTTGCAGTAGTTATATAGGTTATTTAGATTGTCTTCTCATATGTTATTAGGATAGAATACACCCTAGTATTACTTTCAAAATGTTCAGACTCACATTTATCCCTTTTCACTTGCTGAATGTGCCGGTCCATTTACTCCCCTGAAACATACGGAATTGGCTGATGACTTGACCCCGTGGGCCCCCCTCCCGCAACACAGACACACATGGACACAGCTACACGCACACTCACAGACGGATTCATGTTGACAACATGCCGCCTCCTCCACCCAATCGAAGAGGAGGGATTTTAGATTTTTTTTTTCGGCCAGCAGTATCCACTGTAAGTAAGGTAAAAAGACGTTAATGTTGTGGAGGAGGGGGAAACACCATTAATTTTGCTACTGAAAGTCCGACCTGCATCAGAGTTAGCATAACATTAAACTGTGTGAACTTTCTCACCTGCGAAACTACTGTGGTCAGGCCAGCCTCCAGAAGGAACAACGAAGTCAAGCTAGCCGTCTCTCATTTGGGATCTTTGTTGGCATTTTGTGCATTACGGTAATGCAACGTGGTGGCTTCAGAGTGCCTTTATTAAGTCCCTTTATTAAAAAAAAAAAATGGGGAGCTATCCAAGAATAGATCCACTTCACACTGACATGAACATGAACTGACATGAAAAAAAAAATCTGTGAAATGAAACCACACATCAGAATTTCATGAGAGTACTTTGGTTCGAGTCTTGGAGTAGTCTAGTATGCCTCACATGAAGCTCGGTCCTTGCATATCTGATTTTTTTTTTTTTGGTCATTATTTTTTACCCAAATCACGTTTACATTACAATACTTTAGTTTGAGCCTAGGGGGTGCTCCAGTGTCCCCCAGAGGTGGACCCATTCTTGGATAGCTCTCCATTTTTTTAGATAAAGGGACTTGCATTCAAAGATGTTTCTTTAGTAGTTTTTGAAAACCAAGGTTTGAATCGAATGTTGTATCCCCTGAACCAATACACCTGAACGTTATATAAGTCAAAACAGATTTATTTGCATTGATCATTTAGCCTATCAATTAACTCAGTTCATAATTGTGAGAATGTAGCCCTGACCCCTGTTCTGTTTGATCTCATTAATGTCCTGTCCCCAGCAAAAACATGCAGGTTATGCGGTTACATTGTCCATACTGGGCATGTGCCAGTATAAGATTCTGATGGTATGATAACCTTAAGCCAAAATATCACGGTTTCATGGCATTGCAAATCATATTGGAGGTATTGCCTTCTCTAAGCCGTGGCCGGCTCTAACTTTTTTGTATCAGAAGTATTCCCATACCAGCGATTTCGTTTTCCTCGATGGGGAGGAAAAGTTCAGGAGTTTCACCTCCTCCAGCCATCGTGTTGCACAGCTGACTCACTGACACTGAGCAACAACCGGTGGGGAGGGTTAAGCCTTGTATCTATAAGCAAGGGATTTCTCCCAGCATTTTTGGAACAAAAAAAAAAAAAAAAGCTAATACCGTAGGAACATTACGACGGAAAATTTTTATGTTTTGAAAATTTGGCATTTTTATACCACAGTATACCTTGAAACCGGTAACCGGCATATTTCTAATCCCTACGAATGTTGAGAGCAAACCTACGCCCTTGCTTCAGGGTCAAAGCTGACTTAGGCCATAGACTTTAAAACTCTATTAACCTGACACTTCGTCATTCTTTCATTCTTCGTCACGCCTTACAATAGGGAGCTGAGCTTCATTTGGTAATAGTCATTCGAAGACGGCACACGCTCATGTCCAAGTCGGATTTAAGCTTGCGAAAGCTGTACCGCATACAAACAGGAAGGATTGTCTCAGGAATGATTCGTTTGAGGATTCAAGGTAATTATTATATTTTTCGTACTATGCATGCATTTTTAATCATTGCATCATGGTTCGCCATATTTACGTAAAATAAACGCTAACTGCACTTTTTTTTTTTTTTTTGCTTTTAACCGAGAATGAAGACTGTTTTACGTCAATATCTATTGAAGAATTCAATGATTTAAGCATTTATTCACAAGAATTTTCACCAGAAAAGCTCTGTTTATGTCAGGCGGCCGCTAGCCTCATTTGCTAACAGAGTAGCATTGTACTTCGACATATTTCCGTGAAATAAACGCTAACTGCACGGTTTCTTTGCTTTTAACCAAGAATCGAGACTGTTTTGTATAGTAGGAAATCTATGCTTAGGCATCGGTCTTACTCCACCCTGTGCTTGTCTCTTGCTAGTCAGTTGTGGGCACAGAGCTACACAACCCATCCACTGTCACTCTCTAACTGAGTGGGAATTGAACCCACGCTGCTTTGACTGAAGTCAAGCGAAAGTACTTTTATGCCATCAGTGTTTGACCGAATAGCAAGCTTTGTCAGAGACAAGTAAAAAACAAAAAGAGATGTTATCTATATAAACAGACTGGGTGGCGTTTTATTAGAGTTGCTTACTTGAATGTAAACGAGCAATGAAGTATAATTGTATTGCACTAGCTTTCTAGAAGAGGCCTCTTATATCAATAAGGAAGGATCTTTGCACAATGCTGCGTGCTTGGCTTTGTGTGTTTATGTATTAGGAAAGTTTAAGCAAGGTTCACGTATAAGTTAAATGACAGCTACTGCTGTGGGCTTTAATAACAGCCACATGAATATAACATGGACACACACATACACTGGAGGGCCCACATAGTGAAGAGCGCAGTAGGACACCTCTCTCTGTCTACAAACAAAGGCTTGCTCTGAGCTGTAGTCATGTGACAGTTGTTCCCATTGTTCACTTTAGGCCAGGGGTGGTTTGACTAATGCACTCGTGTGCGTGTGTGAGAGTGCATGCGTGCGTTTTGCGTGTATCGGACCGAAGCAGGAAGACACTTGTAGCTTGCCAGAGGAAACCCCTTATTCCCAAGCATTTTGTTGTTCGTGCCCGACTTCCTTATTGTGTTATGTGTGTTTGTGCTTTGAGAGCAATTTGCATCTTGAAGATTCACCTCATTTTAACTCATAAAACATTGTGATGAGGATCTATTTCCTGCTTTATAATCCAGCTGTGTAAAGACACACTATGCACTCGTGAATTACATCTATAAAACCTCCTGTGCATGTCCATCTCCATATTATGAAAGTACCAGAGTATTAATCATGACACTCCCTGTCCTTCCTCGCTGATGCTTGAATAAGATAAGTGGCTGAGTGGCTTTGAGTAGGAACTGTAATTGTGCGAGAGATATTGTTGTATTCTTGTTTTATTGCAAGTAATCCTCTAAAATGAGCTGCCTGCTGTCTAAATGTTTACATTGCCATTTCCTCTTCCTGTTAATGTGGACATGTTTCCCACCCATTGCTGTGTGTACTATGTATAATCTTAGATTGATGTACAGCATACCCAAATTAACTTGTTCGTTGAAAGGTTTCATTATTAATCAAGTGAAAGCAGTTACAAGGGCCGCACACTATGTTATTGCAGTGATTCTAACTGCTATTTACTAGTAGACTAGTTCAGGGGTTCCCAACCTATTCCACTAAGGCACACTGTGGGTGCAGGATTTCATTCTTACCAAACAAGATGACAACACTTTTTCCCCAATCTGGTGTTTTACAAGTGCAATCAGTTGATTGCAGTCAGGTGTGGCTTGTTTTAGCAGAAGCCTCATTGGTTCAACTGTCTCTGCTGGATCGGCTGGAACAAAAACCAGGACCCACAGTGTGCCTTGAGGACTGGGTTGAAAACCCCTGGACTAGTTTATATGACGTTCTGTCATCGACCTCCTTGACCTGTAATTCCAAAGGCAACACATGCCAAAACCACTCATGGTGATACACTACGGATACACATGCCTACTCAGTAGTTATTTGGGTAATGCGCAATGAACGATCTCTCACTGAAATGAATCATTCTCATGAAACGATGTACGAGGCACATTCTTTTACAGTTTTTTTATTCACAGACAATAAATTGGCAGATGTTTTCATCTTGAGTAAATAAAAACAATGTGAAATGAAAACTTCAGTTGACATAATTTTATCACGTTTCAAATAGCGTACCATATAATTTATAATCGTAAATTATTCATGGTCTGATACGGACATAATCAGTTTAACAGTACATCCTTCTGAATCCTAGCAGTTTCACATCCTCAACATGTCTATACAGGAAATGAAATGTGACTTTTGCTTCTTCAAGGCCAGATGTCTTAAAAAAAAAACACTACCATCATTTGTTAAGCGTTGCGTGCGGATATTTTGTGTAATTGTCACAAGGCATGGTTGTTTGTTTATTCAAAATGGAACAGCCCTTCCTTATAAAATTCTAAATAGAGAGGGTTGTTGCTTTTTCAAAGATGAGAAAGAATTCATCTACAGTGATCTCTCGTTTTTCACGGTTAATGGGGATCAGAACACGTCGTGATAAGTGAAATTTTTTTTTTTTTGTGTGTGTGTTCAATGTATTTATTCAGATTTAGCGGTGGTAAGATATATATTTATGGCGGAAAACACTCAAGTGACCTCATGTTCTTCTCTGAGACCCCCAATCTGGCCAAATTTCAAAATTGTCCTATGTGCTCGTGTGATACATCTTTGGAAAGCTTAAAATCTCAATTTTCTTAGGGAAGAACATTTTTGAAGAGGAGGGAATTTTTAAAAAAAAATTGTTTTTAAACCCCTAAATCATAACTTGAGGTGAGAGCATGAGAGAGCATAATTAAAGACACCATGATTTTAACGAGATGTTATTGCTTACTTACTTTGTTTCGATTCAAAAACTCTGAGTAGCATGTCTCACTGAATGTTAAGACACAGCTGTGAATGGCCACAACTGGACTTTTTGGGGATTTTATGGGTGAAACACAGTAATATCACAAGGGTCGCAATGCAGAAATCGCAGACATCATGCAGTGGTCGGGATTTTCTTTTTCAAATATTTCCCCTTATACACATTTTTCCCCCAATTTTTCTTTGTTTGGATCGATTATTTATCATCTAAAATATCGGGGAAAATGCAACAGTAAGAAAAAAATACAAATAAGCGATAGTTATGAGGAAGATATCTGTGACCTATTTACAGACACTGTTTTTTTCATTGTGACGTAATTTGTTTAAAAGTTTAAAAGAAAAGAATAAAGCAGAAAAATGCTTGGCTTTATTCATTGTTTCATTGAATGAGTCCACTCGAATCCAAAGCTGCTCACTTACACACAATGAGTTGCCACAGCAACTGTTTAACAGGTTAAACGATGATTGATGCATGCGGCGCTTTGAAGCTCGGTTCGCTGGCAACATCAAACATCAACGTTTGTCAATCATTGTTAACTTTAATTAGCAACTCCAGTGCACTCACTGCCTGACCAACAATGAGCAGGGAGAGGGAGGGAAAGTGAGACTACACGATCGACTCGGGACAGCTCAACTGTTTTTTTTTTTTTTTTTTGTGAAAAATCCGCGATGGAATATGAGCACGAAGTTTGAAGCGCGAAGTAGCGAGGGATCATTCTATATCAAATGAGAAAGCACTCTCCAAATTAAAATAAATAAGTAAGGTTTGCACCATCACCTGCTCCCTATGGTCGCAGATACTAGACCCTCAGATGGAAACGGACTCGCTTTAGTAAAAGCTTTTTCCCATCTGCCATCCCAGCACTCAAAAACCTTCTAAAATAACCTGGTTGGAGCCAATTTTCTGAGTGTTCTTCTTGTCTTTCTTAAATGTTGTCAATGATGAAATGATGTGAGATTGTGAAAATGAATTTCCCTATGGGACAGTAAAGGCTATAGATCTGTCTGTCTGTCTGTCTATCCAGCTATCTCACCTCCCATCTGCTTACAATGCCCTGACATCTCTCTACAAAGATTGTCTCATTTCACTTGAAGTGTAGACTAGGCAAGGACAATATGAGTGGATATCACTGTCGTATCACTGTCGTTCACTAGCCATGCCTGGCAACAACAGTGATATTGTAACCACCCTTAGGGTCCCCCAAAAAATAAAAAAAAAGATTTATATACATATTTTAATGACCAAAAATAGTCACTTGCTGTATAAAAGATTAAAGGTCTCAAACATCAACCTTTGGATAGCTGTCCACTGTAGTGACCACTGTCCCTGAAAAGGTTACTTATCAATAGGCGTGAATTTATATCCCTTGTATTGTATTAGAAATCTGCCCATATTTTTACTCGCAGATCAAGATCTGTGATTTAACTCAGTCTGAAAATACTAAACCTTTGCAGTGTATTGTTTTTGGGTCAAGATTGATTCATTTTCAGCGTGATCGATATTGGAAAAAACTGACATCGCGACTTTTTGGGTGTTTGCGATATATTGCGATATACAATGGTACCTCGACATACGATCGCTTTGACATAATCTCTTCGACATGCTCGAAATACGATGATTCAAGACAGCGCCGCAGTTTGTTCTCCTGCAAGACAGACGCATGGTGGTTTTTCTTGTGAGAGAAATCAACATGGGTTCCAAGAATGTTGCAGGTGGTGAAAAAAGGAAAAGTGACGCTTACCATTAAAATGAAGATGGAAATGATAGAAAAAAATGAACGTGGTGCATGCGTCTGTGAACTGGCTCGCCAATACGGCCGTAGAATGTCTACGATCTCGACGGTCCTCCCCCGACCTCTTTTCGCAAGTTTTTATAAGTTAATGTGACAATTATTATGATTGTAACATCGCCAGAACATCGCCAGCTTACTCAGGTTTTTGATCATTTATTTTAGAACTTGTGCAACACAACTTGCCTACTGTCCGCCGCAGCTGAACATGAAATGTGAAAGTAAAAAGTCCTCTCTCTGTCACGTCAGCACTGTGCATTCAGGTACACCACGCAAAACACATTCGCCACATTAGAACCCGATTCATTACATTATTACAGGTATTATTATTATTATTATTATTTCTATTTTTATTCATAATTTATTTGTTTTGCTCTGTGTAATTGCTATTTGCAATAGTGCCAGCAGTATTTATTAATGATTTTGTGTAAGTTTTCGAGCTGTGGAATGAATTAATAGAATTAAAATGTATTCTTTGGGGAAAATCCTGGTCAACGTACGACCATTTCGACTTACAAACAAGGTCCTGGAACTAATTAACTTCGTATGTAGCGGTACCACTGTATATTGTGATATTAAAATTAGAACAATTTTCACCAGATGACTTGAATAGCTCTGTCTGGGAAGACTTTAGTTGACTCACTATGACCACATTGTATTGACTTGAGATGTCCCGATCCGATCACGTGATAGGAAATTGGGCCAATGGTGGCATTTTTCAGAGGATCCGAATCGAATGAAAAGATTTTGTTTTTATGTTTTTCTGCTTTATGCACGTACAGCCTCTTACCCTCCCTCCTGCTAAGCAGTGCGACCAAACTGTTTTTCTTGAGCCCCTTTCACAAGCATATCCCTTTAAATTCCCGAGTAAGGTGATGCGGGATTTACCCGCATCATTGCTTTCACGCATGTAGAGATATCCCGAGGATGACGTGGGTTGGATACTTTCACAGACTTGTCCCGTGTTGCCCACTGGCGCACTCTGTGCCGAGTTGGCTGCTGGCACGATTTAACCCGGACATAGCGCCATTTTTCGTCAGCATCGACTGTCACAATACTGGTCAAATCGTGTTTTGTTACAGAGCCGGTTGTCGGAGCGTTCCCGACGTCGTAACTGCAGTCAATTCAAGCTCAGTGAGACTGTATTTAAGCCCAGGCGATCCAAGAATAGGGTACAGCGATATTAATTTGCTGGGCGCTATTCGATACCTTGTACTCTCGAATTTTGTGCATTTGCTAGCTTGTTCATCTGTCGCTCTTGTTTTGAAATCCCCTATGTTGTGCTGGTATTTGAGTGTATTTGTTATGTTGTCTTATCGGCTCTCTGCCTACTGCTTAGGTTAGTATTATTGATCCCCGTCGACCTACTGTCACGGACCCATTGTGTTATCCCCCTTTTCCGCAATGAAGTGTATTTTTGTTTGTATTTAATAAACCCTTGAACGCGTCCCTCCTTTGTATTTTTTGCTTTGAGGTACAGCCTCGTTTCCTAACATCGGCAACAAAATAAACCACACATTTCCAAAGATGGACTATGGACTCTTTTCCTTGGCTCTACAATCCAGTAGCAATTTAATTTAATTATATATTCAGTTTAATTGAGCTATTTCGAGCTTGCTATGTTGATAATTGCGATGTTTGTTTACCGCTTTTCGTCTTACTGCCAAGAAAGAGGAAGTTACAATCGGCCCGCTCTGATATTTGGTGTCAAAAGAGTTGTTTTGATCTTTAATTTTCAATAACAGACAGTTCACACACGATACATCATCACGGAGTGAGAGTGTCTCGGTGCTTTATATGATAGGTCTTTATTAAGTCTAACTGTAACTGTAGTCTTGAAACAAATCTGAATCAGGAAACACTGCAATAAAATAATGCAAACTGGTTAAACTTGAGAGTAGCTGAGATCTGTCATGACAGAACATCGCTTCAATGATATCTGGTGCCATCTAGCGTCGTAAATGGGTACAATGTCTAGACCACGAATATAAGACGACCCCCACTTTTTCAGTCTTATTTCAATGCAAAAATCACCGTCTTATATTCGGGCCAATACGTTATTGGTTTATGCGTAAGCAAACTTGAAAACGGGTTAATTCTGACCCGAACACAGTATGAGGGATAAAATCATTGCAATTGACTGGCAACTGGTCCAGGGCATACTCCACCTCTTGACCAAAGTCAGCTAGGATCAGTTGCAGCTCATCTGTGGAAATCAAACTTCACTTAGAAACCAAAATAATGAAAATATTAACAAATTTATTGTACTTTGTACAGTATAATTTATTTACTTTGTATGTTTTAGGTTTTCTTAGATGTCAGACATAATACATGTGTGGCACTTGCATGTTTCAACTTGGTATCAGAACAGATAGTAAAGATATTTCAGAGTTTTCTATATAAAAAAAAAAGAAGCAAAGTCATGGCAAGCAGTAAGAAGGAGGGGTGACGTCACGATGGACAGAACATGAGGAGGAGCACAATTTAGTAAAAGGCCCCAAGATTACTTGGTCAAAGTAAATTAAATTAGGGTAAATGTGTTCATATGTTTTATGCAAATACGATGACTAAAAATGAGGCCAAATGGAGACTTGAAATCAGTCATTGGAAATTAAAAACCAATATTGACCTAAGATGTATGGTCTTGAAGGGTGAATGCCTGTGTTTTCATTCAGTGATAGTGCATCCTTTCTTCCCTAAAGAAAGGATGAGTGTCTAGCAGATGGTCAGGGCCACACAAATACACAGACACACGCAGCTGACCATCCCTCGGGGTCTTATAATAGGTCCTCCTGTAGTCGTTGTGCCCCTTGCAGGAATCCCTGCTGACACAGCATGCTTCAGCTGGACCTGAATTGGTTTTACAGTGGTTTTTGTGTGTGTTTGAACGTTGCTTGTCATGCTGAAAAGGCCAAAGAGTGGTCAGCTGCGGCTGATACTAAACCTACGTTTGCATTTTAATTGGTATCATCATTTCAATAGAGGGGCTGAAAGACCTCCTGCTTGCTGTCTTTCCTGTTTGGATATGTTTAGGCAAAGGGAAAATTCACATATGATCACTATTTTGAAAAAGTTTAAAAAAGGCTTGCGCAGGGAAAGCATTGATTTTTTAGTGTGTTATGAGAACGACATCAGATAATAGGCTTGATAACACTCCTTCAGCGTAATGTACATTAACATATATATTTTTATACTACTACATTTTGGATTGGTTTAGTTCATAGAACAAAAATTTGTGCCATGATACTGTACCTTTTAAATTACTGCAATATATGCATGCATTTTTAACCAGGGACTTTTACACACAAACTCCTGTTTTCACTTGAGGTTGTGCAAATTGCGAAACATCTCAAACGTGGGGGCTAATGTTCATCAATATGTTTGAAAATAATCGCTAACATAAGAATGAAAAGATTTTATTTCTAAGCTGTCAGAATTTTTGAAAGGCTTGAAGGTAATGATGACCAAACGTAGCCTGTTATGTCACGATAAACAGCAGATTTTTTTTTTTTTTTTCTAAATCCAGCCTTACCTATCGTTTGTAGTCCAAAGGGGAATACATGACATGCTTTTAAAGTAGGACTTTTCATTAATTGCCCCCACAGAAATGAAGACAAATACGCTTAGAGGCATCTTTTTATTGACAAATAAGAAAAGCAATCAAGCTTTAGCAGAGGAACCATTGTTAGAGCCCTTTAGCCTATCCATCCATCCATTTTATCTAGCTTTAATTGATATGTGGGTCATTTTTAAAATTTTATTTTATTGGGTGCCATTTGGACGTAACACAGTGGACACTAACAGTGGGGACATTTTGTTCTAAAGTTAGCACTCAGCCTAGCTTTGCTAGCATAATAACCAACATGACTTTGGATACAAGGGCGTAGGTTTGGTCTCAACATTGGTAGGGACGATATAATAGCATAACCTGCATGTACACTTTTTGGTGGGGGCGGGACATTTATAAGACCAAACAGACTGGGTGAACGAGGATCAGGGCTACATTTCTCACCAATATGAACCTTATTAAACAAACAAAATTATCTGTATTGGCTTACTTACTTTCATGTGTATTGTTTCAGGTGATACACCGTTCGATTCAAGCTGTTGTTTTCAAAAACTACTAAAGAAACATTTTGAAAACTTCCAGAATAAATGTCTGGATTTTATTAGCAAATTTAATTTGCAATATTTGAACACAAATTATATTAACATACACAAGAAATACAAACTTGTTAATCAGCAGTTAACTATCTATAAGAGGGTAATCCTTCGTTCAGTTTGATTAGCTTTAACAGTAGAAAAATTACAGGATGATATTTCTCTCAACGCAGCTTTCTCCTCGAGTTCGAGAAATTCACACAGATTAATGTTATGCTAACGCTGATGCAGGTCGGACTTTCAGTAGCAAAATTAGTTGTGTGTTCCACACCTCCACAACATTGATGTCTTTTTACATTTATTACAGTGGCTGCTGCTGCTGGTAGAAAAAAAATAATATCCCTCGTCTTCGAAGGGGGCGGAGGAGGCAGCATGTTGTCGACATGTATTTCTGTCTGGGCTGTGTGAGTGTCGGGGGTGGCTCAAGTCATCAGCCAATCAAACGTGCTTTTGAGGGGAAAAAATGGACTGGCACATTCAGCAATTAAAAGGGGTCAATGTAAGTAATGAAAGTACTGTAATTCACTTAATAATGGTTGGGTCGATTCTATCGTTACAACATATGGGAAAACAATCTAAATGACCTATATAACTAAAGCCATTATATATTGCAAATAAGGTTGCTTAAAAGTTGGTGGGGACAATTTCAGCATCCTGAAAAGTTGGTAGTGTCATGTACTGTCCCTATGCAAACCTACGCCCTTGTTTGGATACTTGATATAAAATATAATAATAATAATATAATTTTAGAAATAAACCTTTCAAAATTATTCAATTCAGTTAACTTCTTTAATATACAGTACATGCCAACAGTTTGGACTCACCTGAATAATGCAACACAAATGAAGGTCCCAACTCAATTGATAAAGCAATAAATTCCACTAATTAACCCTGAAAAGGCATACCTGTGAAGTCAAAAACCATTATAGGTGACTCCCTCTTGAAACTCCTCAAGATAAAGGCAAGAGTGTGCAAAAAAGTAATCTGAGCAAAGGGTGGCTACTTTGAAGATACTACAATAGTATACATGTTCTTAGTTATTTTACCCTTTTTCGCTAAGTACATAATTCCACATGTGTTCATTCATAGTTTTATCAAATTCAGTGAGAATGTGCAATGTAAAGAGTCATGAAAATAAGGAAAACACACCAGGTACCGTATTGGCCTGAATATAAGACGGCCCTGATTATAAGACGACTCCCTCTTTTTCAAGACTCAAGTTTGAAAAAAAACTTTTTGAACTCCAAATTAATTTTTATACAGAAAATAATTACAGTACATCTGAAACAAATGATTATAAAAATATATTTGAAAGAAAAAGCATGTTATTTTGCCTCATTCAAATCCTAATATCTGAACATTTAAATATGTAAACTAAAGTGCAATCACATTCGTAAATGAATGGCTTCTGGTTTTTGAAATGTAAATAAACCAATCTATTGTGATAAAACAACAAAATTGCAATTACTGCATTAACCATCAAAGTGAAATCTAACTGTAACTGTAGTTTTGAATCAAATCTGAATAAGGAAAAACATTGCAAAAAAAATAATGCTAACTGGTTAAACTTGAGAGTAGCTGAGATCTGTCATGACAGAACATTGCTTCAATGATAACTGGCGCCATCTAGCTTCGTGAATGGGTAAAATGTCTAGACCGCGAATATAAGACGACCCCCCCTTTTTCAGTCTTATTTCAATGCAAAAAACACCGTCTTATATTCGGGCCAATACGGGTAAGTAAAAAATAAAATTGCTTACCACGATTGAATTTCCCACGTCTGGTGTGATGTTATTGCAGAAGAGTGATTATTAATAAGTTTAAGTATTAATAAGTGGGGAATTTTATTAAAGGGACACTAACACAATTTAAAAGCGTGGTTAAGTATATCTTTTCATGGGACGACACTGGCAAAATGACACTGAAACAATGAAAAGTAGTCTGTGTGCAGCTTATATAATAGTTAATTTATTTTCCCCTCAAAATATAGCCATTAATATCTAAACCCCTGGCAACAAAAGTGAGTACACCGCATGAGAACTACGTACATCCTTAAATGTCCAAATTGAGTACTGCTTGTCATTTTCCCTCCAAAATGTCATGTGACTCATTACAGGAGTGCTGTCAGCATTGCTGCAGAGATTGAAGAGGTGGGGGAGGGGGGGTCATTCCCACCACTATGCTTGACTGTAGGCATGACACACTTATCTTTGTACTCCTAACCTGGTTGCCGCCACACATGCTTGAGACCATCAGAACCAAACAAATTAATCTTCATCTCATCAGACCATAGGACATGGTTCCAGTAATCCATGTGCCTTGTTGACATGTCTTCAGCCAACTGTTTGCGGGCTTTCTTGTGTACCGTCTTCAGAAGAGGCTTCCTCCTGGGGTGACAGCCATGCACACCAATTTGATGTAGAGTGCGGCGTATGGTCTGAGCACTAACAGGCTGACCCCCCCACCTCTTTAACCTCTGCAGCAATGCTGATAACACTCCTGTAACGAGTCACATGACATTTTGGAGGGAAAATGACAAGCAGTACTCAATTTGGACATTTAGGGATATATGTTTTCTCATAGGGGTGTACTCACTTTTGTTGCCAGGGGTTTTGATATTAATGGCTATATTTTGAGTTACTTTGAGGGGAAAATAAATTAACTCTATTATATAAGCTTCACACAGACTACTTTTCATTGTGTCGATTTTGTCAGTGTTGTCCCATGAAAAGATATACTAAAATATCCGCAGAAATGCGAGGGGTGTACTCACTTTAGTTATCACTGTATGCAGAGATATTACTTTAAAAAGTAGCTTGCGAGTCCAAAAAGCATGGGTACCACAGCTATCCTATTTAGTGTCACTCACTAGTAGTTTGGATCTTACTCTAGTTGACTTTGGGTGTATAGTTTTGGTGAAATTCTGGTTACCAGTCCAGGTATGCCTCATTTCTCAGAGAACCGATGGATCATCTGTACTGAACTTACCATGCATGTTTTTGGAATGTGGACGAAAACCAGATTGCCTGAAACACATGCAAGCATAGGGAAAACAAGCTGACTCCTCAGAGAATGGTCTTGGGTTTGAAATAAGGACCTTTCAAGCGCCTATTTAAACTTAACTAATGCAATTTGCTAAATGATAAACTTCCTTACGTTCCTTTTTATAGTTTGATGTATTTTAATAGAATAACTTCGATGTTTGAATTGAAAAATTATCATAGTTCATTTAAGCTTTGTCAATGACCTTGAACACAATGGCTGCTCTAAATCAAGCAGGACTGTGGTTGACATCTCTCTAGTCAACTAATGTCTGGAAACAATGTTTTTGCGCATCCTGGATAATGAAGAACTGCCTGATGAGTGATTCTGAGCAGATAATAGCACAGTCTACTCATCAACACAAGGCAGGGGAATTTATCAGGAACATGTTCAGTTTTCCATCAGTGACAAACATCTTGTCCTGTACAGTTTGTTGCCTGCGCCAGATTTAAGAAGACAGAATCCCGTGAGGACAAAGTTAAGGTATTGTACAAGCTAGGCACATTTGTGCTAAATTAAATGTTAAGACAGTGTAGCATTTTTTGCCATTGTGAGGGGCAACGGTATGAGTAGCTATTTTGAGAAAGGGATCAATGTGATGTAAGATTTGAATTTAGCTGCCTCATTTTTGAAATGTTTGTTTGAATTGCCTCCTCGGTGTAGATTATTTTTAGATATCTTCATTCAAAACTGGGTTGCGCGGTGGTTAGCACATCACAATTCTGAGATCAAGGGTTCAATCCAGGTCTGTTTGTTTAATACGTGCCCTGCATTAGCTGGCAACCAGTTCAGGGTTGTACTCCTTTACTAATCATGACTGCCATTTTTATGTAGTCTATAGTCTTACATTTTCAGCAGTATGCTTAAGTACACTATACATTCAGATTAGCATTCAATAAACACTTGAATCCCTTTAGCTTCCTTTCAAATTTGACTAGTGGAAACAACATTAGAATCAAATGCCTGTCATGATATCGTGTAATGATAAGAATGATCACCCTGCAGGGAATGTCTGCTTTATGTCCATGACAATGTGAAAGGGTGTGTGAGCATATGGATAGCTGCACTGACACCTGTTGTACTCATTCTTTTTGTGTGTGCATAACTTTGCTTCTCAGTGAATTCCGTGCACTGTGTGTCGGCGTGTGCGTGTGTATTTCAGATCAGATTACTGTCAGATATATGATGTAAAGCAGTATTACAGCATAAAAAATCTGTCTTGTGTTACTTTGTGATGATCCCTTAGGTTGTTGAAAACTGATATACCGGTATGTTCATACATAGTCATAGGTTCATGTTTTTATTTGATTTCATGTTTTTGTAGCTCTCTATGACTGTACTACTAGTGATACAAATTAGTCCACCTTTTAACATATATTAATTGTTGCTCTCACTTGTTAAAATATAATTGATTGTTTGACTACATTTCAGTGTGTTTGCTTCTTTGCTTCACAGAGTGGAGGATGATGGCAGAGGGGCGTTTTGCCAGCTTGCCCAGGTCACTCCATGCACATCACACACTGGGTGGCACTTCCCACGGCCACGTGCCTGCCCTTGGTTCCCCCAGTGGGAGTAGCTGTCCCTCAAGGAAGCTGCAAGACTCCATTGCCTCCTCCATGGACCTTCTCAGCACTAGACCAAGGTGGGCAAGATGATTCAAACTGTGTTATTGATGCCCTCTTTGAAAGACCCAAATGTGTAACATTTTTTTGGTTCTTTAAAAACTACAAACTCGTACTTATGGTAATATTCTTAAAACCATAAAGACCCAAACATTTTAGTTGCTCTGTTTGCCATTACATTAACTGCCTGAAATTTAAAAAAAAGATACGCAAACTGGTAGTTTCTGACCTTGTGTTTGAATTTAAGGTGCAACAATTAATCCATTAATCGAAATTAATTGACAACTATTTTGATAACCAATTAATCGTTTTGGACCTTCTTCACCTGATACTTGTTTAAATTCTAGTAATTATAACATACACTGCTGGCCAAAAGTATTGGCACCCCTGCAATTTTGTTCGGTCAATTTCTCTCAGAAAATGAATGCAATTACAAATGCTTTGGTGGTAATATCTTCATTTATTTTGCTTGCACTAAAAAAAACACAAAAGCGAATGGATTTAAAAAAAAAAAAAAAATCATTTTACACAAAACTCCAAAAATGGGCCAGACAAAAGTATTGGCACTCTTTGAAAAATTATGTGATGCTTCTCTAATTTGTGTAATTAACAGCAGGGGTTACTTACCTGTGGCACATTAACAGGTGGTGGCAATAACTAAATCACACTTTCAGCCAGTTAAAATGGAATAAAGTTGACTCAACATCTGTCCTGTGTCCTTGTGTGTACCACATTGAGCATGGAGGAAAGAAAGAATACTATAGAACTATCTGAGGACTTGAGAATCAAAATTGTGAGGAAGTATGGGCAATCTCAAGGCTACAAGTCCATCTCCAAGGAGCTGAATTTTCCTGTGTCTACCGTGCACAGTGTCATCAATAAGTATAAAGCCCATGGAACTGTGGTTCACCTCTCTAGATGTGGACGGAAATGAAAAATTGACGAAAGATATCAACGAAAGATTGTGCCGATGGTGGATAAAGAACCTCGACTAACACCCAGACAAGTTCAAGCTGTCCTGCAGTCCGAGGGTACAACAGTGTCAACCCGTACTATCCGTCGGCGTCTGAATGAAAAGGGACTCTATGGTAGGATACCCAGGAAGACCCCACGTCTGGTAAAACAGCCAGGCTGGAGTTTGCCAAAACTTAACTGAGAAAGCCAAAAATGTTTTGGAAGAATGTTCTCTGGTCAGCTGAGACAAAAGAAGAGCTTTTTGGGAAAAGGCATCAACATAGAGTTTACAGGGAAAAAAACAAGGCTTTCAAAGAAAAGAACAGGGTCCTCACAGTCAAACATGGCGGAGGTTCCCTGATAGGGTTGTTTTGCTGCCTCTGGCACTGGACTGCTTGACCGTGTTAATGGCATTATGAAATCTGAAGACTATCAACAAATTTTGCAACATAATGTAGGGCCCAGTGTGAGAAAGCTGGGTCTCCCTCAGAGGTCATGGGTCTTCCAGCAGGACAATGACCCAAAACATACTTCAAAAAGCACTAGAAAACGGTTTGAGAGAAAGCACTGGAGACTTCTAAAGTGGCCAGCAATGAGTCTAGACCTGAATCCCATAGAACACCTATGGAGAGATCTGAAAATGGCAGTTTGGAGAGTGCCCTTCAAATCTTAGAGACCTGGAGCAGTTGGCGAAAGCAGAATGGTCTAAAATTCCAGCAGAGCATTGTAAGAAACTCATTGATGGATACCGGAAGAGGTTGTTTGCAGTTGTTTTGTCTAAAGGTTGTGCTACAAAGTATTAGGCTAATGGGGCCACTACTTTTGTCCAGCCCATTTTGGAGTTTCGTTTGAAATGATAATGATTTGATTTTTTTTCATTCTCTTTTGTGTTTTTTCATTGCAAGCAAAATAAATGTATTACTACAAAAGCATTTGTCATTGCAATCATTTTCTGGGAGAAATTGAGCATTATGTGACAGCATTGCAGGGGTGCCAATAAATTTGGGCAGCAGTGTATATACAACTTCTCAGTTGTAAATATCAGATTTCCTCTTTAAATTTTTGTTAAGTCAAAGTAGAACATGAAAAAAGTCTTACAGTCTAAACTAGCTTCTTAATAAGGCTGCAACAACTAATCGACTAATAAACAAATTTCATAATCGTTTTTGCCGGCAGCTATGAAGAGTCCCATTTGGGTCCTTGTTTGTGAGTAATGTGGGGGTGCACGTGCGCGCCAATGATTAGAACAAAGGACAGAGTTCCCTGCTACACTCAGGTAGGGTTGCTGAATCAATAATATTACAAAGTATCGATAGTTAGATTGTCGTGCGTGTTGTTAGATCCAGTGTCCCTCCATCAGAGGTGAGTAAATGAAACCAATTGTATTGTTTGTATTCTTCGTTGAGGGGACATTACTACTTAGCATGGATCGTTAAGCTAATTGGTGATAATGCTACTCTGTGTCTTAAGTGCCCGTTTGTACTGTTTGGTATTGTTGGTATATTAGTACTTGAGTTATTGTTAAATAGTAAAGTTATCTCATTTTTAAATAAAGAAACCACAAACATAAACCCATCCACTAAAAGCTGTTATAAGCGTTTAGTCTCCTTTCAACACAAACTCCCATTCAAACTGTAAATTGTCATACAAGAGCAATACAATTGGATTTGGATTGTATTTATGAACAACTGTTTGATAAAGAAAACCGATTCATTACAGTCTGCCTCCTCTTTAGTCGATTTTGTTGTTTGGTTTGTTTCAAGAAAATAAATGAGTCACTGATACAATTTATATCAGCACTTTGCCCACAAGAAAAAAAAATGTCAATCAGCAACACTTTTTTTATTTGAATGAACACGACTTTTGTCTGATTTATGTAATGAGCATTTTTAAAAATGTTTTATACTCAGAATCTTTATCAAAAACTAACAAGTTTTATGTACTTAAAACAGTACAGTTATAGACTAAAGTCAGGAAGCTGTAATAAAATATTATTTTTGAAGGCAAATCATCCATTTTGTCTTCATTGTTTCTTTGAACATTAACAACATTAAAACAATTTCATTGTAAATTGTGAAGGTAAATGAAAGAAAAAGTGATATTTATCCGATTAATCGTTTAATTCGTCGTCTGATTATTCAAATACAAAACTAATCGTTAGTTGCAGCCCTAAAGTAGATATTAATTTTTCGGTGGTTGTCTTCCTTTATTAACTAGAACCTGATTTAATTGGTTTTCATTTTTATTTTTTTAAGATTATATAGAAGGTTTTAAAATTTAGATTTTTTTTTTTTTTTTTTTTTTTAAAGATTATATAGTAGATTTTAGGCGGCACGGTGGCTGAGTGGTTAGCACGTCTGCCTCACAGTTCTGAAATCAATGGTTCAATCCCGGGCTTCGGCCTTCCTGTGTGGAGTTTGCATGTTCTCCCCGTGCCTGCGTGGGTTTCCTCCGGGAACTCCGGTTTCCTCCCACATCCCAAAAACATGCATGGTAGGCTGATTGAACACTCTAAATTGTCCATATGTATGAGTGTGTGCATGAATGGTTGTATGTCTCCTTGTGCCCTGCGATTGGCTGGCAACCAGTTCAAGGTGTCCCCTGCCTACTGCCCGTAGTTAGCTGGGATAGGCTCCAGCACCTCCGCGACCCTCGTGAGGAAAAAGCGGCAAGGAAAATGAATGAATAGTAGATTTTACATGTTGGGCTTTCATTTGGAGCACATTTTCGAACATACCAACTGCAGGTACAGCTTCATTTTTCTAAAACACTTTTCTTTTTCTAAATCAAGTCTTCACCTGGACAATCAGAAGATGAAATCATCCATTGCTTCATAAAGTATTGGTGCACAATCAATTTACAGTTACGTCATCATTTAAGTTTTAATCAACTTTAAATTTGTTAATTTAAGTTGGTCGCTCCAGGAAAAGCACAGGGCCAAAGCCAAGTGCATGTTTTGGTCTAGTGTTGCAAAGTGTAGTTTTTATTAATTAAATTAAAAAAAAAAAATTTCAGATCAGTATTATTAACATATATTCGTAATTTAGTATAATATATAGAATATGTGTTTATAATATACATAGAAATAGAAATGCTGAGGGACAAATATTAAATACATATATTAAAAGAATGGACAGAAAAATAGAGTGTTTTTTAAAAGTTGCTTAGAACATTACGTTGGAAACAAAAGACAGATGCAGGCTCTTGACAAAACATACTTCTCACCAAGGTTGAGAGTGATTGTGCAACCATAGGTGATGCTGCTCACTTCTTCGAACAATGTGTTTGAACAGGAAATCATTGACATATTGGATTTTTAAAACAACAACAAACATAAAAAGCATGGACCAGCAAACTTGACAATTCTCACTAAACCCAGCTAAGTTAAATCAAACAAGACATCACTTGCTGGATTCCCCAAAATGATATGAGCAATATATTTCCCATTTTGTAGCTGGTGGTTTGACTTCTAAGACTTCCATTTCCAACACTTCAAATCTTATATTTTTCCCATTGTGCAAATCATCGGCTATGCCTACAGTACAGTGCCAAAACCTCTTTATAATACAGCTGTCTCCAACATTTTTATGCCTAGAGGCAGAGGTACACACAATCTGTTAGAGTGAGTTAAGGCACCATTTTCTACTTGCTTTCTGGAATACTATTATATCATATGATTATGACCAATTTAGCATCAGTTGTTTGCTCAGTAAATCTTCAGCATTTGTAAATAACTAATATAAATTAACGTATGGCTACACTATTTTTTGTTTTTCTCCCCTATCTTAGTCTCATACCAGGTTGCAATGGCACAGAGTTTCCTGTAGCTTCATACAAGCACGTATCTATTCATGGAACTCTGCCTCGGCGCAAGAAGGGAGGGTCCACCAGCACCTGGGACCCCAGAAGCACTCAGTCAGTATTTAATGGAGGCTCCACATTCGTCGCTGCACCAGTCCACCAGGCCATGACATTGCCACCAGTACAACATATAATGGGCGATTTCCATAATTACAGGTAAGCAAAAATGATGTGAACCACTACAGTACCTGGTGCATCTAATACAGCATGGTCATTGCATTGCAATACTGTGTATAACAGTACGTGTACTAGGGATGTCCAGATCTAAACACGTGATTGGAAATTGGGCCGATCGCGCCATTATTCAAAGCATCGGAATCAGGTGAAAAGGATTGAGTTTTTAAATTTAAATTAATGTTTTTCTGCTTCATGCTCGTACACATTGTTGTCATAGATTGAAAATTTAATAATGTACTGATTACTTCTCAAAAAAGTAATCTAGTTACTTGACTGATTACTTTATTAACAAAGTAACCAAGTTACTTTAAAAGTCATTTATCGGTTACTTTTTTACAATTTTTCTCCCTTTGCTGCCTCAACATAAGAATGACAACAGAAAAATGTCATCACATGTAATTTACTTTCTGATAATTGTATTTAAAGGGGTGTCACAGGAGGGGGGCATGGAGAACCCAAATGCAGGGAAACAAGGAGGCAAAAACGCAAAGGCAAGGTAGGGTGGTGGAAAACTCAAAAATACTTTAATGATAATGAAGAAAAACAAAGTACAAAAAAAAAAACCGGCAAGAGATAAACAAGAGATATTGACAAAGAAATGCACATAGTTAAAAACACAAAATTTTAATAACCTACCTTAACTTTTCATTCCAAACAGCGCCAGCAAACACGGCAGTTATATAGCAGCGGCACAGAAGTTATACAGCACTAACTGGGCTGGTTATTAAAAACATAAAATTCTTTGTTAACAATCTTCATCTTCCTCCTGTGCACTCAAACCATGGAAGTCTTCACCCTCAGTGTCGGATATAAAGACGCTCAGATACACTTCGCCACGCACCTACTCAGTCTCTCCTTCGCTGTCATCTTCAGTGTCTCCCATAATGAGGCAAATTCACTCCTGAGCCCTGCCGTCCTCCTCGTCACGCAGCAGACTGGCCCCTCGAAACCCGTTGGTGATGGCAGACTTCTTTCACACGGCTTCACGCTGCCAGGCTCCCCAAACCTGTGCATACCTGTGCAAAAGCTGCTCTTCGCAGGCGGCGAGTCTTGGCATACGATCTCTCGCCGCTAGTCATCCAAGCTTAACATACAACTCTGATGGCCAATTTAATTTCTTCTAGCGTTTTCCATGATGCGGGTCTGCTTATTGTACTCATGCACAAAGACGAGGGTCCGCCACAAGTTTAACCACCGGTAATAGTGCAAACTAGCGTCTTCCTCGACACATATATTCCATGTGTCTCGCACCCACATTCCATGCTCGAGCACCCCTGGTGGCCGTCAGAAAAATGCACAAATTG